>NC_141686.1:353293227-353905599 GCF_964263255.1 Lissotriton vulgaris
TGTGGCAGATGGGTTGGTATCACAATCATTCACAGAACCTGTGTTAAGTGCATTCTGTTCCCTGGCCTGGTTAGTAAAACAATCAGCTACGAGGCCGGCCACCTGCTGGACCCTATTTTTTCCAACCTGGCCACCCTTCAAACTGCTCCCCCTGTTCAAGGGGCCTGGTCAAACCATTATTTGGTGCCAATGACGATTGATACTACTAGCATGGAAAAAAATATTACCGGTAACCCCACGAGAGGTCGTGGCATAAACTGGACCCATCTGCCTTTTTAAGGTTTAACGGAAGGAGTGTGCCTCTATTAGACTCCAATATAGAACGTGCGAAGGCTTCCACCAAAGCATGGCTCAACTCTGCCTTGGATCATTTGATTACTGCTACAACAATACCGGGAGAGGAAGGGTCAAAGGGAAATTTTAAAGACCAGCCCAGGTTCACATCCCCAATTACTAACTTATGAACAGCAAAACAAGCCGGGGGTCTAAAGGCCAATACTGTGGCAGGCTATCTACAACTTCACAGAGGTAAGTTGGTACCTAAGTCACAAAAAAAGCCAACGGATACGGAACTCAAAACAGAAGAAGAACGCTACAGTGATATGTGGTGAGAACCAAACTCCTATATCTGGATTACCATCAACTTCTCGTCGTGATCAGCATTATCATTTGGTCATCCAGCTAGAGAAATGGTGTATCTCATGATCATAGAGATCTCCATTCCAATGGTAATAGGTTGGATCACACCCACATTCACTTTAGAAAACAAAATAAGCAACTGAGTAGTTGACCATAGAGAAGATGAAGTGCAGAGCAAAACACAAAAATATGTGGTGGGTTAAAATAGGGTGATGTGGCAAAGAATGGTGAACATTTTATTAAGGTATAGACACATCCCCTAATTAAAAACAGAACAGTGCAACAGGCATTTTAAACAAATAGCTGCCAAAAAGGGCCAGTTGCTTGGTTCAATGAAGCATTGCTCAGAAAAGAAGCAATTCTAAGAAATAGAGTACGCTTGGAACAAATCCTATGATGCTGCCGCATGAATGCCATACTTGAGAGCGATTTAAATGCTATAATAAACTGATTAAAACAGCCTGTGTCGAATTATTTGCAGACAAATTAAAACAGCTGTACGCCTTCTGAGGAAGTCTTCTATATTGTTAACACCTGAATAAACCCACCTCCACTCCTGGATTATCGGAAGCTTCTAACAGCCACTGCAGCAAGCTTGGTCAATAATCTTTATCTTTACTTTAACAGGGGTGAAAAAACAGTCAGACCTGTCTCTTGACACAGGGACCTACCACTCACAATGGGCTCCCTTGGACCAATTGGCTCTACTTGACGCAGATTCTATTCCCACCTTAATGCGTCAAGTGAAATCTGGATCTACGGATGACCCATTTAAACCTGATTATATTTTGAAATTTCAGGAGAGCATCAGACCCCTATTTCTAGAATTACCCAAACTCTTGCTGAGCACTGAAGAAGTATCAATATCATGGAAACACGCCAAGGTTATCCGTCTTCTAAAAAAGTCTTCGCTAAATTCCACTCAGCCAGAAAACTATTGACCCATTTCTCTTCTGTCGTTTCTGTCCAAGGATGCAGAGAAACATGTAAACAATCTCCTAACCAAAATATTAGAACAATATGAAATATTAGATTGTTCCCAAAATGGATTTAGATCATACAGCACCGAAACTGCTCTTGTAACAGTTACTGAATCCCTTTGCAGTACTGTATATGCTGGCAAATCCCGGGCTGTGATACTCCTAGATTGAAGTGCGGCCTTCGACACTGTCTCACATGCAATAATGTTAACTCTCCTCACTGACCTGGGGGTACGGGGCAAAGGTCTGGCCTGGTTTACTTCCTTTTTAAAGGAGTGGTCCTTTCAAGTTATACCCCCTCTCTATCGTCTCATCACACAGAGGACCGGCTCCTGGCATCTCCCAGGGTTTGGAGCTCAGTCCTACCCTTTTTAATATTTATTTTTATTTATTTATTTTTGCCATTTATAAAGCGCAAACGAATACCCGCAGGCGTCTCGGCGCTAAACAATTCGCGTAACTTCAGCTCGATGTTAAATGCTTCAAAGGAATATGGTGGAAATTATTGATTAAAGAGCCATGTTTTTAAACTCTTGCGGAACTGGAGTAGTAAGGGGCTTAGTCTGATGTTTTGAGGCAAAGTGTTCCATAATTTGGGTGCCGCGACTAAAAAGCGGCGGTCGCCCCAGGACACTGTTTTGGAACGTGGGATCACTAGCTGGTTAAGGGTGGTGGAGCGAAGCTGTCTACAAGGTATGTAGGGAATCAGCTGGTCATTAAGAAAATGCGGTCCTTGATCATTGAGTGCCTTGTACACTATACACAGTGATTTAAACTTAATCCTGCTCCGGATCGTCAGCCAGTGGTATTTTTTGATGGTTTCAGATATGGCCGCGAATTTAGGTGTTCTTGAAAGCAGACGTGCTGCGGCATTCTGTATTGCCTGTAGCTTCATCGTGACCCTAACCTGAGCGTTTAGGAATAGGCCGTTGCAGTAATCAAGGGACGATAGGACCAGAGAGCTAACCAATGTTTTAGTAGCTGCCTCTGGCAAGAACGGGCTGATTTTCCTAATCATTCTTAATTTATGGTGTGCTGTGGTTGCTACTTTGTTTGCATGATCCATGAAGTTAAGACCCTCGTCAAAAATGACACCCAAGTTCCTGACCTTATCCGTCGGACTCGGGGATACTCCGAAGGCTGGTGGCCACCAAGATGATGACCAGGCTGGTGAGAGGGGCCCAAAAATGACTACCTCAGTTTTTTCAGCATTGAGCTTGAGGCAGTTTGTTGCCATCCACTCTCCAATTTCCAACATTCCATTTTGGAAGCGTTGTGCCACCTCGCCTCCGTCACCTTTGATGGCCAGTACCAATTGCGTGTCGTCCGCATAGGAGGTTAGGCTCATCCCATGTGCTTTGATAACATTAGCAAGGTCCGACACGTAGATATTAAATAGGGTCGGACTGAGGGTTGAGCCTTGAGGAACCCCACACGGCAGCGAAAGCTTGGCAGATTGGTAAGGTCCTAAGGTGACAGCCTGTGTTCTATCTGCCAAAAAAGATGCGAGCAAATCTGTAGCAGTATGGCAGATACCCATCTTTCCGACATGGTCGACTAAGATCTTACGGTCGACCGTGTCGAAGGCTGCTGATAAATCAAGCAATACCAAAACTGCTGTCCCACCATGGTCCCGAATTGCTCTGACGTCATCTGCGGCTTTGATCAGGGCAGTTTCGGTCCCATGATACTTTCGGAAACCGAATTGTGTATCGTCCAGCAGTCGGTGTTTCTCAATGTACTCCGATAATTGTAAATTCATGGCCTTTTCGGCCACTTTAGCTATAAAAGGGAGACTTGCTATGGGCCTGTAATTTTTTAATTCATTTGTGTCCAGGCTTGGTTTCTTTAATAGAGGTTTCAGCAGCGTGTTTTTTAGAGGGTTAGGATATATACCGGAGCTCAGTATGGAATTACAAACTTGTGTAATGACGGGAATGATAGAGTCCATCACTGGTGGGAGGACTGAGAAAGGGCAAGGGTCAAGAGCGGATCCTGTTTTAATTGTAGAGACAATGGTCCTTATATGATCGGTTGTAAGTGAGTTAAACCTAGAGAAGGCATTTATCGGGTGTATACTAGAGGAAGGGGTGGTTGGTTTAGAAGTGAAGGCTTGATATGTCGTCCACTTTGGAGAAGAAAAAGTTAGCCAAGGCATCACACAATAGTTGTGATGGGGGGGGTATAAGATCAGGAGCGTTACCTGACAATGTTTTAGTAATCACGTATAATTGCTTGCTTGAATTTTTAGCTTTGTCAATTTGTTCTGAATAGAATGATTTTTCGCCTTTACAATCATTGCTTTATAGACAGCCAAGGATTCTTTATAACGAATCTTGCTCACTGTATCATACGTTTTCCTCCAATGCCTTTCCCTATTCCTGTTACATTGTTTCTGTATTCTTAATTCCTCAGTGTACCAAGGAGCAGTCGGTATGGATCTGTTCCTAGATAGGGACTTGATGGAAACTAAAAGATTGGTAGCATGGCCAAGCCAATTGTGGTATTGTTGTGTTGCCATGTTAGGATCGGTGGACACCTGTGGACAGGTACTGTCCAATTGTGTTTTTAGATCTAACTGGTTTATGTTCTTCCAATCTTTAAAGGAGCCTAGGCCGGTTGAAATAGCTTTCTTACTCGAGTGTGCCTTAATTGTCATTTTACTAAATATGGCGTAATGATCAGTCCAAGGCATCGGTAGAATATCCGATATATGCAGACCCTCGACGTTAGAAAATATACCATCTAAGGTATGCCCCGCCAGATGGGTGGCAGAGGGAACCAATTGTCTTAGCCCCAGTGTCAAGATATCTGAAATAAGGGCGGAAGTGTCCATGTGGTTATTTTGTTCTAAATAGAAATTCATGTCGCCCAGAACCGTAAAAGACTCTTCTGTAGTTAATGATTCCAATATGGTACTCAGGTTAGCAAGGAAACCTGTCCTTGTTCCTGGGGGTCGGTATAGAAGTAACCCCTTGAAATTGCAAAGAGCGCTGAGCTTGATACCAAACTGCAACGCTTCGCATGAAGTGGTTGGAATGGGTGAAGTTCTGACTGCGAACCGTTCCCTAGCTATAATAGCCAACCCACCTCCTCTTTTCCGAACTCTATCCTGTCGATGGACTTTATATCCATTAGGTACTGCGATCACTAGATCAGGGTCCGACGAATCATCGGTCCATGTTTCCGTGATAAAAAGAATATCTAAATTGTAATCGATGATAAGGTCCGCTATTTCCTGACTGTGCTTGCATAATGAGCGCGCATTAATGAGAGCCATAACAATGGTGGTTTCATTCGGGTTATTTTGTTGCTTAGCATGAGTCTTAAAATAGTTAGTCAATATTCACGTCAGACCTCTGGTAAAGGTAGTTAATTCCTTTGGAATCTCACCAGTGTTGTATGCAGACGACACTCAGCTAATTATTTCCCTGTCAGCAGAGTTGACCAGCGGTTGTATCAAATATAGAAACTGTCTAACAGCGGTGGCGGCGTGGATGCACAACAACTGTTTAAAATCTAACTCCTGCTCGGCAGACATACCCATCTTTGGAGTGATCAATGATGTCCAGAAATACTATGTACCGGTCGAACATAAAGTGGTGGTAGAAAACCTTGGGGTATGGATGGATAGCTCTTCATCCTTTGAAACCGAAGTCAAGATTCTAGCAGGGGAACTGTTTTGGTATCCTAAGGAACCCAAAGCCAATTATAGGATACTTTTCCTGGCAATCCCGCCAGCTGATTGTACAATCCCTTATCATTTTGCTCCTGGACTATTGCAAATATCTCTATTTGGGCTCAAAGAAATCTGTTCTGAACCGATTCAGCTCTGCTTCCCAACTTTAGAGCAAGTTCCTTTGGCTGCCTATTGGAAAGCGTTCAAAGTTCAAAGCCCTATCCATCTCCCACAAAATCCATGCAAGCAAGGAGAACCCAGCCTAGCTGCCTGGATGCAATTTTACATGCCCTCCAGAACACTACGCTCCGCCAATCTAAACCTGGCCCATATCCCTCGTCACAGCAGAGGCAGAACTGGAGGTTGCTCCTTCCATGTCTTGCTCCGACCCGATGGAATTCTATGCCTCCTAACTTTAGAAAGAGTCAATATCACTTACTGATCCGGAAACAGTGGAAGACCCGTCTCTTTTGCCGCTGTGATTCATAGGATCCATTCATGTCCCTTGCTGATATTGTCTGACATCTGGAACCTCACCTTCCCCTCAAGGCAGGCAGTCTCCAGGTGTTGTGCTATCTAATGCTCTGCTCTCTTCTTGTAAAGGATCAAAGTGATAACACCCCTGCAGCAAGTGCCTCTATCAGCCGCAGGAATAAGATATAGTGCACACCAATACCCAGCCCAGTAAAGTCCTGAAACAGACCGAAAAAGGAGCATATACCTACAGGTTCGCCTCCTCTGTTTGTACCTCATTAGTAGCTACCTGTGCACTTCCTCCGTTTGTATGTTCCTGGCGAGCCTCTTTAATGACGCTTGGGATCCTGGTACTGCCAAGCATGGCCGTTTGTCTATCAGATCATTACCTGATGTCTGCATCGAGTCACTCATCTGCTTTAGCTGTGAGTGAACCCTGTGGAGAGAGTACGCAGACATAAGGGAGTATGGAAGACGATGAACAGGGAGTAAGGTGAAGTTGATTTCAAGAAATGCCCAAAGGTGTAAATGCTGCACTCCCCCTCAAGCAACGGACATCTTGTCGCACTCTGCCAACGCTCCATCCACCCACAGAGTAGCATGCTGGCACCAAACGGAAAACATTAAGTCAGATGCCATGGTAAGGTAGAAAAAGACAAAAAGCAGACACATTTGCAGCAGAGATATTGCAGGTATATTACAGGTTGTGATGGAATCTCTATAATCAATGCTGTAATCTTCCCACAAATGCTTGAACCAACCCCAGGAAACTGGCAAAGATAACTTAACAAACAGAAAAGTAAAGACAGGAGTTGGAACTTCAGCTGCTCCAGTGTGAACAGGAAAGTATTGTCAAGAAGAGTGTGAATGGAGCTTCATTTCTTATATACTTCCTGGAGCGTTACCTTTATTATATACTTCCTGAAGAGTTTTGTTTGTGATACGGTTCTTGAAAAGGTTACCGTTGTTATACACTTCCTGAAACTGAAGTGACAGCAGCACATCCTGATCCATCTCTTTTTCCACAATCCCTTCTTGTTTAAATAAAATCTTGGCCATGTTGCATCTTCCTAACGCTGTACCTCTAGCTAGTGGGCACTCCATGTGTACTCTTTCTGTACTAAGTTACTCTGTGAACACTGGAAAATCACCTCCTTTTCTGAAGTAAGTAAGAGTGACATGTTCAATGAAAGATTTAGTTAAATATCTGTGTATGGTGAAATAGCCCTTGGTAACTTTCAAAAATGGTAAAGAAGAGATATCTTTTACAACTAGTTAAATATTGTGTATTCACATTCTCTTACATTTCCATTTAATGATTTTAAATCTCTTTACATCCAATAGGAAACCTGCCTTGAATGCACAAAGGATCGTGAAGAATGACAGTAATCGTGCAATTCTGAAAAAAGTGGTTAGACAAAATAAGCTCCAATATTCAGGAAAAGATCTGCACAGTCAGAGACTGAGGACCCTGAACATAAACTGATAGATCCTGGAAGAAGCAGTCAAGAGCATATCAGTGGATGCACGCAACAGGACTAAGAAATGACCTCTAGAAAATTAAGGCAACAACACTGACAAACCACCTCCTGTAGAAACAGGCCTGCACCACCAGCTTTGATCATGTGTTTGGTATGAGGTAGATACAGCATTGCTCTGCTTCCTGTAATGATGGCAGACCACCATTCAGCGTGCTAAGTGTATTATAAACTCTTTCTGGCCAAACCACATGAGCACGAGAAAAACACAAGGTAGTGGAGCCAGACAACTGAAGGGTAATAGAAAGAGAGGGTCTTTGATCTACAACAGACTGTGCTAATTTGCATCGACCAGAAGGAAGACTAATCTTTACCCGTAACACACAAAACTATTATGCAATCTAAAGACATACCCACCTACAAAGAAGCTTAGCTTGCCAAAATAATAATATATGTAGCTGGCGAATCTTGTATTTCATTGTGAAATCTGAAATCAACCATCCCAAAATACCAAACACACACCGGGAATGTGAGAATAACACAAGTGCTTCATCAACCATGTTAGCTCCTCAGGAAACGCAGTCATGGGATGCAGACAATTATAAACCCGACCCACAGACACTAACCAAGAAAGAAAAATCATTCCCATGCAGCAAGAGCTTTAGTTTGTCATCGCTACTAAAGAACCATCAGCAAACACACACAGGAGAAGCAACGTGCAATTGCAATGAATGTATGAAGAACTTTAGTCAGTTAACACACCTAAAAGATAATCAGCGAACACACACAGGGGAAAAATCATACCATTGCAATGAATGTGCGAAGAACTTCAGTCAGTTATCACAACTCCAAAGACATCAGCAAACACACACTGGGGAAAAACCGTACCAATGCACTGAATGTGTGAAGAAATTCAGTCAGTTATTAGACCTCCAAGTACATAAACGAACACACACAGGGGAAAAACCAATCAAGTGCAGTGAATGTGAAAGTAGTTTTAGTAATTCCTCAACACTCAGAAGTCATCAGCGAACACACACAGGGGAAAAGCCATTCCAGTGCAATGAATGTGGAAGTAGTTTTAGTAATTCCTCAAATCTCAGGTGTCATCAGCGAACACACACAGGGGAAAAACCAATCAAGTGCAGTGAATGTGAAAGTAGTTTTAGTAATTCCTCAACACTCAGAAGTCATCAGCGAACACACACAGGGGAAAAGCCATTCCAGTGCAATGAATGTGGAAGTCGTTTTAGTAATTCCTCAAATCTCAGGTGTCATCAGCGTACACACACAGGGGAAAAACCATTCCAGTGCAATGAATGTGGAAGTAGTTTTAGTAATTCCTCAAATCTCAGGTGTCATCAGCGAACACACACAGGGGAAAAACCATTCCATTGCAATGAATGTGGAAGTAGTTTTAGTCATTCCTCAACTCTCAGGGGTCATCAGCGAACACACACTGGGGAAAAGCCATTCCAGTGCAATGAATGTGTGAAGAGCTTCAGTCAGTTATCAAATCTACAAAAACATCAGCGAGCACACACAGGGGAAAAACCATTCCAGTGCAATGAATGTGGAAGTAGTTTTAGTAATTCCTCAAATTTCATGTGTCATCAGAGAACACACACAGGGGAAAAACCATTCCAGTGCAATGAATGTGGAAGTAGTTTTAGTGATTCCTCAACTCTCAGGAGTCATCAGCGAACACACACAGGGGAAAAACCATTCAAGTGCAGTGAATGTTTGAAGAGCTTCAGTCGGTTATCATATCTCCAATCACATCAGCGAACACATACTGGGGAAAAACCATACCATTGCAATGAATGTGGAAGTAGTTTTAGTGATTCCTCAACATTCAGGCGTCATCAGCGAACACACACAGGGGAAAAACCATTCCAGTGCAATGAATGTGGAAGTAGTTTTAGTGATTCCTCTAAACTCAAGATTCATCAGCGAACACACACAGGGGAAAAACCATTCCAGTGCAGTGAATGTATGAAGAAATTCAGTCAGTTATCAACCCTCCGGAACCACCAGCGAACACACACGGGAAAAACCATACCATTGCACTGAATTTGTGAAGAGCTTCAGTGGGTTGGCAACCCTCCGGAGCCACCAGCGAACACACACTGGGGAAAACCCTCACCACCCAGCCAGTGAGGAACAGCAACAAGACTGCTCTTCAGCACACCCATCCTTATACATAACACACTCCAGGGGTTTGCTCCAGGGTCAAACTCACTTTACTTTCACGTTAACAGCAACAAGTTCTAAACTGGAGAATATATATTTAGGAACAAAGGGTTTATACTTCCATTAGTGGCATAATACATTTGAAACCCAATACTTTATAGATCTGTATTAATGATATATAACCAAACACCACCCATGTATGGACATCCAAGAGCCTTTAATAACCACACTACAGAGGTGTGTACCGGGATTTACTTTAACATTAACATGAACTAAATTATGATACAGCAAAAACAATCATGATGCTATGAAATGTACACAATGATGGCTAGATGTTACATGTTAAAAAGAAATGTATGTTTTTAGACATAATAAAACAACAAATGTATTTGAATTCATGGTATTTGACTGCTGAGTGTATATAAGGCGATCTTAGATGTGATTTATTCCCTATACTTTAAATATAATTTGTGATGTCAGCAAGGAGCCTAGTTTATTTGGTAATAGAGGGGTCAAATCTCGAAAGCATGACTGCTTTCAGCTGGGAGTCTGGTGCAGGTGGTATCAGAGGGGACTATTCTCACCAGTGTGCCTTCTCTTAGAGTGAGAAGCGGTTCTTTGCTTGAGGTGGTACTACCTCTCCTTCTGTGTTAATGAAGAGAGAAGTGCTACCAGTAATACTGAGATCTGGGATTCACGGCTGTTTTGGGAACTTAATTCAGTCTTTTTTACCCAATCAATACCTGATTTATTTAGGAAAGCTAAAATATGTCAGTTCTCTTGTTAATAATCCATAAAAATACCACAGGGATTTAAACATGAATTTGGCAAATACACATTTTTATTTTTTTAAGGTTCTTATATAGCACTGCTTTATCTAATAATGTCTGATGGGTTTTCTTCGAGCCCTTTCTTCATCGGAAGAAGTTTTCCATTGACAGACTCAATGGGATTTCCGATGAAAGGCTGACAATCTGTCCAACTCTAAACAAGGCTGGTGGGTGGGTCATTGGTTTGGCTGGTATTAAGGTTTGTTGCATTTTTGATAGGATGCCCTAAATCCAACCCGCCTTTCTTTAGTGATTTTTCTATTTTGAGTTACATTTGAAGACTGTCCCGCTAATTTATAGTTTGACAGGGGTCCATGGGCTGCCAGAGGAACAGGCGTAACAACCTCCACTACCCCGTTGGACTACCATGCACCATATTTAGCGATCTCCACCAACCTGGCTATCCCTGTGTCTTCAGAGGAGCAACAGGAGCTCCTCTAAAAGCACCTAAAGTTTGGTGAGTGTCTGCCATTTTTCACACGGTTGCACAACAGACTTTTTGGTTTTACTCCTAAAGTGAGAGTTTGCTTTTTGTAAAACCAATACATAATGTACTTGATACCCTGAGAGCTTTCTACAAGGGAGTCTGTCATTTTTCATAGATTTTTTCAGTTTGACACAACCAGTCTTTTCATTGTGTTCCTGAAGAGAAACACGTAAGTCAGAATGCCTACCATAAGTAGGGTGGACGGTCTGATGTACTTATACCATCGGCCCCAGGTATGTCAATCATTGTTGTGAGCGTTCCTGAGGTTCTGACCTCTGTTCAAACAGAGGGGTACAGTGATAGCTTCTTCTCACTAACCTCCAAAATTCTCCAATTTATTTTTAAAATCCATTTAAAACAATTTGCTAATGAATTATACATGAGAACCACGGCCACGCTTTCTTCTCTCACTCATGCATAAGGGTGCAGGAGGTTGTCTCTATGATTCTTGGCCTCTTCTTCGCCTGCTTTAGTCCTTCTGGGATAACCTCTTCTACCAATTTATCCTTTAAGGATTCCTGTTGTTTCATTAAAGAGCCTTACATGAACAGTGTCTCTCTCTGATAGGTCTATCAAGTCTAATTGACCATGCTTTTGTGTTCCAGACAGCAATCCTTTGGCTGTGTTGGCTGGGCAGTGTTCTCCTGGAATTCTGTTCTCAATTTCCAGCTGGACAAAACATTTTTAACACCAGTGGATTATCCTGCCTTTCCTGAGCGACCAAATCTCTGTGTAGCTACATGTCTTTAAGACTAGGAAGCTTGAACATCTGGTCTCAAAATGCTTATTTAATTTTGGAAACTGCATTGTCTTATATCCTAAAGAACATATATTTTATTAGAACAATCTTCAATCTCAAAAATACAAATACATATATTACCTAAACATTGTTTACATGATTATATGGCTATCACAGACAATATTTTTTTCCCAAATAGATAACTAGACACACAACTGTTGTAAACTCCCAACACGTTATCCTGTCTGTGTGTGGTCGATGTGCAGCATGTCATTATCTTTCCGAGAACTAATGAATGTTTCAATTTATCCAAACAATAACTTTGCTACCGCACAAGGCGACACAAGTCTGCTACCAGCTCCATGATATCTGCCTTTCAAGGTCTGACAGTGAATGTGAAAAATTTACATGTTTTCTCGTTGGAATCTTTTTATCATGCTAGTTCATAGCAGTTAGGTCTCGGATTAATGGGAAGTACCCCACTGCAGAGTAAAAGTTAGTCATTAACACTCTATGTACCTCATCAATTGACCACTGAATTAGGGAGGTCTTCGTCCCAATTTGCCACAAAAGCTCCTGCATGACGGCTGCAGCATCTGTTCCTATGTTGAGAGCCAATCAGAGAGGAGCAGATCTAAGCCCAGCTGATGTGTGTTTTCCTTCCAAAGGAACACTCTTTCTTAACTTAAGTCTGATAGTCACTGCTTCTCAAATGTGAATACGTATGCAGTGTGCCAAGGTCCAAGAAACTCTATAGGCAAGTTAGCTACTCCAAACTCTCATAGTGTAGCACATAGAAGAAGTATTCCAGTTGCTAAGCTCCAAGGAAGATTCCACTCTTGTTACAAATGTTAATATTATTCTTGCTGCTAGTAACATACATGAGCGCTGTTCTAAATATATTCTGTGTGGTTATTAATCAAGTACTAAGCAACAGGATTAGACGGTTGAAATAAACACTTTTAAACATATTTAGTGTCTTTTTTTTTAGTACAGTACTTGTGAGTGCTATGCTAAAGAACAAAATTGGGTTTGAATTACCGCTGCATCCTTGACCCCTTCGCAGAACTGTTAGTAATACAAAAAGCAAAAGCATGGACGCCACGCCACGCCACACGTATGCCCTGTGGGGTTGTGTGTGTGTGTGGGGGTACAATAACTTGGAATTCTGTTTAAGCGATGGAGCACTGAACTTAGTCCAGGCACCCGTGCGTGGGAAAGCCAAAGCCTATTGAGCTTGGCCAGATCCCTAGTTTATGCAACACAACAATATTGTTTACATGATTATTGGGTTGTTATAAACAATATCTTCAATCCAAAAAAGACCGATAGACAAACAGTTATCATATGTTTCACCTTGCTTCACATAATCTGTATCTTCAAGACAATAATACATACACAAACAAAACATTTTATTATCAAAACATCAATTATCCCTGATATTCTTTTAAACCTTTGCACATTTAACTTAATTATTTTCTTAGTAAAATATGACACTAAAATTTATGTCACAGGATTTGTCTCTGTTAAATATATAGCCATTCATATTTAATATTTCTCCATAAAGCATTTGATTTAAACAATAATATATTTTGCACTAGCCCTAATATCTTATAGATTAATTTAATTGACAATACTTGTGCTGAATCAATGTAAGAATCTCAAACTTATGTTGTGTATCAGTAATTATGGCATTATGTCTCAGCCTACGATTAGTGTAGATAAGTATACCTTTATTTAATGTACGCATTTATTGTCATGATAACATCCTCAGTTTTCCAACAAACACAGAATTATTATCAAGTCTTTATTTCTGAACAACAAGGACAGCATTATCACTATAAGTCACAGTAGTGGAGGAGTAATGATGTCTTTAATAAGATTGAGGCTTTCAGTGACTGCGTCAGCGGCAGTAGGCAGGCACCAACAGACACCGAGGAGCAGCCGTCGGCAACAGACGGGTATTTGCGGTAGTGCGGGAGCCCTTTCAGTGACTGAAAAGACACCTGGTAGGGTATTATGTATACCAACTCTGTATCCTACGTTGTGGGAAGAGCGAGAACCAGCTTGACAGGAAGGAGGCCTGGAGGCAGCTGTAGTACTAAAGGTGCTGGAAAAGGCATCTGAGTTTGAGAGAGTGGACTGATAGCAAAGGAACCCTTGGACCAGAGGTGGGAACGCCCCCGAAGCAAAGTGTTTCTTATAGGCATGTATTTGCTGTGCTTGACACCTTAGCCTGGCTATCGCCCCTAGGGAAGGGGCAGTCTCTAGGGCAGAGGTCTTCAAACTTTTGTAGGTTGAGCCCCCCCAGCTCACTTTTTTCAGCTGTTGGGCCCCCCCAATACCTGACAGAAACTTCTGTAATCTGGTACACTACATAATTGACCGCCGCGCGCATATCCGGGGCCATATCCAGCATATAATGTCCAACATAATAGGAGTGTGTTATATCTTGTGTTCCCCTGCTGCTCAGCTGGTATGCATGTCATATGGAATGTTGGATGATTGGAATGTGGGTAGTTTATGAATGTCAGTTGAGTGAGGGCTGAGCAGCAGGACAGCTGCTCCTGATGGGGTTTTGTATCTTATAACTTCACGAAGGAATGAAAGAGGTCGCCGAGTGGATGTCGACCAGCCGCCTGAAGCTGAACTCGGACAAGATGGAAGTCCTCATCCTGGGATCCTCGCCCTCCGCCTGGGACGACTCCTGGTGGCCCCCCGCCCTGGGCACCGCACCCAAACCGACAGACCACGCACGCAACCTGGGCTTCATCCTGGACTCCTCCCTCTCCATGACCAGGCAAGTCAACGCCGTATCCTCGTCGTGCTTCAACATCCTGCGCATGCTACGGAAGATCTTCCGGTGGATCCCCACCGAGACCAGGAAGACGGTCACCCAGGCCCTCGTCACCAGCCGACTGGACTACGGCAACGCCCTCTACGCCGGAACCACCGCCAAGCTCCAGAAGAGACTCCAACGGATCCAGAACGCCTCAGCCAGACTCATCCTCAACGTCCCACGACACAGCCACATCTCCGAACACCTGAGAGACCTGCACTGGCTCCCGGTCAACAAGAGAATCACCTTCCGTCTCCTCACCCACGCTCACAAAGCCCTTCACGACCAAGGCCCGAGCTACCTCAACAACCGCATCAACTACTACGCTCCCAAACGACACCTCCGATCAGCCAGTCACGCCCTCGCCGCCGTCCCCCGCATCCGAAGAGCGACGACAGGAGGAAGGTCCTTCTCCTACCTGGCCGCCAAGACCTGGAACTCCCTCCCGACCGACCTGCGCCTGACCCAAGACCACCTCGCCTTCAGGAAGAAGCTCAAGACCTGGCTGTTCGAGCAGTAGCAGCACCCCCCCCCCAGCGCCTTGAGACCCTCCGGGTAAGTAGTGCGCTCTACAAATGCCTATGATTGATTGATTGATTGATAACTTATTATCTTAACATGTTAATTAATAAAGTAACTGAAGAATCAATCCTGGAGTTTCCATCATCTTATTGATTACAACATTTTGGCGGCATCTTTGGAGAATCTACGCGTGCAAAATTGAAGAAAATGAAAAGCTAAGGAGTACTGATAAGAAATAAGCAGAGAAATCCAAGTCTGAAGTGAAAAGGTACATGATGAGTAAGGGAAGCGGAACCGGGATATCTCGAGGTAAAGGATTCTTAATTTAAATGTGTGTGACGCAGTCTGGCAAACTAACCCCATCAGTGACCCGTACATCGGTCGCCCTGAAACTGAAGTTTGCCAGATCCATCACCGAGTTGTTTGTTGTATTCGGGGGCAGTAAATCGAGCCTCAGTGAAAAAGCATTTAAAGCATTTATAATTTTGCAGCTGCTGTGTCATTCTATGTGGATCGGGGGCGGTTAAATCGAGCCTCGGTGGAGAGTGACGAAAATCACAGCTCTGCAGTTCATTTGTAACCAAGGGAGAAAGACGAGCCTCAGAGAGTGGTGTGCGAATTAAGAGAGAGGAGGTTTAATGACTGCCGCTTTGCCGTTTACTTGTACACGCAGGAAAAAAAAAATCGGGACTCTCGCTGACCTTAAATTAGTTTGAACTTCGGGGGCAGAGGATCGAGCCTCGGTGTGGAAATGTGACTAATCCTTGGAAAAGCTTTTTGTTATTCGTGTTGGAAGTAGGAGGATTTACTTGGAATATACCTTGTGGGGATTGAAATTTAAAAAACGAGTGACTTATTAGGTGTGTGAGCCTGGGGAACTGAAGTAAAGAAACAGTGAATTCGAGGGTAATACGGTGGTTTAGTAACAACGTTTTATTGATCTTGGGTGAGTAATCTTACTAGGCTCCAACTGTCAACTGCTGTGTTCATCGTGCTCGAGGACATTTTCTCACTGGGAGATCGTCTGTTGTTTGATGACTTGTTACAATTGTTGGGGCTCATGGTGGACAAGCTGCGTGTTCCACGTCACACGTTTTCCTCTGACTTCCTTCGAGGATTAGAAGCCGCAGCTCCTGGTGACTCATGCCGTTACGTTCTGACGTGGCTGGCAACCATTTGCATTTTTATAGCAACAATGAGGGTTGCTAAGTAACGCGCGGCTCGTGTGGTAACTCCGCAGCAGTTGTGGGAAGGCGAGACAGTTCAGGAGGTCCATGTGCATGTACAGCGGTTTTAAGGGTATTGTGCTCGGATTTTGAGACAGTTGATACCAAGGATAAGTAATTTTGTCGAAGTGAGAAAAACGGAAAATGGAAAGTAACAGTGTGTTATCAACCTGACTTTCTTCTGTAAAGTTCAACGGTCAACACAATGGGGTACCGTAATTTGGGGTCCAAGAGCCAGCGTGACTATGTTTCCAGTATTTGTGGTGGCTCTGAGAGTCTACGTTCGGGGCTATGTTCGAGATCAAGAAAGGCTTTTAAGCATGGAGACCTGGTGGAAAAGCCAATGAGAACTATTGTACTATTCTTAAATGTTTTACATTTTTTTTTTTATACACCCTTATTTGTGGTTGTGTATAGGGTGACTGCTGTATAGTCTTATTTATGAGTTTGGTTGGTTTGGGTGTAGGTTTTTGATTTACCAAGAGCTGTCCCACACTGGTGGTGTGTGTGAGTTGGCGTCAGGGTTGTTAGGCCACTCATTAGCTCGTGTAGGAGGTGGTTATGCTGTATATGGTCACTCCTTGGTTGTGTGGTTTGGGTGTTGGTATTAATTTAACAAGAGTTGTTCCACAACTAGTGTTGTGTGTGAGTGTGTCTAGATGTTAGGCGACTCATTAGCTCATGTTTGTGGGGGCTATGTGGTATATGGTCACCCCTTGGTTGTGTGGTTTGGGTGTTGGTACTAATTTAACAAGAGTTGTTCCACAACTAGTGTTGTGTGTGAGTGTGTCTAGATGTTAGGCGACTCATTAGCTCATGTTTGTAGGGGCTATGTGGTATATGGTCACCCCTTGGTTGTGTTGTTTGGGTGTTGATGCTAATTTAACAAGAGTTGTTCCACAACTAGTGTTGTGTGTGAGTGTGTCTAGATGTTAGGCGACTCATTAGCTCATGTTTGTGGGGGCTATGTGGTATATGGTTATCCCTTGGTTGTGTTGTTTCGGTGTTGATGTTTATTTCAACAAGCTTTGTTCCCACTGGGTGTTGTGTGTGAGTTGGCGTCAGGTTGTTGAGCCACTTATTAGCTTGTCTACAAGTTGTTTCCCGCATATGTCCAGTTTGGGTTAGTTGTGTGCACGTGGTTTCCCGGCTACGTAAGTGCTTGTCGTGTGCACGTGTGGTGCTGAGGTGTGCTTGATGTGTGTGTGTGGTTTCCCGTAGTATGGATGAGTTATGCGAGTACTTGTTCTTAGTCTAGGGTGTGCGCGTGTTTCCTGATATGTGTTGCGTTAAGTTTGTTCCTTTGTGTCTTGCTTGTTATACTGGTCTGGCCAACTTGTATAATTAGTGGCATAAGGATGTAGGGTGAAGATAGTTGTTCATTTCAGGAAGTAATGCGGTGCGGGATGTGTTAAAATATTTTGTTTGTGTTGTCCATTTGTACTTTGGTGCACTGTTTTAATATCCTTGACTTTGTGCACTAGAGTGCATCTTATTGACAACTATTTTATTGCTTTATGCAATTGTACCCATAACGAAGGGAGATATGTTATATCTTGTGTTCCCCTGATGCACAGCTGGTATGCATGTCATATGGAATGTTGGATGATTGGAATGTGGGTAGTTTATGAATGTCAGTTGAGTGAGGGCTGAGCAGCAGGACAGCTGCTCCTGATGGGGTTTTGTATCTTATAACTTATTATCTTAACATCTTAATTAATGAAGTAACTGAAGAATCAATCCTGGAGTTTCCATCATCTTATTGATTACAACAGAGTGTTTAGTTAAGTGCAGGTTTGTGAGTGGGTGTGCTGAAATTACAGATTATTACATAGCTAAAACCACCATTTTCCTAGCTAAAATGTGCGCAAATTGTTTTTATTGGGATGCTTTGTTTTACACATGACATTGATTGATAACACCACCAACATAAATGTGACGAGTGTGCCTGTTTTTTGCCACAGACGGTCAATCTGTGGATGGATTTTTGAGAATGAGAAGCGAGTTGTCTGAATGCAAGGTGCATTACCAGACACTTGAAGTAACTCAGAATGTTATTGAGGGCAGCGTAGGGTTTCAAATGTGTTAAACTATTGCTAATATGGCAGTAACCAGGAATCAGGGTGTAGGAAATAAATAATGTGGTGATCCTGCAACAAACTCCCAGTCTTGTGATTAGTTTTGCCAACTCATTATTTTGATGTCCCAGGCGGTACAAAAATAAGCAGTCACCTAAAGCTGTTTTGTTAGCACTTGTCCATGCATACTTTGAACAGCAAATATAAATTGAAATAACTTTTACTTGTGTTCTAGGGCTGCCTGAATAATCTATGGCTGATAATAAAAGGGAACATGCTTCTTTATTTATAGAGAAGCAATTTGCAGTCTGGTTAAAAAAACACAAGGCTGGCTGGCATTTTGCGCGCCTGCCTTTGTAGTTTTAAATGAAACTTTGTCTCCTTTCTGGGAAGCGCTAACCCTCCCTTGAGGGGGTTAATCCATAGAGCTGAAATCAGACCCTCCAGGATTTCGCGATTTGCAAAAAAATTGCAAAATCAGCAGTTCTGTAAAAAGAACGCGATTTTTACAAAACTGCCGTAAAATTTGGAAAATGCGGTTTTTTTCGGAAAACCACAGAGGAGAGAATCGCTGGCGCCTCAGAAACTTCAGGGCCCGTAGAACCACTCACAGGGCGGTGGAAAGATGAGCTCAAGCGCAATCTCAGGATATTTGAAATCAGTAGTACACCCCCCCCCCCCAGCATCTATGTGCTTTTTCTCTACCTGGGGACAGACAATCAGGAATGTGTGGTTAAGGGACCATTGGCAAGCACCACAAATCAATTGCTTTAAAGGTGTCAAAATGAGGCTGCAACAATATGTCCTGTTTGGTCCGAATGTTGTGACTTTGCCCAATTTCTGGATGATTTTGTTCTTTATGATTATGTGCTCTTGTTATGGATTCACTTCATCCCAAAGGGGGGCCCGGGCTCTGTGTCAACTTTAAATGCTTCCTGTTTGCAGTTGGCGCTGTTCCCATTTTTTCACGAAGCAAAATTTGCATTTGGGCTCAGTCACCTGAAGCAGCGCCTCCCGCGTCACCATGGCTTCTGCGAATATCAGCAGAAACCCTCACAGACCTCATTTCCTAAATTAAATGTCCTCGAGAGGCAGTTTACCTTCGGTGTAGCAGAAGAGACTTCCTGCCTCCTCGCTGAATCTGAATGAATTTACCCCCTCCTGGGAGGGTAAACATATCAAAAGCAAGGGCACTTCGTGCACCGTCGATTTCCCCTCCCTCCTCCCTCGACTTGCGCCAGGGAACAAAGGTGAAATTAGAGAGGAGTAGTGAAATTAGAGAGAAGTGCGCGCCCCCCCTAGGATGGTGTCGCGCCCCACAGTTTGAAGAACTCTGCTCTAGGGACTGTGTTGTCTGTGGCTCTGCTCTCCAATGGTAAAAGGCCAAAGTAGTAACAACCCAGTCAGTATATGTCCATGCAAGAGTATGGAATCCGAGGAGACAGGAAAGCACAGGATCAGAGCTATGACTGACCACCTGAAAAACCCTGTTCGGCCTGGTCTGGAGAGCACCCCACTGTGCCAAGCTTTAATTATCAACAAAGAGCCACAAGCACTGTCAACAGACTTACGCAAACAAATGATGGACGAAATGCTGACAATGCAAACATTCTCCCCCAGTCAAAAGATCTGGGTTAAATCTATAGTTCTTTTGCCCACTATGCCACCCCAGTTAGTCCCATCCATACGCAAATCAGTCTTGACCATGTTCCCCATGGGAACAATCCAGACCGAACTGCCAGGTCAGGTCCTCCCTGGACCGGAAACAAGCATCCCGGGACCGGTTCAGGTATGTCACCCTTCTTCAGCCAGGCTAGCTTGAATCCAGTGGCACAGTGAGCAAGGGACCCACGTTTGGGCATACCCATCCAAATTAGGGTGAAAAGTGTTACGCAAACAAATTATGGACGGAATGCTGTCAATGCAGCCATTCACCCCCAGTCAAAAGATCTGGGTTAAATCCATTGTTCTTTTGCCCACCACGCCACCCCAGTTTGGACCTAGTCAACAGACTGCCTGCTACAGGGACTATTAGTCCCAGGATAACTGTTTGTCTGCTGATGGAGGAGAAGGGGTCACATCGTCTACATGCTCTATAGTGCCGGACTATCAAATGCAGCTGGATGCCACACCACTGCAGCTGCCTGGTAAAGGGACTACATATCCCAGGAGACCTGTTTGTCTGCAGTTGGAGGAGGAGGGGCAAGATCTTCTACACGCTATATCGTGCCGGACTATCAAATGCAGTGCTGGATGCCATACCAAAGCAGCTGCCTGGTAAAGGGACTACAAATCCCATGAGACCAGCTGTCTGCTGGGGGAAGGACCACATCTTCAACGTGCTATGTAGCCCGTACTATCTCCTGCAGCACCGGATGCCAAACGACGTCTTCATTCAGCCTGTAACTGTTACTTTAGCTGAGAGACTGCTCTGCATTTTCCTATATGCAGGCAGCTGCACAAAGTAACTTCACAACTGGGAGCCCTAAAGCAATTGTGAAAGTGACACAGCTCAGAGCTCTGCAGTCATGGACTGTCTGCACAACAATTTGAGTTCTGTTCAGTTTCATAAAGCTGTCTCAGGCCCCCTCACCGCAGGGGCCTCTCATGAGTGCCCTCACTTATATTTCAGGTTCCTTGCAGCAGTAAGGTCAGTTGAGATAATGAAATGAAAAGAACAGATTGCAATACTTTGTGAGCTTTTGAAAATATATTTAGTTTGTCAAATAACCGTAAGTTAGCCTATAGCAGCCAAAGAAACCATATATCAGTTGATTATAAACACTTTTATATTATGTAACACTGTTGTCTCTGAAGTGTGCAAACATCAACCGATTTCGCAAAAACTGAACCAAATAGGTGCAGTTAGGAAAAAAGAGCGATCTGACATGGCAAGCACTGGCTGCATCACAGCTCTTTGTTTTCTCACGGCGGGTTGGTAGTATGGGTGTTTGGGTAAGATGTTTCTTTATAAGTCTAGTTAGCTGTGTAAGTACATATATTTCAAAATAGGTTAACCTATTGCAATTCTGTAAAAAAATATATTAAGGAAATTGGCTTTAAATGGTTGAAAGAAACATATGTATCCAGGATGTACGTCTGTCAATGACATACAGTCTCAGGGAGAGCTGACCTCGCGGCATCTCCGCCAGTAGGTGTTCGAGGCCTCTGTCTGCCTCTCTGCTTGTGTCCGATTTTGTGCTGTCTTTGTCTGTGTCTGTTATTACTGTGCCTTGGTGCCTTGTTATTGTGCTTTTTTAATTGGTGCCTCTTTATCTGTCTTTCCTGTTGTTCTGTTGTGTCCTCTGTGCACAGGTTTTTCCTGCTGCCCCTGTGGCCCCTCCCCCTGCTGGTTTCCAGCTCCCGCCTCCCAACTGCGCTTCCCTTCCCAATTTAATGGCAGCCAATGAGAGGGAGCACGAGCAAGACCCCTGGCCAGGGACCTGCTTTCTCCCCCAGCAGCTCTACTATTTTGCCACCGCCGCTGACCCGCATCACCTCTACCAGTAGGTGTTCGAGGCCTATGCCTGCCTCTCTGCCTGTGTCCGTTTTAGTGCTGTCCTTGTCTGTGACTGTTATTACTGTGCCCTGGTGTCTTGTTATTCTTTTTTCATGTGTGCCTCTTTGCCTGATTTTTATTTTTCTTTATCTGTCTTTCCTGTCATTCTGTTGTGTCCTCTGTGCACAGGTTTTCCCCACCGCTGCTGCCCCATGGCCTTCCCCTTGCTGGTTTCCCTCTCCCACCTCCCAGCTGTGCTTCCCTCCCCCTTCCCTATTTAATGGCGGTCGCTGCACGCCAAAGGCGTACCAAAGGCAAGCCCACATGCACCCGTTCGCAGCCCATCTATATTCAGCGCGAGGGACCCTGGATCTCCGGCCACCCACCGCTACGACAGAGCTGCCCTCCTTGCATTCAACCCCGACAAGAACAACTGCCAGCTGTCCACGCCAAACATCACCCACGGCCAGTTCTCCTGCTATCACTGCCGCTAGACCTTCACCCCCATCTGCACCACTACGGTACCCCCACCCACGTCGACGCCAATACCACCAAAGTCCTGAGGTGTATCCTCCTCAACATGCACTCCATGGACAGCCTCGCCATAGAGATCTGGGACTTCATCGACACCCTCTCACCAGACATCACCTTCTTCACAGAAACCTGCACCGCCCCGACATCGCCTCTGCCTGACGAATACAAGATCAAGAGGAAGGACCACCCAGGAGGAGGACTTGCCATCGTACACAAGAGCGCCCTCCGACTCATGACCTTGAGTTCAAGCGACAGCCCGCCACCACCAAACCCCTCTATTTCAAGATCCAGACCAGTCCCAGAAGGACCCTAAGAAGCACCCTCAGCTACAGACCTCCTGGACCTCGAACTGCGTTTACCACCACCTTCGCCAACCTCAAAGCACCCCACGCCATTACTTCCACGGACTACATACTCATCGGAGACCTCAACTTCCACCTCAACAACATCACTCCGCCACCCTCCCGAACAACCTCACCAACATCGGACTGAAACAACTTGTCACCACCCCCACCCACAAGACAGGACACACCCTCTACTCCATCTTCATAGGAGGTAACATCCACTTCAGCCACACCATGCAACCCCCATGTAAGTACCTCCACTGCGTACACTTCCACATCGACAAACCCACGGCGTCCAAACCTGCACCCCAACCTACAGGAAGAAACTGGAGAACAATTATTGAGGAGCAGCTGAAGTCCACCCTCAACTGCGATGCCTACGCCACATCGACCAACGACAACCTCGTAGTCAAAGAACTCTACAGATGGATCTCCAACTGCGCAGACGAGCTTGCACCCCTACCTACCCCCAACAAACAGAGCCCCAGAAAACCTACCTGGTTTACCGCCAAACTCCAAGAATCCAGACGCACCTGCAGATATCTCAAGAAGAACTGGGGAAACAGCAAATCCTCGGAGGACTGCATCACCTACAAGAACACCATGACCGAATACCACCAACGCTTCCGATCCACGAAATGGACTTTCATCCAGAACAAGATTTTTGCCAACTCCAGCAGCTCCAAGGAGCTCTTCAGCATCATCCAGGAATTCACCAAACCCCCCAACAAAAGCACGGATATCAACCCCTCCCAGGACCTCTGCAACAAGCTCGGCTCCTACTTCCATCAGAAAATCAAGGGCCTCTACAACAACTTCAGCGACCAGACACCCTACTCTGAAACTACTCCCCCCTCCAGCAACCCCAGCCAGCCCACCATCTCCTCCTGGAACCCAGTCACTACGAAGACACCGCATCGACCATGAAAGCATCCACTCGGGAGCCCCCACGGACCCCTGCCCATGCACATTTTCCACAGAACCACCCCCACCATCGCTACGGAACTACGACGCACAATCAACGCATTTCTCCAATTACTGGAAATGCACAGAAGTTAGACCCCTACTCAAGAAGTGCACAGCAGATCCATCGGACCTCAAGAACTACAACCTATCTACCTCCTCCCCTTCACGGCAAAAGTCACAGAGAAGACCGTCAACCTCCAACTAATGAAATTCATCGGAGGAAACTCCATCCTAGACCCCTCCCAATCCGGATTCTGCAGCAACCACAGCACTGAGACCGCTCTACTCGCAGCCACAGAAGACATCTGCACCCTCCTCAACCAAGGACACACCGCAGCCCTGATCCTACTCGACCTTTCTGCAGCCTTCAACACTGTCTCCCCCCGCACACTCACCGCCAGACTCCACAAAGCTGGCATACAGCGAACCGCTCTCGACAAGCTCTGCTCCTTCCTCACCGGCAGAAGCCAAAGAATCAGACTTCCACCCTTCTTCTCCGAACCCAGTGACAATGTAAATGATTCACAGTGAGATTAACTTTATATGAATCTATTTTAGACCTTTCTTATTTACAGAGACTCAACCAACCAACTCCTAACTGGTGAAAGGACAGAATCTGTGCATGATGGCGAAAGTATTGATCGCAGAGAGAGCTGACAAAGTTTAGTTCATAATACGTTTCTGAAAGCTTGACAGTTAAGTAAAGAATCTTTAGCAGTAAAGAGTTCCAGCTCTTACAGTCCTGAACTACCGACTCCCTACTTTACATCTCTTGAACCTTGTCACTGGAAAAGAAATCTGGATTTAGAAGTAAAGGAACACAAAAGATACAGATTTTTTATACAAATGATATTCAGGTTTGTGTCGGGATCTAGCCCGACGCACCTGCACAAGGAACTACAATCACCGGCGGTCCTGGGCGCGGGACTACATTTCCCAGAGTTCCCTGCGGGGATTCCGGGATATCTGCCGGTAGACCAGGAAGTTCCGGTGTCAGTGATTCTTTCAGGATTCCTAGGCAGCGGCTGCTCCTCGGAACGGCGCCTTTCCAGAGGCTCCGTGTGTTCCAGTCTGACCGGTATTTGTGGGAGCGGTTTGTTGGTTATCTGACAGCGCGCTGGCTAGCGTGTGGAGCAATGTTAACATTTTAAGTGATTTCCGATATCGAAGTCACGAAGACTGTTGTGGTTGGAAATTTGCCTCGCGGCTGCGAGGAACTATTTTGTTTGCTATATGACCTCGAGCTCGCTGCTGCGAGAAAACATTTGGGGATTGCGAGCGTTTCGCTCTTTGTGTATATGCTCATAGAGGTGCGAGCATATTGGTGTGGATACGAACCTTCGAGTGGCGGAGTGCAGGGGGGGATTGTTGGACCTCCACACTGCCGTCACGAACCCAAGGCATAGGGTTCATGAACATATTGGATTTGTGGCAAAGCAATTACCAAAGCGGAGTGTGGTAGTGATTGAACTACACACTGCCGTGTTTGGGTATTTTTGGCATCAGCAAGGAAAGAAGGACTTAATCTGTTTCTGTTCGAATCAGATAACAGTGTTAAAGTTTCAATTATTGTTTAAGCACGGGAAGTGCCATTTCACTATACTTTTGGGATCCTTTTTACAAACTCAAATGTTCTCACAGTGGGGTAGGTTTAAGTCAGTTATTTTAGGCTTTACGCTTCCCCAACCAGGCTTGATAGTAACCCTTTTCTTTTTGTATTAATCAGGAAGGAAGACGGGAGATACAGCAAAGGGTGGTTTAGAGTCAATCGTTTTCAGGTGAATACATGTTGGTATGGTGTTAGTAAGAACTAATGAGAGTAGGATGTAGCCATGTATTAACCTGTGTATTTTTGTCTTTCAGTTTCTTTATCCCTGCTGCCCCTTTCCTTCTCCTCTTTTTTCTTTCTGGGTTTTTTCCCCTTTATGGGGTTTTTTCCCTCGCCGTATCGTCTGAGCACCCTGTGTTTATACTTCAGGGTGTTCGGTCGGTCCGGAGGTGGAGCATTGTTGCTGCACGTGAATCCTGCGGAGTGCAAAGCCTAACAGAATCACTGACCCAAGAAATACACTCTGCCTGATTCATATGTAGCAACAATGGCGTCCATGGAGGATGTGTTACAAGCCTTGGTTTTGGTACAGCAGGAGCTGGCCTCCTCCAAGGCTGAGACCGCAGCTTTGCGTGAGAAGGTGGAGCGATTGAGTGGTAACCCGTTTAACGCTTCCGCATCGTCTTCTAATGTTCAGGTTACTGTACCCCCACCCATTCCATTGGCTACTCCTGAACCGTTTTCAGGGGATCCACGTAAGGTGCATGTGTTTATGACACAGGTGCTCATGCATTTTTCCTGTAAACCGTCCTCGTTCCCCACAAATCATTCAAGGGTGGCATTTTTGATTTCTTATTTAATTGGGGATGCCGCTGATTGGGTGGTACCATTGGTGAAACGTGATGATGCTCTTTTATCTAATTGGGCAGAGTTCAAAAAGGAATTTGAGAGGGTCTTTGACCGAAGAGCCACCACTTTCTGTGCTGATCGTGAGCTGTTGACATTAAGACAAGGTAGAGGAGAGTTGATAACATACCTAACGGCCTTCAATAGGCTGGTGGTAGAAGCATCATGGCCAGAGGAGAAAAAACTATCTTTGTTTTATCAGGGGTTACATGATGATTTAAAGGATGTAGTAGCGCAGGTGGATCCTCAGCCCACTACTTTTGAGGACATGGTAAACCTGGTGTTAAGGTTAGACAGTAGATTAACGGACAGGGGTAGTAATAGGAGACGGTGGGAAAGAGGAGCGTACTTTGTTGAAAGAAACCCTAGGAAAGCATCCAAGGGTACGGACGCTACGTCTGAACCAATGGAGATAGGGGCTCTTAGAGCACCATTGTCTAGAGAAGAGAGAGAAGCCAGAAGGGTACAGGGCTTGTGCATGTACTGTGGTAAGAAGGGGCATTACGTCCGGGAATGTCCTTCTAAACCAAAAGCATCAGGGACTTTTAGTAGGTTTAAGAAAGTCGCGGTGTCTAAAACTGTACCAGAGAACGAACAGAAGGAGGACCGCACAGCGGGAGTAGACGGAGAACAAGCATGGAAACTTACCTCCCTGTCCTCCTCGGGTGATGAGGAAACAGAGCCTCACCTGGTGGTGGTGATGACGTTAGAATATGAGTTAGAAAGATGTCCGGTAATGGTGATGGTGGATTCAGGGGCGACTGGTAATTTTGTAGACGAGGGTCTGGTAAGACGTCTAGAATTGCCTCGAGTTCTTAGGGAGACACCGGAAGATGTGTTGGCAGTGGATGGGCAGCCTTTAACCTCAGGTCAGATAACGGAGAGGACTGGTGATTTGGGGTTATCAATGGTGACGCAAGGGTATGTGCATTCTGAGGTGTTAACATTGAATATCATAGATGCTCCGCAGTACGAGATTATTTTGGGCATGCCTTGGCTGCATAAACATAACCCTGTGGTGAATTGGCAGTCAAAATCTATTCAGTTTGAACCAGAGACCTGTAAGGACCATTTAACTCCTTGTATGTCTGCTAATGTCTCCGTGTTAGCCACACCATTTTTGGCAGCCACTGCTGCGGAAAAGGACGTCAAGCTACCAGTAGTATACGCTTCTTACAGTGATGTGTTCAGTGAGGTGAAGGCAGAAACTCTGCCCCCTCATCGGGAATACGACTGTCGAATTGATTTAGTGGAGGGGGCATCGTTACCATCATGTAGAGTGTATGCTTTGTCTGTGCCCGAAACCTTCCATCTGAAGCAGTACATTGACCATTATTCTCGATTGGGATTTATACGCCCCTCTCGCTCTCCCGCAGCTTCCCCTCTTTTCTTTATATCAAAGGCCAACGGGGACTTGAGAGCATGTGTGGACTACAGGGCATTGAATAAGAACACCATTCGTAATCGATACCCTCTTCCACTCATTTCAGTCTTGCTCGACCAGGTGAGAGAGGCCAGGATTTACACCCGTTTAGATTTACGTGGGGCATATCACCTGGTTAGAGTAAGGGAAGGGGATGAGTGGAAGACGGCGTTCAAAACACGGTTTGGTTTATATGAATACCTAGTGATGCCTTTTGGGCTTTGTAACGCCCCTGCAGCATTCCAGTTTTTTATAAACGATGTGCTAAAAGAATACGTAGATCAATTTGTGGTGATGTATATAGATGACATCTTGATATATTCTCAAGAAGTTTCATGCCACACGAACCATGTCTGCAAGGTCCTGGATAAATTGAGAGAACACCATCTATATGTAAAGCTGAGTAAATGTGAGTTCGGGGTGCATGAGGTGGAATTTTTGGGTGTGAATCTTAGTCCTGAAGGATTACAGATGTCAGAAAGGAAGGTACAGGCGGTGAGGGATTGGCCAGCCCCTAAGAATGTGAAAGAGGTACAGAGCTTTTTGGGGTTTGCCAACTATTATCGCAGGTTCATTGTACACTTCTCCCAAACCGCTGTCCCTATCACTAGGCTGTTAAGGAAAGGGAGGTTATTTGAGTGGACAGTGGAGGCTGAGCAAGCTTTTCAGGCGCTAAAAAAGGCCTTTACTACCGCTCCAGTGTTGGCGCATCCTGTTCTGGAACATCCATTTATCGTGGAAGCTGACGCTTCGGATGAAGCCATAGGTGCGATCCTGTCTCAGAGAGACGTACATACTGGTCAGCTTCATCCTGTTGCCTACTTGTCGAAAAAACTGAGTTCTGCTGAGGTCAACTATTCAATCGCAGAAAAAGAACTCTTGGCAATAAAAAAGGCTTTCCAGGAGTGGAGACCGTATCTGTGGGGAGCAAGTCAGGCAGTTACTGTGTACACAGATCACCGGAATCTCCAGTATATGTCCGCTGCTAGACACCTTACGCAAAGGCAGATGCGGTGGATGTTATTCTTTTCCGAGTACAACTTTGTTGTAACCTTTCGTCCTGGCTCGGAGAACAGAAAAGCGGATGCTCTTTCTAGACAGGGAATCCCCGCCAGACAAAATGCAGAGGAACAGTCAATAATTCCTTCCACGAAGGTGGTTTGTGTAGTGAGAGCTGAGAAGTTTCTGGAGGACATAAAAGACTCTAGGTCCATGGAATGTTGGGTTCGTTGGGCTTCTGCCAAACCAGACAGGAAGATTAGGCAGGGCTTACCCTTCTATGGAGAGTGCTTGTTTCTGCCTAACATGGAGATTAGAAAGAAGGCATTCAGTTGGTGTCATGAAGCTCCTGCGGCGGGACATCCAGGGATCACAAAGACTGTGAATTTGCTTAGAAGGCATTTCTGGTGGGAGACTCTTGTGAAGGACACCACTCAATGGGTGGGCAGCTGTGAAGTCTGTGCTAGAAGCAAGGGGGAAACATCAAAAAAGAAAGGGTTGTTAATGCCGATGCCCACGCCTGATCACCCATGGTCAAACATTAGTTTGGATTTCATCACAGGCCTCCCAAAAGATCAAGGGAACACCGCAGCACTGGTGGTTGTGGACAATTTGACGAAAATGGGCCATTTCGTACCTTGTGTGAACCTCCCCACAGCTAGCCAAACAGCACAGATAATGGCATCACAAGTTTTTCGTTTGCATGGCATTCCAAGAGTCATTGTGTCTGATAGGGGGCCACAATTCATTGCTCGTTTTTGGAGAGTATGGTGTCGTGCATTGGGCATAGAAACAGCATTATCTACTAGCTTCCATCCACAAACTGATGGACAGACAGAACGTCTAAATCAGACTCTAAAGAAGTACTTGCGATGTTACTCGAAGGAGGCTCATGGGTCTTGGGTGGAGTTGTTGTGGATGGCGGAGATGGCCTACAACAACGCCTGGCATAGCTCCATAGGTATGTCCCCATTCAAAGCAAATTATGGGTATGATGTACGTACTTTGCCGATACATATACCGGAAGAGGTAAACGATCAACCCTCGGTAAAAGAGCGGGTGCTATTGATAAGGAAAATACACAGCACAGTGCAAAAACATTTGCTAAAGGCCAAAGAAACATACAAACGGTGGGAGGACAGACATAGGATACCTGGTCCTCAGTTCGAGGTCGGAGATAAGGTTTGGCTCTCGACCAAATATATTCGTTTCAAGCTCCGAAGCGTGTTTCATCCGCGCTTCATTGGGCCATATCCTGTGGTGCGCCGCATCAATCCTGTGGCATACAAATTGAAGTTGCCTAACACTTTACGAATCCACCCCGTGTTTCATGTCCAGTTGCTGAAAAAAGCTCTTACCTCACGCAGAACTGCACCTCCGGTGCTGGCCAAGGATGGGAATCTGGAGTATGAGGTGAGATCCATAAAAGACTCCAAGTTTCGCAGGGGTGTCCTATGGTACTTGGTTTCATGGAAAGGCTATGGGGCGGAGGAGGACTCCTGGGAACCGGTTCACAATGTCCATGCTCCTAGAGCTGTGCGAACATTTCACGACAGATACCCCGCAAAGCCTGGGCCTAGGAGGCGCTTGGGAGGAGGGCGTACTGTCGGGATCTAGCCCGACGCGCCTGCACAAGGAACTACAATCACCGGCGGTCCTGGGCGCGGGACTACATTTCCCAGAGTTCCCGGCGGGGATTCCGGGATATCTGCCGGTAGACCAGAAAGTTCCGGTGTCAGTGATTCTTTCAGGATTCCTAGGCAGCGGCTGCTCCTCGGAACGGCGCCTTTCCAGAGGCTCCGTGTGTTCCAGTCTGACCGGTATTTGTGGGAGCGGTTTGTTGGTTATCTGACAGCGCGCTGGCTAGCGTGTGGAGCAATGTTAACATTTTAAGTGATTTCCGATATCGAAGTCACGAAGACTGTTGTGGTTGGAAATTTGCCTCGCGGCTGCGAGGAACTATTTTGTTTGCTATATGACCTCGAGCTCGCTGCTGCGAGAAAACATTTGGGGATTGCGAGCGTTTCGCTCTTTGTGTATATGCTCATAGAGGTGCGAGCATATTGGTGTGGATACGAACCTTCGAGTGGCGGAGTGCAGGGGGGGATTGTTGGACCTCCACACTGCCGTCATGAACCCAAGGCATAGGGTTCATGAACATATTGGATTTGTGGCAAAGCAATTACCAAAGCGGAGTGTGGTAGTGATTGAACTACACACTGCCGTGTTTGGGTATTTTTGGCATCAGCAAGGAAAGAAGGACTTAATCTGTTTCTGTTCGAATCAGATAACAGTGTTAAAATTTCAATTATTGTTTAAGCACGGGAAGTGCCATTTCACTATACTTTTGGGATCCTTTTTACAAACTCAAATGTTCTCACAGTGGGGTAGGTTTAAGTCAGTTATTTTAGGCTTTACGCTTCCCCAACCAGGCTTGATAGTAACCCTTTTCTTTTTGCATTAATCAGGCAGGAAGACGGGAGATACAGCAAAGGGTGGTTTAGAGTCAATCGTTTTCAGGTGAATACATGTTGGTATGGTGTTAGTAAGAACTAATGAGAGTAGGATGTAGCCATGTATTAACCTGTGTATTTTTGTCTTTCAGTTTCTTTATCCCTGCTGCCCCTTTCCTTCTCCTCTTTTTTCTTTCTGGGTTTTTTCCCCTTTCTGGGGTTTTTTCCCTCGCCGTATCGTCTGAGCACCCTGTGTTTATACTTCAGGGTGTTCGGTCGGTCCGGAGGTGGAGCATTGTTGCTGCACGTGAATCCTGCGGAGTGCAAAGCCTAACAGTTTGTTTTGCAAGTAAAAAGATACTCTTGTTTTATAAACTGCAAGTGAATGAATGGACATACAAAGTATGTGCTGCCTCGTGAGCAAGCAGTGAAACTTTGTGATGCAGTTGGGACGTCCTCCGACCACAAATAAGATTGATCGTAGCATTCTGAATCATCTGTAAGGTGCTTTTGTGTTGCTGTAGCTGTCAAATACACAGTGTTCTTATAGCCCAGCCTTGCCTAGAGGAAGGAGTTCACCGATATAATATGCACATCAGAAGAAAGGATACATCTTAAGTAGCCAAAGATAGAAACAAATGCTTTCCACTGAGTTCATTTTAACAAATTGTTGCGTCTAGGATATTCTTCCTGCTGCCGACCATCATCATCATCACTACACCACCACACAGCCAGTCAGGAACAGGAACGAGACTGCTCTTCAGCACACCCATCCTTATTCATAACACACTACAAACTCACTTTACTTTCACGTTATCAGCAACAAGTTATAGTGGTTTGTAGGGCCATTAGTGGCATAAGAAATGTGAAACCCAATACTTTGGAAATCTGTATTAATGATACATAACTAAACATCCAAACACCACCTATGTATGAACATCCAAGAGCCTTTAAAAACCACACTATAGACATATATACCGGGATCAAACTCAATTTACTTGAACATTAACATGAACAAAATTATGATACAGCAAGAACACTCATGAGGATATGAAATGTACACAATGATGCCTAGATTTTACATATTAATATGAAATGTATGTTTTGAGATATGTAATAAAACAACAAATTTATTTGAATTCATGGTATTTGACTGCTGATTGTATAGGAGATCTTAAATGTGATTTATTCCCTAAACTATAAAGATAATGTGTGATGTCAGCAAGAAGTCTAGTTTATTTGGCAATAGAGGGGTCAAATCTCAATAGCAGGGAGCCTGGCACAGGTGCAATCATAGGGGACTATTCTCGCCACTATGCCTTCTCTCAGAGTGCGAGTTGTTTTTTTGCTTGAGGTGGTACTACCTCTCCTTCTGTGTTAATGAAGATAGAAGTGCTACCTGTAATACCGAGATCTGCGCTTCACTCCTGTTTTGGGAACATAATTCAGTTGTTTCTATCCAATCCACACCCGATTTGTTTAGGAAACCTAAAATTATGTCTGTATCCTGGCACTACTCTTGTTAATAATCCATAAAAATACCACAGAATGTTGAGCACTTGAAAGCAATCTGCCATACAAGGGATTTAAATATGAGTTTGTCAAATGCAATTTTGTTTATTTTTTAAGGTTCTTACTTATTTTCCTTTATCTAATAATGTCTGATGGGTTTTCTTCAAGAGCCCTTTCTACTTCGGAAGAAGTTTTCCATCGACAGAACCAATGGGATTTCTGATGAAAGGCTGACAATTAGTCCAACTCTAAACAAGGATGGTGGGTGGACCATTGGTATGGCTGGTATAACGCTTTGTTACATTTTTGATAGAGTGCCCTGAATCTAGCCCGTCTTTCTTTAGTGATTTTTTTATTTTGAGTTACATTTGAAGACTGTTCTGCTCATTTATAGTTTGACAGGTGGTCCATGGTCTGCCAGAGGAGCAGGCATAACAACCTCCACTACCCCGTTAGACTACGGTCCACCATATTTAGCGATCTCCACCAACCTGGCTATCCCTGTGTCTTCAGATGAGCAACATGAGGTCCTCTAAAACCACCTACAATTTGCTGAGTTGCTACCATTTTTCACACACCTGCCCAACAGACTTTTTTGTTTTACTCCTAAAGTTAGAGTTTTCTTTTTGTAAAAACAATAAATAATGTACTTGATACACTGAGAGCTTTCAACAAGGGAGTGTAGGTCATTTTTCCTAGATTTCTTCTGTTTGAGACTGACAGTCTTTTCTTTGTGTTCCTGAAGAGAAACAAGTAGGTCAGAATTCCTACCATTAGTACGGCGGACGGTCTGATGTGCGTACACCAACGTCCCCAGGTATGTCGGTCATTGTTGTGAAGGTTCCTGAGGTTCAGACCTCTGTTCAAAGAGAGGGGTACAGTGATAGCTTCGTCTCACCAACCTCCAAAATTCTCCAATTTATCTTTATAATCTGTTTCAAACAATTTGCTGATGGATTATACATGAGAACCACGGCCATGCTTTCATCTCTTCTCATGCATTAGGGATCAGGAGGTTGTCTCTATGATTCTTGGCCTCTCCTTCGCCTGCTTTAGTCCTGCTTTGATAACCTCTTCCACCAATGTATCCTTCGAGGATACCTGTTGTTTCATTAAAGAGCCTTATTTGAACAGTTTCTCCAAATTTGTAAAACAGTTGAAAGGGGAGATTCTTCCTTAGAGACCTTGGTTGGAAGTTTGAAACATTGTGTCAGGTGTTGTGTAAAACCAGTGTGCTGTTCTCCAAGGCTGTGCTGTTGCATCAAATGTTGTGTAAAAGCAGTGTACCACCCTCTGAGACCGTGCTGTTGAATCAGATTATATGTAGAAGTAGTGTGCAGCCTTCTTCGGCTGCATAAAGACGTTTGTAAAACCATTGTGTCTCTGTACGCTTGCTGCCGACTGCGGCGTCATAGTGTCCAAGTTCTTCCTGGGGTCCTATTGGTTTGCCCCCAACTGCGGCATCATAGTATCCACCTTCTACCTGGGTTCTATGTTCCCTTTAAGCTGCGTGCCTGTGCGGCCACGCACAATATCTTTGACACCGCGCAGGGGCCTTAACCCCTTCCATGCTCATGACAAGGTCAACTCGTCATGGGATTTACCTGCGCTGTGCGTTTGACGCGTTGACCTTGTCATGAAACCATGTATTTCAAGGCCTTCCAGCACCCAGCGGGAAAAGCCCTAGCACCCAAGGTGTTAAGGGGCTTGCAAAACAAAGGACTCTCCTGCTGACAGGAGAAGCACTCTTGATGGCTTGCTAATGAATGTAGACTAAGGGTGATATTTTTCTTTCTGACTCTTGATTTGAACAAGCTTTGAACGGGTGCAACTCGCCAGCCCCACTATCACCATTGTCAGAAGAAAAAACTTTAAACTTCGATAGCAGACACCAGATTTACACACCCTGCAATTATGAAAATAAGGAACATGTTTGTGCGGGTACCACCATTTTTATATTAAAAGCACAAGCTGTTTTATTTACATGCTTGTATTTAAAAGATGTTACTACTGCAAAAGCCCCAGCTTATAATAGTGAGATGTTCAACTTAATTTAATCAGGGAGGTAGAGAAATACCAAGCTGGAAAAAAATAAGCGCGGTTCAAAATGACTGCCATAAAATAATCTTCATCTCAGACATGCTGTTCTCCACCTTTAGGAGGGACATTTCCCTTCTTACATTTTTAAAGTAAATCGAATAAACCAACTTTGTCAAAAAATTTAAGATATTGCATTCTTTTTTGTGTGCACTTTTGAAAGCTGATCTCCTGTTCTTTCACACACATATGTGATTTCTCCAAATTGCTCTTAATAATTACAGTTCCTATCTGGCAGGCATGCAGCAGTAGTTACTACCAGCACTTCGTAAACACCAATCACATAAACCGATACTCACAAGACAGTTAGCAATACCAGGATTTATGAATGGGAGCAGAAGTAAATCTAAGCTGTTATTAAAAATAAGACCCTAAGGAAAATAAAGCGACCAGAGTATGTGTACCACTGAGTTGGGTACTGTGCATTTGTAATACAGCACCAAAAAACCCTTGGATGAGTGTGTTTTCACAAATACATGTATGATTCCCTAACTGGTACACATTTTCTCCCAACATTGACATGCAAACTGATATGCTTTAAATCTGCATTCTGCCCATTCCTCCTTCCTGCTCATTTCTCTGCTTCTCCCACTTAACGGAGAATACCATGCTTGATGCAGACAGCGCCACATTATATTTTTGGGTGTCTGGGTTGCAGAGCTAAGTTGGTCTAGGAAGGGGATTCTGCACTGGAGTGAAGTGACGATGTGCATAAGTCATGATGCAAGGGGATAGAATTCCAATTATATCAAAAGTCAAAAAATGAGAAGAGGATGGGCTAGCTTCAGCTTGACAAATTCAGAGGGTTGACAGAAAGGTAAGATAAGGAACACCAGTGTTAATAAAACGAGCGGTCAGTCCAGTTGATTGACTTACGTTTTACTGTTGTAAATCTTTCAGTGCAAATTGTAGTAAGGTGCTACGACCACAAAGAGGAACCGAGGCTCACTGCCTAGCCTGAATTGAATGAATTCAAGCAATCTTTCAAGCAGTGCATGAATTGTAATCACAAATGCATTACAACTGTTGTGGGGAAATTCTTAAACTGCTGAGCTTGGAAGATACTTTTATTCGTCTGGACAGCAGTCGCTCTCAATAAATACAGTTTCAATCCAGTTATTTTTCTGTCTACTGCTGTCTTTCCTGGTCACCAACTCTGAGCAGCGTTTTCTTCTTTCCACAACTGTGTCCCATAGTTACAGCTATCAGATCTTGTTTCCTCTGTTTCACTGCTACTTTCCTGGCACTTTTTCTTCTGTTGCTGTCTTGTTTTCTTTGTGCAACAGCCTCTCTCAATCTCAATTCCCCTATCACTGCAGTCTTCTGACAGTTTTACACCCACGGCAGGCTCTTCTCTTCTTTGAACCAGAAAAATAAGGGGGCGGTAGAGGTATATGCTAGGTCCGCCCTCCTAATGCAATGGTAAACCTGAAAACCCGAGATACCGGGTGAAGAACCGAGCCAATGGTGGAAGAGATGCTCACTCAATGCGAGTCAGAAAATCAGCAGGAAAGAAAACTTCTGTAGTAGGGGATCTCTGTGTAGAGTCATAATCTAGTGAATAGTCCCGCCGATGTGCGTGGACCCCAGCAATCAAAAATAATCTCTTAAACTGTCTTCTGTGCAATCCTGCATAGACACTTAAGAGAGAATTTAAAGACAAATAATGCAGCCTATATCCACAGGCTACACTGTCCAGTACTTCAACTAGAAATTCCACCAAATAACACCACACATAATACAGCCTGCCCAGTTTCTACCGTAGAGAAACTTGCCTCCCCAGTACAAGACTCTGGAATGATAGAGAGGAAGGCATGGACAGACAAGCCCCATAGGCTGCCATTATGTGGCTTAAATAGGATACTGTGCCTTTAAGAGAACTTTCCAGAACTTCTCCCAGTATCCCAGAATGCATAGCAGGTCCCTCTACTTTCAGTTCTTTTTTCCGGCTCCGGCTAACAGGACCCTGGCATTGAGCTCTCCCTTGTTTCAAGGGTTTATTGGATATTTTGGCACTTTTGTGTTTTAAAAGTGTTTCAGTTTACTTTCTTGGTGTTCTCCTTCTCTTTTGTGTGTTGGTTCAGGCGTTTTAGGGCTCTAAAATGCCTGGTCTTTTTGATAAGTGTCCAGCATGTGGGAGGAAGAAGGCCAAGAGTGATCCACACGACGTCTGCATCGTCTGTCTCCCTGAGGATCATTTCCCTGAGGACTGTGTCATCTGCCAGCAGTTTACTGCTCGGACTCTGAGGGACAGGATGAAGATTAGGCTTTCTTGCCTGGAGGAGAGACGTCTGCAGACTGCAGGTGGGTCTGGGCAGGCTGTGAAGCTCCCTCTGCCTCTGCTGAGGCCTCTGCGGGGCTCCCCAGAGGCAGGAAGCCCAGCAAACGATCCCGGTCTCCGATGACGTCGATTGCATTGACGACGACGTCGAGAGGGATGACGGCGATGTGTGCCCCTTCTCCCCGGGGCTCCGGGTCGAGACGGCGTGACGGCTCGACGTCGAAGGGCCTGGAGAGGTCTCCGTCGAAGCCACCGTCGATGTCATCGTCATCGTCGACGTCGGAGTCTTCCTATCGACGTCGGAGACGAAGTGACAAGCATCGGCGCTCGCCGTCGAGGCGTCGCCGCCGATCGCCGTCGAAGCACCGGTCGGCGTCGAGGAGCTCCTCGACGTCGAGGGCATCGAGAAGAAGGAATCAACGCTCGTCGTCGAGGACGGAACGTTCGACGTCGCGGAGGCAGCGTACGACGTCACGGAGGAAGAGGTCGACGTCGAGGGGTCGGCGTTCGACGTCGAGGAAGAGGAGGTCGATGTCGCGGAGGCGGCGTTCGACGCCGGAGTCGCGGAGGCGATGTTCGACGCCGGAGTCGCGGAGGCGATGTTCGACGCCGGAAAAGCGACGCTCAGCGTTGAGAAGAAAGAGGTCGGCGTCTAGGAGTCGTTCTGCCTCTCCAAAACGGCGCAAGAGGGACTCTGGTCCCAGAAGTCAGACTGCTTCTAGTGGAGGACGCAAGAGGAAGCGAGCACCTGCTGAAGGGGCTGGATCTCAGCCCCCTTCGCCTAAGGGGTCACCGGGCTCGGTGTACTCAGAGGTGTACACGCCATCTCGGCCTCGGTCGCCACCGCCACCTGTTCCTAAAGAGGATCCTCCACCCAACCCTCCGCTTCCATCAGGCGACCCACTGCCACCAGTTCCTCCGCATGGGCCCGCCCTGCAGCCGATGGTTCCTCCGCTGAGGTCCACTTCGCTGCCATCTTTGCCTGTACCTCCTAAGGGGACCCCAAAACCTAAACCCTGAGAGGAGCCAAGGAAGACCCCAACACGGAAACCGGTGGAGCGGCCACGGGCTGGCAGGTCTCGCTCTCGCTCTGGGAGAAGGGAGAGATCGCGACACAGATCGCCCACGCGGTCGAGACGCCGCCATAGGAGGCACGGATCTCACTCCCACACAAGGTCCTCTGGTACCAGGGACTATTCTCCTACCTCGTCGGTGTCAACAGACACGAGGGTGTCTCCGATTGATGACCTGGTGGCGTTCCATGATGTCCTTTTAAGGGGCGCTGCGAAGTTGGGCATATCCTTGACGGTGCCTACTCCTAAAACTTCAGTTATTTTTGAGACATTGCATCAAAAATACCTGTCTCGTCCTCTCCTGCCTCTGGTGCCGGGCCTGGAGGAACCGGCGATGGCCCTTTTTCTCACCCCTGCGGTGACGAAGGCGGCTCCATCATCGAGGCTGCTGAAGATGTACCGGGCTCCCGACTTGGACCCGGCCTTTCTGAGGGCGGAACCCCCTCCAGATTCTGTATTTGTGACGGCGGCCCGCAAGCAACATGCCACCTCCCCGTCATCCACGGTTCCCCCGGATAAGGAGTCCAGATGGATGGATTCAGCAGGGAGGAAAGTGTGTGGAACATCGGCTACCTCCATGAAGGCTGCGAGTGCCACGGCGCTGTTGGGACACTACGACCGCGCCCTCTGGGACTCCCTCCAGCAGTTTGCGGAGCTGTTACCTCGCGAGAAGCGCGAGGACTTCCAGGAAGTGCTGAATGAAGGGATGCTGGTGGCTAACCAGATTATCAGCGCTGCAGCGGACTCTAACTTGTTGGCAGCTCATGGGTTTTGCCATGGGGTTAACCAACGACGTCACGCCTGGCTCCGTCTTACGTCCCTGATCCCGTACGCGCAGCTGAGGGTGGCCAACCTACCATTCTCCGGCGAGACCCTCTTCGGGAAGCATGCAGAAGCATGAAGGCGGAGGCCGAAACGCTCACGGCTGTGGGCCTGGAGAAGCCTAAAGACACGAAGAATTCGTACCGCCCGTTCCAGCGGCGGTTCGGTGGGCAAGGCAGAAGACGTGGCCAGGCTTCGGGACAGTCGCAACAACAACAACAGTTCTGTGAGCCATTCCAGAAACGCCAGAAGGGCAGAGGAGGCCAGCAGTCGGCTCCGGCGCCCAAGGGCCAGGCTGGGTCTAGGCCCTAGGAACCTATTTCCCCTGGATCTGTTACCCACTCCGGTAGGGGGAAGCATTCAATTTTTTCTGGCAGAGTGGAGAAAAATTACTCAGGACAAGTGGGTGCTGAATATTGTTTGCAATGGATACAGTCTTCGGTTCACTAGCCCTCCTCTAGCAATTCCACCGGTCAGCTCGCAGTTTCAGCTGCGCGAGCTTCAGGCGGAAGCGGATATCCTGTTAAGGAAAAGGGAGATAGAAGACGTACCTCTGTCTCAGAGAGGAAGAGGTCTGTACTCCCGGTTCTTTCTAGTTCGCAAGAAGGACAAGAAAGAGTTCAGGCCCATTCTGGACTTGCGACAGGCAAACAAATGGATTCGCAGGGAAAAGTTTTGCATGCTGTCGTTGCATCAGATTTATCCTCAGTTGCAACAGGGAGACTGGCTATGTGCTATAGACCTACAGGATGCTTACTTCCATGTGCCCATTGCACACAAACACAGAAAGTTCCTGCGGTTCCAAGTCGGCGCCAATCATTATCAATACACAGTACTCCCATTCGGACTGAAGTCTGCGCCGAGAACATTCTCGAAGTGCATGGCGGTGGTAGCAGCACACCTGAAGAAGAACAAGGTGTTTGTCTACCCGTACCTGGACGATTGTTTGATCAAGGCATCCTCCTTCTCGGAAGCGCAAGCACACTTCCAGAAGACGTGCGTTCTCTTGAACAAGCTGGGGCTGCACATCAACATGGCCAAGTCTGTCCCGACTCCGGTCCAATGCATACAGTACTTGGGAGCCTCCATCAATACGCTGTCAGCAAGCGTGTCTCCTTCGGAAGAGCGACGATTATCTCTCCTTCGGAAGGCTCAGGCTCTTATGACAACTCCATCTACAACAGTGAGGACGGTGTCTTCTCTACTGGGATCGATGGCCTCTTGTATCTTCCTGACGCCACACGCACGGCTGCACTTGAGACCGCTGCAGGAGTGCTTGGAGGACCAGTGGGATCAGAGGAAAGGATCTTGGGATGACAAGATTCGACTGTCGCTGCATGCTCTTCAGTCACTGGAGTGGTGGTGTTCGGCGGAGAATCTCCTCAGAGGGGTTCCCTTTCACAAGGACATTCCCACACAGACTGTCTTGACGGATGCTTCTCTCCTGGGATGGGGAGCGCACTCCGGGACTCTACAGATTCAAGGAACGTGGTCACCGATGGAGGCCACGTATCACATCAATTTCCTGGATCTCAGAGCTGTTCACTTGGCACTGAAGGCCTTTCTTCCGTCCTTCCAGACCAACTCTGCTTGTACAGATGGACAATACCACCACGATGTATTACCTCAACAAGCAGGGGGGCTCGAGATCGCGCACTCTGTCACAGGAGGCGCAGGCGATCTGGCACTGGCTCCTAGCCAGAGGACTGACGATAACGGCTACCCATCTGCAGAATGTTCAGGCAGAAGCACTGAGCAGGCTGGTTCAGGCAAAACCACGAGTGGGTCATAAACGATGAAGTACTAGGAGAGGTCTTCACAAGGTGGGGAACTCCAGACGTAGATTTGTTCGCCACCGCCGAAAACAGCAAGTGCAGAGACTTCGCCTCCAGGTACTACCAGCAAGGGACGCTGGGGAATGCGTTATGGATCAACTGGACGAACAGCTTTCTGTACGCCTTTCCTCCCATTCCCCTGATTCCGGCGGTGCTCATCAAGCTGGCCCGGTCCAGGGCTCGGATGGTACTCATTGCCCCGGAGTGGCCCAGGCAGTGGTGGTTCACGGACCTACTTCACCAGTCTCTCCTTCCTCACATTCGGTTGCCGTGCAGGCCGGACCTTCTCACGTCTTTGAGTTTGGCGGCATCTGAATCTGCCTGAGGATTGCATGGACATACTGAAGGAGTCTAAGAGGCCTTCCACTCGAACTTCATATGCTTACAAGTGGAAGAGATTTTGTATCTGGTGCCAGTCTAAGAACCATGACCCTACGACCTGTAAGGAAGATGTCATCCTTCCTTCCCTTTTACATTTGGCGCAGTCTGGCCTTAATGTTCATTCCATTAAGGTTCACCTTGCTGCATTGACTGCCTACAGGAAATGCCCTTCACAGACTTCCTTTTTCCAGATCCCTGTGATCAAAGATTTTCCGGAAGGATTGAAGAAAGTATTCCCTCCTGTCCGGCTTCCTTCGCCTTCATGGGAATTGAATGTGGTGCTGTCCAGATTGATGATGGAGCCTTTTGAACCTATTCATAAGGCTTCGTTGCAGCACCTGTCCTGGAAGGCGGCGTTCCTCGTGGCCATTACATCGGCCCGCAGGGTGAGTGAAATTCAGGCGTTGTATTGTACTGAGCCTTATACTGTGTTTCATGCTGCTAAGGTTGTTATGCGTACTCACCCTAAATTTCTTCCCAAGGTTATTTCTGATTTTCATGTCAACCAGACCATAACTTTGCCTACGTTTTTTCAGAACCCTTCGTCTCCAGCGGAGAGGTCTCTCCATTCCCTGGATGTTAGGAGGGTGTTGAAATTTTATCTGGATAAAACCAAAGATATTCGTAGTTCTGACCAGTTGTTTATTAATTATGGATCAGTCAGGACGGGTCTTGCTACCTCTAAGCAGTCCATCTCTAGGTGGATTGTTTCCTGCATACAATTATGTTACCAAAAGGCTAATAAGACCTTAGGAGGTAAGCCTAAGGCTCATTCCACCAGGGGCAAAGCTGCTACGACGGCTCTGCTCCGTAACGTGCCGATTGCTGAAATCTGCAAGGCAGCCACTTGGAAGTTGGTTCATACCTTTGCTAAGCATTACTGCCTGGACACTGACGCCAGGGCAGACTCTCAGGTTGGGCAGGCTTCGCTGCGGAATTTGTTCGCACAGTAGTGGCGTTATTTTCTTTCTCCACCGCCGCTTTGGTGTGGGGATGGGCTTGCCATTCTATTCACTAGATTATGACTATACACAGAGATCCCCTACTACAGAAGGAGTAGTTTCTGTCCTGTAACTCCAGTTCTGTAGTAGGGGTATCTCTGTTATAGTCATAAGCGCCCACCCTCCTCCCCGGTGGAGATATTTCGTCATGTAAGGAGTCAAGTCAAGTCAAGTCATAAAATTTGTATAGCGCACTATATACCCAGAGGGTTTCAAGGCGCTTAGGAAGGGGAGGAGGATTATTTGTCAAATATCCACGTTTTAAGCTGCTTTCTGAACGCTAGGTGGTTCTGGGTGAGGCGAAGGTAAGCGGGGAGTGAGTTCCATGTTTTAGCAGCCAGGTATGAAAAGGATCTGCCTCCCATGGTGGTCTTGTTGATGCGGGGTACAGTGGCGAGGGCTTGGCTGGAAGAACGTAGTTGGCGGAAGGGGGTGTAGAAGGACAGTCGAGAGTTGAGGCAATCTGGTCCGATGTCGTAGAGTGATTTGTGTGCGTGGGTAAGCAGTCGGAAGGTGACTCTCTTATTGACGGGTAGCCAGTGGAGGTCTTTAAGGTGACCAGAGATGTGTTCGTTGCGTGGGATGTCTAATATGAGCCTAGCTGAGGCGTTTTGGATTCGTTGGAGTTTCTTCTGGAGTTTAGCGGTGGTACCTGCGTAGAGGGTGTTTCCGTAGTCCAGTCGGCTCGTGACCAGAGCGTGGGTGACTGTTTTCCTTGTTTCGGAGGGGATCCAGCGAAATGTTTTTCTGAGCATGCGAAGAATGTTGAAGCAGGAAGAGGATACGGCGCTGACTTGTCTGTTCATTGAGAGTGAAGAATCCAGGATGACTCCAAGGTTCCGTGCGTGGTCTGTCGGGATGGGTGCTTTTCCGAGGGCTTCCGGCCACCAGGAGTCGTCCCAAGCGGAGGGGGATGTACCTAAGATGAGGACTTCTGTTTTGTCTGAGTTCAGTTTCAGACGGCTTTGTTTCATCCATTCGGCAACTTCTTTCATTCCTTCGTGTAGGTTAGTTTTGGCGGTGCTGGGATCATTGGTGAGGGAAAGAATCAGTTGAGTGTCGTCCGCGTAAGAGATGATGTTGAGGTTGTGTTGGCGTGCGATGGCCGCGAGGGGGCTCATGTATACGTTGAAGAGGGTGGGACTGAGTGAGGATCCTTGAGGTACGCCGCAGATGACTTCAGAGGCCTCGGACTTGAATGGAGGAAGGCGGACTCTCTGGGTTCTTCCGGTGAGGAACGAGGTGATCCATTCAAGTGCTTTTCCTTGAATTCCGATGTTATTGAGGCGTTGTAGAAGGGTACTGTGGCAGACTGTATCGAATGCTGCAGAGAGGTCGAGGAGGATGAGGGCGACTGTGTCTCCATTGTCCAGTAGAGTTCGAATGTCGTCTGTTGCTGCGATGAGGGCGGTCTCAGTGCTGTGTTTTGCTCGGAAGCCAGATTGTGAGGGGTCGAGGGATTTGTTGGCTTCGAGGAAGGCGGAGAGCTGGTTGTTGACGGCTTTCTCGATGACTTTGGCCGGGAATGGAAGAAGTGAGATGGGGCGGTAATTTTTGAGTTCGGTGGGGTCCGCTGTTGGTTTTTTCAGAAGGGCGGTGAGTTCCGCGTGTTTCCAGTCTTCTGGGAAGGTAGCGGAGTTGAAGGAAAAGTTGATGACGTCTCGGAGGTGCGGTGCTATGACGGAGTCTGCTTTGTTGAAGATGTGTTGAGGGCATGGGTCTGTGGGGGATCCTGAGTGGATGGAATTCATCAGGCGTATGGTGTCTTCAGTGGAGATTGGGTTCCAGGCGTTAAGGGTGTTCACGGGGGGAAGATGTTCAGCAGATGGTAGGGTGGGTTGGTTTCCGGGTTGGTTGTCAAAGCTGTTGTGGATGTCTGCAATCTTGTTGTGGAAAAAAGAGGCTAGGGAGTCGCAGAGGGTTTGAGAGGGGGTGATGTCGTTGGAGTTGGCCGAGGGATTGGAAAATTCCTTGACGATGTTGAAAAGTTCCTTGCTGTTGTGGGCGTTGTTGTCAAGTCGATCCTTGAATGCTGTTTTCTTGGCTTTTCGGATCAGTTGGTGGTGAGTGCGGGTGGCGCTTTTGAAGGCGTCCTTGGTGCTGGTGGTTGGGTCTTTTTTCCAGGCCTTTTCAAGGGAGCGGCAGATTTTCTTGGACTTCTTGAGATCATCGTTGAACCATGAGGCTTTCTTGCTGCCAGGTTTGCTTTGACGTTTTTTCAGTGGAGCTAAGGTGTCGGCGGTGTTGGATAACCATAGGGTGAGGTTGGCGGCGGCTTCGTTGGCGTTAGAAGGGAGGGCTGGGGAGTTTCGAAGGAGCGATGCGGAGATTTGGTCCGTGGTGATTTTGTTCCAGTTTCTTTGCAGGGTAGGTTGGGAGTGGTTGATGGGTTTCGGCTTGTTGTAGGTGAAGTGAACGCAGCTGTGGTCGGTCCATAGGAGCTCCGTAGTGTGGCTGAAGGAGACAAGATTGCTGGATGTGAAGATGGGGTCGAGTGTGTGACCTGCGATGTGGGTGGGGGAAGTGACTAGTTGTTTAAGTCCGAGGTTGGCGAGGTTGTCCAGCAGGGTGGCGGTGTTGTGGTCGTTTATCTTTTCAAGGTGAAAGTTGAGGTCTCCTAGAAGAATATAGTCTTTGGAGGGGAGCGCGTGTGGAGAGATGAAGTCCGTGATGTCTTCACTGAATTTTGCGCGGGGTCCTGGTGGTCTGTAGAGGAGAGTTCCTCTGAGTGTTGTTTTGGGGTCGATGTGGATCTGGAAGTGAAGGTGTTCGGAGTTGGCGAGGTTGGCGTCAGAGCTGGTTGAGATGCGGATAGATTTCTTATGGACGATAGCGATTCCTCCTCCTGTGTGGCTGGTACGGTCTTTGCGAGTGATCTTGTAGTCTTCAGGGATGGCAATGGTGATGTCTGGTGCGGAGGAAGCATTCATCCATGTTTCCGTAAGGAAGGCGACGTCTGGAGAGAAGGTGTCTAGTAGGTTCCATAGGTCAATGGCGTGCCTGTGCACCGATCGGGTGTTGAGAAGGATGCATTGTAGGTGGTTGGGGTCGGGAATCTGTGGTGTGGTTGTAGCGGAGATGTTGTAGGTGCCGCTGAATTTACAGGAGTAGCAGGAGAAAGGTCCATGGGTGTGTCCAGGAGCGGCTTGGACGCAGGTGGGGGCGCGACCGGGGTTAAGGGCTAGGAGGGAGGTGGCGTCGTAGGTAATGCGAGGGGGGTGGACGGCGCGAGGGGCAGGGGGTCTGGCGCTGGGCGCGGTCCGGGCGCGGACGGGCGTAGACGGGCTTACCTTTGGCGCACCTTCGGCGCGGATTGGGCGCGATCGCTGCGCGTGACCGCTGCGCGCGCTAACAACTGTCATATATGGATAGTGGAGGGGGAGGGGCGAGGGCGTCTCAGCTGGGAGGCGGGTCGGGCGCACGAGGAGGACAACAAATCAACAAAATGGAGGCGGGGGGAGGAGCAGATCGTAGCGCTGTTGGCAGGCGCGCAGACAGACTAAATACACAGCCAAAATCAATATCAATAGCGCTGATAAGGCAAAGCGCTAGCACACAGCAGGCAAAATCAATTTCAGTAATGGCACAGATCCTTCAGCAGAGCGGCGCTACGATGCCCAGTTAAAATCAATACTAGCACACAGCCAAAGTCAATATCTATAGCGCTGATAGGGTAAAGCGCTAGCACACAGCAGGCAAAAGCAATTTCAGTTATGGCACAGACAGGTCCTTCAGCAGAGCGGCGTGCATTACCCAATTGGAACTGGGCCACCCTGTCAGACCATGTAACTCAGGGCATCGGTGTACCCAGGGCCTACCAGGGGCTGAAGCATGTATTATGCCACTCCTGGCTGGCCATCTAAATCTGACACAACTGGCTGCGCGACAGCTGGGGCAACGTGGCGTACTCGCTCGTTGCTGTAGGTATAGTATTCCTATATCTAACCCTAAAATGGACACCCGAGTTCCTATCAGTCACTCCTATGGCAGGCCTTGACAATCCTGAAGGCAGAGTGCGTGGAATCGTGTGAATTGGGCTCTGGCACGAGCCGAGCCCGGTTGCAGCTTGCGGAACCAAGACCCAATGGCTGTTCCATGATAACGCGTACTATATCAGTAACTTAGGTATAGCGTTATCAAGACATGTCGAGTTAGGTGTCATACGAATCGGGATGCTGCCCCCTCACCAATGCTGGCGACGAGGTTAGCATTCCGCCCTTCTAGAGGGACACGACATAAACGTAACTGTGAACCCCGGTTAAAGTTAACTGAAGCCTCAGCTCCACAAAATGGACGCTGCCACCACAGACACGAGTCTGACCTCCTGCTGCTGGGAGTCCTTCCAGCGAGGAGAGCTTGGACAAAGGGTTTCCTGTCCGGGGCGGTGTTCGCACCATCCCAGACAGGGTTTTGTGTATCCTGGGTAGGTAGGGCTTTACCAGAAGGTGACTGCGGAGTGGCACCCCGGTGCTCACTACGCATCTGCCGGCTAGAACCAGTTCCAGGGGCGCGCAGCCCCTGACCTGGGGAAAGTCCGGCAGGGGAGAGGGGTGTAACTGCCCCCCTTCCTGGTCCCACCCCTAGGGCAGGACCTAGTCATGTACCCACCCCTTTCTTTAGGATAAAGGCCGGAGCGGGGACCCTTCCAAATTAGATCATCTTTGAATCAAGAACTACTTTCTGCGAAAGGACATTCAAGACTCTTCTCAAGATTTCTCCCTTGTGGCTAAGGAGTAGTCACCCTGCATCCGCAGGCACCATCTAAGAACTCTGCGGTTTGCTGCAAGTCCTTCCTCAGGAATCCGACGACCCAGCTCGACGAGAACCGGCTTCCCTGGCACCTCTGACCTCTACCCACATCGTCAGCTCAGCTGAGATCTGTGGGTGCGACGAGACCTCGAGGGACCGGCCATCATCAAAACCTGCACGCTTTCTTAACCAGCACAACCACCGAAGGAATCCTCTGGTGAGTGCCCTGGGGTCCGAGAAGCCCCGACCCTGAGCAGCTCCAGCACCGAAGTGCAGTCTCCTAGCATCTCCACGATCTGCGTGGGGCCCTTCTGCTTTGCTGTTCAGCACGTTGTCCGATCACTAGCCGCTGGCTTGCGACTCTTTGACGACGAACGACAACCAACGTTGCTGGTCTGGTTGCTCCAGACTGGCCTTTGCTTCGTTCTGCAAGAGGAGTACCCCGGGCCCGCCTGGTCCACTCAAGACGCCATTTTAGGCCCACCACGTGGCCCTGAAATTTGCCAAGGCTTGTTGCCCCAATCCTGGGCCCAGCGACGCCAACAGCATCAACCTTCGTGGGACAGCTCGCACCTCCATCCGGGTCGCCGACAACGCCCCCTGGTCCGTGAGACTGCAGAGCCTAGCGTCGCCCACTCACCTAGTCGAGGTGACGATCATCCGGTGCCCTCCTGGTACCCTCTGACTACTGGCTAGTAGTACGAACTTGGTCCCCTCTGCTTTCAGGTGTCATCTATCTCTGATCCAGGCTTAGATCTCTACGAACTATTCTCCACTGGTCACCGGCCAGCAACTCCTTCCTTCCGGCTCCTGGCTCGTCAGCAAAGACCCCCGACGCCTGTAAGACTTGTGCAGCCGCAGCCCTTGTGGCTAGGTAACTTCGGCATTTCGGTGCCCGCATAGCCTCCTTACTTAAGGGTCCCGAGTCCCTCGCTTCTGGCTTGCCTTATCGGGTCCGCCCGAGACCACTAAACTTTCCGTGCCCTCGGGCACTTGTATTGATTGTGTACTAGTAGTATTTTCCTAAGAGTTTCGTTGTGTGCTTAGTACCCTGTCCTCATAAAGAGTACAGGGCTGTTGTGATCTAATAAATACACTGTTTATTTTCATAACACTTGTGTGGTGTCCTTTCACTTGGTGTTCAAGTGGTGTGCGATGGTATAACAGCTGGCTTAACACGCCCTTTAGAGTTTAGCCCGAAGACTGCTCGTATCCACGGTACTAGGATAGCTGGTCTAAGGTTGACTTACAACCAATCACCATAAGGGTCGTTTGGACCGATGCATAGTGGTCGCTAGAATAGTGAACACTGCATATCGGGCCAACTTCTCACAGTAAGCTACTGGAAAAACCTAGCTATAATGGGTTAGGAATCCCTAGTATACGTCAACATGTTTCGAGTATTCCCCAGAGCTCTTCATCAGATCCAGCCCTGTGTACGCCACTCCTAAATGACCTACGTTCAGGTAATCAAAGGAAATTAAAAATGAAAGTTCGCTGCAACTAATAAGTATGCGCTAATACATACGATCAAGCATTGTCATGTATGTATAAGGTAGCAAAATTGTGCCACATGGTCTTGGGGGGATGAGGGTTCTCGTGTTCCTAATTTTGGCGGGAGTTCTCCTCACGGTATGTCACCTGGTTGGTTCCCCTCCGGTGTGAAGGGGAACCAACTAGGTGACATACCCGAGATCCTATCTGTTTATTGCCGACTGCAGAGCCGGCTGGGATCCTATCTAGTATCAGCTGGCGGCTGTCAATATTGTAGCTAATATTAAACTACCTAGCGTCTTCATGTAAGTCTTACAGAATGGTGAACACACGTAGATTGTATACACCACACTTTGTTGATGGGAAACCTGTGGGGGAGCGTCCCGTAATTTGACTATTAAAAATGGAATAAGGATAAGTAACAACTCCAACACTCAACATCTCTAAATAAAATGGAAGTAAAACTAGCGGGGAAAAATCAGCTGCTAATATCCCCAATGGTACGTATATTTGGGAAACCAAAGAAACTCCAAATAAGTTTGACTTCATAAAGGACCTAATGGGAGCCATGTTAACTATACAACCAGATTCATGTAAACTGCAAACCCCAATTAAACCGCTGAGTGAGGCAAGAATAACAAGATCAAATTGAGGATTAGGTGCGTTTGACCAATATGAAGTGGATCAAATACCTAAAATTAAGGAAGAATCGGCCAATCAATGGGGGCAAATAACTGATTTGGATCTGTTAACTGTCCCCTTAACCTCACATTTGCAGCCTGGGGACTTAAGTTCATCTGAATTATTGTCGGGAGTTGCTCAACAGTTATTGTCATCGGGTGCACCACTTCCAATTGAAGCATCAGTAAAAATTAAAAATGTAAACTCTGGAGTGGAACCTATGGCCTTAACTCAAACAAACCTGGTATATCAATGTAGCCTCATTATAGGAGTTGATCCGCATAAAACAATTGGAACCAATAACTCATCACAATCTCTTCAAATAAATACTAATATAATTTTGAACGATACGAAACAAAAAAGGAGACTGGAGGGTCCATTGGGTAGTGACTCCTCAATGATGTGACATCGTATCGGCCCTTGGTGTGTCCAGTCCCAATACATTGTAACAAAGTAGAGAGCTGCGAGGAGCAGATCATGAGCACACACTTGAAACCTAACGGGAACAGCGCGCAACATGCATTGCCCCTCAGTCATGGTGCATTATAGCAGCTGAGGAGGCGCTATAATGCGTGATTTCGCATTTCAGTGACGTGATGCGGACCTCCACACTGAAATGCGTTAGTCTAACGCCTGATGCATAGTACGTGGAGGGCTGGCCATACTGATGCAACTAAACTGAGGTTGTGGGTGCGTGGCACGCCGGCTCACGTGGCAGTCACAATCTCAGCTGTAATGAATGATTTTTATTTTGCTTCTGTGAGTTGTCAGTGAGTGTCTCTTGAAATACAGCAGCCTGCCAGGCTGTGACCTAGACTACTGTTAGCTAACTATAATTATGAAGGGTGAGGCAGCGGAAATCTGTGTCTGGCCTCTCGCATCCTACAAGACTGGACCGGGGACAGAGAGAGCCGCCTGGCCAGCGATGTTCCTCCTTTGCCTCGATTGATTGCCAGCAGAAAGCCTAGGGCCCAGTGGGTGTACTAAGGCTGGTGAAAGCTGGAATGACTAATTGCTTTTCTGCGGGTGTAACGTTGTTTTGAGCTCCCCGTCTTTTTGTGCCCGTAGAACACCGGCCCGTCATCCCAACAGGTATCCGAGGCTGTGGCAACATGTCCCTAGTTCAATTTCCTATTTGCCCGGGCCCCTGGAATTGTTGCTGTCACTTGCAACACTAGTACTTTGAAGCTGGTGACAACCACCAGGTGAGAGAGCTCGCCCTCGAATCTGGGGAACTGGGTTCGAGTCTCGGCAATGACGCTGAACATCCTGTCATTCTGAGAAAATTACTTAATGCCTAACAAAAATGATGAATGTGTCCTCATGTAACGCAACTGGTACTATGTATGGTGCTCTGATACCCGATACCGGGTCAAGTTCGCGCTATATAAAATTCTGAAAAACAAACAAACAGCTATTGCTTATAAATTGTTTTTGGAGTGTTTTAGTTATTTTAACTAGTTGCAGCAGTTAACAGTAGTGTTGTGCCTCTAACTTTACAAGGGCACTAGGTTAGTGCCCTTCCATTTCTGGTGCTTTGCAGCACTTAACTTTTAATATCTTGTTGCTCAGATGGGTGTAATTTCTGATGTTTATATGCTTTCCTCTTCTGCACTTAAAAATGCTGGCCAGAAAGTGTCACTCATAGTCATTGAAATGTCAATCATAGCAATCTGACACCTTGGCGGCTATGATAAGAAATAACCCAAAAACATAGAAAGATTAGGAAAAATCTGTCCTTTTAATTTTCGCTTTGACATATGACTTATGCCACACAGTATTTGGTCTGGTGTTTAAAAATACATGGTATTTTTCTCTATTTACTTTGCTATGTACCATGATGTGCATTTGAAAAACCCGTTCAATAAAGTGTTTCAAAAGGAAAATTAAACAAGCATTTACAATGCAATGGTCTCGGCATTATTAAAGGTAGAGCTATTGGCATTGCTCATGACTTTTCTTTTTTAAATCATAAATAAATGGCATTGTCATTTACATTACCAATTGCTTAATCGTTAAATAAATGGCATTGTCATTTACAATGCCAATAGCTTAATCGCTCGCAAATGCATGACCTATTGCATTTACACACACACAGAGCCACACATACAAAGCCACCTACACACAGATAGAGCCACCCATACAGAGCCACCCACACAGTCATTCACATAGAGCCATCTACACAGAGCCACCCTCAGACAGAGCCACCCATACCCAGCACTTGAAGAGGAACAGAAATGTAATTTACAAAGCAAATAGGTCTGGCTTGCAAATTCAATACTGACTCAAATACTTTTTTAAGTCTGCTACTGTGAAAAAGGAACAAAAAATGGTTATTTCTGTAATCAGTGCATCTGTAAAGGTAAATGATTTAATGCCAAGATTCATTGTATTATTCAAAAGTAAAATATTCCCTCGTGCATTGCAATGCAAGCGCTGCATAGGAGGCGGAATGATATATCAAACAGCCACATAGCATGAAAATACTGGAAAGAACTCCTCTGGACGGAGCCAACTCCATCCCTATTTGCATTCCAAATAATTGGTAACAAAAGGTCTCCAGTGAGCTGCATCATCAAGCCAGACCTAGACAAGCAATGGCAAAGCCGGCCAGTCTAACATTGGCTACCAGCCTTGTGCTTTTAATAATTTGTTATGTTCCATTATAGTTCTTGTAAAACTTTATTGTTGGGTGAAGTGGGGGCATTTGCCCTTATTAAAAAAAAATATTTAAAAAAAATGGCTGAACGCAAAGCAGTTTGTCTCAAAAAACACATACTGTCATATTGCCCCTGTCACGAAGAAAAGAACCCTGTCACTCAAAGCGAAGTTATCCAATGCCTGGAGAGCCGCTGAGCCCATGGAGGGTGGAAACATGGCATAGACATGGCACACACATGACACACAGCTGGACTCACCCACTCCGGAGGAAGGCACGGCCGGCCTGCGGGGCTCCGGGTGCCGATGCCCATCTCAGAATGCAACGCTCAGGTGGTGGGAGAGCCGGAGGTTCCTAAAGTGTCACAGATGACACGCGGGCAGCTGCGGAGGAAGAGTGTTCCAGATAATTGAGAGCGGGTCGTTCTCAAAGAAGGGACACAAGCGCTACCTGCGTTCATCACAAAACCCCCTATCATGCCTCGCTCAAGTTGATGCTAAAGGCGCTGCAGTGAGGCGCATTTTCCTGAAAAACAGATTAGTGACAGGATGCCGATGGTCCATGGCGATCGGTGATGTTAATGAGAATAACTGTTTCCCTGGCAGGTGGGCTCGTGTCAGGATCCGTCCACCCCCTCGCCAGAAGGGTGGATCGAGCAGAAGGTGCAAGCTAAAAAACCCTTGTTGGAAAACTTCCTTGAGGTTTCTAGTGACAGCGCTGCGGAGGTCCGCCATCTTGGGAGTGCGGAAGTCATTCCGTCTCCTGCGTGGCGGTTTACTTTGCAGCTGATTCGAGAGCGTCTGCATATCGCGCACGCGCGCAATTCGTGCTGCGCACTTCAACTGAGGAAAACACCGGAGACGCGAGCTTACCTCACGCTCTCTTCAGAGAAAGTTCTTTTGACCAGAGATTTTGTGTACAAGGCGGCTTAACAGAAACTTTAAGGAAAGTAATAAGTTACGCTTTGTGTTATAGAAAAAAGACTTTTCCTAACTCGCCTTTTTCCCCTTCAGTGTTGACACACTGGAAGAATCCCGGCGTCGGAGTCAAGAGAGAAGTTGTGTGGAGGAGTCAGAGCAGGGGAAAACTTCAGTCAAGAGAAGTTCCCTCAAAGACCTTCAAGTAAGAGTATATTTTTTGAGTTATCTGAGAGAAGTCTCAAGGCAATGAACTAAAGACGCTTTTGGACTCACTTTGGCAAGGAAGCTAATGAGCGTTGCGTCAAGAGCCTACTTGAGACATCTTGAGGAGAAAGACTTTGATTAACAACGAGAATCTTTCCAAGACATGTTCAGAGAGTAAAACATTTGATTGAAAGACTGCTCACTGTGGGGTTTCGGAACAGTCTCAGAGTTGAAAGACTTTTGATTCAGAGTTTAAAGACTGAGTTTTCACAGATCGCAGAGTGTATTCAAGGCAAGGTTCTAGTCACGAAAATTCCAAAGACCAGAGTTTATTCTTCCAGTGAATCAGTAGTATTCTTCCAGACATCACTATATAGAGAGTGGCTATCTTCCTAGGTTGCTTAGGTAAGACATAGAGGGCATAATAATAATAACAGACAGAGTGCTAAAATGTGTTAAGTAGAGAGGGCTAAAGAACTGTTTTTTCCTTTACAGCGAGTCCGACCTGAGGGCTATCGAAGCAAACCTGACGAGGAAGAAGTCTCTCTTGTTTTGTCTGTCCACTTCCCCTTTCCCTTGCTGGTGAGGACTGAAGACTGTGTATCTAAAGTAGTCTTGGGTCTTGGCTAGAAGGGGACTGAGGAATTAGCGTCTGTTCCTGAGGGGGCCGAACCAGTGTATCCTTTATGGTTCTGACAGCTCGGAGGAGTGCCACGGAGGCTGCTTCGGATGTAAACATTCTGACTGATCATTTCAAGGCTGTTTCATTAGTAGAGGGATGCAGACAGCGCGAGCCGAGTTCCTCGGTGTGGGATGTCCGCTCGTGTTGGATCATCTGCTTGACAGGAGAGGAAGATACCTGAGCCTGCTTACGGGAAGCCAGACTTTACACGGGCCATGGGGGGCCTTAGAGTCCTTAGTGCTACTGCCTTCGGCTACAGCCCTGAGATAAACTAAACCCCCACCCCTCACCCACCCACGAGGCCTCCGTTGGCTCCAGCCCCCTCTCCCACCCACCCCAAGGTCTCCCCTGGCACCGGCATAGAGTTCCAGCGTCTTCAAAGCCACCTCCGACCTACCCACTGGTTGCAATATTCCTTCACCACACAGCTAAGGTGGGGGGGGGGTGGGGTGTAACAGCCGTTCCTAGAATGGCGAATGCCTTCCTGAGCCCAGATCACAAACAACAACACCTACGGGCCCGACACGGACTCGCACCTGAATTCATCTCCTCCGAGATTGTTTCCTATGTCCCCACCAGGGAACTTCGTTCGTTCTCCCAGTCCCTCCTCACCATCCCACGCTATCGGAGAAAGAAGTGGGGAGGCTCGAAATTTGCCACCCTCGCCCCTACCCTCTGGAACTCTCTTCCCCTTGAACTCCCCACCATCACTCTTTACCCACAATTCCGTAAACAACTTAAGACCTATCTATTCACGAAATCTTTCGAATAACAACTCTCCTGTTCCCCCAGCTTTTTAACTAGGATCCGGTCAGTAATAGCGCCAAGAAACCGCAGGTATATGAGCGCTCTATAAGAAATTTTAAATTCAAAAATTAAGAAATTTTTAAATAAGAAATTTTAAATTCAAATACGGGAGATGGATTCTATAGTGCAGAAGCCCAAGGAGAGGCAACGGCGGAGCCCGTTCGCAGAGGCTTCCAGGAACCCGCCAGGCACAGATACCGAGTGGGCGGCAGCAGAGGCTGTGTCTCCGGGCGCGAAACAGCGTGGTGGGAGCACGAGACGAGATGCAGTGCCGTGCGCGTGCACATCAGCTGTAGCGACGGAAGCTGAACATCGCCGGAGAAGACACGCCCGACCTTCGAGCCTGCTGCCGAGACTGACCCACTGCAGAGAGCCCAGTGAGTGGACTTGGTGGGGGGGATGGGGGGGGCAGGGAGGGGATGTGTGTGTGTGTGAACAGCATGCCATCTCTTGTCTCACTGTAAGCAGTGAAACGGAATGCTTGTTTGCCTGCGGGACAGGAGATGTGCACGGCTGGGGGGGGGGGGGGGCGGGGCTGGGCTTGCGCGTTCACGAAGGGCAATCGGCGCTCGTCCCCCAGTCTACGTCCCTTCAGACCCATCTCGGCAACAATAGGTCTCGAAGCCCGAGACCTAAAAATGAATAAGCTGACAAGTTTAATTGCACCACTAACACGAATTCTCATATTTAATGAAATATAAACTGTCACTTCCACTTGACAATCTCTGTAAATACTCTGTAGTCCTGTGCATCATTCTTTTGAAGATTGTCATATGAAGATAAGCTGTAAATACTTTTTTACAGCATCAACCAAGGGTGAGACCATGTACAAGGACTCTGTGTATCTTAAAAACATTCATTTCTGTGACTTCTAAACACCCAGATATTTCCTGCCACAAAATGCTTGTTTGTGTATATTCACTCGACAGGATGTGATGGGTCTTTAAGTGGCCAGCAGAGGGCGCGCTTCGCATGCTAAGATTAAAACACTGAGCACATTGTATGAAAGGGAGAAGGGTTTCCTGTTCCAGGTCAGCGGTGGCAGAGACAGTACAAGCAGTAGATGTTGACGTCACTTCCTGCCTCTCCCTCTGTGTCCAGCCTGCTACAGAGGAGGAAGGACGCCCTGTCTGTCTGTGCAGTTATCTTCATCTTCAGAACCTCAAACCCACCCCCCACCTCTCCTGATCCTAAATCTGCACCTACCCCACCCCAGCCATAGGAGGAGGAGAGAGCCTGGAAATGTCTGCACAGGTTTCTGCTCAGGTAGGAGAATGTCAGCAACTTGTGCTGTGATTGTAGAAGTAGACTGAATAATCCTGGAGGAAATCTCTGCCAGTAGCCAGGCTCTTCTATCCAGGGACTTCTGGGGGGCTTTCCATCTGGCCCTGGGGGTGTTTGTCGTCAACATTTGTTTAAAGAGAGGATCTGTGCACTGCACTGCATCTGAATGCACTGTGAGAAATATGTGCACACTGCACTGCATTTCACTGCACTATGAGAAATCTGTGCATGCTGCACTGCATCTTACTACACTGTGACACATCTGTGCACACTGCACTTTACAGCACTCTGTGTCACTACAATGCATCTTACTGTACTGAGGAATTTGTGCCACTCTACTGCATCTTACTGCACTGTTAAAAATGTGTTCACATTGCACTGCCTCTTAGCGCTCTATGAGAAATCTGTGCACACTCTTTGCTCGGCTCTCGCTGTTAGTTTGTTGACTTGTCCACCTGTACCCTTGTTAGAAGCATGTCCCTCAGGCAGTTGAACATCAAACCTTCCCTGCTGCCCCGTGCCCCTTTTCCCCTGTTTTCATATCTCAATCTAGATAAAACCTCAGTCATTGCAATAGTTTCCAACGACATAGTTTGGCTTATAGCATTATCTGCTGCAGAGGTTGTGTGTCTGCTGCAGGGATTGTGGGTGTGTGTGCACTGCCTTTGGGTCTGCCAGGTAGGAGGCCTTTCAAGCAGTGGAACGTACGTGTCTGTGTTTTTAATGTACCTCTGCAGGTTTGATGTGTGTGCATCTGAACAGGGTAGAGTTGTCTTTACAGGCTGTGTGTGTGTGTGTGTGTGTATGAGGCGCGTCTACAGTGTGTCTTTTTCAATTGTGTCTGTCTTAGCAGACGTTGGCGGGACTGTCAGTCACTCTTCTTGGCCTCTCCTCTCTGTACCAAAATCTTTATGATCACTTGTTGTAAGAGGGTCTGCTCGGTGCAGAGTAGTCAGGGACTTCTCGGCACTCTGTAGACGTCTAAGCAAAGTCACAGGTGAAGTTCTAGTTCTTCCCCATAGTTTGGAAGAATTAGGCAGCTTTGAGTGAGACTTCAGCACAACTTTCAAATATGTGACTGCCGCAGGTACCATGGGCTACTTGTATGACAATGATACAAGGGGATGCTTCACACTCTCATCACCGGTGTGTTGATGAGGATTGTGCTATGATATAGGAGTCTACATGAAGTATTCCAAGAGACTCATATAGTCATTCTGCTCTAGCTGTCACTTCAGCAGGAAGGGGAGAACATGATGAGCGAGCAGAAAACGCAAGAAGAGGTCAGAGAAGAGACATAAAAGGGATACAGAGAGAAAACACACGAAGGATGGAGAAAAGTACTTAATAGATATCGGCCAAAATGTGAAAGAAAGACAGAAAGAAGGAACAATAATTGCCAAAAGTTGAATTACATTTTAGGAGCTAAAAATGTGATTTAAGTTTGACGTGAATGTGAGTCTTCAAGTGGTATAGGAGGAATGTGCTGTTTAGTGGTACCAATACTTGAACAAACTTCATAGCTTTGGATCTGGGATTTAATCCAAATTACCGAACGTTGTAAATGATCCAAAGGGAGGGATCAATGTATTTTCGGGTTACCAATCTCAGCTCAAGTGAGATAGTTAAGAGGTCCCAGGTTCCAACCGTCCTCCTTTATAAATGTGTTTATGCACACACTGCACAGATCTGTGTTACCTTTGTATGAAACATACCAATCTTAATAAATTCTGTTGGAGGTGGCCCTTTCTAGGGTGCTTTCTCTCAACTTTTAATTTTTTTGCTTTTGTTCCTCCTGGTTTTCTATTGATCTATGTATTAGCCTAAGGACTTTGATCGCTTTTTACACTGCCATTCAGTGCCAAATTGATGTGCTTGTCCTGTACATACTGATGATTAGTGTATACATGATTGGCTAAATTGTGTTAGCTGTAAGTCCATTGTCTAGAGGTAAGACATACCTCTACCAGACGTACCAGCACTGCACCCCTAAGAGCCTCTCTAAATGCTGCAGCCAGACTCATCACTGGATCAAAAAAACACTCGCATATCACCCCTGTTCTGAAAACACTGGACTGGCTGCCTTTTGAAGCCAGAATACATTTGAAAATCGCCTGCATGACACACAAGGCTCTACATCTGAGCTCTCCCAGATACCTCACGCAGAAGCTGTCAATCTCTGGCGGCTCTAGGAACACCAGAGGCACAAACAATCTTCTGCTAAAACCTCGAAGATTCCGGAAGGTAAAAACCTATAAACGCTCTTTCTCAGGAATGGCACCCAGGATCTGGAACTCACTCCCTCCTGAAACCAGACTCATCTCCTCCTTCACACTTTTTAAGAAAGAAGTAAAAGCTATTCTTATGGAAAGGGGCGACCACTCGGTCCCCCCGAACGTATGGCAGAGTACCACGATCCCCCCGGGAAGCCATCTTGGGCGGGAGGCGCGTCTCGGCTGGTATGCCCGAAGCGGCGTAGCCGGGGCGCGCTTTTTCCCGCCCTAGAGTGGGCTGGCCTAGACACTGATGCAGCTGGCCACGCCCTCGGGGCAGGCAGGGGCGGGTTTACGCCCGCCCTGAAGACGGATAAAAGGGGACGCAAGACCAGAAGGCATCCTCTTGTTCCTGTGCTCTGAAGCTGCACCTCCTCGCTGCACGTGGGCTCGAGACGGAACGAAGAGCCAATTTTGAGCGTTGTAATCTTTCTTTTGTCTTACAGATACTTTGTCGGAGAAATGCCCAAGAAAGGCGGGAAGAGAATGACGACTGAACAGATGGTTCGGGTCCTCATGAAGGAGATGACCGAGCTGAAGAAGCGGGTGGCGGAGAGAGAGGGGGAAGGGGGGCCGGAACGTCCTTCGGCTGGAGCAGCTCCAGGAGGGAGAGCCAAGAGGCCAAGGAGGGGACCAGCTGGGGGAGACGTCCCGGTTCCCTGTACCCCGCTCGAAGCGCCAACCCCAGTACCGGCGGAGGGGAATCCGATTCCCGTGGTGGTCACCCCGGTGTCCAATGAAGATATGCCGCCCGAGCTGGCAGCACAACTTGCAGCGTGGTTGGGCGAAAGTAGTGAGGGCGCCACGGCTGCCGACGCGCAGGCGCTGATGAGGCAATTGCGCGAGAAACGGGAGGCAGCCAAGGTGTCCGCGCCGGCTGCAGTAGTTGACAAGCCACAAGGGACGATGGCGATCGCAGAGGCAGCGTCCGGTGCAGGTAAGCGGCCATTGCCGATTGCGAGGGATGAGTCAGCACCCTCTCGTAGAGAAAGGTTGGGTCAACATGTGCCTTTGGCAATTAAGGAGAAGATTTGGGCGGGGGAATATGTGAACATCTTCTCGTTGCTTGTTGATCATTATGAGGTGGAGCATGTTAAGGGTCAGAAAGACCTCATGCATCCGAGTGTTTGGCGCGCAAAAATGGCCGCCTTTAAAGTAAATGAGAATATTGGCAATTGGGGCAAAGCATGGGGAATTTTTACGTCGATCTTGGGGGAACGTAGGCCTGAGTTGCTTTCCGAGTTGCCGACTTATCAGTCGCGAATCATGGGGTACTCGACATCACACCAGGGTAACCATTGGTTCTGCTACGATAATCTTTTTAGAAAGGCTAAAGAGCATAATAAAAGCTTAACCTGGGATTGTTATGATTCTTTGACATGGGATAAAATGAAGGAGACAGGTATGTTAAAAATGCCATTAGTAGGGAGTAATGTTGGCGAATCCTCCCGCCATTATGCGGGGACGCCCTTTCGATCAGGTACGGGTACCGACGATTACTCGAGACCTGTCGGCAATACAGGGAAAAGGGGGTTCTGCTTTAATTTCAACAGAGGTAAATGTACCAGGCCCCAGGGATCGTGTAAATTTAAACATGAATGTAGTGGGTGCGGGTCGTCCCATCCTGAGTCCACGTGCAGAGCCAAAACGGGTGATAACGGGGGGAGAGGAGGCGCCAAACAGGTCTAACATAGTCCGAGGGGCGCCTTTACCTACCCCGATTGATACCTTGGCGATGATTCCCTGGCTCAGTGAATACCCGGATCGTACTTCTGCTGGGGTGCTGCGGAACGGGTTTTCGTATGGTTTCCGCATCCCGGTAGGGGACTTTCAGGGTGTGGAGAAGTGTAAAAATCAACTTTCGGTCCTGCAGCATACGACCGTGGTACAGGATAAGATCCGGAAAGAGGTTACTCGGGGTCGGGTCGCCGGCCCGTTTAGTGTACCCCCGGTGCAGAATTTTGTTTGTTCTCCTTTAGGGGTGGTCCCCAAGAAGGACCCGGGTGAGTTCCGACTGATTCATAATTTATCAGCTCCACGTGGTCTTTCTGTAAACGATGCAATAGATCCAGAAGTGTGTTCGGTGCGGTACGCATCCTTCGATGAGGCCGTAGCCATTTTGAATCGCCTGGGGCCCGGGGCGCTGATGGCGAAGTCAGATATCGAGTCAGCGTTCCGATTGCTCCCGGTACACCCAGACGACCAGCGTCTCCTGGGTTTCATGTTTCAGGGTCATTATTACATGGATAGGTGTATGCCGATGGGGTGCTCTATATCTTGTGCCTATTTCGAGAAATTCAGTAGTTTTCTACAATGGGTCTTCACAAAGAAGACGGGTTTCCAACATGTAATGCATTACCTTGATGATTTTCTGTTCCTTGGGGCAGCCGGGGAACTTGAATGTGGCCAGGCTTTGGCCGAATTTTGTGTGTTAATGAAGCAGTTTGGTGTGCCATTGGCACCAGGTAAGACGGTGGGTCCTGCGACTTGCCTCGAGTTTTTGGGGATCGAGTTAGACTCCAGTGAGGGTTGTTTTCGTTTACCAGCTGACAAAGTGTGGAAGTTCAGGGCAGCCCTGCAAGTGTGTATAAATGGATCTAAAGTTACGCTGCATCAGTTACAGCAGTTGGTGGGACAGTTGAATTTTGCCCTGAGGGTTATACCAATGGCCCGCCCCTTTTCCCGTTCAATTGCCCAAGCTATGGTTGGCCTAAAGGAGGGTCATCATCGCACAAGACTATCGGCTGAGGTCCGCCAGGACATGCGCATTTGGTTAGCATTTCTGGCGGATTTCAATGGTCGAGTCGTCTGGAACAAACCAGCCGTGTCCTCTGAAGAGCTGGGCCTATGGACAGATTCGGCAGGTAGCATAGGTTTTGGTGCCATCTTCGGCACAAAATGGTCGGCACAAAGGTGGCCGACCTGGTGGCATGACAATGGCCTGACAAGTAATATTGCTTTCCTGGAACTTTTCCCCATTTTGGTGGCCCTGAGAACCTGGCCCGAAGGGTTCAAAGATCACTCTGTGGTATTTTGGTCTGACAATATGACCGTGGTCGAGTGCATCAATAGCCAGGCAGCACGATGTAAACTGCTTTTAAGACTGCTCAAAGAAATTGTTTTACTGTGTATGCAACTGAATGTGCTATTCAGAGCGAAACATGTCCCGGGGGTAATGAATCAGGCGGCTGATGCACTGTCTCGTTTTCATATGCAGGCTTTCTCGGGTTTCCTTCCCACAGCGGACCCAGAGCCGGCACCCTTTCCCGAAGCTCTCTGGTCTCTCGGTGCCCCGAACTTCGTCACCTCGTGGGAGAGAGTCTAGCACCAAGGACGAGGAAGGCATATGAAGGGGCGTTTCGGTCCTATTTAGCCTTTTTGGGGACTGATAGAGAGGGGCTTTGGGGCCACGAGGAATGGGTAGTGAATTTTCTGATGTCCTTACGTAGGGCTGGGAAATCGGTAGCTACGGCCCAGAGGCATCGTGCTGCCATTTCCTTTGTTGCCAGGGCTCATGGTATCCAGGACCCGACAGCGTCTTTCGTTGTACAGAAAGCGCTGCGTGGGTGGCAACGCCTTGAGGGTCGCAGAGTAGATGAGAGGCGCCCGATAGGTTTGGATAGGTTGGCCCAGTTGTTGGCCACACTCCCTTCCACATGTTCATGACTGTCTCCTTTGTCAGGTCCAAGACCGATCAAGATGGGATGGGTGACTGCATAATCATACGCAGGATTCCCGGGTCCTCCATGTGTCCGGTAAAGTGTTTAGAAGACTACCTAGCACGAAGGGGGGCATCATGGGGGGGGACCTTGTTGAGACACGCGGACGCCACCCCACTGACGAAATTTCAGTTTCAGCGGGTGCTTGCGATGTCAATTGCCGCTGCGGGCTTGAACCCGGGCGAGTTTGGGACCCATTCCTTTCGGATAGGGGCTGCTACAGAAGCTACAGCTAGGGGTCTTAATGTTGAACAAGTGAAACGAGTGGGGCGTTGGTCCTCCAATTGTTATAAGAGGTATGTACGGTTGCACATGTTGTGAAGCTGTAATGATGTACTCACGCCTCTTGTTTTGTTTGGTTTTCAGTTGCGCAAGCCTACGAGGCGGGGCGGACTGTGCAGTCGACCCAACACCGGGCCAGCGGTCAGACATCACCGGCTGTGAAAAAGGAGGTGTGGGTCGTGGGCCACTCATACGTGAGGCGTGCCGCGGACGTATTCAAAGCAGGTGACATGATTCACGTAGCTGGGGAATACGGGTGCAGGGTGTACTTCTACGGAAGAGGCGGTCTCTGTATTGACCAGTTTCAAACATTTTTCGAGGGTTTGTTAGGGCGGACGAGGTCACCGCCGTCTATAGTCATAGTACATCTAGGGGGCAATGATTTGGTCAACACCGGTAGACGACTTCTCCTGGAGGCAATGCTTTCCACTGTAAGTTGGTTGGCGAGGAGAGTTTCGGGGTGCACAATTGCGTGGTCCCATATGATCCCACGGAAGGTGTGGCGAGGGGCTATTTCTATTCCTGCTTTGAATCATTCTGTTAGAAAGCTTAATAACAAAGTGAGTAGGTTGTTCCGTTCCAGGACATTGCATTCTATTTCGCATGGCTGTATTAATGATGACAGTATGTATCTGGGGGATGGTGTGCATTTGTCTCGGGTGGGGAATGAGTTACTCATAGGAGACTTCGTAGCATGGTTAAAAACGTTAAAACATGACCTTTAGGTAGGAGCTTTGTGGGGGGTCCGGATAGCCGGTCAACTATCCGGCCTGTGGCGGTAAGGTCATGATCGGTGAGCACTAATTGGAAGATCCCTATGAGTGGGCGTCACCCAACACGGATGGGAGCGCTCGGGAGAGGTGGCCATTGGCCCCTCAACGGGGAGGCGGTCCCTTCTAAGGATGGGTCGCCGAAAGAAAAGGAAAGGCGGTCAAGGCCCCTTCCTGTGTAGGAGGGGTTACAGCCCCCTCCTGGGGAATTTCCCGGGGCCAGTGACGTCTGCGACGGCAGATGTGGTAAGTTGTGCGGGGTTTGGGGGGAGGTCTACGCTACCTTCTAGATACCTCACACGAGTCCTCGAACGACCTTTAAATGGCGTCGAGTTTATTGGTGCCCCCGTCAAGTCAAGGGAAATTGGTAGTTGCACTTGAGGTACGCCTCAGTGCTGTCGCCCCTCCCAAGTGGGGGGGGGTATTTCTGGTTAGGGATCTTGACACCGGTTACGACCTTGCCGTTGGCCCTTAAACGTTAGGATGTACAATTTCAAACTTTCAAGTAAATGTTTTGTAGGATGTTAGTTCGGCTAGGAGAACCTCTGTATTAGAGAATCTGTTACGGTTAGCCAAACATCGCAATGTGGTAATGAAATTGTACATTAATATGAAACTGTTGATTTAATGTTTTAATTTTTGTTTTAATAAATACGGCCGGGAGGGTCACTCCCTCCCTCTTCCAAAAACTTCAAGAACTGTTTCCGGTTTCCCTCCTTTGGGGATTGTGTTGAGAGGGGGTGGCGGGTATCTCAGCCATATGGAAAGGGGCGACCACTCGGTCCCCCCGAACGTATGGCAGAGTACCACGATCCCCCCGGGAAGCCATCTTGGGCGGGAGGCGCGTCTCGGCTGGTATGCCCGAAGCGGCGTAGCCGGGGCGCGCTTTTTCCCGCCCTAGAGTGGGCTGGCCTAGACACTGACGCAGCTGGCCACGCCCTCGGGGCAGGCAGGGGCGGGTTTACGCCCGCCCTGAAGACGGATAAAAGGGGACGCAAGACCAGAAGGCATCCTCTTGTTCCTGTGCTCTGAAGCTGCACCTCCTCGCTGCACGTGGGCTCGAGACGGAACGAAGAGCCAATTTTGACCCACCCACCAGCCCCTGAAGACAGCCAGTTGTTTTGAATAAAATTGATGGTTAATTCTAATTTCAGTTCCAGGTTGTGGTATTATTGTGTCGATTTTGAGTGTGTAATAAAGAATGGTCTATTTCATGTAGGTTTTGTGATTAAAGAATTTCGGCTTTAGTGTTCATTTATAAGCATGCTTTTAATACGGTCATAGTGGCCAATGTAATTTTTAGTTTGGTAGGTTAGTTAGCATTGTCGTATTTATTTTGGTCGGGCGGTAAGATCATGATCGGTGAGCACTAATTGGAAGATCCCTATGAGTGGGCGTCACCCAACACGGATGGGAGCGCTCGGGAGAGGTGGCCATTGGCCCCTCAACGGGGAGGCGGTCCCTTCTAAGGATGGGTCGCCGAAAGAAAAGGAAAGGCGGTCAAGGCCCCTTCCTGTGTAGGAGGGGTTACAGCCCCCTCCTGGGGAATTTCCTGGGGCCAGTGACGTCTGCGACGGCAGATGTGGTAAGTTGTGCGGGGTTTGGGGGGAGGTCTACGCTACCTTCTAGATACCTCACACGAGTCCTCGAACGACCTTTAAATGGCGTCGAGTTTATTGGTGCCCCCGTCAAGTCAAGGGAAATTGGTAGTTGCACTTGAGGTACGCCTCAGTGCTGTCGCCCCTCCCAAGTGGGGGGGGGGGGTATTTCTGGTTAGGGATCTTGACACCGGTTACGACCTTGCCGTTGGCCCTTAAACGTTAGGATGTACAATTTCAAAATTTCAAGTAAATGTTTTGTAGGATGTTAGTTCGGCTAGGAGAACCTCTGTATTAGAGAATCTGTTAAGGTTAGCCAAACATCGCAATGTGGTAATGAAATTGTACATTAATATGAAACTGTTGATTTAATGTTTTAATTTTTGTTTTAATAAATACGGCCGGGAGGGTCACTCCCTCCCTCTTCCAAAAACTTCAAGAACTGTTTCCGGTTTCCCTCCTTTGGGGATTGTGTTGAGAGGGGGTGGCGGGTATCTCAGCCATATGGCCAGATACACTTGACCTATAAGCGTGGATCTGGAAAGACCCCACACCGACCTGTATTACTTTGTTCGAACGCTATGACTATGTATTTCACCTGTATTATTGTCACTACTGTCTATCTATGCACTCATTTAACTCTGTTCGAACTCTATGACTATGTATTTCACCTGTATTATTGACGCTACTGACTATCTATGCACACATCTAACTGTTATATTTGTATTATTGATGTGTTGTACTACTTTGCTCCCTCACGTACTTACCCTTACCACTTATTATGTGTAACCCCAATCTCTTGCTGGCATTCTCAGCTTTGTAAAGCGCTCTGATATCTGTTAAGATCTTGTTCGTGCTATATAAAACTTTCAAAATAAATAAATAAATAAATACCTAGGGCATGTAACTCAACACCTTCTTCGTGGGCCTGAAGAACTGGTTTTGCCACCCACGAAGGTAGTTTTTCAAATGTGCCACAGATTTGCCATGACGGGGCCTGTGTGTGTAGGTTACTGTTACTAGGCTTGGCATTTAAGAAGACGCTTGCCAAGATTCTGCATGTCTCTTGCTATACATGAGTACTCCCTGGGGACAGGGTGCGATGTTGGTAAGGGGTAGGGCAGGTGTGTGTGTGCTCTACATACACTGGTAGTGAATGGCACAGAGTAGTGTGTTTGGTACAGTAGGGCCTGCTCCTCGTATTGTATTGGCCTGAGGGATCTGTGGAAAGGCTTTTGAGCTGGATTTCCTGTATGCTGAAGAGTGTCCGTATAGTTTTTGATATCGATGAGTTCGTAATGGCGAACCTGCTCCGGTGGTGTGAGTGAATTCGACAATATGACAGTAGAAATACCACTTTGGGAAAGTGGGAATGTCTGTACTCATGGCTCTGTATGCCTATCCACCTGTCTCCAATTCACAGCTGGCTGCGGGGGATGGGGATGGCTACTTCTGTGCATTTCTGATAAGAAAGCCGTAAACCAAGGGCTCAAGGTATACTGTAGACCTCTCACTCTGAGGGGTCTTCCTGTGTTGATTAAGAGGGGGTGGAATTGGCACCTGCATTCCAAGTGGCAGGGTTGTGGCCCCACTAAAGATACTGATCAAGCCTCCCAGGGTAGGATGTCAGACATGACAACATTTAGAGAGTGCCCGTGCTTTTGAAAGGTGGCCTTTTCAACTGATCTCATCTTCATAGGTCATTGTGGGTATAACCACTTGGGCTCTGCCTTTAGTAGTTAGAGACGCTTTGGGGATTGGAAACATACTACGCTGGTTTGATGCTGGGACATCAACAAGAAGAACTATTGGGGCGGGGGCTGCACCTGGATTATCTGTGTTGTGCTCTAGGAATGGGACTTTGCCTGGATGCTGCTGGCCTGCAGCTAATTGGCAACTGTTGTGACCCAGGTCCCCAACCACTCTCCTAGGGCTCGAGTTCCCAGGGATAGAAAAGGTCTCCCTGTTTCCACAAGCTCGTAAGGACCGCGCAGGGTGAGGGGTAAACATGTGGAAATGATCACCGGTTGGTACAAGGACCCTTCCGACGTGCGCAGTCATCAGACTGTGCCGTAGAGTGAGCTGGTAAAGTTCAGTGGCACACCTGGGGTGGCTATAGAGTGACAAGTTCAATGAGTGCAGGGGACGTTTAATGAGTCTGAGAGGCTCAAGCTTTCAGCCGGACACCTCTGCTATTTAGTATTCCTAGGCGTTAGGTTTCTGAGCAGTGTTGTGAGAAGTTTGCAGAGTCTGCGATAGCCAACCGATAGCCAAGCTGGCAGCATAGACTGTGTCCGACTACCAGATTGAGAGGACAACAGTGCCTGACATCGCAGCCTCAGTCTGAGGTCACTCGCTCCCTCTCTCCAGGCCCACGCCACAAGGTACTATGTTGTTAAGGATAGCGTGACTGAAAGGTCTTGTCGTGCCTTGTGTGCACCCACGACTTGCTCCCTGGAGCAACTGTAGCTCCCACCTCTGCCGGAGGTGAAATCATTCTCCAAATTGGGGGCGTGCCAGCTTCTTGTGTTGCAGTATTTTTCCTGTGGGGAGGATAGTGATCCTGCACTCGTGAAGGTGCCACTAGGTGCCTGAGGACCTAATCTGGATGGACGAAAACATGTAACTGTTTCCTTCCGCTTTAGGTGGTCCCTTAATCTAATCAAAGTGTTGACAGCAGGGGCAATCTGTATCGTTGGCTGGTGTAGTTTGAGTGGCTGAGGGGCTAAGTCGCAAGGTGAAGAGAGAAGCTGTGATTTCTTGACCATTACAAGTATACGGAGTACGCGATAATGGGAATGTTGTTGTTTATGCAAATGTGTTAGCGGAAAAGTGGAATACCTCTGAACAGCCTGGATATATGCTTCTGTTGCTTTTAATGTGGAAGAGATTGCTTGTATTGTGTGTATGTTGCTTACAAGGCTGAAGGGATAATGGTGCAAGCGAACACTTTGGACAATTATATATATGTTAATGCCGTTCTGCTGCTCATGGAAGAGATTGAACATTTGATATAACTGTAAAATATATATGCAATGTGTATGTTGTTTTGATTTCAATGTGTGTGCAATACAAAGACCAGTGTTGTATACATACCGTGTGGAGTCTTTTTGTCGCGTCCACAGAGTGTTGCCAGGTTGAGGGTTGTTCCAGCACTTTACACTTTGACCTTGAGGATAAGCCTGACTGCTCTGTGCCAAGCTATCCAAGGGCGAGCGCAGGTTATCAGACAAGTGTATCGTACTCATCCTATCTAGGACAGTGGATTCTGCCTGGCTTAGATGCACACCAGCCAGAAACTGCTGGGTCTAACACATTCCTAATAATAAATACATTGGAAAAAAAGTTAATCTGCACCAATTTTGCACCCAAGACCACCTCAATCTGTCCGAACTCTCGACATGTTTTTGAAGAGCCATGTCTTCAGCTTCTTGCTTAGCTCAAGAAGTGAGGAGGAGGCTCTGATGTGTTGACTGAAGTCGTTCCACGCTTTAGTAGTGATGTATGAGAAGAGTTGACCTCTGGATCTGTTTCTGTGTATGCATGAGATGTGTCTGAGTATGAGTCTGGCTGAACAGAGGTGCATAGGGGGTTGATGGATGGATATGCAGTTGTTAATGTAGGCAGGGATTTGTTTGGTAGTGTCTTGAATATATAGGTGAGGAGTTTGAACTGTGGGCGCTTATGTATCTGGAGCCATGGAGCTGTGATATGTGTTCTGAGTGAGAGGTTGAGGATGTGTTTGGCTGCTGCATTTTGGGTGGTTTTCAGCCTTCTGGTGAGCTGTTTGATGATTCCTGCATAGAGAGAGTTCCTGTAGTACAAACTGCTGTTGATGAGTGTGTGGATGATGATCTTATGGTGATTCTTGGGAGCCATTTGAAAATGTTCTTTAGGGTGTGGAAGCAGTGACGGCATTGACCTGGGTGAACCAGTCCACCTTTTTGTTGATGATGATCCCTAGGTTACTGGAGTGCAAGCTGGAGGTGGGAGTAGGTCGTAGGTTGAATGGTGGAGTCCCATGGACAGGTGATGTTTCCAAAGATCAACACTTCTATCTTGTCAGTTTCGGGTTTGAGACAGTTAAACATCATCGTTTTGGCTACTTCCATCATGCAGGTAGTGAACTTGTTTCTTGTGCTGTGGATTTAGTCCAAGAGGGACAGTATTAGTTGTGTTTTGTCAGTGAAGGAGAGGATATTGATGTAGTGGTTATGGATGGCGTTGGCCGGTGGGGTATTTAAGTGTTGAATAGTGTTCTGCTGAGGAGTGAACCTTGAGGTGATCGCCAGATGAGATTTCTGGTTTCCAAGGGGTATGACGTCAGGTTGACTATCAGAGTTATATCAATCTGGAAGTAGCAGATCAGCTGCATGCAGGTTCTTGAATCTCGTCCTTGTGAAGGCACCTGAAGAGGATGAGATGTGGTACCATGTGACACACAGCCAAGAGGTTCATTAGTATGACGGCCTTACCCTCTCCTCTGTCTAGGATCACGCAAATAGTGTAGGTAGGTTCAATGAGTTCTGTTTCCATACTCTGGGTGGCCTTGAGGGGCTGGTGGTTCACGAAGTAGCTGGTCAGACACTTCTTGATGGTTTTCTCAAGGACTTTGGCCATGTACGATAGGAGGGTGATTAGTCAGTAGTTTGAGAGTTTGGTGAGGTCCTCAGAGGGTTTCCTCAGTGGGGCTGTGACAGCTGCCTGATTCCGGGTTTCTGGGAAGAAGACCGTATTGATGGAGTCTTTCAGTATGGGAGTGAGGACGTCACTGGCGGTGGTTAGACCTTTGTTGAAAGTGTGGTGGTGGTATGGGTCTAGGGGGCCCCACAGTGGATGGTCTTCATGGTTGCAGCAGTCTCTTTTGTGGAGATGGCATTCTACATAGTCATGGTCCGTTCTTCAGTTGAGATAGGAAGACTTGCTGCGAGGTTGCTGGAGTCAGATTGCCGGTTGAAGTTGGCGTAGGTGGATGTGATCGCCTTCCAAAAGAAATTACAGAGTTTGTTGCATTGGGTCTTGTAAGGGGAGATGTTGCTGGTGGTGGCTGCAGCACCGTGAATTTTCTGACTATAAAGAAGATTTATTCGGTGCTGTTGTTGCTGGCTTCGATGCGTTGGGTGTGGGCTGTTCACTTGGCATTTCAGACATGCTGGTGGAGGCATGTCAGGGCAGATTAGAAGACGCCATTTGCTGTGGTGTCTCGGATCATTCTCCACTTGCCTTCCAAGTGCTTACAGTGCTGCATCACAATCTACAGTTCTTTTGTGTACTTCTGTGATCTTGATTTTTATGTGCTTGAGGGGGGCCAGGTTGTTGGTGCAAGTGGTGATCTATTCATTGAAGTTCTTGATGTCTTCCGCTAGGTTGCTGGTGTGCTTGGGGAGGCGTATGGAGGGTTCCGATGCCCAGACCTTCTCTGAGATGTTCTTCCAGTAGCGGCCGCCTGTCCAGAGGTGGTGGATCTCCTGTACTCTTGGATGGTGAGCTTGAAACTCAAAAGGGTGCTGTCAGTTCAGTTGATAGGCGTTGGTTTGTAGACTCTGATGTTGTTTAGTGTAGAGAAGAGAGAGGCCAGGAAGTATTTGGCGGTGTGGGTGGGTCTAGTGATGTGATGAGTAAAGTTGGGGTTCGTAACGCTTTTGAGGAGGGTATTTGAATTTCAGTCATTACGGTCCTAAAGTTAGGAGTCGTAACTTTAGGACTCCTAAATGCCTTCTGTGAATACAGAAAGTGTTAAAGTTAGGATTTTTCTCAGTTTAGGGGTCATAAAGTTAGGAGTACTAACTTTAGGACTCCTAAATGCCTTCTGTAAATACAGAAAGTCTTAAAGTTAGGATTTTTCTCAGTTTAGGAGTAGTAAAGTTAGGTGTCCTAACTTTAAGACTCCTCAATGACTTCTGGGAATACCGAAATGAATAAGTGCCTTCTGTGACCCATTGTGTTTAGCTACTTTATCCTACTCTTATAGAAGGGACCATAAATACCAACTAGATGTCACATTCTGAGGGGGTCGAAGGTGTGTTGTGTGTGTTATATAGGATAACGCTTACTGCCATACATTGTTTATCTGATGAGTGCAACGCCCCAGCTGCTCTGGCATTGTCCTTCGCTGGAGTGCATGCTCCCAGCTGTGCATTTATTGTTAGGAATAGACGATAGTTGGGGGATAGGATGTATGAAACTAACCTTAATGTATGTTCGGATTTGTGCCTCCCTTCGCTTTTGGTAATTTACAGACGGTCCCCAGACGACGACAGCTGTCTCCAACGTAAGCCGCTCCTTGGCTTACTGTTCTTTGGACGTAACCACGCCCCCTTTCTTTGCTTCTGAGTTCCTCTTCGAGTCCTGCCTAGCGCCCTGTATTAGGAGTTTCCACCAGTCTCGTTTTGATTACCGGATCGTTCTCCCCTCGGAAGATTTTCTTTTCCCCGGTGAGTCAGTCGTGCGTTCCGCTCCTGTTGCCCTTCAGGAGCCGGACGGAGCTTCTCACTTCTTCTCCCCGAGTGTGTGGCTGTTCCGCTCCTGCTGCCTACTGGAGCCGGACGGCACACCTCCCCTTCCTCCCGAGTGTGTGGGTGGTGTGCTCTCGCTGCCCCCTGGAGCCAGACGGCGCACCTCATCCCTCCTTTCGAGTGTGTAGCTGTTCCGCTCTCGGTTACCCCTGGAGCTGGACGGTGTACCTCACCCCTGCCTTCCGAGTGTGAGTTTGTTCCGCTCTTCCAGGTCCACGGAGCCGGACGACTCGCCTCTACCGGCCTCACCCTTTTACTATTCTTGATTGTTCTGCTCCATATTCCCTACGGAGCCAGACAAACATAATAGCTATTATTTATCCCTTCACTACTTTGAGACCTGCAGCTCTTTAGGTCTCGCGACCTATCAATGCGCGCATGCGCATTGAGCGGAGCGAGAATTCAAGTGCTCAAAATGCTCGTCAAACCAAGGGCTTTTTGGTGCGGTTTTCTTTGAGTTCACGTGAATCACGTGACCAAACAAGCACGTGCATCAGCCTCCCTCCCTCCTAATTGCATTTTTTCACGGCCGCACAGCACATCAAAGGGCTTCTCCCAGCGTGTGCTGTGCGGCTTCTCCTCCCCTAATTATTCATGGCTGGCCGGCCGTACTTTCAGTTTCCCGGCCGCTCATCTTCTTGCTTGTTTTTTTATTTTTTTTAATCATTCCATCAAGTCCCATCCTTACTTTCTCTACCTTCTCTTTCTGACACCCTGCTGCTCTGTTCTTTGTTTCCGCAGCGCAATCTTACTTTGTCTCTATTTTGATTTCCCTTCTTTTCCTTTTGCTGTGTCCTTTTGCTCCTCATTTTAGCCAGGTTTTCACTGTTGCTACATATCCGGTTTAGCTTATTCTTTCCTCAATTACTCTCTCCTTCCTACATCTCCTTCCTCCTCCATACCGCATCTTTTACATTCTGACATCTTCCTACTCCTTCCTCATTCTCTCCTTTGAGTCTCTTTACGTTTTCACTGTTGGCTTCTTTTCCATTTCACTCCCTCAGCCGTTCACTAGATCTCCCACCTAGAGCTTTCGCCTCCTCGGCCGACGCCTGCTCCTCCCTTATTCCTCTTTCTCCTGCCCGCACCTCCTTCCCTGCTGCTCTGTTCCAATTACCTCTGTGTCCTCCACATCACCCGTTCTTTGACTCTAGCTTTCTCATTACATGCCCATATACGTCTCCCTTCATTTTCCTCCACTTCTCCCAGGTCTTGTGCTGTCATCTTTTTTTTATCATTCCATCAAGTCCCATCCTTACTTTCTCTACCTTCTCTTTTTGATACCCTGCTGCTCTGTTCTTTGTTTCCGAAGCGGAATCTTACTTTTGGCCCTATTTTGATTTCCCTTCTTTTCCTTTTGCTGTGTCCTTTTGCTTCTCATTTTAGCCAGGTTTCCACTGTTGCTACATATCCGGTTTAGCTTATTCTTTCCTCAATTACTCTCTCCTTCCTCCATCTCCTTCCTCCTCCATACCGCATCTTTTACATTCTGACATCTTCCTACTCCTTCCTCGTTCTCTCCGAGTCTCTTTACGTCTTCACTGTTGGCTTCCATTCCATTTCACTCCCTCAGCCATTCACTAGATCTCCCACCTAGAGCTTACTCTTCCTCGGCTGATGCCTGCTCCTCCCTTACTCTCCCTTCTCCTGGTTAGGGATGCTTCGTCTTTTTTGGGGCAGTGTGGAGGTTGTCTATGCGATGCTGAACTGGGGCAGTTTTGTGTATCGATGTTCAGTCGCCCATCTTCCCAACACTTTTTCCTCTGCAGACAGAACGTGTCTGAGCACTTTTTAAAGTCAAGCATACATGCAGCCCCCCACATCCAAAGCTTTAGCATCTGCGCCGCCTTTCAGATTCAGCAAGCACAGATGGGTATGCTGCCTGTCGTGCAGATGCTACTTTCATTTCTACAGCTCTACATGCAATAGTGCAAACGTGCTGAAGGAAAAATGAAGAGAGGTCAAAATACAAATAATACCTTCCAATATTTGTTCACTTATCCGCCTCGCACATGCTTGGTGGAAGGCACAGAAAATTTTGAATTGAAATTTTGATTGTGTGTTGCAGAGCAGGTTGTTGGGCGACATTATGTTAATGCTAAAAGAACAAAGAAACCTTTGGCTCGTAAGAACCATTTCCACCTGATCACGATGGAATCACTGCTGACTGATGCTTTAGCCCTCCAGGAAGTAGAGGTGGACGAGCCAACATATTAACAGGGCAAGCCGAGCCCAGGGTCTGGCTTGGCTCTTAAAGTCGTGCACGAGCCGAGCCCTGTAAAGCATGCAGAAACTTTGACATTAATTAGCACGTCACGTTATAGCGCTGCACTGACAAGTGCTTTTTAAAAGAGGCAGTTTTAAAACCTGAACTTAAACTGTTCCTGCCCATCCTCCCCCTGACGACAGTACTATTAGTGAACTAAGAGGCAAGCCGTTGTCATGTGAACCCTGTGTGTCGCTAGATTCTTATATACCGAGCAAAATTATAGTCTATTAAATCAAACACAATAGGTTTTGTACACCTGGTGTTCTGAACTTACAAATTTGAAGGTGCTTTAATATGCAGTATAGAAAAAAAACAGGATTGGTTAAAAAAAAAAAGTTTGCCTAGGATCACATAATTTGGTTATGCGGGGCACTCTAGATTAATCCAGGTTTTCTACTTTCACTGTGTACAAATCAGCCACTAAATGTCTATTTGCCCCCCATTTTTACCTCAAATGTTAATACGCTTTTACCTCCGTGCATGAGGGTGACAGACAGAAGCCACATGCTAGCTCTGCTCCAGGTTTTAACAGGATCTCGAGCTGATCCAGAGCTAAGCTTTAGCCTCGAACCTGGCTCGAGTTTTCATTGACTGGCCCACCTCTACCAGGAAGTCCTCAGTATTGAATGCTTTCTGGTTAGTGTGGTATGGCTGTCAGGCCTCTTCAGCAGTTTGTAATGATTATTTTCTGTTCTACATGCTCTCTGGAAGCATTGTGGAGATACTTGCTAAGTTTTATAGAAAGTGGAAACTAAAAATCAGGGCGAAAGTGGTGCAGTCTTAGGCTAGGCACTATTATTAGAAAGAAAAGTGGGGCTAGGTGAAAACCACCATTCTCCATTCAGTCGGACACTTCTGCTTCTCCTCAGATGCTACATGGTCCCTTTCCTAACCACAGCCACACAATTGTGTCCCATGTATTTTGAGAGCATTTGTTAGGCGAGCTCATTACAAATAAATCTCCAGGTATCTACAAAAAACTGTCAACTAGACTAGAATATGGCAATTGCTGGGATAGCAATGTTTTTCAGTTTTTATGGAATGGTAGCAGAACCCCACACACAACCCCACCACCATACACGCATACAACCACTCACACATACAACCACTCACACATACAACCACACACACAACCACACACAACTGCACACCTACAAACACACACATCTGTCGCCCTCACTCTATCTATTCCCCTCACTCTATCTATCTATTGCCCTCACTTTTATCTCTCTATCGCCCTCCCTCTCTATCAATCTATCTATCTATCGCCCTCACTCTATCTATCGCCCTCACTGTCTATCAATCTATCGCCCTCACTCTGTCTATCTATCTATCGCCGTCACTCTGTCTATCTATCTATCGCCCTCTATCTATCTATCGCTCCACCACAGCATCACTCAGGGGCACCACAGCATCACTCCGCACCACCACAGCATCACTCAGCACTACCACAGCATCACTGGTTCAAATATGTTCTCTCAATGTTTGAAGCTTTATTGCAAATGTCACAAAAAAAGTTAATATTTCACTTCTGTTCTTGGATTTTAGTCACTGAACATAATCTTCACAACAGTTATTTACAAAAGTTTAAGCTATTGCCATTAAAAATTACAATCACTTTTATTTAAGTATTAATTATTTAAAAAAATTAAAAGCCAATGTTAATTGTAATATCAATACATCTAAGTAAAGGCAATACAAAACATGTGACATTACAAATACTAAAAGTGTCACATATGCTAAAGTTAAAAGTATTGGCATTGTAAATCACAAAACATAAATATAAAATGTCATTTACAAAACCAATAGCTCCAACTTTCCTACTGCGAGATCTATTGGCAACGCCAGTGCTTGTTTATATGTAACACTTAAGGAGTCCTTTAATGTGATTGATGCTCTATTTCTCTCTTGAGCAGTATCTCACACAGCGACAACTCTAAGGTTTGGCATTCATTCCACTTCCACAGTTTCAGTTTTTTGGAGCTACTCTCTCAATAGGGTTTTACCCACCATTTGATTCCTCTAGATCTATTTTGTATGAATAGCTGTATGAGAGTATCTTATTCCACCAAGTCCCAACAACAGAATGTATGAAACATTTGAAGACGCCCTCAACCTTCACTCATTCATTGTGGAGGCTCTTCTCTGCTGTTTTCCAAGACCTTCGGGGACACACTGGGGTAAGTGGAGCATTGATCTGAACATACATTAATGTTTAAATGGATTCTTGTCTATAAAAGATATTCATTAGTTTACAGTGCCAGTCTCTCCAGTCAGCCCATTACAGAATTCTCTATCATCATCTTCTGGGGAAGAGTGGTGGACACTCTATGGTTTATTCCCCATACTTTTAGGGAACAGCCTTCTGTGAGTGTGTTTAACATTTGCATTCCGGGTGCTGTTTTCTGGAAGTTGGGGGGAAATTCCTATTCGCTCCTGTGGAATCTCGCTTATACCAGGCTTAACCCGACATTTGTTTGTGTTTGAGTGTGTGCATCTGACTTGTTTCTTTAGGTATTAGATCCTGGGACCACATGTGATTTGTCTGTTGCAATCTTCCTGGTGTGATTGAAGCTAGTTCCATAGCTGGTGTTTCCATCACAGTAAGTGCAAGGGATGAACATAGGACAACTGTGTTATGTTGATCTGATAAAGGGTTACTCTGTAACCGTAACAAGTGTTTTATTGGTATTTAGGTAGTGCAGGCAACAGTTGTTCTCTGGTGTGCTGGACTCCTAAGAGCGGGCCCTTTCTATAAATTAATCTGAATCTAACATTCCCCCTCCCTAATTGAGTTATCTACTACCCTGGCTGTTTGTGTCTGTGTCTTGAGCATTGATGGTTCCTGTTTCTGGCTTGTGGTGTTAGAGTTTCCCTTGGAATTGTGTGTCCTAATCAGGTGAATTCCCCCTATTTTCAGGGTAGCCTTCTTCATGCTGGCCTATATTAGTTTCAGGGTGCTGCACAGTGAGAGGTAGATTGCAACCACTGGTTAACGAGGCCTTGCATAGGCCTGCGATCCACTTTGGTACCCAGGTAAACAAACCTGTAAACCATTATATGTTTGGTGCACCTCCTTCTTTAATCATGATCTGCTGTAGGTTGTACAGTATTTGGAAGGCGATTGACAGTGTGCCATTGTACAGGTCTTTCATGGGTATGAACACATTGTACCTATCTTGGCGCATACGCCCCTTCCATTGTGGTATTAAGTCCAACACATACCGGTGCTAAATCACAATGAGGCAGATGGTACACATTTCTTCTTAGCGTTTAGGCCAGTTTCAGTGGTGTTCATCATGTTCAGCAGTTCCCACCTGATGATCTGCAACCACCGACCGGCCACTAATATGATATCCACAGCTGTGTCCTGGATAACAAGCTCAGCGTCTTCTTCCTCACCGAAACATGTCTCACTCAATCTACATATGTTGAACCTGTTTGGGCTCTCCCTCTAGGATATCTCATTCAAAGATGTGAAGGACCCTGGGGCAGAGGGGTCGGTATCACAATCATTCACAGAACCTATATTAAGTGCATTCTGTCCCCTGGCCATATTTAGGCCTGTGAAAGCATGCCATTAAACTGCATTTTAGCAAACCTTTAACATTTTTAGGCTTCCTGATTTATAGACCACCAGGCACCTCTAAATAGTACAGGGAATCTCTAATGGAGCGCCCTACATTGCAATCAATCAATCAAATAACTGTATTTATATTTAGTGAACGCATAACAGTAGAAAGAAATATCACTATGCAAATTGTTTGAAAAGCATTTAGAATCAGTAGTTAATTAATTATTTTTTAAATAAAAATATTTACAAGAATCCTCGCCACTAAAACTAACAACAATTCATTATGGATGTATAAAAGTAATAGGAACAAATTATTACAACAAGCAATTTAAAAGGATGCCACGAGTACGTAAACTCTTCCTAATCCTGTGTCGAATTCTAGTTAACATGTTTAAAGCCATGCAACAATTCATTATCAGTAATTGGGCAATTGACGACAGGCTAATGAAAATGATAAAATAAAACCACCCCCCTCTCTAATGAACTTTACCTAGTCTGAATGACTGAGTATAGCAAAATTGCAGTCATAAAACAGATGAAAGGGGTTTCCAGGGAATGAATTACTGTAAGGGCTGAAGAGTGAGAAAATAGACTCAGTTTTGTTAACATTCAGAGAATTCATTTTATTCTTTCCATTTTTATAAAAACAACAGAAGAATAAACTATGAGACATTGTTTGAGTGGACAAGCCATCACAAGGACATGGCAATAGATGATTTAGTTCATGTTCTTAAAATTCAATCTCATCCTTGTTCAAAGATATCGATGCATGTTGTTAGAGACAAAGGAGAGATATGAATCATGCCCTGTGGGCACCCTGGGCAGTGTCTGCTAGAATATAACCATGACTTTACTTTGATTATATTGCCATCTTTCTAACTCACATTGATTAACAAAAGCCTCTCTTAACTCAGTTTTGGAGAACGATAAGCATTTAGAGGGTGATGTGTGCAGAAAAGCTAGGCCCAAATCTGTGAAAGACTTCTTGACATATGCTGGCCAAGGAATACTGATGGCTCGGTCAAGGTTGATTATAACTCTTATTACAGCTTGATTCAACATAACCGAGTCCCTTTTCCAAATACGAAACCATAAGAAGAGCGGGCCAGTTTGAGTCAGTAATAAAAGGAAGTTTGAGTTCCTTGTGGGCAATCAGATTTGAGCAAGCCAGAGTAACTGAAAGCAGTATTTTAACAAACGTATCCTCCACTTTCGGCAGAGTACCCACTTTAGCTGTGCCCCATATTTCTGCTCCGCAAGGGGCTATGGATTTTGCCAAATACATTTCTACTATTTCTCTAATTTACTTTTTACCCAGATTAGAGACAAATTTCCACAGAGCAGCTATGCTTCTTTGCAACAAATTAATTCTGTTTTCCACCATAGCAGACCAGTTAAGTTTGGAATCGAAGAAGAGGGCTAGATAGACAAGCATTTGCAATGAAAAAGGTTTTGCATACACACAAGTTTGAGCTATTGGCACTATAAATGACAATGCCTTTTTATTTATATTTTAGCTTTTAAAACCTAAATGAAAAGGCATTGTCATTTACAATACTAATAGCTAAAGCTCTAGCAAATGCGAGACCTATTGCAGTGCAATTACTAGTGAGCGAGAGGCACTGAGTGGTGGTATTGGTACTGGTGATGGTGGTGGTGGTATTGTTAATAAAACAGGCTTTTGAAAACAGTCGGTCAGGTGGCTTTAATACAGATGAAATGTAACACAGATGTGCTTTAGTCAGCTTCCCGCACTCAATATGGAGGGTGGGGCATTTTTTCAAGGTTAAGAAACAGAAAAAGTATATGGTTACAGTAATGAAACAGCTCTTCGACTTACTGGGAAAGACACTGCCAACTCCACATTATTTGTGGTCAATAGCACATTTCTATCCTAAAGTTGAACCAAGTGCAGGAGATTAGTTGTCTTATATAAGGGCTCAATGCTTGTCCAGGCCCAGTTCTCAGTTTACATCCAAACCAACCAAATTTCCCAACTGAATGCAAATTTAATCATATTTTTTTTATCAGATTATTTTCTCAAAAAAGTATTGATTTTTAGTTCCTTTGTCCTGAAAATATTTGGTAATTTAAAGCGTTATTAAACTGTTAAACAAAGAAAATGCTTTGCGGAATTGATGAAGTTCACAAAGATTGCAAAGTTTTAAAAAACTTTACAGTGTTGCGGACATAAAGCCCTTGCAACGTCACTCACCTTTAGCACAAACAGAAAACAAACACTAAAATAATTCAAAAAACATTAAGAAGTGTAATCAAAATATCTGTGGGTCTTAGCTGCTCATTTTCACCAATAATAAAAAAGGTGTACACAATGAATATAAAATCGCACAGTCACACTTCAAACCCATGGACATCTCACTCAATCACTCATCACCCAATGATCCAACAGCTGTTCCTTTTCTAGTGGAAATTCTGACTTTCAACTGTCCACAGGCAGCAGCACTCCTCAGCTATGCACGGAGTTCAGAAATACTGTTTTTTTTAGAAATATCTGTGTCTCTTGGCACTGGGCTCAACAACTAGACACAAAGACAGTTATAAAGATGTCAAAATGTCACCAGCAATAAGCAAAAGTAGATACACTGACTCTTGCTTAGCACTTTACTCATTTTTCATTTTCTTCATCCACACATAGCTGTTGTTTTTGAATTGCTTACTTATTTCCAACATTTTTATAAAGCAAAAAGCAGATTCAAAACCGCGCATTACCTTGCAGAAGTTAACCCTCAATTGGTATGACGTGGGAATTAGTCCACCAGACATTAAAAAATACTATTGGGCGGCGCACCTCGCAGCCATAAATCACGGTACATATGGACGCCACGACGACCCTGTATGCGATGGACAGATAGCTCTTCCCCGAAGGAGCCTTCAGCCGGGTGCTATATTCCAAGCCGAGCAGATACCCCCTCACAGGCCCCACTAAACATACTACTGGGGTGTGGCACACTGCTAATAGGTCACAGGGCTGGTCGGGAGAAGCTAACGCTGGCTACCCCATAGTGGGACTCCCAGGTGCTAGGGGATCTGTGGAAATCGAAGGGGTTTGACAAGTTGGACCTCATAGGGATTTCGCGTATACAAGAACTATGGGATAAGACCGACATCAAATTTGTTTGCCGCACTACAGCACCAATATAAACTAGCAGACTCGGAATGCTTTCGCTACATTCAGGTACGTCACGCGCTCAGACCACTCCTTCTGGCGGTGTTCCCCCCCCTGAAGCGTCTCCTTTAGAGGACAGAATTCTCGATGGACATCTGCCAGATAAGACCATCTCGCGAATATATAAAAAATTAATAAGTAATATGGAGGACCCCCTCCACGCTTTGCGTGAAAAATGGTTGAACAACGGCATGATAATTGACAACAAGGAGTGGCAGGAGGCGGTGTCCTTCCCTACAATAGTCGCAATCTCTGCACGCCTGCGGCTGATACAGCTCAAAATTCTCCAAAGAGCCTACATGACGGGGCCACATCTATTACACATGGGGGTAGCTGGGGAGGGGACTGTAGGTGGGGTTGCACTCAAGTGGGTACATTCATACATATTATCTGGTACTGCACTCACATACAAACCTACTGGGAAAAACTGCTTGAGGTGATCAGTGAGGTAATGGCAGGTCCTCTCCGCCCAGAAGCACGTAGAGGGTTTCTCAATATCTGGGAACCCATGGATTTAAACGGCCATCAAACCCTCTGGGTCACTCTGGGGGTTACAATAGCGAAAAGGAACATAGCACAGCTCTGGAGGGCGGCCCACACACCCACGCTTTGAGACTGGAGCTGAGTTGCTTACAGACGGACACATTCATTTCTCTTTTGTTATGCTCGGGGAGATTAAGTGATTTGCCCAGAATCACAGGATGTTGAGCATCCCTGCTGAGACTCGAACCCAGCTTCAAGCCTTCACTCTGAAGGTATTTAAAGAGGCCATCCAGCGTAGAGATAAAAAGAGGTTCACTTTGCCCAATTCCGCATCTTTATCAATAGGCCTTCCAGAATGTTCCTTTGCTCGATGAAATCAGTTGGGGTGTGGATATCCAGTGTAACATAATTCACTGAATGGTCCATTTAATGCTTAACCACACCTTACAGTTTTTTGTGTTTACAAGCGCTTCGTCTGCAGAGAGCCGAAAGAAACTGTACTACAGTGCTACAAGGCGGCACCGGGATACAGCATAACACTTCCTGCAAAAACCAAGGAGAAAACAGAATATAATACTGATTTATTGACTCGCGCACATTCGACTGAGCTTGGTTGGGACAAACTTTTAATCACAGCTGCTGGTCCAGAATCACAAAACAATAATCACTTCAGATGAAGGAGCCATTTAATTGGACGTGCAGGAAACTGAAAGACAAATTATGCCGCTTCAGCATTATGTGTAAAACACGACAAGTTTCTGAAAGAATAAAGCGACCACCCAATTTATATTGCATGGACAGTCATATGGTGCCAACTTCATTTACAACAGATGGTGACTAGAGTAATTTAGTTCATAGTATGGATTGATTTGACCTCACAAAGCAAAAGTTGTTTTGGACAGCCCTGGGGTTTGTGTATTTATCGTGTGTGTGTGTGTCTGTGTGCGCAGAAAAGCAACAATATTGTTAAATGTTTTGAGAAGGGCATGTCTTTTGTGTGGATTTACATAAACCATTTACGCGCCCCCGGCTGCTGACATTGGATCCAGGTGTGGCTGGTTGATCTGCATAGGTCTGGGCAGGGGTGGGGAGTGTGCACTGTGTGGCAGGAATGTGCAGCTGGGGCAGACAGGCAGCGTCTAAAGTAGAGGATTTTAAGCCCAGGCTGAAGTCCTGTCTGCATGGCTTGCCCTCGCGCCCCTGTCCATCCACAGCCTCACTGACCCTCCTTCAGACTTTTCTGGCTGTTCAGATCAAGGCATTACTTGTCTTTCATGACTGCTTCGAAATCCTCAGCAGGTACAGATGTCCTGAAAGTCCTGCTGCTGGTGGTGCTGCTGTTGTTTTTGCAGCTATCGATCATGGTGACTGCTCTTTGGAACAGCACGGGAGAGAGGGAGGCCAGATTGCAAAGCGACCAGTTCTCCGGAATCCGCAAGCCCCGGGGTCCAGAGATGTTGCAGTTATGTGTTGGAGCAATAGGAAGCAGCCATCACCTTTGCGTTCCCAGCATGACTTGCACATGTGGAACGAGCACCATGATTGCTGGTTGCAGCACAACAACCTCCTTGCTGATTGGCCAAAATGGCTTCAGAGGTGGGGGGAGATTAACAAGGTTGGTTGCAGGAGAGCTTTTGCCCATTGTTTACAACAACCTTTATTGAAAACGGTAGCTTTTTAATTAGGCTTTTATGTCCAGCTTGGAAGCGTTTTAATAAAGAAAAAATCTTATGTCCTGATCCTCTGTTCCATAGTAACACTTTCTGCAGTAGAATGCATTTCAGAGAACTAACGTGTACACACAGCGTAGATGGCATTTGTGAGTCTATGCAAGTAAGAAAGCTGATATTTTAAATTTAACAAAATCAGTACTTGCATGCATCGGGTTCCTGGCAGCCACATGGGCTGCTGGTCAGCTGTAGCAGGGGAGTAGGGGAGGTGGGCCGTTCGGAGCCCAGCTCAGCAGCTGATTACTATGGCCGGAAGAGGCTTTTGCCGCTGATGAAGATGTGGATGGGGCTGGAGGGGGAGCAGAGGCAGCTTTGAAACGGCAAATAAAATGTATGTGCGGCGCTTGAAAAATCGGTGGCACCATTGTCCGAGGTGGGCACGTTGTTTTGCCTGCAGTAAGAAAAGCTCATTACAGAATATAGAGCACGCACCATAAAACAACCAAGTAAAGGTGCTAGTAGGCATGGGAGGATACAGGGATGGTTACGAGGCCAGCACTAACGTTTTTTTAACTTTCTTCCCGCTACTTTAGATCGCTATGTCCTCCACAGAGGCCGGCGACTCGTAAGTTCAGCTTCCTACCACACCCCCACCCGAACCCCGAGCACTCGATAATCTTCCTTCACACAGCCGTTTTTTAAACTACCACATCCCGGTCACTTGTTTCCCTCACGTTAGGGGTGATGTTATGTGTTATATGTTATGCAAAGTTGTTTTCTTTTTCTGTGTTTTACCTATCACGAGCACAATTTCTATCACCTTAATCCTTTTGGTTCATCCAGTTTACTGATAGTTTGCCGTATCTCTCCTCATTTTCAGTACTCCTTGATAAAGGGCGAGTATTGCCCGAAATGCATCGGAGCCTTACCCATTGGAATCTACCTTGTTTATTGACTTAAGAAACGAAACTGTATGATATGCAGTAAATATCATCAATTTAAATGAATGAACATTTAAAAAGAAAAAAGAAAAATAAAGAACCTATAAGAAAGTTTGGATTTTTCATTACACCCAAGGGAGTGCCTCTTATACAGGGATGCACATGCACTTTTAGCGTGCACATTTCTACAGGATACAAATGGCGACATGTCCATACTAAGGAGGGACCAATAAGCTTTATAATGAATCAGACGCCAGCATTAACGAAGGACAAAGACACAAGCCAATCAAAAATAAGGGTGGGGGAGTAAGCAAAGCTTCTCTCCGAACTGTGCGGAACTACCACAGAACTCCGCAGAGCAGCACCTGCACGCTGGCTCAGGCTTGACCTAATAAATGACCCATTCCAGAGAATACCCATCTAGATGGAATGAAAAACACTTTTTCCTTCCCAATCCGGCAATCATGACAAAGGTTTTTGATTTGTTAACAAGCAGACCCAGTTCAGCCTTGAAAGTTGAATAAGAGCCAATCAAACACTGAAGGGCCAGAGGTGCCCTGGCCATTAAAACTGCATCATCTGCATCGAAGAGAGCAGGCAGTTATAAGCCACCTGCTGATGGAACATCTCTGTACTGCACTGGCAAAACTTCATTACATTTAATGGTGCACAAGCAAAAAACAAAGAGGGCAAGGACACACCCCTGTCGCACCCCCTTTTCAATTTTAAATAATTCTGAACATTCCCCTGTTTACCAAACCTGACTACTGCTCCTGCCTCTCTATACATCTCCCTAATAAAAAGAATTCTGGAGTTGTCCATGCCCATCGACTCCAAAAGAACCCACAATTTTCAGTGGTTTACGCAGTCGAAGGCCGCGTACAAGTACACAAAAGCCCTATATAACAGGCCCTTTTTTGCACAAACATATTTTGCTGCAAGTAAGGGTGAATTTTGTCGATCGTACCCCTCCCCTTTCTAAACCCATATTATGTCTCAGCTAAAACATTATTAACAAATGCCCACTTTCTCCAGTCTATTTAGGAGCACTCTCCCCATTAGTTTGGCAGCGATATCCAGAAGGGAGATTGGGCGGTAATTTGCAGGATTCAAGGGATCCTCGTTCTTATATATGGGGATAATCACAGATTATTTCCAAGATGCCGGGGGTCCCACTTTGTAAACAGTATTAAAAACTCGGATCAAGAGTGGAGCCCAAGCATTTTTATGAACAAAGAAATATCCAGAGGAACCCCATCTGACCCTGCTGCTTTTAGGGCAGGCGATTGAGAGATTGTAAGTTAAATTTCCTCTACTGAGAATTCCATCCCCAGATGGGTAGTCATAAAGTCCTAAGTTTTTTTTTATAGCACTATCCATCTCTACATTAAAAATGCTCTGGAAGTGAGACAGCCAGGTGGATTGTTCTATATGAATATCAAGAGAGGGGGCCGCCCTGATCCTGGAGAAAAGGGGCATTTACCACCCTCCAAAATGCCTTGCTATCTTTACTCCTCGAAGCCTCATACAAATTTACCCATGCTTCATCCCGTAACTCCTTTTTGTTCTCACCGCCTTAGCTGTCTAATAATCAGTTCGTAGCTTCCTTATCAAATCTTTTTTCTGGGACTTGTTTTAAGAGCAGTGTGAAGATCTTTGAAGGCCTTCGAACAATTTGTCTCAAACCCCCTTATCAACGATGGAGTGTTTCTTGTAGCTGGATGTAAAAGATTAGAATTTAGAGATGTTAAAATTTTACTAAATGCTATTACTACTTGATGACTAAAATTGTACTAAATGCATTACTACTTGATGACTATCAGTGTTGGTGTCTAAGCAGGATTCAATGTCATGTAACACCTCCTTTACATCCTTTGGGAGGAAGGAAATAGGGTTAATTTTCTCCCATTTAAGAGTAGATCCATTTTTCCTTCTCAGAATTGTTTTTGGGGCAAATATAGAGCTTGACTTAGCAGAAAGAGGCCAAAAAAAAAGAAGGAAAACATGATCACTGACAACTAGGCTATGGAGGACTCAATACATCTCTTAAAATTAGTCTGAATAATTGTAAAATCAGATGTCGAGGTAACTCTTGTAGGTTGAAAGGTGGGGAGGGATTGACACAGATTTATTATAACAAGGTCCCAAGTTAATGAAAAACAGTTTGAAATGTTTCCATAGTTATTTTTTTTTTTTTTTTTTAAACCTTTATTTGTGAAATGCACAGTACACAGCGTCTGCCTACAACCCCTCTGGGCCGGCCGCTATGACACATAACAGAAGGATAAAAAAGGAAAAAAGGGGACAGTACGCCTTTAAAGCAATCTATGAGCGTACATTATCGTGCGGAACGTAGAACCATATCAAAAGGATAATAAAGGTTTAATTTTATGATTTTGTCGAAGAAAAACAACAACACACAAACACATGGTATTATACTGGCAAGGGTCGTAGGAGGGGGGGAAAGGGGAAAAGGAATAAGCATAGAAAGGAACACATCTGGCAAGGGGGGGCGAGCATGAAGGAAAGAAGAACACAGATAATATGGAAAACAGGAAAAGGAACGTCAATCATGGGGAAGAGGGGAGAGGAGCCTCGTAGTCAAGTGGAGGGGAGCAAATATCTCCGCGGTACGAATTCCACTGAGCCCAGACCCTGGACCATTTCTTGGGACGCCCCCGTGCCTCATACACCGTTTTTTCTCGAAACATGCACCAGTCCATGTTCTCCTTCCAGGCACTGAGCAGCGGTGTTGCCCAGAGTGACCCAAAACGTCTGAGCAGCATTACAGTCCAAAGGCTCCCACACATTAAGCAGGCAACGTCGTGCTTCATGAAGGAGAGGGACTCCAGTGACACGTCCCATAACATCGTGTACTCTAGACCAGAAGGCCGAGATCATCGGACATTCCCACAAAACATGGAGAAAAGTACCATCCATACCGCACCCACGCCTACATCGCCCATCCGTTACTAATCCCATTCGCACCAGACGCATACCAGTCACATACACACGGTGAAGGATCTTCAGTTGGACAAAACGAAGTCGAGCCGGAATAGCCACCTCCTTCGGGGAGGACACAGCGGATTGCCAGTCCTCATCGTCTAGTTCAAGCCCGTCAGCTGTCCAAGAAGCACGAAGTTTCTCCAGCTGGTCAGCCCTGTTGTTAATGAGCTTCTTATAGATTAGGGAAATCGTGCTATCAGGGACAGGGCCGTCTAGGACACGGTCCTCCAGAGGGGAGGATTGCGGGATATCAGTGCCGGGGGGGAAGACGGAGGACAAGGCATGACGAACCTGCATATATCGAAAGTGCTCCTTGTCATCAAGCCGGTATTCCAGTTTCAGGACTGCAAAGGATTTCACAGCGCCCCGTGCCCAAAGATCCTCCACCTTACTTATCCCAATCATGTCCCACTTATCAAACCCTTTCGTCTTCCACAGGTTGCCCAATCGATCCGAATCATATAGTGGCGTCATCCGCGTCAGCTTGCCACCCCAGCCCGTAGCCACAGTTGCATCCCTCCAGGCCCGCACTGCACACTTCGTAGGACCCGTAAGGAGACGGATTGGTGACTTCGAGTACAAAGCCCTATTAAAGTTGCCACCGGGCAATAAAAATGTATCCAAGGCAAAGGCGGGAGCGGGTTCCGATGAGTACGTTGCATGATTAATAGCGCTCAGGTGCGAGGCCCAATAATAATGTCTGATATCTGGCAAAGCAATACCGCCATCGTACCAGGAAAGGGTGAGCTTGGACAACGCAATACGGGCACGACCATCCCAGATTAGTTGTCGCTGTAGACTCTCGACCTCGCGAAAATAGCGAGCAGGAACTGGGTCAAAGAAATTCTGCAAGGCGTAAAGAAATCGGGGGAGCGACATCATTTTAAAAAGCGCCGCTCGGCCCAATGGGGATACGGGCAATTCACGCCACCGTCTCACATCTTGTTTGAGTCGGCGGAGTGGAGCGTACAAGTTTCGCTCATAGCGGACTGAGGAAACCGTAGAGACATAGATCCCCAGATACTTGAAGCCGTCTGCAGCTACCAAAATTGGGAACCTGCGAGGCAAAGGCGGTAGAACCCCGGTTATGACATAAACACAGGACTTGGTCCAGTTGATGACCAATCCAGAGTTCTTACCGAAGGATGTAAGAACGTCGAAGAGGACGTTCAAGGACTTTTGAGGGGAAGTGAAGTAAAGAAGGATATCATCGGCGTACAATGAGACGCGATCCTCTAGATCTGGCGCCCACCGGATCCCTTTAATCGAGGGTTCCCACCAGAGCCACGCCGCAAGGGGTTCAAGCGCCAGCGCGAATAGGAGCGGGGAAAGCGGACAGCCCTGACGGGTGCCGCGGCCTAACGGGAAAGGGTCAGAGCATCTACCATTTACCACAACCTGAGCCAGAGGTTGTTCATAGAGGAGCTTGACCCAGGCAATAAAGTTAGGACCAAAGCCAAACTTAGAGAGGGCCGCCCATAGATAGGGCCATTCGATGGTGTCGAAAGCCATAGTAGCGTCTAGAGAGGCCACCACCGCCGGCTCCGTGAGAGTTGCAGCTCTCGCGAGAACACCATGAAGCCTACGCAGGTTAAGGGCCGTGTTTCTGTGCGGTATGAAACCGGACTGATCCGGATGGATCAAGTCACAAATCACCTTCAACAACCGATTGGCCAGAACCTTGGCCAGGATTTTAGGTTCCGCGTTTAGCAGGAAAATGGGGCGGTAGGAGGTGCAGTGATCACGAGGCTTGCCATCCTTATAAATGACCACTATAGTAGCCAGGCGCTGCTCAAGTGGGAGGATTCCAGCTTCGGACGCATCAAGAAACATATTGCGCAGATGGGCGGCCATCTTGTCCGGGCAAAGTTTGTAAAGTTCGATGGGCAAACCATTCGGGCCCATCGCCTTACCTGAGCGTAAAGATCGGATAGCAAGGGCAATCTCATCCACCGTAAAGGGAGCCTCCAGAGCAAGGCCCTCTTCTTCCGAGACAGAAGGATGAGCTATATCACGCAACAACAGCCTGGAATCAGCCTCATCACGATCACTCACCGGGGTATAAACCTTCCGGAAGTGGTCAACAAAGCAATCAACAATCTCGCCGGGGTCAGAGACACTCTCACCAGATTCGCGAACAATAACAGGCACAACACGACTCGCTCTTTCAGCCTTATCCAGCCATGCCAGGAGTTTGCTGGCCTTGTCACCCACATCATACAGCCGGCCCAATTGATTCGCTCGCATCAACGTAGCAGCATCAGTAACACAAGTTTGTAATCTGCCTGTTTCAGTTCCAGAGTGTGCAGCAGCGCAGGCGTGTCATCCCGACCCAGCTCACTTTCAAGCGCCGTGATTTCAGTCTCAAGGGCTAGAACGGCCTCCCTCTTAGCCCTCCGCTCAGCAGCAATGAGAGATAGTGCAGATCCCCGAATAACATTTTTAAAGGCCTCCCAGAGAACCGTAGGGGAGGTGACGGAACCCACATTTTCATCAAAGTAACAATCAATAGCCTTCACCATATCTGAGCGGAGCCGGGGGTTCCGGAAGTGCCAGGGGGGAACAGGGGGAACTCTGTTACCAAGTAGACCACCCACAGAAATCCTAATCAGCAAGGGGGAATGGTCCGAGATGCCCTGGGGGAGATGACGAACCTCCCGGACCAAGGATAGAGTAGAAGCAAGCATAAAGAAGTAATCTATACGAGAGAGGCTGCCATGTGCACCAGAGTGGAAGGTATACTGCATCAGGGCAGGGTGTAGCGAACGCCAAACATCCACCAGACCAAAAGTCTCAGCCATCTCATAGAGCCACATCTGGGATTGCGGCAAAACTCTAGGGGGCAGCCGATCACATTCGCCAGACATAACGGAGTTGAAGTCTCCGCCCATGATCAGCAGACCATCAGGGAGACCAAGAAGAGTCTTGCCAAGATCGGCGTAGGTGGTAGCATGCAGCCCCGGGGTAATATACACAACCACTAATACAATTGGCTTACCCTCCCATCTCCCGGAGACAGCAGCATACCGCCCCCGATCATCCAGGATAACATCATCAATTGCAAGGGCAAGGGAGGATTTCACCATTATACCCACTCCCCGGGACCCGGAGGTGAAACCAGCGTGGGCGACCAGTCGATAGCCCCGACGATCAAGAGCCTTACAAGCATTACCGATCAAGTGCGTCTCTTGAAGGAACACAACATCAGGAGCATGGCGCCTGAGAAACTGTAACACAATGCCACGTTTAATTCTGTCACCCAAACCGTTGACGTTCCAAGAAAGAACCTGCATCTCACCCCCCCCCATCCCAGAAAAAGCGACCCAATCCAGCCCCCCCCCCACAACCACGAATCTAGAATATTTGCAATCAGTGACATACCATGAACAAGGGAAAATAACAAAAAACATGAAACACAACTAAGTCCTCAAAAACCATCCCCCAACCAAGAACCCGTTACAACGCCCCCCACCCTGCACCCCTGCTGACTAAAAAGCCACCCCAAACTGCAGTGTGCCTGTCGCCCCATCTGATCTACACAAAGAACCCCCCGAGGAGGAAGGGAGAAATCACCCGCACCACCACGGGCATAATCATAAAGCACACATTAAAGTTACTCTGTAGAGTTCATAGTCTCAAGTCGGACCTCTGGGGGCCCACGTTACTCCTGGGCCGTTGCACCACCTTCCGCACCACCAGGGCCTCCGCTCTCAGTGTCATCTTTCGGCAACGAGTCCAACCAGTCACTAGCACGGTCTGGCTGATCGAAAAAATAAGCTCGTTCTCTGAACTCAATCCGCAAACGAGCCGGAAACAACATGGCGTATTTCAGTCCCAGATCTCTCAGACGACGCTTCACTCCGAGGAACCCAGATCGTTGTCGTTGCACTTGGGGAGTGAAATCAGGATAGATAGAGACAGAGTTATTATCGTACTTCAACGGGCCGTGTGTACGAGCGGCCTGCAGGATAGCGTCTCTGTCCCGATAGTGAAACAGTCTGGCGATGATAGGCCTCGGCGGGCCTCCTGGCTTCACCTGACCCCCGAGGAAGCGATAGGCGCGCTCTACGGCAAAGAACTTGCTGAGTCCTGCAGGAGCGAGTTTAGCAACAATAAGTTCCTCGACCAGTAGATCGATCGAGGCAGCATCATTGGTTTCCGGCACTCCGACCAGGCGTATGTTGTTCCGCCTGGCCCTATTATCGTAGTCTTCCATGCGTTTAAGCAGGAGGTCGTGTGAGGAACGCAGGTTTCCTATCTCGGATTGCGCCTCCGCCATGTCCGTCACCAAACTCGATGCCTTTAGTCCAATGCCTTCACCCTCTCGTTCGTCTTGGCCAGGTCGGCTCGAATAAGAGTAACATCCACCGCCACCGTGTCTATCTTGGACACGATGGCTTCGTATTGCTGACTCATATCGGCCTTGAGACCAGAAATAGCGGCCAAAAGGTCTTGAAGAGACACTTCAGGGGAGGACGACATGTCGGTCCTCGGGTCTTCCAAGCCAACACTGGTAACACCGGGGGAGCCTCTCGGCTGGGTGTAGCGCTCGATCATATTGGACTGGATCGACCCCCCCCCGAGTAACAGTCTTCCTACGTTTATCCGCCTCGGGTTTTGTCGCCATGTTGCATTCAGCGTCGGCCGGAGACACCCAAGTGCAGCGGGACGGTGACAAGTCCCAAAACTCGAAAGTGTAGTTTCACGAGAGGATGCCACGGGTCTCCAAGCCAGCTCAAAGAAGGAAAGCGTTCACCATGAGAGTGGCAGGCCAAGACAAAGTAGGAGGTCCCAAGGAGTCAGAGGCGAAAGGGCCGGAAACCGAAAGTGAAAGTGGCACACCACCGGTGGGCCAGATGCCAGGCAGCCGTTGTTGTTGCATTACAGCTCGGCCATAGTAGGCGGTTGAGACCCCGGTTGCGTCTGGGGTTAGGCCAGAAAGTTGGAGACGATAGAAAAATGGTCCCCGAGGTCCGATTTCGACCACAAAAGGATCGACAGCATCAGTGAGAGTAGCACTCCAAAAGCCCGTCGAAGTGACCAGGATATCTGCAGGATAGATAAAGAAGGGCGGCGCGGGTCTCGGGGGCTCTCTGCTCACGCGACCATCTTGGATGCCCGCGTAGCTCCTCCCATAGTTATTTTTTTTGTTTAAATCTTTTTATTAAGGTTTTACAGGTTATAGCCCCCAAAGGGGGGGGGGTTAATACATCAGACATGTATCCGTTATCTCACTCACATTGAAGGGTTACATAAAATTCACAATTAAAAATCATCTGCGATGTGTAGATGTCGCCCCGTCCAGCAAAAATGTACCCAAGTGTTCACAGGATTGCATGTTTGGATCTAAGGGTATCATGGTATGACTTTTTACGACTTGTCCCTAGAGCTGCGTGCTGGCGGGGGTAGGTGTGAATGTCATCCCCGTGTGTGGTTTGCGTGAAACCTTTACTAAATTGTCTGTTGCGGTCAAGTGAAGTGTGTGTCGGTGTCCGAACTACCGACTGAAACTAAATGTAGAACTGCGGGGAAAACTTTTCCTATATTCATTGGCGGTGGGAAAGCGCGTGGCGGGCTGGCTGGGGCTTATGGACATGGTGGGCATGGGGTGCCAGGGTCTGTGGTCCAGGGTGGCTGGGGTCGCGAGGGGTCTCTAGGTAGAGGGGGGTATGCTGCCTGGGGTGGTGGGCCGTGGCTTTAAAAGGGATCGATGCGCACTCTGTCCCGTCTAATTGGCATGGAACTCAGGTTCCGGGCATTTGACTAGGGGGGGTGGGGTGCTGTGGGGAAGCTTGAGCATGAGGTGGGGTTGGCCTCGGTGTGTCGTCCGGGGCTTTCTCTTGTTGTAGGATTTCCTCCTCTGCCGCCCCCCACTTGCTCACCGCTCCTATCCAGGCTGCTGCCGGGTGGCCCGAGGGGGCTCTCCAGTGCATAGCGATTGCTCGCTTCGCCAGTAGCAGGGCGAGAGATGCAAATCGCCATTGCAATTTTTCAGATTTCTTCCTTTTGTATGTCCCTAGTGCGCAGACTTACCAGGAAGCAATGTGCGGCAAGCTGACCAATGCAAGAAGTGTTTGGTGGACCGTGGTCCAGTATCGTTGCAGGGAGGGGCAGTCCCAAAACATGTGCCTGAAGTTCGCTTCCGGCAATTTACAACGTGGGCAGTTAAATTGTGTGTCCGGGTAGTACCGGTGCAGTTTATCTGGCGTGAGGTAGACCCGGTGGAGTATGTTAAACTGTATGTTTTTGAACCGTGTGTTCTTGGACACCTTCTTTGTTTATTCCAGAGCACGTATCCATTCTGTGTCATGGAACACCCTGCCGATGTCGTCTTCCCAGGAATGAAGCAGACTATCTAGGGAAGCATTTGTTACTTCCCTAATGGCCTTATAGTGCCATGTAACTAGGTGTCTACCAGCTCCCATGTGGAGTATTGTGTGGAGCACCGGGTGTGTGGGTGGTTCACCGTCTCGCAGGTTCCAGAACGTTGCCTGTGTGTAAGGAATTGTCCTTGCGGGAGGTCATATCACTCAACCAACTGCTCATAAGTTCGCAATTGCCCTTTGTGGAACAAAGCTTCCATCTCCGTCACGTCGTGATCGGTCCAGATATGGAGGGCCCTGGAAGTGTGGTATTTGTCCCCGTGAGGGAGACCCACTAGGGGCAACAGTGAGAAATAGAGTGGCCGGTCTTTGGACATTCGGTGAATACGCATCACGTATTTGCGCGCAATGGAAACCTGAATAGGGTGGGTGCGGGACGGCTTGGTCCTAGGTAGGAGCATCCTTCTGATGACGGGAAGATGTGGAGAAGTGTGGCTCACGGTGTAGAGCAGGCAGACCCGGAAGCTGAGGTCAGACCCGGGACCAGGGTTCAATTCCTGACGCGGCAGGGTCTTGAGCTCAAATGTCCACGGACTCGATAATTCTCGCTTCGGTGCCTGCTCTTATCATGGGTTCTCACTCTGCAACTCTGGGCATTAAGCTTGCTTAATCTCCACAACGGCCCCCTGCGGCGGGATGCCTGGCTTTCACCTTGGGGATGCCCTGTAGGGGCTATCTCACAGGGAAGAGCCAGGACGGGTTCCCAAGGCAAGCGCCGGGAAACCTCCGGGTAGCTGTGCGCTCAATAAATGCAATAATAATAATAATAATAATCCTACCGGTCTCCGTTATCGTTTTCCCGACGAATCGCTCTGCCGTCCAGTGGGATAGCCATTGAAGTTGTGCGGCCAGGAAATGGGATTCAAAGGATGGGGCTCCCAAACCTCCATCTGCGGTGGGTAAGTATAGCGTGCGTAGTGCCACTCTGCGCCGGCCGTTACCCCATATAAGCATTGTGAGCAGAGTATCCAGTTCCCGGAAGAATGACCGTGCGGAATCACCGGGAGATTGGCAAAGTGGTAGAGCAGTCTGGGCACCATTATCATTTTTTGCTATGGCCACATGGCCGATGGGTGCCAGGGGTAGAGTCTTCCAGAAGTTCACCGCCGATCACAGACCCGCTAGCACATGGCAGTGATTGCCCTCGTATAAATCGTCAGGAATGATAGAGTCACACTCCCAAGTATCTGGGGGCATCCCCACTCCAACGCAAGACCTGAGTGCCCAGCATCACCTCGAGTGGTGCCAGATGGGGGCCAAGAGGGTAAACGGTCGACTTCTCCCAATTGACTTTGAGGCCCAAGATGGTTCCGAAGGCCTGCAGAGTGTCCCATATCGATGTGAGATCTCCCGTCACGTCGCAGACGTAAATCAGCAGATCGTCTGCGTATAGGGATACGCAGTGTGTCGTTCCCGCAATCGGAATCCCCCAGGCCTCTCCCTCCAGTCGTAGCCGCATAGCCAATGGCTCAACTGCTAGTGCGAACAGGAGGGGGGAGAGTGTGCACCCCTGCCTGGTCCCTTTCTCCACCGAGAATGGAGCGGAGATAAGCTTACCGACTCTTACCCTAGAGGTGAGTCCCCTATATAAGAGTCGCGTATTTGCTATCAGGACCCAGACGATATTCAGTTTCTCGAGGACCGCGAACCAATGGGGCCACAGCAAGGTGTTGAACGCCTTCTCTAGGTCAAAGATCAGGCAAGCTGCATGGGGAAATCTGTCCTGCGCACTGTCTTGAATATGGAAGAGCCGTCTCAGATTGTGTGATGTGTTGCGCCTGGGCACGAATCTGCACTGATCGGGTGTATAAGGGCTGGCAGGATTTGGCTATCAGTGTTTAGGAGTATGATGGGTCTATATGAAGACGGGAGTGTGGGGTCTCTGTGGGGTTTTAGAAAGGTCACCATCGTGGATTCGCGGAAGGGCGTGGGCAGAATCCCTTTGGAAAGGGCCTCCTCGTATGCGATCGTTAGATGGGGTACTATCTGGGCCGCAAGTGCGTTATAGTATTCCAACGGTAGCCCGTCCATCCCCAGCGTCTTCTTCCGTGCAAGGGACCCAATGGCGCTCCTAATATCGGAGGATGTGATTTTACTATCTAATTCTTTCTTGTCCACTGGGGAGTTTGTGGGGAGCGTGTGCGTGCCCAGGAATTGTGCCAATGTACATGGTGTCGCCGGCGCTGGGTTGCGGTATTGTTTAGGATGTCGAGTTGGGAGGTGTGGAGCCGACCAGTCTCGTCTATCAGTTCTGTGATGGGTTGTGAGGTCGTGTCCTGTTTGGCCATCCACACTAGGAGTGCCTCTGCTCTGTTGCCCTCCCTGTGTGTTTTTGTAGCGTATATGCGGAAGTTATACCTCCGTAAGTCTCACAGTGTTTCAGCGTACGTGAGCTTCGCCGCCACAACCTGCTCTAAGGTGGCCCTTCCCTGGTCTGAGTCTCAGGACATTCTTGTGAGCGCTGTCTCTGTTATGTTATGTTATGTTAAAGTGCATTTTTATAGCGCTCGGCTACTCTAAAAGAGTGTCCCGGCGCTTTCCACAGGCAGCTACAGTGTATAATAACATAACAGAAAAAAAGCCGAACCCAAAAGCAGAAGAAAGAAGCCCACCTAAACAGAATGATTAAAAAGCCAAGTCTTCAAATTCTTCCTGAATTGAAGCAAGTTGGGAGTGCTGCGGAGTGCCAGTGGAAGCGAGTTCCACAGCTGGGAGGCCTTGAGGCTGAAAGAGCGTCCCCCAATGCGGGCCTTCCTCACGCGTGGGACCACAGCAGTAAAAAGGGATTCTGAGCGCAGTGAGCGAACAGGGCGATAGAAGGCCAGTCTTTTCTGCAGATATCCTGCGCCTGAGCCAAGCAAAGCTTTGTGCGCCAGCGTCAGGGATTTAAAAATAATCCGCTTCCGGATCGGCAGCCAATGAAGCGTCTGCAGTAGCCCAGAAGCCCGTGCTCGTCTATGCAAACCAAAGATCGCACGGGCTGCAGAGTTCTGTACCACCTGCAGACGCTGGACCAAGTAGTCCGGAAGGCCTAGGAAAAGAGCATTGGCATAGTCTAGCCTAGATCCGATGAGCGCCTGCACCGTAATCCGTCTGTGCTCCGCAGACAATAGAGGAAGAAATTTGCGGAGCATTTTCAGGATGCCGAAACAGGTGCCGGACAGGCCAAGGACATGCGCTCTCAAAGAGAGCTTGTTATCAAGCTTCACACCAAGGTTCTTGGCAACCAAGGAGGATTGTGCCGGAGGGCACATGGCGGCCGGCCACCACTGCCGCCACTCGGGATCGATGGCACAGCCGAAGAATTAAACCTCCGACTTACTGGAGTTGGCCTTCAGGCTATTCCGCTGGAACCAGCCGAAGACCCTGTCCAGGCAGTCCCGAATTCTCTCCCCATCAAATGACTGATCTTTTCCACATGTGAAGAGGAGTTGCGTGTCATCGGCGTAGGACACGATCTGGGCTCCGTAAGCCTCAACCGCAGCCGCCAAGGGGGACATAAAGATGTTGAACAATGTCGGGCTCAACACAGAACCCTGTGGAACCCCAACTCCCAATGGCGGCATCTCGGCGGAGCTCTGGGAAACCCAGACCGTCTGGCGGCGGCCCTCCAGAAAGGATGTAAACCATCTGAACACCGTCCCCCTTAGGCCGATGTCATAAAGCCTGGCGAGAAGCGCCTCATGGGGGACGGTGTCGAAGGCCGCCGACAAGTCCAACATGACTAACATGGCCTTGCCACCCACATCCAAGGTCTCCCTGATGATCTCAGAGACCTCCACCAATGCCGTTTCCGTGCTAAAATTCGGCCGGAAACCGGATTGGGATGGATGGAGCAGATTGTTGGACTCTAGAAAGCTCGACAAGATGCCATGAACATATTTCTCAGTGATCTTAGCCAAAGCCGGGAGAAGTGAAATTGGCCTGTAATTGGCCAAGACCTCGGCATCAAGACCAGGCTTTTTCAGGAGGGGGATCACCATCGCCCTTTTCCAGGTGCGTGGGACACTCACCTCCCTCAAGGAGGCATTGAGGATTGGGTTGACCAGAGGATTCACCACTGCCGCCATCCTAGCCAAAAATTTGGCGGGGCAGGGGTCAAATGCAGTGCGGGTCTCTGCCTCATGCAGTGTTTGCTCCAGTGTTCTCCGCACCCCCACCACCTGTTAAATGCAATGTCCACGTGCGGTGATCTTGTATGCATCCCATTCTATAGCCTTGGAGGAGGCAGAGCCCGCATTATGCCGAAAGTGTTCTCCGATAAAGTCCCAGTGTGTTTGGCGGAAAGCCTGATCAGTGAGGCATTCCTGAGGGAGTCTCCATGTGGGGACCGGTGGGTGGGGTGGACTCCAGCGAAGGGTCACCGTGTGTGCATCATGGTCTGACACTATGCGCCTCAGATAATCTGTGTGTTGTATTTTCGGTAGGACGGCTGCGGAACAAAGAAACCGGTCGAGTCTCACACGAAGGTCATGTGGTATGGAGTGAAAGTAATATAACCTGGCTGTCGGGTTCCGTGCTCTCCAGGCATCCGCTAGCACCCAGTGGTCCACCCATTTACGGAAGTGTTCTGTCTGTTTGTGCGCCGGGGAATGCGGTGGGGGGTGTGATCTGTCTAGGTGTAGATCCAGTACACAGTTGTAATCCCCTCCCAGGAGCCATGGTATCGTTATGTGGCGGGCTAGTGCTGTAGTCAACTTGTCCCAGTATTGCTCTTGTTCTGTGTTCGGGGCGTACACACAACCAATAAGAATCGGTTGGCCCTCTAACAGGCCACTGACAATCGCGTACCTCCTGTCATTGTCAATCAATCGGGACTGTTCTTTGAATGGCATGCCAGGTCTAATCCAGATTAACGTGCCGCTTGTGTATTTCATGGCACACAATACCCCGCCATTTTCTATGAAGACGGCCTACCTCTTGTTCCATCAGGTGTGTCTCCTGTAGGAGAGCCACCTGTGCCTGTTGACGCTTAATATAGGCGTATATTGAGTATCTCTTCATGGCCGTGTGCATACCTCTAACGTTTAAAGTCACAAATATTAGGTCCGTATTTGATAATTTAGATGTCATAGGTCAGCTGCGTGGTGTGTGGACCAGTTGTGATAACCCTGTCCTCCCCGCTGGACTCCCCCTCCGGTCCTCCACCGCCCCACCAATCCGGGGATGCATGTCATGGTCCTGTCTTTTCGAGCCCGCCAGCTCTATAGTACCCAGGAGAGTAGCATCGTAAAGGGGGATAAACCATAACTCTGCGGAACATTCCCAACTGGGGGGACCTATTGCTCGAGGCAATACGTCCAAACAATATAACATGTGAGTTCTTTAGTTTGTTGTTCGGGGTGGTGACCGGATGCCTCCCTCATCGCTGCCGGCTCCACGATCAAGGTAGATTGGCTGTGGAAGTGGTTCCTCTGGTGTCTCATGCGATTCGGTTCTTTAGTGTAGATTCGGGGCAGTGTGGCAAGGCGTCGTGGCCATCCGGAGTCCCACCAGCGGACCCACCCCTTTTGATGGCCGTCTAGGCCGCCGAAGGCTTGCAGGGTGGCCTAGTGCGAACTGGGTCGTGGCACCAAGCGGCCTCTCTGTTCATATCACTGTCCCATCAGCAAATCCGCAGTCTGGGGTGTCACGATCGGGGGTGTCAGGGACCCCTCGCGGAAGGCCGGAGCGTCGCTGGCTTCGTCTTCAGAGCTAAAAGGGTGGGGCTCTCCGTCTACATCCGATCCCCCTTCCACTGACCGAGCGCGGACACCGCTTCGATTGCTCTTCTCCGCTCTGCTATGTTCTGGGTCAGGTCTGGAGAGTCGCTTCCCGTTTGAGTAGACCGGGCACTGAGCTGTGTCAGGGTGACTTTGCGGCCTTGTCGTCGTGGTTGACGCCTAGGTTGACTATTTTAAGTGCCCGGTGTCGCCGGACTGCGAGAGTCCTGTTGCTCCACCCAGGTGTCTGCTTCTTTCGGGTCTGTGAAGAAATGTGTGACTCCGTCGTGGATAATCTTAAGTTTGGCCGGGAATAGGAGTGCGTTTTGGATGTTCTTCTGCCGGAGTGTTCTCTTTATCACCTTGAAGGTGGACCTCTGTTTTTGTACGGCCCGGAAATAGTCGGGGAATAGCATCACCTGCTTATCTTCCACCTGTAGTCACCGATGCATTCTGGCCGCCCGGAGACTTGTGTCCCTGTCTCGAAAATGTAGGAGTTTCAACAAGAACGGTCGCGGATGTAGGCCCAGTTTAGGTTTGAGCATCGGGATTCGATGCGCTCGTTCAATGGAGAAGTAGGGAGTCAGGTCATTGGCCGGTGTGAAGGTCGCGATCCATTCCGTGATGAAGTGTATTGGGTCGGCCCCCTCCGCCAGATTCATAACGCAGATGTTGCTCCTTTGGGAGCATCCTTCTAAATCGTCCGTCTTGTATTCCAAGGCCTTGATTCGGGATTGGATGTCAGCAATGTCGTGGTGGTGTTGCTGTACTTGCGGGTGGAGGGTCTGCACCGTCTTTTCTCCCTGGGTGACCTTGTCCGATAACTTCCTATGGTCGTCGCGGAGAAGGTTGAGATCCGTGTCTAGAGTGTCGAATTTGTTCTCCATCGCCACTCTGGAATGTTCTATGGCTGCGACTACTTGGTCTAGCTTTCTGGACGTGAAGTCTGCGTTATCTTGTCTATCCCGTAATGTGGTTATAGTTGGTGTCTGAGGCGGTATCTTCTGGTGGGCCGCACCAAGTGTGGTTCCCGTTGTTCGGCGGCCCATTGTGGGGGTTACGGATCTTCCGTGTGGATCCAGGCATGCAATGACGGGCGGGTGGGGTCACTCCCAGTGCCGGCTGGGTCAGCAGATGTGGTCCCTGGTTATTCGATATTGCCGGCCGCCACCCCGTCCCGCATCGGTGAGTGCTGTGCTCAGGAGGGGGGGCACCAACGGCGACGCGGCTCTCGGCAACGTGGCTGTCTATGGATCCGCCTGGTCATCCGGGCCCCGTCGGCTCAATCTGAGGGGAGGTAGAAGGGGTGGGCCCACACCAGCACCCCAATTCTATGGTCGTCGGGGTTTGCACAGATCTCGGTTGGCCAGCAACTGCATCCGTTTTCCCCCACGCGTCCGCGATCTGTGTATTGTCAGCGGGTGGTAGGTGGGGGACTATCCAGCACCGCGGACGTGCGACGTGCTATCCCCTGAATGGTATGCCAGGCCCTTCTTACTCGATAGCGGGCCTTCGGGGTGACAATCAGGCCGGGATAGAGGCGCGGTAGCGGTGGACTTTCTCCGGCGCTTCCTCGCTGGTCGCCAGTCCCTCTGAACACACTAGGTCATCAGAGTCGTAGCACTCCCCTCAGGGTGGTCTCGGGCGCCAGCCCATCTCGTCTCTTTCCTTTGTGGGGGGGCTTTGTTGTGGACGGGGGCCACGCCGAGTCCCGTCGGAGTCACTTAAAGGAAGGGAGGGGGGGTTGTTCCCAGGCCCCCGCCCGCCTCACCTCTTTACTTTATGTTGTGGCCGGGGGGCCGCGTCAAGCCCCATCCGGGCCGCTCGAGGTGGGGGGAGGCCGCTTACACCGTCCCAGGTCAGCCAGCAGTGTCTCCCTTGACATTTGGTTTCTCGCGCCACTCCCCGGTGGTACCAAGCATAGTCAGACCCCGGCAGCGGCAGTTCAGCCCGGCGGGGGCGGGCCCCCCTCGGCAGCGTGGTCCGTATGGGTCACTCAGGCCCCTCCTCCCCCGAAACCACTAGCAGCGCCCGGTGCCAGGTTGCTGGCACGGAAACGCCGCCTCCTCACCTCGGGGCTCGATGCATGTGCGCCGCTGGGGACATCCGGTCTCGCTTCTTTCGGATCTGGCAGTGCTCGGGCGCCGTCACTCTACCCGGCGGCTGCCATCTTGTCAGGCCGCACACGGGGAGCAACAGCGGAGCGCCGCGGACCTCTCAGGGACCTCGTGTAGAAGCTCCGGGTAGATAGGGGCTGTCCCGAGTGGTTCCGATCATTGGTGCTACCCTTACAGCCCATGTTTCAGGTGAGGGGATGCCGTAAATTGCATTTGACGTGGGCCAGCAGCCGGAGCTCTAGGAGGATCGATCCGCCATCTTAGGCGGCTTAGCCACCATGTTTCCATAGTTATGATTCATAAAATGGACTAGCAACGAATCATTAGCATCAATTACCCCACAATTACGTTGGTCCGAATTGGGGCTACAGTACACATGAAAATCCCTAGCTCAAGAAAAAAAGATCTGAAGGTGTGTAGTATGTTCACAGAGATTCCAATATTCCTGCCAACTCATCTGTCACCTGTGTAGGATTCTTTAAATTATTATTATAAAAATGAATGCGTAACAAATTAATTTTCCCAGAACCTTCAGCCACGATAACATGAAAATGAGGCGAGTTATTGATAAAGGTCACCTAACGAAGAACTATCATGTTTGCTATAATTCTGAGTAAGCCTCCCTTAGATCTACCTGCTGCTGATGGAACTGCTGGCGTAACAAAGGAGCTGTAGCCATTTACATAGACAAACTACTCTTCCCAATTTTCCTGAAAGCAGATATCAGAATTCGTAAACACTTTATGCCAAGTTTGATTATCCTTTTTGTTTTCATAACCCGCTATATTCCTAGAGAGAAACTTTACATCACTTGGAGACTCCTGCGACCGAATCGTTGTCCGTACTGGTGAGAAGGATGATGTAGGGTCTATTGGTAAGGATGTAATACTGCTTAGTGAACCTAAAACGACCAACTGAACCCTCTCCCCGGGTACCAAGCCAGAAACCATTTGATAATCGTTATAAAGAACAGACAGAGGAGGCAAATGATTTAGTGGAGAGATCAGTCAATCACATGCCTCCATATCTTCCAACAATGACTACCTATTTGATAGGGCAAGGGCATCAAAAGCCACCTGGGCTGGCTTATGACCAGTTCTCACTAAAGAAAGGCCCTGAGTGAATACGGTGGAACTACGTACTGGTGCGGACCTATAAAAAAAGCCCAACGAGACTGCATAAATCTGAGAATGGAGTGAAGGGGCAACCGGTAAACTCCCTAATAGGTCTCTCACTAGCCATTCATCATCAAAGTTTAAAATAACCAGTCGTTTTTACATCAGACCCAATTCACTGCGTTCTTCTGGCCATTATCAATTGATTTTGGATGAGATGACCTTGATTAGAGTTTTGAGTCATCCAGTGTCGAGCCTTGGCCATCAGCTGAAGTGAAGATTTTCTAAGATTGGGACGTAGTAAAGGCACGTTGACTAAAATTTGAACAGGCGGGAAGTCCATGTATTGTTGATTTGGTCTGCTATGGGCCTGAGTAGACTGGGGATTTAGCTTAACCTGTGGTCTTGATAAGTCGTGTGATTGCCCCTTACCCATAGAATCTTGTATGGTCACCTGCAGTGAGCAAACACCTAGGGACCAAATCTACATGGTCTGGACCTATAGGATCCCTGCTGGAGGCCAACTGATTTTCAACACAAGGATGACCAATAGAAGTAGAGGGCGATTTAGCTAACTCAGGATCATGTTTTTACAATTAAAACACAAATTATGACTTTTACAATTATAGTTTTTAAGAGTTTTACAGACATCAGAGGGGATGACCTTAAGTGTGATCTATAGAATCTAAACGGGCATAGATCGGTTGCAAAAGATTTGTAAAGTTATCAAGAAGATCACACCAATATGAGGGAAATGTAGTCGCTGAATGTTGCTGGCCATTCATACATGTGGAACTTGCTGGCATAGCGGCCTTTCTTTCTTTAATATTTTTATTATTATTATTTATATGGCGTACGAATCATCCCCAAAGGGATCTCTCGGTGCCCGGGAAAGCAGACAACGACATACTGAGTGCGTACCCTAAAATAGCCATGTTTTTAATTTCTTCTTAAAGGCCATGAATGTGGTACAGGATTGCAGGTCAACTGGTAGAGCATTCCAATGTTTGGGGGCAACATAAGATCTAGTGGCCATCAGCTCCTCCAAATTGGTAGAATTAACAAGCATTTACAATGCAATGGTTTCGCCTTTGGAAAAGTTAGAGCTATTGGCATTGTAAATGACAACATTTGTATTTATGTGTTGGTTTTGGAAACGGATAAATAAATGGCATTGTCATATACAATGGCAATAGCTTAATCTCTCGCAAATGTGAGACCTATTGCATTTGCACCCACAGATACACACAGAGTCACACACACACACACACAGAGCCAGCCGCGCGCACGCACACACACTCACAGAGCCAGCCGCACACACACACACAGCCAGCCGCGCACACACACACACAGCCAGCCGCGCGCACACACACACAGCCAGCCGCGCGCACACACACACAGCCAGCCGCGCGCACACACACACAGCCAGCCGCGCGCACACACACACAGCCAGCCGCGCGCACACACACACAGCCAGCCGCGCGCACACACACACACACACACACACACACACACACAGCCAGCCGCACACACACACACACAGCTGCACACACACACAGCTGCACACACACACACACAGCTGCACACACACACACACAGCTGCACACACACACACAGCCAGCTGCACACACACAGCCAGCCGCACACACACAGCCAGCCGCACACACACAGCCAGCCGCACACACACAGCCAGCCGCACACACACAGCCAGCCGCACACACACAGCCAGACACACACAGCCAGCCGCACACACACACACACACAGCCAGCCGCACACACACACACACAGCCAGCCGCACACACACACACACAGCCAGCCGCACACACACACACACAGCCAGCCGCACACACAGCCAGCCGCACACACAGCCAGCCGCACACACAGCCAGCCGCACATATATGCCCTTGCATTCTGGCCAATGTATAGCTTTCAAAAATTTAAAAACTTTTATCAAAGTATGCTTGGAAACCATACTCCTAGCAAACTTATAAGTATTTCTTTTTCACATGAGCAAATATACATGGTCCAAGATTTTAATCCTAAGAGGTAGGCTCAGCCTTTCTTTACAAGATTGATAACATGAGTGCCATTGATTGGGAAACAATAAGCCAAGAGACCCCAGGGTGAACGTGCCCCATCAAGAAATACAGGTGTATAAACATGCTATGTTATCTTATATTTGCTGATGCGGAAATCTGCTGTGCGAATGCAAATTCATCCTTTCTACATCCCCTTTACACCCTCCCCCCCCCCCCAACCTGTGAATTTATTTTTTTACTCCTCCTCTCTACGGGAGTAAACTTTCAACCTTTTTTATTGTGGGAGAAGAGTAAAGAGGAGTTGGTGAAAACCTTCCAACGTAGAAGTTAGTGTGAACAGACTCAAAGGAATAGTACTCTGGATCTACTGCATAGTCAGTGAGGCTATCAAAGCTTTGATATATTGAGGATGCTGCCATAGTTTGTCACCTCACTACTTGGCACCAGCAGGGGCAAGCGGATGTTTTTTTTTTTTTTACAGTATCTGTAGTTTTCTGGCAAATTGCGGTCCACGGGCAGGTGGATATATTATAAAATTCCACACCCCTGAAAAAGGAAGCGAAAACAAAATAGAGGAAAACAGTAATAGAGAAAGAAAGCATGGACTAAAAAGGAATTAGTAGGAGTATGATAAAAGGACTGAAAGAAGAGGCATGAGATGGTACCAAGACTAAGCAGTCTTAGGTGTTCAGCAACCCCGGAATTCTGCAGCAATCGTGGCGTGAGCTAGGAAAAACTTTGGGCCCTGTATTTAAAAGTTTGCAAATTCAGCACTAGAGTGTTGTGCTCCAAGCATCTCCAATAGGTGTGCATCAACAATCGCCACAGGTGGGCTGGGAAGTGCAATGGATTCAAGCGGTCAATGGGTATTGCAGTTTGCCCAGTTCTATACCATAAGGCATTACCCTTTCAAAGTCATCTAATTGACCATCCCAAGACTGCTTGGGCGCAGACACATCAGCAAGAGTGCGTTTGCATCCACATAGAGATGCAAAAATACAGAAAGTATCTGTACAGTGGTAGCCGAATGGTACATCTCTCGGAGCTATGCATATATAGTGCTGGTAAAGTAGTATTTAAGGTTCTTACTCAGGGAAAGCCCTGCAGTGGAATCTACGGAGCACTCTAGGCACTGACCCTTTTGTTGGTTTAGTGACCATGCAAGTAATGAATTACCAATAATGTTGGTGCACAATTTAGTGTACAATAATTAAGTATTTGCATTTCTTCAGATTTCATATTTTCTCCAGAATAGATGCTTTGTGCTTTACAGTGATATTGCAATCACTTTGTTGACACGAAGGTGTTCCCCGTGTGCCCAATGACACAGTAATGAGTCTAGTGCGTACTGCTATTAGCAAAATCTATATCCGGCGTTATGATACAAAGGGTAAAAGGCATATTCTTATCTTTTCGTACATTCTTATCAAGGTAGCAAAAGTGACTACATAACACAGCCGTCGCTTATTTAGGAACTTAAAAAAGGAAAATTCAAAATGACTTGTATTACCTCGTCTAAAACTCATGTACCGACTGAGAGTTGAACAACATATTTGCATCATTCTCATGGCTATTAACAGGCCAATGCCTGAGAGTGGCTCTTTGTCAGTCTTCTTTCCAGTCTACAGCACTCGGCATGCTGGGACATGTAGTTTCACTTTCCACATAGCGCAGGTATGAATCTGCAAGTCCCAGTGTGTTTTTAGTCCTGTTGACTTAAAAATCAGAACACAATGCGATAAATGCGCAAGATACAGAAAGGAGGCACAAAAGGTATTAAAAATCGACAGTCAGTGCAAGGACCGGGTAGAAGCGAAACGCCTTTATTCAATTAAGCCTGGAGACACAATCAAGGCTCCCTTAATTAACATCACGCTGGAGGTCAGGCCCTGCAGATGGGGGTAACATTTGATAGGCAAACTACTAGAATGTTATGTATAGCAAAAAAAAGGTCCGGATTATGACAAAAGTGTGGGTTATCTGCAGAAAAATGCGCGTCACTTCTTGGTTTTAAAATAGGAAGTCGAATACTCCGACTTCGCTATCCTTAACCAATCCAACTCCTGACTCTTAAAAAAAAGTTTGAGGGCAACAGGTTCAATCTCTCGCTCTGCTTTGGGATTCTTCCGATTGTAGGGGTGAGAAACTCAAGGGGGCAGTAATGATGAGAAGAGACAACAACCTGGACATTCTTTCTTCATTTCACTCGGGGGATCTTATTCCAGCCTATTGAGTATTAACTCCTCTCCGCGAGCCAAATTGCCACTTACAGTATTAGAAGGAATACTATATTTAAATAGAGGGCCACTGAATTTACGTTAAAAATATTATGTTATAATCCAAATCTCTCCAGACATAACTCACTGACGCCTGTTGGCCTCTCGCATGCCCAGCTTCAGTCAGAGTGCTGCCCCCTAGCTCAGCATCACCGTCCTCACCTGGCCAGCGACCTGCAGGCAGGCCTCCCCAGGTGACTGACCCCGGCACGCAGGCCCTCCCCACCCCCTCACCTTGGGCAGCTCCCGCAGCTGGTTGGCGTCCAGGAGCAGCTCCTCCAGGCTGCGGCTGTAGCGATAGGTATCCTCGGGCACGGCCAGCAGCGAGCAGTGCCGCTTGTCGATGGTCTCGACGTGACGGTTGCACCGCCAGAGCGGGATACAGTGAAACATCCCCGCCCCTGTGCGGGGCAGGAGGCGGTGGCGGCACGGTCCGAAGCGCTCCCGGTGATGCAGTGCAGGCGCCGCAGCGTCTCCGACCCCCAGCCTCTGGTGGGTAACAGAGCAGCGCCTCACTGACTACATGAAACCCGGCAACGTCCTCCGCTTCTTCCGGGGCTCCCTCCAGGCAGGCCACGGGAGCCCCGCGTGGGCCGCCATACTTCTTGTGGGCCGCCGTCTTCCTTCTTCCCCTGGGCGGCGGGGGGGCGGGCACTTCCGGCCGGCCGCGCTAGGATTGGCCGGCCGGCCGGCTGAAGAAACCTCGGAGAAACCTCGGAGAGGACGAGGGGGGCGGGCGGGAGAGGACGAGGGGGGCGGGAAAAGACACGGACGTCGGGAGGGAGGCGGGAAACGTGGGGACGGCGGGAGGAGGGACACAAGGCAGGACAGCAGCAAGCACGGCCCGGCCGGACCAGACACGGGGGCGTTCCCGGCGTCGCGTGACGTCGGCAAAAGCCAAAGAATCTCGGGAACGCCCCCGTGTCTGGTCCGGCATTGACGGACGCCTCTCTGTTCCAATGGTTAGCCTCCATTTATGGAGCTAGCCAATGAAGCAGAGGGGCGTGTTCAAGTCACCCATACTAGAAACTACAGATTTCTCTGGAGGAGGAGCCTAACGGCTCCGCCCCCCAGCGAAACCTAAAAAGGCTAGGATGGGGGGAGGTGCCTTTCTCTTAACTGCCTAGTAGGAGTGTTCCATATTAATTTCCTCCTTATATATTCTGGACCAGGGCCGACCAGCACCTTGAACGCCAGACACAGGAGTTTAAAGACTGCCCTTTTCCTCATTGGGAGCCAATGTAGCTCATTCAATAATGGAAGAGAGGGAGTACCCCCACCAGCAGGACATTTCCATAGTCAAGCCTGCTGACTATAAGTGCCTGTAACAGGACATTTCTGGTGGAGAGCGGGGTCCAGGGAAAAATCTTCTTTAGCATGCGGAGTAGTCCAAAACACTTGCTAGATAGTGTTTTCACATGCATCTCCATGGAAAGTTTGGAGTCGATTGGTACGCCCAAGTTTTTTGCCCACGATTTAGGTAAGGGAGCTTCTCCTAGTTCTTTTGGCCACCAATCTTTGGTCCATAACTACTCGTCTTTCCTGAACAGTAGGATCTCGATTTTGTTTGAATTTAATTGCAGAAAGTTCTTTTTCATCCATACTGCAAATTTCGTCATACATGATTTGAATCTATCTCTAGTTTCTCCTGCGTACTTCTCTATAGGGACAATGATCTGCTTGTCGTCTGCGTAAGAGATGGTATGAAAACCACATGATTTAATAACAGAGGCCAAAGACGACACGTAGATATTGAACAGTATGGGACTTAATACAGAGCCCTGAGGAACTCCCTTATCCAAGATTCTGGTCCTGGATATCAAGGTGTCCAGTTGTACACATTGAGATCTTTCAGAGAGAAAGCTATGTATCCAGTCGAGCGCGCTCCCCATAACACCCATCTCCCGCAGTTTATCTAACAAGATCCTGTGAGAGATGGTGTTAAAAGCTCCTGATAGGTCCAAGAGAACCAACATGGTGGGGGTCCCTTCATCCAGCAGCAGCATGATCATGTCTGACACCTCAGTTAGGACAGACTCCGTGCTAAAACCTGCACAGAAGCCCGACTGTGAGGGCTCCAGGAGGTTATTCTGTTCCAGATAATCTGTGAGTTGCGATTCACCAAAGACTCCATAATTTTTTTGCATATCGGCAGAAGAGAAATGGGTCTGTAGTTATGAAGGTCCCCATGGTCAGCTGAGGGTTTCTTATGCAGCGGTTTAATAAATTCCTTTTTCCATTTTAGCGGGCAAGAGGCAGATGATAGGGACAGATTACAAATTTCCTTGATAGGGTTTGCCAGTTCCGAACCCAGGTCAGACATGATATGAGGGGGAGCAACGTCAGCTAAAGAGCCTGACTTGCTGTGTTTTAATGATGAGAGAACTTGCTCCCTCGTTATGTGGGCAAAAAACTCCAATTTAGGGTGACAAGGCTTATCTGGCCCCGGAGCTACTACCATGCACTCCGAGTTTGAAATGAAGGAGTTACAGATATTATCTATTTTACTGGTTAAATATACAGCAAGCTCCTCGCAAAATTCTTGCGAAGGGGGGCATATAGAGTTGTTAACTCTAGGGATGGTAAATTCCTTGAGAACTCTAAAGACTTCTTTGTAGGAGCCCTTGGCTTCATCAATTCGGGAAGCTAGATGTAATCTTCTGGCTATATTACAATTTCTAAGACAGGCCGTAGGTGATGTATTGTAGGCCAGTCTATCTTCAAGGGACTTTGTTTTTCTCCATTTACGTTCTCTAACTCTACATGCCGCTTTCTCTAAATTCAAACTATCAGAATACCAAGGTGCCGGTGTGGGTCTTTCAAATATAGTTTTTGTTTTGATGGCCCGGGCGAGTCCCTTTCTGATCTTCTTGGTACGACACTTGGAGGGCAGTATCGCTTAACCTCTTTTTCATTGACCATTTACGGAGGTAGCGTAAATTTGTTTCCAACTAAATGTAGAGGCAGGCTGTGAATGTTTGGGGATTGGTACAGAGACTGCCAGCAATTCTGGAAGAGAAACCCCATATAGTTTCTTTACATCCCTCTTAGTTGGAGAAACAACTAGATTAGATGACTGCCCTGCCCCTGACCCCAAAGAAAGTCTCTTTTCTGTAAGTGCGATTTATTTTGCTAATGCCGATGTTGCCTTGGCCAGAAAGGTATCTAAAGAGGTAACAGTTACCTCCTCTGTTGCTCTCAGCTTTTTCTTGCGCAAGGTGGGCCTGTAACGGGGGAGTGTAGAAGTTAGAGGGAGGGCACAGCCTCCTCCTGGCGTGGATGGGCCCGCCCTTGGCCCGGGCGAGTCCCATGCAGAAGTAACTCACTGCTACCTTTAAGGGCCTCCGGGTGCGGGAAGAGTGGTACATCGTGTGGTGGACACTTGAGGCTGTAGTTAGTGCCATGGCTCTGCTCCGGTGCGTCCCCCACAGTGGGACCTCACTGCTGCCTTTAAGCGCCTCAGGGCGCGGAAGAGTGACGCGGCTCTAGTGGAGCCTGGGGACTGTAGTCAGTAACCCGGCCCTGCTCTGATGCGTCCCCAGAGAATCTCTAATAGAGTGCTCTACCTTGCACTCACTTCAATTGTCCAACTTGAGCATAATTGGAGACTTGAATCTTCATCTTGATCTAATCAACAATAAATAAATCCAGGACTTTACTAATGACCTGGCCCCTTTACAATGAGCTCAGTTTGTAAAAAACTGAGCTATGAGCCCAGCCATCTGCTGGACCCTTTTTTCCCCAACCTGGCCATCTGTCAAACTGCTCCCCCTATTCCAGTGGCCTGATCAAGCCATTATTTGGTGCCTTTGACCATTAATACACCTAGCATTGAAAATGAGAAACTAGTGGCATAAACTGGAAACATCTGCCTTTTCAAAGTTTATCGAAAGGAGTGTGCCTCTATTAGACTCCAATAGACAACGGGTGGAGACTTCCACCAAAGCATGGAAATCTTCTCGATTGTGAACAACCTGATTAAACCCACTGCCACTCCTGGATTAGCAGAAGCTTATAACAGCAACTACAGAAAGCTTGGTCAATGATCTTTATCTTTACTTTAACAGGGGTGAGAAAACAGTCAAACCTGTCTCTCTTGACACAGGGACCTCCACGCGCAATGGGCTCCCTTGGACCAATTGGCTCTACTTGATTCTATTTCCACCTTAATGCGTCAAGTGAAATCTGGATCTCCGGATGACCCATTTAAACCTGATTATATTTAAAAATTTCTAGAGAGCGTCACATCCATATTTCTAGAATTAGCCAAACTTGCTGAGCTCTGAAGAAGTATCAATATCATGGGAACACGCCAAGGTTATCCGTCTTCTAAAAAAACCTTTGCTAAATGCCACTCAGCCAGAAAACTATTAACCCATTTATCTTCTGTCGTTTCTGTACAAGGATGAGGAGAAACATGTAAACAATCTCCTAACCAAAATATTAGAACAATATAAAATATTAGATTGTTCCCAAAATGGATTTAGATCATACAGCACCGAAATTGCTCTTTTAACAGTTACTGAATCCCTTTGCAGTACTGCAGATGCCGGCAAATCCCAGGCTCTGATACTCCTACATTTAAGTGTGGCCTTTGTGACTGTCTCACATGCAATAATATTAACTCGTCTCACTGACCTGGGGGTACAGGGTAAAGGTCTGGCCTGGTTTACCTTCTGTTGGACAGGCCCCAGGCAGGGCTCGCTCCCTCCCCGCATGACGGAGCCCGGACACCGGCTCTCCAGGTGCTACCCACAGCAGCAACCCACAACCCGTCCCCTACGGGACGCCTGCCCCGAACATCTCTGTATCACTGGCCCGGGCCACCGTCAGCACCATTGCCCGGGCCCAGCCGCCATCCTGGACACTGCACCACGAGGCCGCATGGCCTCAGCTCGACCCCAACCCTGGGCCTGGCCAGGCCCCGACATACCAGCACCACCATCCACCCAGGAGGTGAACGGACCACTTGGCAGGTCAACGGGAGAGAGGAGTGTCGATGGCTCTCCCCCGCCAGGTGCCGATCGCCCCCAGCCTCCCCGGGCGCTGGCTCCACCCCCCTGCTGGGTGTCTGGACTCCCTCATCCCGGACCTCCCGACCTCCAAGTGCGAGGGTCCGGACATCAAAGGGGGCCAGACCTATAACTGGGGCAGCTCCAGAGCAGGAAGGCAGTTGTATCCTGGAGTCGAGAGACACTGTGAAGAACTCATCCTTGACGGACTGCTGGCGCTGCCGCAGCCCTGCCTTGTGAACTGTCGTCCTGCCTGCTGGCGCTGCCGCGGCCTTCTGCAACCTTCATCCTCGTCGGGATCTGCTGGCGCTGCCGCGGCCCTTTGCAACCTACGTTCTCATCGGGACCTAGAATCTTGGGCAGAAACGGGTGCCGCCAGACCCAGGGACCAAAACGTCGAAGCACCAGAGACAAACACCACTCCAACCGAAGAGTCTCTCCCGGGAAGAGATCCAGGAACGAGAAAAAAGCAGACTCCACGAATTAGAGTTGGCACGGCTCAAGTTGAACGGAGAGCTGAAACTAGCGGAACAAAAGATGAACTTGGAACACTTACGGCTCCGAGAAGAGCGGGAAGAAAAGCAAAGACAAAGAGAACTCGAAGAGAAAAAGCTGGCATACGAACACGAGCGCCAACTAGCAGAAATCGAAATGCGAAAACAGAACAAAGAATTAGGGGTGCCCGAGCGACCGCGCACCCCAGGCGCTACGGAACAAAAAGTCCACATCCCCAAAGATGTCGTCCGAGAATACTATCGGAACGACGACATACAACAGTGGTTCAAGGCCTATGAGATCGCCATGACCTCCCACCGGATCGATCGAAGTGACTGGGGAGCCGGTCTATGGGGGAGGTTTGTCAATGAAGGCCGCGATGCCCTGCTACAGCTCCCGGACCATCAGATGACGTCCTATGACCACATGAAGGCCGCCCTCCTCACTCGATATGGGCTCACACCCGAGATGTACCGCCAGAGGTTCCGCGACTGCACCTGGATCCCGGGTACGACTTGGGTAGAATATGTGAACTATTTCAGCCGAGCCTTCGAGGGATGGATCAAGGGTAGCCGCGTAACCACATACGAGCAACTCTTCAACCTCATTGTGTGGGAGCACCTCTCCAGCAACTGCTTTGTCGAGGTCAGGCAGCACCTCCTCGACAGTAAATTGACTGACCCCCGGCAGCTCGCCGCTGAGGCTGACCGATGGGAGAGCACCCGAGAGGCCCGGAGTGGGCCAAACGAACAGAACCGAACCAACCAAGGTCACCATCGTCCCCGAGGAGGAGGAGGAGGCCAGGGCCGGGGCAGAGACGCCGTCCCGGCCACTCCCGCCAACAACACACCACCCCCGGCTGGTCGGGGAAACCCCCCGATGCGCCCAGGGTTTCGGGCCAACGTCACTTGCCACCGGTGCCAGCGAGTCGGCCACTATGCCAGCGACCCGAACTGCCCCAAGAACCAGACTCCCGGGCCCCGCCAGGTCGCGGCCGCCGCCCTAGGAGAGGAGCAGACCTCCGAAGAGCATGGAGAATACGAGCAGGAGCAGCCCAAGTGGGAACCTGCCGCCATGGTCCTGGACTGCCTAGGGGGAAAAGACATGATCCCGCGGGTCCCCCTACCCGCCAACACCAGAAAATACAGCCAGTGGGTGAGCATCAATGGGCGCAAGGCCGAAGCCCTGCGTGACCCAGGGGCCAGTGTGACGGCCGTCCGCTGTCACCTGGTGACCCCAGAACAAATCCTGCCAAACGTTCTTTGCCCCGTCCGATCGGCCGACAATTCTGAGAGCCTGTGTCGGATGGCCTGTGTCCCCTTCGAATGGGGAGGAGTGTCCGGCATGCTAAAGGTGACTGTCCGTGATGATGCCCCCGTGGACTGCCTCCTGGGAAACGATCTCGAGATTTCCCCGTGGGCGGCCGTTGAAAGGAGAGAACACCTGGGGATGTTGGGCCTCCCGGACTGGGCGTGCGTAACAACCCGGTCCATGGGCGCCCGTGCCATCCCCAGACCCGAAGAACCCGAATGGCCAGCACCTCCTCCCCCGATCACTCCAGAGGAAGACACCGTCCATCCTGTCCCCCCAGAACGAACCCAAGAAGAGGCCGCTCAGCCCCAGGACCTTCCAGACCTGGCTCAGTGGCGTCATGAGGGGGGGGGGGCACCCAAGAACAATTCCGGCAGGAGCAAAAGACCTGTCCCTCCCTCGAGGGACTCCGACAGCAAGCCCTCGCCCAGAGCGCGGGAGACACCGTAGGGGCCCACTGGATCTATTGGGACAATGACCTACTATACAGCGAACAAAGAATCGCGGAATTGGGGGCCAGTCGGGTGCTGGTGGTGCCCCTCCGCTTCAGAGACTTCCTTTTGAACTTGGCACATGATGTCCCCCTGGCTGGGCACCTGGGGCAGGACAAAACCTACAACCGCCTGGTAACCCACTTTTACTGGCCAAAGATGAGAAATGACGTCTCCAACCACTGCCGGGCCTGCCCCACCTGCCAGGCCAGCGGAAAGAGCGGCCGAAAACTTAAAGCACCCCTGCAACCATTCCCCGTCGTCACCACCCCGTTCGAAAGGGTGGGAATAGACATTGTGGGGCCCCTAGACACCCGAACAGCACAAGGGCACCGATTCATCCTGGTCCTGGTGGACCATGCCACCCGCTATCCCGAGGCCGTTCCCCTTCGGACTGTGACAGCACCAGTGGTAGGCCGAGCCTTGATGGGAATCTTCTCGCGAGTGGGCTTTCCCCGGGAGGTCGTCAGCGACCGGGGCACGAACTTTATTTCCAAATATATGAAATCCCTCTGGCAGCAGTGCGGAGTCACCTACCGATTCACAACCCCATCACCCGCAAGGAAGCGGACTGGTCGAGCGGTTCAACCGCACTCTCAAGGGGATGATCATGGGGCTGGAGGAACCCCTACGCCGCCAGTGGGACGTGCTACTCCCGTGCCTCCTCTTCGCCTACCGAGAAGTCCCCCAGAAGTCCCTCGGTTTCAGCCCCTTCGAACTCCTGTACGGACACCCTATCCGAGGGCCCCTCAGCCTAGTTAAAGAAGAATGGGAAATGGCCCCCCTGAAAACCCCTCCAGACGTCTACAAGTACCTCCTGACCCTCCGCAATCAGACCAGGCGATTCAGGGAGATCGCTAAAGCCAATCTTGAGGCCAGTCAGGAGGACATGAAGAAATGGTACGATCAACATGCCTCCTCCATCGAGTTCGAGCCTGGTCAGCAGGTATGGGTGATGTCCTCCACCGAGCCATGTGCCTTGCAAGACAAATGGACAGGACCCTTCAAGGTGATCGAGCGCAAGGGCCCTGTCACCTATCTCATCGACATGGAGTCCCCCCGAAACCCCCTCCGGGTCCTCCACGCCAACAGACTCAAACCACACTTCGTGCGCTCGGAGCTCAGCCTCCTGATGGCTACAGACAGTGGGGCGGAAGAAGACTCCGAGCCCCTCCCCGACCTACTGAGGACCCGTGAGAAGGATGGTTCAGTAGACGGGGTCCGACTCTCCGATGCCCTGACCCCGGAGCAGCACCAAGACTGTCGAACCCTCCTGCTGCAATTTGCAAACCTCTTTTCCCTCACCCCCGGGGTCACCCCCTGGTGCCTTCACGACGTGGACACCGGGGACAGTCCGCCTATTCGACACCGGGCGTACCGAGTACCAGACCGGGTACGTGCCTGCATCCAAGAAGAGGTCACCAAGATGCTCACCCTCGGAGTCATCGAGCCCTCGGACAGCCCCTGGGCCAGCCCAGTCGTACTGGTCCCCAAAGCGGCTGCCCCGGGCACCACCCCCGAGCTCCGGTTCTGCGTCGACTATCGGGGGTTGAACGCTGTCACCCGAACCGACGCTCATCCCATCCCCCGAGCGGATGAACTGGTTGACCGCATGGGGGCTGCCCGCTATCTAAGCATCTTCGACCTGACAGCGGGCTACTGGCAGATCGGCCTCACCCCCAGGGCCCAAGAACGATCCGCTTTCTCCACCCCGGATGGGCACTACCAGTTCACAGTGATGCCATTCGGTATGAAAAACGCTCCAGCCACTTTTCAAAGACTTGTGAACCAGGTGTTGGCGGGCCTCGAAGAATTCAGCGCCGCCTATCTGGACGATATCGCGGTATACAGCCGCCACTGGTCAGACCACCTCTGCCATCTCCGAGAAGTCCTGCAGGCCCTTCAACGAGCCGGCCTCACCATCAAGGCCAGCAAATGCCAAATCGGTCAAGGGTCCGTGACCTACCTCGGACACCAAGTGGGGAGCGGTCTGGTGGCCCCGCTCCAACTCAAGATCGCTGCCATCCAGTCCTGGCAGCCACCCGTCACCCAAACCGAGGTACGAGCCTTCTTGGGGCTCACCGGATACTATCGGCGGTTTGTGAAGGACTATGGCAGCATTGTGGGGCCCCTCACGGAACTCACATCCAAGAAACACCCAAAAACAGTCAACTGGACCCCAGACTGTCAAGCGGCCTTCGAGAAGCTGAAGGCCGCCATGTGCACCGCCCCTGTGCTCCAGGCCCCCGACTACAGCCGTGAGTTCATCGTCCAGACTGATGCCTCAGACCATGGCATTGGGGCCGTCCTCTCCCAACTGAACCCCGAGGGAGTCGACCAACCAGTGGCCTTCATCAGCCGACGCCTGCTGGCCCGAGAACAGCGCTGGAGTACCATCGAGCGGGAGGCCTTTGCAGTAGTGTGGGCCCTCAAGAAGCTCCGGCCCTACCTCTTCGGTACCCACTTTCGGGTACAAACAGATCATCGCCCCCTGCAATGGTTAATGCAGATGCGGGGGGAGAATCCAAAACTGTTGCGATGGTCCATCTCCCTGCAGGGGATGGACTTCACTGTGGAGCATCGCCCGGGCCAAGACCACGCCAACACGGATGGCCTGTCACGCTTTTTCCGCCTCGACGAGGAGAGTCCCCAAGAGGATGGGTGACTCTCCCCGCCTTCAGCTGGGGGGGACGCATGTTGGACAGGCCCCAGGCAGGGCTCGCTCCCTCCCCGCATGGCGGAGCCCGGACACCGGCTCTCCAGGTGCTACCCACAGCAGCAACCCGCAACCCGTCCCCTACGGGACGCCTGCCCTGAACATCTCTGTATCACTGGCCCGGGCCACCGTCAGAACCAGTGCCCGGGCCCAGCCGCCATCTTGGACACTGCACCACGAGGCCGCATGGCCTCAGCTCGACCCCAACCCTGGGCCTAGCCAGGCCCCGACATACCGGCACCACCATCCACCCAGGAGGTGAACGGACCACTTGGCAGGTCAATGGGAGAGAGGAGTGTCGATGGCTCTCCCCCGCCAGGTGCCGATCGCCCCCAGCCTCCCCGGGCGCTGGCTCCACCCCCCTGCTGGGTGTCTGGACTCCCTCATCCCAGACCTCCCGATCTCCAAGTGCGAGGGTCCGGACATCAAAGGGGGCCAGACCTATAACTGGGGCAGCTCCAGAGCAGGAAGGCAGTTGTATCCTGGAGTCGAGAGACACTGTGAAGAACTCATCCTTGACGGACTGCTGGCGCTGCCGCAGCCCTGCCTTGTGAACTGTCGTCCTGCCTGCTGGCGCTGCCGCAGCCTTCTGCAACCTTCATCCTCGTCGGGACCTGCTGGCGCTGCCGCGGCCCTTTGCAACCTACGTTCTCATCGGGACCTGCTGGCGCTGCCGCGGCCTGTTGCAACCACCATCATTCCATCTCAACTACCAGTTCGGTAACAAGACTGTCCCGCTACCCCCTTTTCCTTCAAAGAGACTAGAATCGAGGGGACCCCTGTGTCCTGACCTCCTTGTACCATACTACCGTACGTCAAGATTTGCTTATAAAGAACGTTAAACCTTTTCTTTGTGTGGTGTCCATCTGTGGAGGGGGAAGTTACTTGTCTGTACGATCGCTGGAGACGGCTCTCCCCGGAGGCCTCTCCCCTTGTCCTCGGCCGACCCTCCAGGTCCCGTCTAACACCTTCTTTTTAAAGGAGTGGTCTTTTAAAGTTATACCCCTCCCTTTCGCCTCATCACAAAGAAGACTGGCTCCTGGCATCCCTTGGGATTTGGAGCTCAGTCTTACCCCTTTTAATATTCACATCAGACCTCTGGCGGAGGTAGTGAAATATTTTGGAATATCTCACAAAGAAGACTGGCTCCTGGCATCCCTTGGGATTTGGAGCTCAGTCCTACCTTTTTTAATATTCACATCAGACCTCTGGCGGAGGTAGTAAAATATTTTGGAATATCTCACTAGTGTTGCATGCTGATGACACTCAGCTAATTATATCTCTGTCGGCAGAGTCGTCTGGCTTTTATCAATCTAACGTTTGTCTATCAGATCATTACTTGATGTCTGCTGTGTTCATCGAGTCACTCCGCTGCTTTAGCTGTCAATGAACCCTGCTGAGCGAGTACACAGACATAAGGGAGTATGGAAGGTGATGAACCGGGAGTAAGGTAAAGCTGATTTTAAAAAATTCCCAACTGTGTAAATGCTGCACTCACCTGAAAGCAATGGACATCTTGTCCCACCCTGCCAGTGCTCCATCCTCGACCTGGCACCAAGCAGAAGACATTAAGTCAGATACCATGGTAAGGTAGAAAAAGACAAAAAGCAGACATGTATTGGCAGCAGAGATATCGCAGGTATATTACTGGTTGTGATGGAATCTCTATAATCAATGCTACAATCTTCGCACGAATGCTTGAACAAACCCCAGGAAAGTGGCAAAGATAACTTAACAAACAGAAAAGTAAAGACAGGAGTTGGAACTTAAGCTTCTCCAGTGTAAACTGGAAAGTACTGTCAAGATGAGTGTGAATGGAGCTACATTTATTATATACTTCTTGAAGCGTTACCTTTATAATATACTTCCTAGAGCTTTACCTTTATTATATACTTCCTGGAGCGTTACATTTATTATATTTTTCCTGGAGAGTTACCTTTATTATATACTTCCTGGAGCGTTACCTTTATTATATACTTTCTGGAGCGTTACCATTATTATATACTTCCTGGAGCGTTACCTTTATTACTTCCTGGAGCTTTGCATTTATTATATACTTCCTGGAGTGTTACATTTATTATATACTTTCTAGAGCGTTACCTTTATTATATACTTCCTGAAGCGTTACATTTATTATATACTTCATGAAGAGTTTTCTTTGTCATGTAGTCTTGAAAGGGTTACTGCTGTTATACGATTCCTGAAACTGAAGTGACAGCAACACATCCTGATCCATCTCTTCTTACACAATCCCTTCTTGTTTAAATGAAATCTTAGCCATGTGCGTCTTTGTAAAGCTGTACCTCTAGCAAGTGGGCACCCCATGTGTGCTCTTTCTGTACTAAGTTACTGTGTGAACATCGGAAAATCACCTCCTTTTCTGAATTAAGTAAAACATTTAGTTGAAAATCTGTGTATGGTGAAATATCTCTTAGTAACTTTCATAAATGGTAATATCCAGATGTCTTTTACAACTAGTTAAATATTGTGTATTCACATTCTCTTACATTTCCATTTAGTGATTTTAAATCTCCTTACATCCAATAGGAAACCAGCCTTGAATGCACAAATGATCGTGAATAATGACAGTAATCGTGCAAATATGAAAACAAGTAGTTGGAAAAAAAGAGGTCCAATATATAGGAAAAGATCTGCATAGACTGAGGAACTTGAACATAAACTGATGCATCCTGGAAGAGGCAGTCCAGAGCAATTCGGTGGATATAAGAGTCTGAGCTGTGCACCTCCACGCCACAGGACTAAGAAATGGCCTTTAGAAAATTAAGACAACAACACTGACAACCCACTTCCTGTATAAACAGGCCTCCACCATGTGTTTGGTATGAGGTGGATACAGCATTGCTCTGCTTCCTGTAATGATGGCAGACCACCATTCAGCACACTAGATGTATTGTAAACTCTTTCTGGCCAAACCACAGGAACAAGAGAAAAGCACAAGGGAGTGGAGCCAGACAGCTGAAGGGTAAAGGGATCTACAACAGACTGTCCTAATTTTCTTCAACCATAAGGAAGACTAATCTTCACTCGTAAACATGCAAAAACATTCTGCAATCTAAAAACATAACCACCTACAAAGAGGTTTTACTTGCCACAATTATAATATATGTAGTTGGTGAGTCTTGTATTTCATTGTGAAATCTGAAATAAAGCATCCAAAATACCACACACACACCGGGAATGTGAGAATAACACAAGAGCTTTATCAACCATGTTAGCTCCTCAGGAAACGCAGCCATGGGATGCAGACAAATATAAGCCTGAAGTCACTACTCAAGAAAGAAAAATCATACACAAGCAGCAAGAGCTTTAGTTTGTCATCACTACTAAAGAGCCATCAGCAAACACACACAGGAGAAGCAACGTGCAATTGCAATGCATGTGTGAAGAACTTTAGTCAGTTAGCACTCCTAAAAGATCATCAGCGAACACACATGGGGGAAAAACCATACCATTGCACTGAATGTGTGAAGAGCTTCAGTCGGTTATCACAACTCCAAGTTCATCAGCGAACACACACAGGGGAAAAACCATACCATTGCAATGAATGTCTGAAGAGCTTCAGTCTGTCATCAAATCTCCAAAGACATCACCGAACACATACTGGGGAAAAACCGTACCATTGCACTGAATGTGTGAAGAGCTTCAGTCTGTTATCACAACTCCAAGTTCATCAGAGAACACATACTGGGGAAAAACCGTACCATTGCACTGAATGTGTGAAGAGCTTCAGTCGGTTATCACAACTCCAAGTTCATCAGAGAACACACACTGGAGAAAAACCATACCATTGCAATGAATGTTTGAAGAGCTTCAGTCATTCATTACAACTCCAAGTTCATCAGCGAACACATACTGGGGAAAAACCGTACCATTGCACTGAATGTGTGAAGAGCTTCAGTCAATTATCAAATCTCAAAAGCCATCAGCGAACACATACTGGGGAAAAACCGTACCATTGCACTGAATGTGTGAAGGGCTTCAGTCATTTATCACGACTCCAAATTCATCAGCGAACACACACTGGGGAAAAACCATACCACTGCACTGAATGTGTGAAGAGCTTCAGTCTGTTATCAAATCTCCAAAGACATCAGCGAACACATACTGGGGTAAAACCATACCATTGCGGTGAATGTGTGAAGAGCTTCAATCGGTTATCACAACTCCAAGTTCATCAGCTAACACACACTGGGGAAAAACCATACCATTGCACTGAATGTGTGAAGAGCTACTATTGGTTATCACACCTACAAAGACATCAGCAAACACACACTGGGGAAAAACCATACCATTGCAGTGAATGTGGAAGAAGTTTTAGTGATTCCTCAAATCTCAGGATTCATCAGCGAACACACACAGGGGAAAAGCCATTACAGTGCTGTGAATGTGTGAAGAGCTTCAGTCGGTTATATCAACTCCAAATACATCAAAGAACACACACTGGGGAAAAACCGTACCATTGCAATAAATGTGTGAAGAGATTCAGCGTGTTATCAAGTCTTCGAAGACACCAACGAACACACACAGAAGAAAAACCATAGCATTGCAGTGAATGTGTGAAGAGCTTCAGTCGGTTATTGGTCCTACAAAAACATAAACGAACACACACTGGGGAAAAAACATACTTTTGCAATGATTATGGAAGTAGTTTTAGTGATTCCTCAAATCTCAGGAGTCATCAATGAACACACACAGGGGAAAAGCAATTGTAGTGCAGTGAGTGTGTAAAGAGCTGTAGTTGGTCATTAGACCTACAAAAACATATTCAAACACACACTGGGGAAAACCATACCATTGCAATGAATGTGGAAGTGATTCCTTAAATCTCAGAAGTCATCAGCGAACACAGACAGGGGAAAAGCTATTACAGTGCCGTGAATGTATGAAGAGCATTAGTCTGTTATTAATTCTGCAGAGACCTCAGCAAACACACACATGGGAAAAACCATCTGATTGCAATGAATGTGAAAATAGTTTTAGTCGTTCCTCAAAATTAAGGAATAATCAGCGAACACACAAGGGGAAAAAACGTTCGAGTGCAGTGAGTGTGTTAAGTGCTTTAGTCAATTATCAGAAATACAAAGACATCAACGAACATACACAGGTGATATACCCCTACCACTGCAGTGAATGTGGAAGTAGTTTTAGTAGTTACTCAGCATTAAGGAACCATCAGCATACACACACAGGTGAAACCCTACCGCTGCATTGAATGAGGAAATAGTTTTAGTGCCCCTTCAACATTAAGAAATCTCCAGCGAACCCACTTAGGGGAAAAGCCATTCAAGTGCACTACACAAACGCATTCATTCATTAAATCTTTGTTTCAGTTAAAATAACCATAAAAGAATTCAATTTATTAAAAGTATTAATATATACATCAAGTGCTAGTACATCGGGTGCTAGAAATCTGAACAAAGATAATTGAAGTACACAGTATTACTGGGCCGTTAGAATATGCCAAAACAAAGGGATACCCCGGGGAACCAGGTTTACAGTCAATTAAAAGTTCAGAACATCAAAGAGAAAATTCATATTTACATGAAGGAAAAGTTAATACATTGTATATATTAAAACACTAAAAATAGTTATGGAGGCATCAGGGAACATGTTGCAATGGAGAGTTCAGGCTGGATTAGGTGGGGCTACTATAGTACAAATGCATATACTTCTCCTTGTCGAGCTTTGTCTCTGGGAAGGCTATGTTCAGGTCCTCAATTGTCATATGGTCAAACTGAATCATGTTTTTGAACTGCTCCAGCTCCTTTTCATATTGAGAAACACGGGCTTTAGAAGCTTGCACATACTCAGTCGCGTTCTTGTTAGATTCTGCTTCTTGAGCATTTATCTTAGCGGTCTGAATATCAACAGGCTCTGGAATTATCAATGCACTAAACTTATTCTCAAACTCGTCAACCATCCCAGCACGGGCCACAGCTGTCTGATAATAGGCCCAGTCAATTGCTGGGGCTTCTCTGGAAGAACTGCCAACCTAGATGCAAGGCTGTCATTCCGGGTTTTCAGAACGATAAACATGGCCTTCTGACTGGGCGGCACCCTCTCTGCAAACGCCAACCATGTCAATAGCTTTCACAGCAGCTCTTCGGCTAGCCATCTTTCAGCTCTGAAGGGATGATGGTAGCACCGGTGCTCCGTGGTATGGCGACCGGAAGTCAAGAGAGGTCACCGCTGCTTCACCACGAAAGGACGGAGAACCCACCAATCAGACAGTGCAATGCCTTCCGCACCAGAAGTCAGTACAAGCCTGAAACAACATGGCTGACGAAAAGTCTTTCACAAACACAAACAGGAGAGAAACCATACCATTGTAGTGGATTTGGAAGTGTTGTCGGAAGAATTTTCAGCTAACTACAGAGATTAGTGGTAAAATCTATAAACACAACACACTTGAATAAGTTTAACAAGTACAGACTGGAGAACATTTCTAGCTGATTTTGGTGTTTGGTCATTTTGTGCAATAACTGGTTCAATGACAGCTGCTAGAGAACAACGTTCAAAGGCACAAAAAGTCAAAGTAGGACATTGTGACCTGTAACTCTGAGAGTTTATGCTTGCAGCCCACAACATTTACCTCCAAAGCACTGACTTGGGAGACATGATGCTCATTTCACTCATCACATGCATTTGTTAATGCACCCTCCATAGTGGCACTTCCCCAGAGGTGTCCAATCTCAAGCTGGATCCGTGGGAAATTTGCTGGCTCACCACTCACTGTAAATGATTTACAGCCAGATTAATTTTATATGAATATATTTTAGACCTTTCTTATTTACAGAGAAACAACCAACCAACTCCTAACTGGTGAAAGGACAGAATCCATGCATGATGGCGAAAGTATTGATCGCAGAGAGAGCTGACGAAAAGTTTAATTCTTAATACGTTGCTGACAGTTAAGTAAAGAATCTTTAGCAGTAAAGAGTTCCAGCTCCTACAGTCCAGAACTATCGATTCCCTGCTTTACATTTCTTGAACCTCACTGGAAAAAAATCTGGATTTAGAAGTAAAAGAACACAAAAGATACTGATTTTTGATACAAATGATATTCAGGTTTGTTTTTACAAGTAAAAAGAAACTCTTGTTTTATAAACTGCCGGTAAATGAATGGGCATAAAAAGTATTTGCTGCCTCGTGAGCAAGCAGTGAAACTTTGTGATGCAGTTGGGACGTCCTCTGACCACAAATAAGATGGATCATAACATTCTGAATCATCTGTAAGGTGCTCTTGTGTTGCTGTAGCTGCCAAATACACAGTGTTCTTGTAGCCCAGACTTGCCTAGAGGAAGGAGTTCACCAATATAATATGCACATCAGAAGAGAGGATACATCTCCAGTAGCCAAAGATAGTAGAAATGAATGCTTTCCACCAAGTTCATTTTAACAAATTGTTAAGTCTAGGATGTTCTTCCTGCTGTAGACCATCATCATCATCACAACACCACCACACAGCCAGTCAGGAACGAGACTGCTCTTCAGCACACCCATCCTTATACATTACATACTACAGGGGTTTCCTCCAGGACCAAACTCACTTTACTTTCACGTTAACAGCAACAAGTTCTAAACTGAACAAGTGGTTTGCATGGCCATTAGTGGCATAAGAAATTTGAAACCCAATACTTTATTAATCTGTATTAATAATACATAACCAAACATCCAAACAACACCCATGTATGGACATCCAAAAGCCTTTAAAAACACACTACAGAGGTGTGTACCGGGATCAAACTCATTTACTTTAACATCAACTTGAACAAAATTATGATACAGCAAGAACAATCATGAGGCTATGAAATGTACACAATTATGACTAGATTTTACACATTAATACGAAATGTATGTTTTTAGATACGTAATAAAACAACAATGTATTTGAATTCATGATATTTGAGTGCTGATTGTATAGGAGATCTTAAATGTGAATTTATTCCCTAAACTATAAAGATAATTTGTGATGTCAGCAAGGAGCCTAGTTTATTTTGCAATAGAGGGGCCAAATCTCGATAGCATGACTGCTTTCAGCTGGGATTCTGGCGCAGATGGAATCATAGGGGACTATTCTCGCCAGTATGCCTTCTCTCAGAGTGAGAGGCGGTTCTTTGCTTGAGATGGTACTACCTCTCCTTCTGTGTTAATGAAGAGGGAAGTGCTACCTGTAAAACTGAGATCTGGGCTTCACTCCTATTTTGGGAACATAATTCAGTTCTACCCAATCCATACCCGATTTGTTTAGGAAAGCTAAAAACATGTCTGTATCCTGGCACTACTCTTGTTAATAATCCATGAAAATACCACAGAATGTTGAGCAGTTAAAAGCAGTGTGCCACACAAGGGATTTAACCATGAATTTGTCTAATACAAAATGTACTTTTTTTGTTTTTTAAGGTTCCTATATAGCTCTGCTATATCTAATAATGTCTGATGGGTTTTATTTGAGAGCCCTTTCTCCTTCGAAGAAGTTTTCCATCGACAGACCTAGTGGGAATTCCTATGAAAGGCTGACAATCTGTCCAACTATAAATAGGGTTGGTGGGAGGATCGTTGGTGTGGCTGGTATAATGCTTTGTTGCATTTTTGATAGAGTGCCCTGTCCACCATACCCTGAATAAAGCCTTCTTTCTTTAGTGATTTTTCTATTTTGGGTTACATTTAAAGACTGTTCCGTTCCTTTATAGTTTGACAGATGGTCCACGGTCTGTCAGAGGAGCAGGCGTAACAACTTCCACTACCCCGTTGGACTACTGTGTACCATATTTAACAATCTCCACCAATCTGGCTATCCCTGTGTCTTCAGAGGAGCAACAGGAGTGCCATATTTCACACGGGTGCCCAACAGACTTTTTTGTTTTACTCCTAAAGCGAGAGTTTGCTTTTTCTTTTTGTAAAATCAATAATAATAATCTTGATACACTGAGAGCTTTCTACAGGGGAGTCTGGGTCATTTTTTCCTAGTTTTTTTCTGTTTCAGACAGTTAGTCTTTACATAATGTTCCTGAAGAGAAGCAAGTAGGTCAGAATGCCTACCATAAGTAGGACGAATGGTCTGATGTACGTACACCAACCGCCCCAGGTATGTCGGTCATTGTTGCGAGGGTTACCTGAGGTTCTGATCTCAGTTCATACAGAGGGCAATAGTGACAGATTCTTCTCACCAACTTCCAAAATTCTCCAATTTATTTTTATAATCGATTCTTCCTTAGACCCCTTGGTTGGAAGTTTGCAACTTTGTGTCTGATGTTGTGTAAAACCAGTGTGCCGTTCTCCAAAGCTGTACTGTGCATCAAATGTTGTATAAAAGCAGTGTGCCACCCTCGGTGGCTGTGCTGTTGAATCAGATTATGTGTAGAAATAGTGTGCAGCCTTCTACGGCTGCATAAAGACGTATGTAAAACCATTTTGTCTCTATAAGCTTGCTGCCGACTGCGGCATCCTATAACGATTCTAAACAGGTGACCTTTTACCCAATAGCTTGTTCTTGTCTCTCCGACACCAGGATTTTGGTCTTCTATCAGAATATGTGTCCCTGGCGTACATAAACATGCCCCCAGGCAAGGCAGATTCATTCTGTATAAAGTTCACCACTTTTTTTCATCCTTGGCCAACAGCCAGCTGTGCATGAGTGCACTTTTTAGAAAAGCATTGGTGATTGTTTTCAAAACACCCATGATTGTTTTAGAAACAAGTCAATTGTAGAAAAAACCCTGGAGTGACCACTTTTGTATACAATACCATCACTACCCCTACAGATCAGGGGAGAATTCCATTCAAGCTGACATGGGATCCTGCATGCTGAATCTTCGACTCTCATCGGTCTGACGGCCATTGCGGGCTGTCATCTTCGAGGCAGAGACGGGTTACTTCATTCTCAACCATCAGGTGAGGGGGCAGATTTATCCCTAGAGATTTATTGGCTACAGATACATTTAGAGATACTCAAATACATATACACCTACACAGCCAGGCTAGGTACACCTAGGCAAACTACTTAAGGCGCACATTTTAGGAATATGCCAGTGCTATTATTTTATCTGAACTGCATATGTTAATCTCATTAGCGCTATGGTAGAAATGTATCTACGATTTACTATATTGGTACTAGCAATCTCTTTCGTATGCTTCTGTCTCCTGATTGTTGCAGCACATATGTTTTAAACAAGGCTGATACTGGACCAATAAATTCTTATGGAAAAGTTGTAATCGCCATCCTGTGTATTTTCTGACAGAAAGCAAGCACGAGTGTCCGGGCGAAATGTATTGTACTGCTTACCACGATCCCTGAGGAATCAGGGTTGTCATGTTCAGTGGGTGCCAAAGACTACTATGCACCACTGTGGAAAACGGGGGGGTGGTAGTGGCACTGTAGAGCTAGCTTGTCTAATGGATGACATATCCTGTGGGGGTGTTCGAAAGCAGTTGGGACACTAGGCTCTCAGTTTAGGTCATCCAAAACGCCCAGGTCCTTGGGATTCCTAGGTACTACACGACACATGAAACAATCTAGAATTGAAAGAACCTGTTTCATGGGGTCATTCCTCTAGGGGTTCCGTGGCTTCCTAAACGTTTGCAACAACAGAACATTCTGAGAGCTGCTTATTGGTTTCAGCTTCCACTTTCAAAACTTTCCATTGCAAACCAATTGTTCATGTTTCTTCTGTGATTAAGCTGCTTTAAAATAGCACAATGGGAGTCTCCAGTCTTGCAAGAAAATCCAGGTGTTCTCAGTGTCAATGATGGAAAGTCCTAATTTGATTAAATACACTTAGTCGACTATCTTTAATTTTGTGGATAGTAGTTTGACTCTCTTTTATATGTATTGTCCCTCTCTAATTAGTTCTCTGATGCAGTAGTTCTTAACCTGAGGTCTGAGGACCCCAGGGTGTCTGTGAGGCCTACTCAGAAGGTCTGCAATACTTTTTACAAAATTAAATAATATTAAAATTAATAAGTAAAAATGTATTAAGTATGTTGAAGAAGCAAAGCTGAAAATTGTGAACCTTTTTCAACATTGGACGAGGGAGGAAAGCTTGTACTGCTTGCGCTTAGTTCCATTCGATGAGTCAGCGGTTCTCTGACTCGGCAAAGAGCAGTGGGAGCATGGATGCGACCCAGAATGGCAGAGAGGCAGCGAAGCAGTGAAGAGAGCGGCAGGAGGAGGAGCAGGAGGCAGCGGCAAGCAGCGGAGAGTGTAATGCAGCGGGGTTTTGGAGCTCCGCTGGAGATATTTCCCGGACTTCTCAGAATAGCTGTATGAGAGTAGGATCTGCTTCTTATAGTTACCCCCACTTTTCGCAGATGTAACACTGTTTTCGACTTAGTCTGACTGGGATCCTGCAATCCAGGACCCCAGTCTAGCTGCTTTCTCCTCTAAATTGATTGCATGTACTTTAGGTACACTCCAGATTGGATTCTGGGGTACCCTTATAACTCCCTAGTATATGGTGTACTATGTACCCAGGGCCTAGGTAGCCCAGAGACCTCCCAGGGGCTGCAGCATGTATTGTGCCACCCCTGAGAAACCATTCAAAATGACACCATAGGTCTCTTACAGCAGCCTGTGTTAGGTGGTGCATGAACCCCTTACTTGGATATGGGTTCAATATATCTATTCTAAATCACTGCACATATAAACCTATCTGTCACCCCTATGGCCGGCCTTATCAATCCTGAAGGCAGGGTGCTGGGTTTAATGTGAGAGGATGCACCTGCATGAGCAGAGCCCCTCTGCAGCCTTCGGAACCTATTTTCCGGGGTTGTGTGTGATGCAACCATATATATTTAACTGCATTATAACCTCGCTGTAAATGCTAACTTTAAGACAGCTGCATAGAAACATGTTGGGTTTGTTGTCAAACACCTTGGAATCATACCTCAACACCAGTAACTGGCGGGGAAGGTATGATTCCACCCTTCTAAAGGGACCTATGTGACACACCGGACTACCCGTTACCAGCTTTCTCGACCTGAGCATCACAATATGGATGCCGCCAGCCACAGACATGAGTCTGCCCTCCTGCTGCTGAGCCAAGCTCACAGGCTTGACAATAGGTTTCCTGTCACAGGGAGGTGTGACCAACTCCCAGACAGGCTTTATTGTATTAGTGCTGGGCGGGTGCACTCTGAGAGTGCTTTGAAGTCTGCACTGGGGGCACATTTGGTGTCCCTGTGCATAGTCCAGCTCAAACCAGTTGCAGGAGCCATTTGCTCCTGCTCTGGTGCGAAACTGGACAAAGGACATGCGTGTAGCCACCCCTTTGTCCTGATCCTCCCATAGGTGGTTCCCCAGAGTTTGTCCCTGTATAAAGTAGAAACCCCTGACTACAGGACTTTAGATTTTACCTGGACATACTCTGCTACAGAAACCAAGCACGTCAATGATTTGCATGATGCTGGATGACTGAAGAATCTTCCTTGGAGTAAAAGAGTTACTCCCCTGCAAGGCAGGCACCTAAACTCATCTGACCAGTTTGCATCTCCCAAGCTCCTGAGGTCTCCAAAGATTTCTGCAACACAGGAGGAGGGTGCTTGAGGTTTCTCAGGTCGATCTGATTTTTGGTGATTTCTGAGGCTGTGCTTTGAGCTACCTGTAGTCCTGACCCCGAGCAGTAATTCCACCAAAGATTTACGACCTACACTCCCCAAGTGTTCTGTGGGCTTGTATTTTGTGATTCAGCTCGAGGTCCCTTCACAATCCCTGGTCCGTTGGCCTGTGTGTCCCTGTGAAGGTAACTTTGACTTTCAGTGGGCTTTTCGGGTTGCTCCAGACGTGTCCTGACTCTCCATATCTTGGAGAGTCCCCAGGACCTTACTGGTCCTCACCGAAGCAACTTTCCTCTGCCCGCTTGGATTGCAGTTGCCAAGGCTTGTTGGTGTTCAATCCGGACACTGATCCCCAACACTCAACATCCTTCGTGGGACAGCTCACTTCTTGACTTTGGTCATTATTGACATATCCTGGTCCCTGTGGCGGCAGAGTCAAGCTTCACCTCTTCTCACCTGAAACACCCAACATCGGTGGGCATTCGTCTATCGTGCCCCTGGTCACTGTGAAGTGACCCAGGCTCTGTCCCCTCTGCTTTCAGGTTCTTCTCACCTCTGATCCAGGCTTGGATCCCACTGGACACTTTTCATCTTCCCGGTTGCAGCACTTTGCCGCAACTCGCCATTGAAAACGTTGAAGGTTCCCGACATCACTTGAACCCTATGCACCCGGCTCCTCTGGGATAGGTAACACGGATATCTCAGTATTCTCAAGGACCCTGGCCTTAGACCCTTCTATATGTAACTGGGTTTGCTTAAAGTCCTCCCTGAAGTGTCCTTAATCTTTAAAATTCCAACCGCGACTTTCTCATAGGATTGTATGGAGCTTGCGCCTGTGTTCACACACTGCACACGTCCTCTGTGGGTCCCCTGTGTCACTACTTTGGGTGGTTCCTTGGAATCCCAGCAATTCTGCATGCTCTAGGCACTATGTCTAGTCAAGTCGTGGTTGTTATAACACTTTCTTAGTATATGATTCGGTCTCCTCCTTGAGCCTGCTATGTATTGTGCTATTTACTATTGTTCTAGTGATTTAATATTGTGTGCTTGTTCTCTAATTTCATAAAGAGGTTAGTAGAGAGTGTTTAGTATAAATACATATATTTTATATATCTCTTGTGTGGTTCTCTTTTCATTTGGTCATTCAGGAGGTTCTAATCTGGTGAAACAAGCTGCTTTACATTCCTACGAGACCTAGCCTGCAGGCTGCTCTCCATAGCTACCACTAGGATAGCTTTCAATAAACGTTGTCTTTAACCTAATCATCAATAAGGGTTGTTTGGACTGGTAGAAGGAGCCCCCTTTAATTGGTGGTCAGCATATGCCAGGCCAACTTCTCACATTGGTGTGCAGCGGTTGGGATTCAAGCTTGCTATTGTTTTACCAGATAAATCTTACTGAGTGATTAACTGAAAACCACTAAAGGTATTAGGTACATATAAATCAAGACTAGAATAAGTAAGTTCTACAGAACTTGGAATTGGATTTTCAAGGGTCTAGCACACCCTTTCTCCAACTCAAGAGAGGCTCAGTTCCCACTAGGTTAGGTAGGTGCCTACACCACATAACTCTAGTATGTCTTCTAGGCCTGAAGCCAGTGGCTCCTTGCCAACTAAATATGACCATATCTCATTTCAGGAATTGAGAAATATGTCTGCATCTAGGAAACTGAGGACAGGGAGAAATGCAAGCACCCAATGCCTCATAGAGGCTTTGCTGTAAGATGACCTCAGAAAAACCCCAAGGTCTGATGAGGCTGGTAAGTTGGGTGGGACAGCAGATGAGGACCGACCAGGAAGTGAACACTTCTATGAGCTGGACTCAGATGCTGGCCGGGAGGATCAAGATGCCTCTAACCTGGACAATCCTTCCAACTCTTGCTTCAGGTGGGGGAAGAAGGCCCCAGTAGACCCCTCTTTACTCCACTAGGGAGAGTTTACAGTTTACCAAGAAGATCAAGATCTCCTTCTCAGGAATCTGATCAATCTGGTACTTCCGTGGGGACCGCTGCTTCTCATAAAAGGGACTCCGCTTATGAGAAGAAGTGTCAGTTACTTGAGTATGAGAGGACCAAACTCGGAATCAAGAGGGAACAATTGGCCTTAGACAGGGAATCCCTAGAGCTCCAGAGAGCTTACAGAAGGTTGGGCTAGAGCCCCATAGTGGCAGCAACAGTGTCCCTAGAGCTAGAGAATACAATCATGATCATGGGAACCTGAACAAGATTGTCCCTCCCTACCAGAGAGGGTCCCTCAAGAGCAGTGGGCAGCAATCTTGTGGCTTTTCTTTGCAGACAAAGGTAGAGACACGCTCCTCACTGTAAGAGAAGAGGATGCTGATAATTACAAAGTCTTGGAGAGTTCTCTGATTGATGGGTTTGGCTTAACCGCTGAACAATACAGGATTACGTTCAGAGATACCCAAAAGGCACAGACTCAAGACTGGGTTGACTTTGTAGATTGTGCTACAAAGGCTCTGGAAGGCTGGTTACTTGGAAGTAAAGTGTATGATTTTAAAGGATTGTACAATTTAATTATGAGGGAGCAGATCCTTAATAATTGTCAAAATCAGCTGTTGCATCAGTACCTGGTGGACATTGATCTGACCTCTCCCCAAGAATTGGGCCAAAAGGCAGACAAATGGGTCAGAACCAGGGTGAGGCAGAACGTTCAGAACCAAGGTGGTGACTCCAAGAAGCAATATTCTAAGATCTCAGATAAGTGTGGGGAGAAAGCTAAAGACCAGAAGTCTTCTCAAGGGCCCCAAAAATCTTCATCTGGTGGGGAGTAGGGGTGGGCGGTATTTGCATAATCGCGTTATGCAAATTTCCGTGAAACTGTAAAAATCTCCGCGAACACACAGAAATTCCGTAAATAAGCAGAATTGCGTGTTCGCGATGCTTTTTTACTGTTCGTAATCGCTGTCTGCGTGCTCGGGGGCAAGCAAAAAATTTCGCAAAGTCGCGGAACGCAGAATTTTGGGCAATTTCGCGTTCTCCGCGGAACGCAAAACTACCCAAATTCTGCAAATTTCGCAAACGTAAAGGAATTTACCTCCCAGGCCTAGTGGGGAGTCATAATCCAAGAAGGGTAAAGGCAAGAAGAACCCATGGTGTCAAATCTGTAAACAGAAGTCCCATTGGACGAGTGATTGTACCAAGTCCAAGGACTCAACTCCGGCCGCCACTACCCCTAAGGCAACTGTTCCCCCTAGTTCAGCTCCAAGTGGTGGTACACAGAATAAGGGTGTAGTAGGGTTAACCCTGGGATCTGAGATGGACTCTAGCCTAGTCAGAGTTCCAACTCAGGCTGTGTTGGTCTGTGATAGAGGCCTGGCTATTGCCTCCTTATTTGTCAGTCCCGGTAATCTGGGCAAATACAGACAGCAGCCTTTGATCAATGGAAAAGAGGCCTTGGCATTCAGGGACACAGGTGCAAGTGTCACAATGGTGACAAAAGATCTTGTGGCCCCTGAGCAAATCATACTTGGTGAGATGTACCGAGTGACCAATGAAAGCAATGTCAGGACAGACTATTCCTTGGCAGTTGTTAATTTCACCTGGGGAGGCGTAACTGACCCTAAGAAGGTTGTGGTAAGTGTACACGCTCCAAGATGTCTGAGTACATGAAGAAGGAATCCAAAAACCTTGAGGCTAGTCAGGAATTGCAAAAGGTCGTTCATAACCAAAAGGCTCTGTTGACTGTTTATCAAAGCAAACACAAGGAGATGATCGACGGAGTGCTGAACATTGCAAGCACTCACCCCCAGTCACAGATCTGGGTTTAAACCATCATCATTCTTTAGCTCACTCCGCCACCCCAGTTCCGACATGGCCATAAACAAATCAGTCTGACCATGTGCCTTATAGGAATAGTCCAGCCCGAACTGCCAAGTCATGTCTTCCCTGGACCAGAAACAGCATCCTGGGACCAGTTTCTGGATAATCAGCCGTCATCAGCCAGGCTAGCTTGAGTCCAGTGACAAAGTGAGCAAGGGACCCATTTCTAGGGATACCCTGCCAACTTAGGGCGAACAAAGCAAACACAAGGAGATGAACTTACTACTTTTGGTATTCACAGAAGTTAGAATTTTGTCTTAAATCTGTCTTAAGTCTGTCTTGAGTCTGTCTTAAGTTTGTCTTAAAACAAACTTAAGACAAAATCCTAACTTCTGTGAATACCAAAAGTAGTAAGTTCATTCTGTGAATGCCAAAAGTAGTAAGTGCATTCTGTGAATACCAAAATAGTAGTAAGTTTAGAATTGAGTCTCAAGTTCATTCTGTGAATCGGGCCCAAAGTGAGCAAGGGACCCACGTCTGGGCATACCCTGCCCCCACTGCACTTATATTGCATGGGGTTGCAGCGTGGGGTCCGGTGGTTGTTCTCGCTTCGCCTGCATGGGAGGTCTCTATGTGCGGGAAGCGCCCCACTGCCCTTAAGCGCTGGGTCAGTGTTGGTTTTAAGCCTCAAGCACTAGGCATTATTTGGATGGGTGCGTATGCACCATAAGACCACCACACAGGCGCATTTGACAGTTCCTGCGCTGCACGGAGTGGCGCCCACTTTATGACTGTGCTGCTCAACTCTGCACCAATCTGCATCTTGGAATTGTGGATGGAATTGCCTCAGAGATCCAGATACTACACGCTGCTTGCGCATCACCCATCAATATGGTAAAGTCTGACCCTAGACAATCCAAACTCCCATTTGACAGTACACATCAGATTCGTACAGCTGATGCCAGTTCTGTGCCAGATACAGATCCTGGAACTAAAGGTGCTGAAGACCAACTTGAAGATGTCCTATGCACCATATTGCTTGATGTGCGTTCCAGCATAAAAACCATTGACGCACTCACCGCGAGCTTAGACACTGTTAAAAAGCGCGTTGACACTCACGAAACATGCCTAGACACTTACTTGCAGGAATGACCCTCCGCCATATTATTATGGCTGGGGGGTCAGCGGCAGACGGAAAGACCATCCGCCGCATTTCCGCCCCGGTCGACTTGCGAACGGGGCGGAAAAGGCTGCAATACGGTGGCGGTGTCTGTTTGACACCACCAGCCATATTACAATTTGCAATGGGGATACCCGTTGGGTGACAGCTGTTCTTTACAAGTGTGCCATACATATATACACTCTTGGAAACCGGATCTCGGACAACCAAGACTTTCAAGCTGAATACAGGGAACAACTACTTGAAATAGAGCACGTATTAGCAGTTATTAAAGCCAAAAACAAGGATTTGGAACCGCACTCAAGGCGCAACAACCTCCGTATTATTGGTCTGCCCAAATCTATGGCTATCCCAATAAGCATGGGCAAAGCCAATAGGTCTCACAATGCCTTTATTTTTTTTATTTCTTGATACAAGTTGGCTTTGTAAATGATATAAAAAAGTTGGCACAAAGTCTTCTTTGGTGCAGTAGTAACACAGAGGACTTATGTGGTTATCGTGTAATATAATCTTTAATTCGATTCTGAGGCCTTCCCTATACACCACTGCTCTGACACTTGTCTTGCTACTGGCCATGTTATACTTGTCAACAGAGGAAGGTGTGTGCACACTGCAATATGCCACCATATGTGATTCTACTAATTTTGAAATGTATGCTCCTAACATTTTTTTAAATTAAGTCCTATAAATACGGTGCCCACTCTAAACCATTTCATTACACACACTGCTTCTATATAATCCTGTGCTTTTCACACTTGAATAACGGATATCACATGTTAGCTTAATTAGATCCACTGACACTAAGGGGTCCATTAGGATTGCGGGCGGATCGCCCCTGCCAGGTCGGCGGTAGCCACCGCCGGCCTGGCGGGGGCGATCCGCCCGCCATCCTTGCAGGAATGACCCCCGGCCATATTATTATGGCTGGAGGGTCCGCGGCAGACTGAAAGACCATCCGCCGCATTTCCGCCCCGGTTGACTTGCGAACGGGGCGGAAAAGGCTGCAATATGGTGGCGGTGTCTGTTTGACACCACCAGCCATATTACAATTTGCATTGGGGAATGCCTTTCCGTGGCGGCATTGCCGCCACGGAAAGGCATGCGGAGTCTACCTGCGGGGGCCCGTTGTGGGCCCCCAGGGACTCTGGGGGGCTAGGGGGTGCACATGGGGGGTACCTATGCTACCCCCCTGCGTTTCAAAGTACAACATGGCAGGAACCGCACGGTGCCTGTCATGTTGTGCTTTGAAATGCACAAAATGCATTTTAGCATTGTGGCGGGTGGTGCTGAAAGCACCGCCTGCCGCAATGTTAAAAATGAGGGACGATTGGGTCCAAAAATAAAACAAGAATTAAACGTTATGCTCTGCGCCGTTTTCTTTTTCAGCTGCTTTTGTCTGAGTGTCCCTCAAACTGTTACACATGAGACATTTAAATTTCACAAGTATGCATACTGAAAACCTGGAAGCTAATTTTGTGATTTCGCATCCTGGTGGACAGTAAAGTCATCATTTATACAATTGAGTACATAATAAAAAATGTTTTGGGGAACGCACTACTTTTTGCCATTATCCCCCCAGAACCGATTCTGTGTTTGGGAAGGTGGAGCACAAAGGATTATCCGCAGAGGAGGACACCTTTGGACTAATGCCGACCCCAGAAGTCGATTTTAGGCGCATGGCCTCATCCAGAGAGTGGCGCTTGTATAGAGCAGTCCCAGCTGGGTGCTAGCTCCTCAGGCCCACATGCCCACAGAGGCGCTACGTGAAAACCTGAGGGAAAGAGCTGCTGCCAAGGACAGAGCCTTGCATCTTCAGCTGGGAGCTTCGCTCAACAGTTATTACTTTAAGTGGGTTTCAGAAGAGTCGACAATACCAATGAGCCTTTCAATCACGGGTAAGTGGATCAAAGTCCAACGCCGCCCGCGAATCGAACACTGTGTCAATGGCAGGCAGCTACTGAGGAAGAGAATTTTATTAGCACAGCTAAGCACCCCAGAAGCTTGGAAATCAATCTTTAATAACATTGGGGCATATTATCAAGACTCGGCGTTAAAATTATCGGCGCTTTATCGGCAGGAAACTGGTTCTGGTGTTAACCTGGGCTTCTATGGGAATGTACAAGGACCTATTATCAAGCCCATTATCGCTGCTTTATAGACAGTTTCCTGCCGATAAAAGCAGCGATAATGTATCGCCATTTCTTAATAATATGGCCCCAAGACCCACAGGGCCAGTGGATGGCCAAAGATCGCCTGTGCCTGGCACCAAAGCATCTTCCCGCCTTCTGCCACCTTTTTTAGCTGATTTTTGCACCAAGTGCACAATGTGCCAGTGCTTGGTGCAAGGGACTGGACTCCCACTGCCCACTGGGTTAACATGCCCCGCTGTGGGCACGTGAAGCCAAAGGCTCACAAGTCCTTCAGTGGCATCAACATTCCAAACAACGAGGTGGCCCCTATGCCCACCCAGTCACTGCTGCCTCCATCACAGATGGGCAACTGGCACGATGGGGCTTGAAGAAAACATTCCTTTAAAAAAAGGGTTTTAAAAAAATAAGCATGATGATGCAGCCACTGGTCAATGCCACTTTGTGGACAAGGGCATGCGTTAATCACGCATGCGCTTCTACAAAAAGATGCAACACAGCAGCCGTGTCATCGTGCATTTTATGCAGCGAATAGTGTGAGTAAACCGGGAAACCAGAGATACAACCAGCAAAAAAAGGGAGAAAGTACAGGGAGCAAAGAGAAAGCTAATGTCAAGAATGGTGAACAGACAAAGAGAGATCAGGGAACCGAGCTAGATAAAAATGCACGGGTAGAAAATCAGAACCCGAGACAGAGAGAGTGAGACTCACACAGAGAGAACCTGGAATACAGAGCGAGAGCGTGCAACGGATATAAAAAACATGGCATAGAGAGTGAAACAGAAAGTTGGACTAGAGTGAACAAAAGAGAAACAAAAGGATCGCCCTCTTCAAAGTCCTAATCACTCTAGTGAGCCCCGGACACCCATGAAGTAATCCCCTTATCGTATATTATAGGAGGGGACGAGCATGGTGCCCATCACTGTTTGGAAACAGCATCAAAGTAAACAGGCCCAGATAAACAGAGGAACAGATCAGGGTCGGCCAGTCTCACTGACTGCAGACGGGCTATTAGTATCACTGACGGGATTTGATGAAACATTACGATTAGTCTGTGACGTCAGCAAACACAACAGAAACTAACTGGTGAACCTTCGCCAGGAACTTGAGTGCACAAAATAATCAAAAGACTGCGTGTGTGCTTGTGTCACTGTGGACAGTTTATTCTATTGTTGATGCTAGGGAGTTTGTGAGAGTGAGACGCAGAGAGGGACAGCAAGAAAGAGGGAGAAAGAGTTTTCCCCTGAAACAGATCGTAGATAGACAGGAGTTCAAGGCCCACCTCCTCCGCACACCCTCCTTGTGGTTTTATTTGTCTCTCTACCGGTAGATGTGAAGTGTCTGGACACATCAGGATGGCTGATGGATTGACTGTCGATGCAGAAGAGAGTAATTGTGTGGAGTGTGTGACTGGTGAATCGATTCTAGGTTTGTGGATGCGTAAGAGAAATATGTGTGTTATATGTGTGCCATGGTGCAGCGATTATACAATGCAAACCACCTGAGGGGTTGCTTTTGTGTGAAAGAGTGTAATTTGAGGCAACATGGAAGATGATGACGGCTGTGGTGTCACAGTATGTTTCCATATTGTTTCCAAAATCGGAGGTAGTTGTTAATCTCTCCAATTTCCTCATGGAATATACCTCCGAATACGTGTGATGTACATGAGTGTATGGAGAGGAAATGCATATGCGTCAATGGCAATGGGCCCGATTCACAGAACTAACTTAAGACAAAATCCTAAACTTACTACTTTTGGTATTCACAAAAATTAATATTTTGCCTTAAGACAGACTGAAGTCAGGATTCTGTCTTAAGTCTGTTTTAAGACAAAATCCTAACTTCTGTGAATACCAAAAGTAGTAACTTTAGGATTGTGTCTTAAGTTAGTTCTGTGAATCGGGCTCAATATGTTTATACAGGTATGTAAGCGTATGTGAGCGTGCATGTGCACATGTAAATATAACTTCACAGTAAAAGCACACTTCGTGAATCATCTCTCTGCCTGTGAATACATACCAAGGGCAAACAAAAGGAGATATGATTCTGGCCTTTTATAAAAATCCGATTACTGGAGGCAGATAACCAACTCATATATTAACCAGGATCTAAACAATTCAGCTAACCAAGCACTGGCAAAGAATAGCAGCCTAAACTCTGGCGCAAGAATCACAATTCTTGACAACGGAAACACTGAAAAAATAGAGCAGTAGAATGGAATCAAACTTGCTCTTAAAATACACTCAAACTTCCCAATGTCATTAGAAATTGGTCAAAGTGTATCTAGAATATGCAATAGCTAAGTGCAAAAGTCACCAAAACACAAAGAGATTAAACACAACATGCTTATCACTTTTCAGCCATTTTCAATCAGATTCTCCAATTGGCAAAATTCAAAGTGTGACAATTTCAGACAGCATTCCATATAAAACGGGCCAAAGCGTGACATGTCTTTAGCTGTTGGAACTGGATGCTTTAACATTGTTAATACCATTTTTCGCCTTTTACAGAAGGAAGACCGTCAGGTCCAGACCATTTCGTCACTTTGGTGGACAGCAGATTCATGCAGAAAACAAATGATAGCCTTTGCGCTGCCGTGAAAGTGACACAGCCGCGAAAGTGAAAGGAGAATTACGCTGACGAGGAGAAAGTAGGAGAAGGGAGGGGTTAGAGGAGGGGATTCACACGCTGTAAGGCTTAATGAGCCATTACAGAAAGCCAGATGGCAGCTGTGCACGTCGCGCGCGCTTGTGTGCGTGACAGCAAGCTGGTGGCTGGCAAAAGCCTGCGAGAAGCACTTTTAAAAACCAGTTACTTAATGTCTCGCCTGAGCCAGCGCATACGCGAGACCTAAAAATGGACATATACATAGAAAACCTTCTACGTGATCTGTTTGGAACTGTACTGTCATCAGTCATGATTGTTGAGCGGGCCCAGCGCTCACTGGGTCCACGACCACCGATGGGAGCTGAGCCACACTCTATAATCGCGCGTCTCCTAAATTACAGAAACAGATATGCGATAGTCAAAGCTGCCAGAGCCCAATAAACCATCAGGGCAACTCTCTCTCATTCTTTCCAGAACACACACAAATGGTGCAGCCCGCACGTAGATAATTTATACCGGCAAAGCGCATCCTACAAAAAGCTTCCATTCCTTAAGCAATGCTCTAACTGGCTTAACTGAAAATCATGCATGAAGGCCAATCGCACTTCTTCACCGACGCCAAAGCAGCCCTAAAGTTCACCAAACACATCAACAAGAAGACACCTCCTCGCTCATCGCAGCTAACTGATTCAAAACACAACTTGAGTGACAACTGTTCAGCTTACTGTGTTTTTTAGGATCTTCTATAATGCACTTGGTCTTAGTTGATGTGCCAAATTGGCCCAAGTGTCATTCACCTGTTTTTGGCTCCTCGGGCTCCTACGGCACATTAGGCGGATGCCTATCATTCTTTTTTTGCCCGGCCACCCTGTCATCAAGCAGGGACCGTGCTGGCGTCCCATGCCCCTTCTAGAGATCTCCCATGTGTTCCAGTTATTGAGTTAAAAAAGGGTTAAAGGGTGGGGATAGGCATTTTAACTCAACCTGTTTGGGGGAGATGGAGTGATAGGTAGGCAGGGAAGGGTTTTCAAAGCAGTTTCAGACAACATATTATCCACAGAGCAGTATAATCGACTAGTAGATCGAATTTTACCTTTTTAAATTGTCACTTCAGGTGCATATATGTATTGCGTGATAGCAGTAGCAGTATCCAATGTATCCCGTTCCTTCCCAGAGTGCACTCTCGCCAAGAATACCCCATGACTGAGAACAATTTCCTCACATGGAATATTAGAGGGCTTAATGATTTCAGGAAAGCAAAGTTGCTGCACGCATATCTAATCAGACACCGCATTGATATCTATATTTTGCAGGAGACTCACCTGAGGTGCAGAGATAACCCTCAATTACGCAACAAATATTGGGGCGAAATACACTCACCCTTGTATTCTAACTATGCAAGTGGAGTATCAATGCTGATACGACGTGGCTTTGGTTGGACTACCTCCCATGCAAACATGACCCTGAAGGGTGATATGTAATTTTACATGGTACACTAATGTCTACCCAGGTGACCCTGGTTGCCTTATGTGGTTCAAATGTGGATGACCCGAGCTTTTTCTTCAATGTATGGGCTAAGGTGTCATCAATGGTAGGTGAAACAGTAATTTACGGCGGGATTTTAACATTACTTTACATAATGGGGCAGACAAGGTTGGAGCTGCCCGCAACGCACATCCAAGGGCATCTCAGCAATTGAACTTGATTATACTAGACCACAGTCTCATAGACATCTGGCGCAGCCAACATCCAGCTGCCAGGGAAGGCACCTGTGTAACCGCAGATCACAGTGCCTGGTCTAGACTGAACTATTGGCTTGTAACTGATGACATAGCTTCCTGGACCATAGATGTGGTGCACTTACCGCGCACATTTTCAGACCACGCCCCGGTTATGCTGTGCTGGAATATCCCACAATCTCTGCCCCGCTTGTTTAGTTAGAGACTCCCACCACACGCCTTACTGGACACAGCATTCAGGGAGGAAATGAGAATTGAGCTCACCCAACTTTTCTCAACAAAGGAAGGGTCGGTAGACTCTCCTTCAACCTTATAGGAATCATTTAAGGCAGTCATCAGGAGTGCATGCAGCGCAAAGCAATCAGGGGTCCTGAAATCCATACGATCATCGCTTTCGAAACTAGAACATGACATCCAAACTGCAGAGCACTTGTTCTATCTAACGGGGTGCCTGTACATCTTGCAACCCAGTGGGAGAAAATCTTTGAATTTGAAGAACAAGCAGAGAGAATCTCGCTTCTTGGGGAAACACTCTTAAGCGCGTTGCTATGGAGAGGGTGATAGGCCCGGTGAGGCTCTGCAAACACACTTAAACCGAACACATCCCCAACATTTATAGTCGAACTCCTGGACGACGACCCAAATCACATTAAAGGACAAGAAGAAACTCATGCCCACCTCACCAGCTTCTACTCAGCACTGTACACAACACACAGAATACCCCACAACTAAATATTTTGGCATATTTAAACTCCATTGAACTACTCTGTCTAAGTGAGGCTCATAGATGTACCTTTTTCAGTGAAAGACATAGTACAGGTAATTGGTAGCCTCCCAGGTGAAAAGGCCCCTGGGCTGGACAGGCTGACAACCTCATTTTATAAAATGTGCGCAGCAGAGCTTGCACCACGACTGCTAGAAGTATACCAGGAATCCTTAGATTGCGGTTCCTTACCACCTTCAATGAGAGAATCGGTGATTATCTCTCTCCTAAAACCTGATAAAGCAGCCAACCTCTGCGACTCATACAGACCGCTCTCATTAATCAAGTTAGACGTAAAGATCCTGACCAAACTTATTGCTAATAGATTACAGCTGCTCCTACTGCTCATAGCCAGGCCTGAGAAGTTGGGTTTCATTCTAGGTCAATCTACAGCCCACAACCTGTGTACTTTCTTTGCTGTTATCCATCAACCTGACCCACAGCTGCCAGCCAGTGCAGCATTCCTTGACGTCACAGAGGTGTTCGACTCCCTGGAATAGCCATTCCCGTTTTACTATCCTGCCCAGCTTAGGTTTCACCAAAAAAAAGCAAGAGGGGGCTGGCTCTAATCAGTAAGGCTGAGCCTAATACTTCACAAACAAAAACAAGATGCCAGTACTGATAAGTATAATTTCAAACAGACTACTAACCACCACAAATCTGCACTAAAAATCAGAGATGGGGATATACTATTCAATAGTGTTTTTATTCAAAAAAAAATTTCAACATATATGTCAATGTTACACTCTTTTGATACACAAAGAAACTTTATAAAGACACGTGGGGCGGAGAGAATATTGGTCAGGCATTCAACCATTCATTCTAAATTCATGCATATCACAGGCATTCAACATATATACATACTTGGGAAAAGATGGGAAAGGATGGGGGAAAGGAAGAGTTAAGAACAAATACCAATGTCTACAATTATTTACAAAAACAAATTTTGTCTGTTTTATCAGTACATTCTTATATTTCTGTGGACCAATTAGAGTTTGAAACTAATGGTATAAAGTAATGTACAGCACTCTGCTCAGGGTTCAAAAAATGGTGGCCACGAGCATTTGTAGACAGATTGGATGAAGCCTACGTGTTTCGAATCCCGCTGTAGTCGTGGGGGATTCTCATCAGGGCTTGGACAAGTCCTGTAAGGAATGAAAATGCGGAAAAACAACATAAGTTCTAGCAGAACTGGGGATGACCAAGGCTTATCAAACATTGCAAGAACCACATCAAGAAAACTGCTGAGCAATACCCTCGACCCCCTCTTCACTACAGGAAACTCCCTCACCTTCAGCCACACCACCAAACTCCCATGGACCGACCATCGTTGCGTCCACTTCACCTTCAGAACACCCACCATCCACAGACACCAGCACCTGCTTCCACAAAGAAACTGGACCAAAATCACCGATGACCAGCTCACCTCCTCACTCAACAACTCCACCCCAACCATCGCAGAAAACGACGACCCCAACACTGCAGCCCGAACCCTGCATAGATGGATCTCGGACAGCACCAACACCATAGCCCCCCTCAAGAAAAACAATACCCGTGCCAAGAAAGCCAGATGGTTTACCACCGAACTTCGAGAGTCCAGGCGCACATGCGGCCGCCTTGAAAAGGCCTGGAGAAACACCAAATCCACAGAAGCCCACAACTTCAGAGCCGCCACCAACGCCCACCATCAACTCATCAGAGAAACAAGGAAAAAAGCGATTGAAGACAGAATCTCCACCCACGCACACAACAGCAAGGAACTCTTCAGCATCATCAAGGAGTTCGCCCAACCCACCAGCGAGTCTACCGACATCCCTCCCTCACAAGACCTCTGCGACAAACTCAGCATCTTTTTCCACCACAAAATCAAGAGCATCTACGACAACTTCGACAAAGACAACCAACACACTGAACCCTCACCAACCACCCCCGACACCCGGAAACCAGCGATTGTTGACTGGACAGCCCTCACCACCGAAGACGCACTGAAGACAATGAAGTCAATCCACTCAGGGCCCCCCACGGACCCCTGCCCCCACCACATCTTCAACAGAGCCGCCGACACCATCGCACCCATGCTCCGCCACACCATCAACCGCTCCCTGGCGACCGCCTCGTTCCCCGACGACTGGAAACACGCTGAGGTCAACCCCCTCCTAAAGAAACCCTCAGCGGACCCCACCGACCTCAAAAACTACAGACCCATCTCCCTGCTCTCGTTCCCAGCGAAAGTCATCGAGAAAGCCATCAACAGCCAACTCGCCACATTCATTGAAGAACACAACATCCTCAACTCCTCCCAATCCGGCTTCAGAAAATACCACAGTACGGAAACCGCCCTCCTCGCCGCAACAGACGACATCCGCACCTTACTGGACAAAGGAGAAACAGTAGCCCTCATCCTCCTCGACCTATCAGCGGCGTTCGACACAGTCTCCCACCGCACCCTAATACGCAGGCTCTACGATGCAGGAATCCAGGACAAGGCCCTCGACTGGATCTGCTCCTTCCTCTCAGGCAGGACGCAGCGGGTCAGACTCCCCCCTTTCCTCTCGGACCCCACACCGATCACCTGCGGAGTCCCCCAGGGCTCCTCCCTCAGCCCGACGCTCTTTAACGTCTACATGGCTCCACTTGCCCCCATCGTCAGAACCTACGGACTCAACATCGTGTCATATGCAGACGACACCCAGCTCATCCTCTCCCTATCCAACGAGCCCAACACCGCCAGACGCAACTTTCGAGAAGGCATGGAAGCCGTCGCCAAATGGATGAAAAACAACTGCCTTCAACTAAACACCAACAAAACAGATGGAAGCCGTCGCCAAATGGATGAAAAACAGCTGCCTTCAACTAAACACCAACAAAACAGAAGTACTCATCATGGGCCCAAACCCCGACGCCTGGAGCGACACCTGGTGGCCCACCGCCCTCGGAAACCCGCCAACCCCCACAGACCACGCACGCAACCTGGGAATCATCCTGGACTCCAAGCTCAAAATGGACCGCCAGATCAACTCTGTCGCATCTTCCTGCTTCCACACCCTCCGCCTCCTTCGTAAGACCTTCAAATGGATCCCCCTCGAACACCGAAAGACAGTCACTCACGCCCTGGTCACCAGCAGACTCGACTACCGCAACGCACTCTACAACCTCATCCGCAAGCTACAGAACATCCAGAACGCCGCCGCAAGACTGGTCCTCAACCTGCCAAAACACTGCCACATCTCCCAGCACCTGCGCACACTCCACTGGCTCCCCGTCGAGGCGAGAATCACCTTTAAGATGCTCACCCACGCACACAAGGCCCTCCACGGCACCGGACCAGCATACCTGAACAGCCGACTCAAATTCCACGCACCCCAAAGGACCCTACGATCAGCCCAGCTTTCCTACGCCGTGGTCCCCCGCACCAGAAAGACCAGATCAGGAGGCCGCTCCTTCTCCTTCCTCGCGGCCAAAGCATGGAACGCCCTTCCGCTCCACCTCAGACAGACAACATCGCTCCCCATCTTCGCAAGAAACCTCAAAACCTGGCTCTTCGACAGACCCCCTCCTTGATGGAATGGAACCTGCACCCCCCCACCACCCCTAGCGCCTTGAGACCCTTACGGGTGAGTAGTCGCGCTTTAACAAACTCCTGATTGATTGATTGACGACCAGTCATTCAAACGGTAACAAACAGGATAAGGCTGTCTCCCTTTATGCTGATGCTTGAAAGAAATTTCCTGACAAAAAGACTTAAAAAATAATGGAAAAGTGGAAAAATGGCTGCCTATATTCCCTATGTTCACAGGAGATACCTCTAGTGCGAAGAATTAACTATCTTATAGATTACTTACCTTTACTGCTTGCAGCTGAATGCCGGGAAAACGGAGGTCCTCCTCCTGGGAAAAAACCCCACCCTCTGGGACAATCATTGGTGGCCCTCTGTGCTTGGCCCCACCCCCGTGCCTAAAGATGTCGTCAAAAACCTAGGTGTCTGGCTCGACCCCTCACTTAACTTTCAGTCCCACACGAAGAAAGTGGCAGCCACGTGTGTGGGTCTCATGAGGAGCCTCAACCCCATACTTGGGTTCTTTGACTCCAAAACCCGCCAACTCATCATACAATCCATGATTCTTGCCCGGCTGGACTATGCCAATGTTTTACTCCTAGGGGCTAACAAAGCTGAACTTGCAAGGCTGCAACGTATCCAGAACTCGGCCGCCAGAGCAGTGGTTGGTCTCCCACGTACCGTATTTTCCGGCGTATAAGACGACCTTTTAACCCCTTAAAATTTTCTGAAAAGTTGGGGGTCGTCTTATACGCCGGATACAAAATTAGACTGTTTGTTTTCGTGGTTTTTTTCAACAGCGCGGACTACTCCTGAAGGTTCTCGCGCTTCCGGCCCAGCCGGAGGTCGGGGAGGGTGGCTCTAATCCAGCCGGATGTGGGGGAGGGTGGCTCTAATCCGCCCGCCAGCCACAGAGGTGAAGAGTTGAAGAGCATTGCATCCTGGGGGCTCCCGCGCACAATTGGCTTTCAAGCCGCAACTTCGCTCCAACTTCGCCCCTACTGCCTGGTGGGTAACCCCGAGGCCTCCCGCAGAAATTGGCAGCCATAATGCCGGAGGATTCCCGCCGGAGCATTGCATCGGTGGACAACGCTGAGGATCCGCGATAGCATCCACGGAGTCGGAGGACGCCGCCGGGCACTGGAGCTGCTTCACTGCGGTAAGCTGAGCGTACTCGGAGGACTAGCGGGTGGAGAGATTACGGTAGGCTTGCAATATTCCCAGCATACAAGCAAGGTGGAAGAAACATTTCCCGCCTAAGTTACATGGTTCAAAAGTGACAATAGCGAGCAACCAAAATACATGAGGTAGCAATCGGTACATTACAAGAGAAAAAAGTGATAAGTGTGCAGGTTACCGGTATAACAAAATACATGAGGTAGCAATCGGTACATTACAAGAGAAAAAAGTGATAAGTGTGCAGGTTATAAAAGCGTACAAGGTACAAGTAGAGCGTTGGACTGTGCTGGAAGTGGGGGTATTCTTGGGGTAGTCTTATACGGCGAGTATAGCACAAAACCTAAATTTGATCAAGCAAAGTGGGGGGTCGTCTTATACGCCGGGTCGTCTTATACGCCGGAAAATACGGTAGGTGTTCTGCCAGAGCCACCATCCGCAATTTGCACTGGCTGCCAGTTGAATCTCTGATCCATTTTAAAACCCTGACCTTGGCATTTAAAATCCTCAACGCTGATTGTCCTGAACTTCTGCGCCCGCTTCTGGTCCCGTACACTCCCCAGCGCAATTTGCGCTGTCTGGGGCAACACCTCGTGATGGTCCCCCGAACTAAGCTCTGTAGAAAGGGTGGACGTTCCTTCAAAGTCCTAGGGGCGAAGTTGTGGAACTCCCTCCCTCCACACATCCGTACCCAAACCAATCTGATTGCTTTCCGAAAAGAACTCAAAACTCATCTCTTCTCTGTCATCTAATTCCTCTGTTGGTTCCCCCCCTCCCCTCAGGCACTGGTTAGGTTAGCGCCGGGACGCTCCGTTGCTGGGGCAGCTGTTTGCGCTTTATCAAATAAATAACATAACATAACATAACATACTGTAATGGAAAGACTTTCTCAAAAGTCCACGTGTTAAGCCGCTGTGTTTTTTTTAGGCGTACACAAGAAGCTACCTACAGAAATGAAGAAAAAAAAAAAAACTAGATTTAGATTCATGGAAAACGCAAAAATGGGTTCGTTTGGGACAAAAAAACAAATGCGCTTATCCTTAAAATCTATGTCCTTAGGTTAAGGTGAATGCTGCCTATGAATGTAGGAAGGATTATGCGAAGACCTCGTGGTCACATATTCCTCCGTGTATTGTCGGGCGGCTGTAATGAAGGAAAGTAAAAGGGAATGAATAAAGTGACCACTTAAGCTTACCATATGGAATCGGAAAAAAGGGGGCTAAACCTTACCCACAAGGGGAGGAAGTTCCTTTTCTATAAAGTGAGCTGTTTAGTACTCCGTGTTCATCTTTTAATATACTGTAAAAGAGATTATAAAGTACTTGTGACAATTGCAGTGCACAACGTATCTCTAAAGCGTGTTAAAACACAAGTAACAGAGTCTCACCTCTGCAGGGTGGCAGAAATCAATATGCCCGGACTCAAGTGAAAAAACAATTCCTAGGTTCTCCTGTAGAGAGATTTACCTAGTGGGGAAAAAAGTGAAAAAACGGCTGGTATCAGACCGTATATTTGAAATAATTACTGAAGAAAAAGATGGGCGTTTAGAAATGTAAAAGCGCTTACATAAATCAGTACTTTTGTGGGATTCAAGCCTCTGTCGAACAAAGATGTTTAGAAACCGCAGAGGAAGGTGACTGCAAGGAATGTCTGACATAATATCGACAGACAGAATATCGAAATGCAAAAATATCGGAGCAAAAATATCGACAGCAAAAATATCGGAATCCTATCTTCATGGTAAGTACAAAAATATCGAAAAAATAATATCGTAGTACAAAAATATCGGAATCAAAAATATAGTTTTTGTTAAATATATTAATAATAATGTAAAAATAATTTTAAAATACATATAATTTTACAACTATTAAATAAAAATATTAAAACAAAATTAAAACTAATACATATACATTTAAAATAAATAAAACACTTAATAATTTAATGTAATTTTAATTTTTTTCATGTAATTTATTTGATTTAATGTAATATTTTTTTGTTTTTACCCTGTACGCCTGTACCCCAAAAACCCAAAACTGACCCTGAACCCTAAAAATATCCCTGTACCCCAAAAACCCAAAACTGACCCTGAAACCTAAAAATGCCGGGGTGCAGGGGGGTGGCATGGGTAAGATACAACAGGGTATCTCTATAGAGAGGAAGAGGAAGATGTGTTGTATCTTACCCATGCCACCCCCCTGCACCCCGGCGCATGGTACCTTCCTTTCCTCTGCGCGTGAACCTCCCCAGAGTTCTCCCCTTCCCATTGGTTCCCCCACATTCCATTCCTTCCCCAGCTGATAACGTTGACACCAACTGTCATTCTACTGATGTTCCGCTTACCCACGCACCACCACCGTGTGGGGCTGTTATAATAAACTTACTTCACACTTCTTCAGCTTGCAGTCTGCTTTGTAACATACCCCTTTACCCAAAAACTGAAAACTGACCCTTATCCCTAAAAATACCCCTTTACCCAAAAACTGAAAACTGACCCTGAACCCTAAAAATACCCCTTTACCCATGAACTGAAAACTGACCCAGAACCCTAAAAATACCCCTTTACCCAAAAACTGAAAACTGACCCAGAACCCTAAAAATACCCCTGTACCCAAAAACTGAAAACTGACCCTGAACCCTAAAAATACCCCTTTACCCAAAAACTGAAAACTGACCCTGAACCCTAAAAATACCCCTTTACCCATGAACTGAAAACTGACCCTGAACCCTAAAAATACCCCTTTACCCAAAAACTGAAAACTGACCCAGAACCCTAAAAATACTCCTTTACCCAAAATTAATTCATATTATTTAATTACCAATTAATTATTAATTAACAATAACAATAAAGTAAATATATTAGCACATTTGCTGTAATTAATTTAATTTAATAATTAATATTATTTTTCCCAATTAATTAATTAAGAATAACAATAAATTATATATAAAAAAATTACTATAAATAATGTAATTAAATAATTAATATTAATTAATTACCAACTAATTAATAATTATAAAAATGTAAAAAAATTATATTAATTAATTAACGAATTAATAGAAATTAATTACCAATTAATTATTAATTAAAATATGTACAAACATATATCAATTAATTAATTATTATTAAATTACTTCCCACCCTATTCCCCTATAAACCCATAACCCGCTACAGAACATATTTATCAATTAATCAATTAATTAAAAATAATTAAAAACTATTTCTCAATTAATTAATTAATAATTCCTACTAATTAATTTAACATAATTAAATTACTTCCCACCCTATTCCCCTATAAACCCACAACCCGCTACAGTAGTAAAAGACAATATTTAATTAAATTACATTAAAAATAAATAATAAAACATAATAAATACAATATAATATACACTAAATTTATTTAAAAATTGATATTAGTAACATCGAAGTTATTCATTTCGATATTATTGACATCAATATTTACAACTTCGATATTACTGATATCATACCAATATCGATATTAAGACTGTCGATATTACTTACCTTCGATATTTTGTCCCACCGATATTTAAACTTCGATATTTTTGTATATCGATATTTAAAAATCGATATTTTGTCTGTGTACCGACTGCAAGAGAATAGAAAGAGGCAGCCAAGGGATTAAGGTTCTGCTCTAAACTGTAAGCACCCTAACTGATACGAAGGGCATGGGGAGAAAGTACTTACAAAGTATTCAAGAAAATCGTCTGCTGAAGTGGCGTCTCGGTTAGCACTGTTCCTTCGCGCATGGGTAGACCAGCGTGTGAACATGGAGAAGCCTTTTAAAGGAGAAATGTCTGGGGGGGCGTGATGCTAACATACTAGCATTAACTCCTTGATGTGTAGAACAGAGTATTCGTAGACTAATCAAGGGCTAGAAAACCGAGAGCAGTGTAAATGTTTACAGTGACAACGTGGACACTGAAACACGCAATGACAGAGCGTTTCCTAATATGTGGAATGAGACAATTTTACGTCCAATGGACCCGCGTATTTCAAAGGAGTAGTACCCTGGGGGCGCAACACTTGCATATTGGCATTAACTCCTTGATGTATAGGACAGAGTGCTCATACGCTAGTCAAGAGCTAGTAAACCGAGAGGAAAGACATTTAAAACAAACAGTGAAGGAACATTTCCTAACATGTGGAATAAGACAATTTTTATGTCTAATGGACTCGTGCAGAGGACAAAAAGAGGCGTCAGTAAAGAATGATGATAGAAGTAATCCAAGGGGCAGCAAAGAATATGCAGGAAATATATCCTAAACAACCAGCAGGGAGGGGAGGGGGGGGGGGGGGGGGAGGAATTCGCTCAATTCGTTCAAGCCAGACACTTCTGTGTCAAATTTGACAATAAGCATTGCCTCTCTCTTGGACAATTTGAGGTTCCAGTCACCTCCGTGTGGGTCTTTTTCGACTTTGGAGATGACCGTCCATTGTAGGTCTCCAAGTTGGTGTTGCATCCGCGTCCAGTGATTGACTAGTGGCGCATTTTTTTACTTTTCTTTTTAGTCGTGACTTATGTTGACTGATGCGTTGGCGTACTTCTTGGTTGGTTTTGCCCATATAGAGGCAATTACAGGGGCATTTTATGCCGTATACTACAAATTTTGATTTGCAGTTGCTGAAAGCATTATGCTTCCAACTCACTCCATTGTGTTGGAATAATGACCCTTCCAAAGTGGAGTCACAGCATAAACAAGTGCCACATCTGTGGTGTCCTGTAATAGGAGGCATCCCCATTAGTTGACTCAGTGTAGGTGGTGTTTTCATAGGCATACCTGCTCTTAACATTGACATATATGTTGAAAAAATCTTTTTGAATAAAAACACTATTGAATAGTATATCCCCATCTCTGATTTTTAGTGCAGATTTGTGGTGGTTAGTAGTCTGTTTGAAATTATACTTATCAGTACTGGCATCTTGTTTTTGTCAGCTTAGGTTTCAGCCCCAACTTCATCAAGCTAATCAGCCTGCTCTATACTAAGCCCACAGCTCGCTTAAGAGCTCATGGCCTGCTTTCAGAGCCTTTCTCTGTAATACGTGGAACCAGGCAGGGATGCCTCCTCTCACTGCTTCTATTTGCAGTAGCGAAGGAGCCCCTAGCAGCCAGAATACGTCAGCATCACACTCCTCCTGGGCGGGGGTTCACAGACAAGAGTCTCATAATTTCCATGTATGCCGATGATATTACATTGTATATCCATAAACCAGATGAGAATTTAAACCCATTACTGCGGGAAGTCCTAAAATTTGGTGGAATGTCTGGCATAACAGTGAACTGGTCTAAATCATCACTCGTACCCTTGACGGCCGTTCCACTAAGTACTGAACTAGAATTCCCACTTACATGGGCTGATGGCACGGTAAAATACTTAGGTGTGTGGCTGAGCAGAGAAACACAGGAAATCTGGTGCAGTAATTTTGGGAGACTGCTGGACTGGCTGGAGCGCAAGTCCAAATTCTGGTCGTCCTTGCCCTTAACCTTAGCCGGGAGAATCGTCATAACGAAGATGATCGTTCTTCCCAAGTTCCTATACTTATTCACAAATATTCCCATTCCCCTAACTCAGGCTTTCTTCAAGTCCCTCAGAACCCTTGTAATAGCCCTGATGTGGACTGGAAAGCAGCCATGGGTGAGCTGGGAGCTACTCACACGTCCACTATCTCTGGGTGGTCTGGAGGCTCTGGATTTCAAACTCTGTGCCCTATGCGCGCAAGCCCAATACCTTCATCATTGGGTGTATCCCACCCCATTTCAACCATACGTGGCAATCAAGAAAGAAGTAGCAGATCCAGTCCCTTTACATGCTGCATTATACAAGCCACACCACAGGACAACCAATGAGGTTAAAACAGTCAAGACATTGCGCAGCGCTTTGGAGGGCCTTAGGAAACGCGTTGCGACACCATTGCTATATGCTCCTTCCACTCCACTTCATTACCACTCACTCTTCCCTGGTCTTCAAGACCAAGACACTATTATGCAAGCCCGATTCATGGGCCATGGGCCTTACCAAATTGGGAGATCTCTACCCACAAGACACATTTTTGGTAACACCGCAGAGCCCAGAGGGTATTCAAACACCTATTTTAGAATTGCTCCTGTATTATCAGCTTAGGGCCACCTGTTGGACATTACAACCATCTTTCCCACCACATTCCAGCAACTCGAGCATATACTTGTCATTCTTTTTCCCTGTAAATTGATGACCAGATTATACAATCAAACACAAGGGAATACCCCTTTCCCGGACCCAAAGGCCCTGGCGCAATGGAGGGTGGATCTGGGCGAATTCCCTACGGATGACCAATGGTCGTTCCGCTGCTCCCAGCTTAGTTTTTTTATCCCCAAATTATAGGCTGTGGCTTATCCATTTTGAATGTATACTGCATTCCACTACAACTGCGAGAAATGGGTCTACGACCTGATGTGAAGTGCTGGAAATGCAAGCGGGACGATACCTGCTTCTTGCATGTTTAGTGGACGTGCCCAATCCTAGCCAAGTTCTGGGAGCAGGTATATGCAACTATACGGTGGTCACAGAGATCTCATTGAAGTGCACACCACTAGTAGCTCTAATGGAGTATGTAGAGGAAGTCCCACCTGAAAAAGGCTGATGGTGGCCATAATGCTGCTACTTGCTAAGCGTAGATTTGCCATACACTGGGTTAACCCTATGGTCCCCAAAATAACCAATTGGGTACAGTATATTGCTTATTTCCAGGAGCAACTGGCGGCATTCTGGGACCTAATGCCCACAGCATCCCATCCAAAAGACATCCGGGAGCCATTTGTGACCTGGCTTAGAGAAAGTAATACAATATCGCCTGAGTATCCACATAACCCTCAGTCTCACAATCGCCAACCTAGGCCTGTCTGCTGTTCCAAATCACAAATCTGATTCTGCGTATCCCCTTCAGATGCTATACATACATGTTTGTGTAACTCTGTGCCACAACGGTATGGTTGAATGTTTCTTGTTATTAAGGAATGCCCGACTAGGCGTATCAGTTCTCAGTGAGTACCCCAAGATACTGTAATCGGGTGCCCGTCTGAGTCGCATTTACAGCATGTGTAGTCAGAGTTGTGCTCACTCTTCGGGTTGTAACCTAGAAATATCTGTATTAGCTGCTCACTCTTTTATATAAAGGTGTAAACTTATGATGTAACCGCACAGTGTAATTCTGCCAAAAATGTGTTAAATGGATTTGTCTGTAAAAAAAAAAAATAAATAAATAAAAGTAGAACAAGGGGATTTCTCTAAAGGGCAAGTTGATTCATATATCAATCTGCCCTTTGGACAAGCAGATTTGGTACAGAATTTCACATCCTTGTAAGGGGTATTTACAGATCTGTAAGGTGCACTGATTATCACTCGCAGTAAGAGGGCATTTAGAGTTTAAAAAATATGCATGCTCTGCACTGATAATTGCTCACACTGTGAGAGGTACTTACTTTTTGTGGAAACTTAAACACATTGTATTTTTCATTACTGGCACTCAGAGGGGTTTTAAATAAATGAGGGTGTCTGTGAACATTGTACTGAATTGTAATCACACTGTATACAGTGCTAACAGAAGAGGCATTTAGTAGTAGTAAAGTTAGGATTTTGTCTTAAATTTTGGGCTTAAATCAAACAAGTTAATCTTAAATTAGGATTTTGTCTTAATACCAAAACTTAAGACAAACTTAAGACAAAATCCTAACTTAAGTTTAAATTAAGTTTAACTTAAGACCAAAACTGAAGACACACTTAAGACAAAATCCTAAATTAAACTTAAGTTATTAAGTTAGGATTTTGTCTTAAGACCAAAACGTAAGACAAACTTAAGACAAAATCCTAAATTAAATTTAAGTTAAATTTAAGTTAAAGTTAAGTTAGGATTTTGTCTTACGACCAAAACTTAAGACATACTTAAAACAAAATCCTAACTTTACTACTCCTAAATGCCCTTTGTGAATACCGAAAGTCGTAAAGTTAGGATTTTGTCTCAGATTACTTTTGTGAATCTGGCCCTATATCTGTACACCTGCCACTGCTTTTTACCGTTACAGGGGAACAGAAGTTAGGATATGCATAATGTCATGTTATATTATGTGTATTTGTAGAACACATTATCACCCTAGAAGGTATCCTGGTGCTGTGCAGGTGTGGAAGTCTAGCCTAGAGGGAGAGTCATTTAAAAAGCCATGTCTTCAGCTTCTTGCTTAGCTCAAGAATCAAAGAGGAGGCTCTGATGTGTTGACGGAAGTCGTTCCACGCTTTAGGAGTGATGTATAAGAAGGGTTGGCCTTCGGATCTGTTTCTGTGTATGCATGGGATGTGTCTGAATGAGTCCGGCTGAATGGAGGTGCATAGGGGGTTGATGGAAGGAGATGCAATTGTTAATGTAGTCAGGGATTTATTGGGTAGTGCCTTGAGTGTGTGGTGAGGAGCTGAAATGTGGGCGCTTATGTATGTGGAGCTAGGCAGCTGTGATATGTGTTCTGAGTGGGAGGTTGAGCATACACCTGGCTGCTGCGTTTTGGGGGGTTTGCAGCCTTCTGGTGAGCTGTCTGATGATTCTTGCATGGAGAGAGTCCCCGTAGTCCAAACTACTGTTGATGAGTGTGTGATTGACGGTGTTATGATGATTCTCGGGAGCCATTTGAAAATGTTTCTTTAGGGTGTGGAAGAAGTGATGGCATTGACCTGGGAGAACCTGTCCACCTTTTTGTTGATGATGATTCCTAGGTTGCTGGTGCACAAGCTGGAGGTGGGAGTAAGTCCTAGGTTGGATGGCCATCAGGTGGAGTTCCCTGGACAGGTGTTGTTTCCAAAGATCAACAGTTCTATCAATGTTGAGTTTGAGACGGTTGAACTCCATCCTGGTAATGTATAGCAAAAGGACAGGGTTTTAGTTTGAGGGAAATACCGGGCGCACTGCTCAGGTTACACGTAGAAGGGATGCCGTAATGTAGATGGTGCATGCAGGTAAGGGTCAAGTCCCTGAAACCCCTCAAAATGTGCTTAGAAAGACACACTGAATATAATGAAAGCAGGACCTGCTGCACACTTATGTATAAGTTCAAGCAAAAAAGATGTCACAATGGACATAAAGTTCAAAATCCATGGGCGAAGGTGTGGAACATCAGTATTTCGGTTCCTCTTTTATTATTCAAAGTGAGCCAGCCGACACGTGTTTCATCGCTAGAAAACACAGTTTCCGCGACTCCTCAGGGCTGGGGAGGATACAAAATAATGGATGGAGTACATGGTAACAACAAGAGGACTTCAAAGGTGACTCTATATGGTGAAAAAACTGTGTAGGGTGAGTGTATTGTGAGTTAATAAAAGTAGTACAGTAGTGGATGCACACAACACCAACCTGGAACCTGTGAACGCTGTCCTGACAAGTGCAAGGATGGAAGTGGGTCGACGGTGGCTAAATAATTGTGGGATTTACAACACTTGATAAATTCACATATTGAGGAAACATTTCTTCGAGTGACGCAAAAGGGGAGTGATGAGTTATGTGGGTAAATGAATAATAGATAATGGTGAGGATAGTATTGTGGAGGGGGGATGAAATGAATAGAAGGAAATTTAGGGCTGTGGGATATGTATGTGTGCATCCTACCTGTGGGCAATGGATAAGAAACCACAGGTCTGTAATGCCTATCAATGTTGAGTTTGAGACGGTTGAACTCCATCCTGGTGGCTGCTTCCAACATGCAGGCAGTGAACTTGTTCCTTGTGTTGTGGATTTTGTCCGAGAGGGACTGTATGAGTCGTGTGTCATCAGTGTAGGAGAGGATGTTGATGTAGTGGGTATGGATGACGTTGGCCAGTGGGGCTACGTAAGTGTTGAGGAGTAAACGTTGAGGTGCTCCGCAGATGAGATGTCCGGTTTCAAAGGAGAATGACATCAGGTTGACAGTCTGAGTTCTTTTTATCTCGAAGGAGCAGATCAATGGCATGCAGGTCCTTGAATCTCAAACTCTTGAAGGCGCCTGATGAGGATGAGATGTGGTACCATGTGACACACTGCCAGGGGGTTCAATAGGATGACAGCCTTACCCTCTCCTCTGTCTATGATCATGCGAATGGTGTAGGTAGGTTCAATGAGGTCTGTTTCCTTCCTCTGGTCAGGCCTGCATCCAGACTGGGTGGCCTTGAGGAGCTGGTGGTTGACGAGGTAGCTGGTCAGACACTTCTAGATGGTTTTCTCTAGGACTTTGGCCATGTATGATAGGAGGGTGATTAGTCAGTAGTTGGAGAGTTTGGTGAGGTCCACAGAGGGCTCCCCCAGCAAGAGTGTGACAGCTGTCTGCTTCCAGGTTTCTGGGCCGCATTGATGGAGTCATTCAGATTGGGAGTGAGGACTTCAAGGATGGTGGTTCGAGCTTTGTTAAAAGTGTGGTGGTGGCATGGGTCTAATGGGGCCACGGAGTTGAGGTTCATCATTGTTCCTGCAGTCTCATTTGTGGTGATGGCGTTTTATATGGTCAAGGTCCATTCTTCAACTGAGATTGGAAGACTGGCTGTGAGGTTGCTGAAGTCAGGTTAAAGGTTGAAGTTGGCGTATGTGGATGTGATCTCCTTCCATAAGAAGTTACAGAGTTTGTTGCAATGGGCCCTGTAAGGGGAGATGTTGCTGGTGATGGCTGCAGCACTGTACATTTTCTGATTATGGAGAAGATTGATTTGGTGCTGTTGTTGCTGGCTTCGATGCGTTTGTTGTTTGCTGTACACTTGGCATTTCAGACATGCTGGTGGAAGCATGTCAGGGCAGATTAGACGACATCATTGTCTGCGGTGTCTCAGATCATTCTCCACTTGCTTTCCAGGTACTTACAGTGCTGCATTGCCATCCTGAGTTCTTCTGTGTACCAGCTGGCTTGCTTTTGTGATCTTGATTTTTTTTCTGTGCTTGAGGGGAGCAGGTTGTTGGTGCAGGTGGTGATTCATTCATTGAAGTTTTGGGTGTCTTCCACTAGGTTCCTAGTGTGCTTTGAGAGGCGCATGGAGAGGGCAGAAGCCCAGTGGTTCTCTGAGATGTTCTTCCAGCAGCGGCCGCCTGTCCAGATGTGGTGGTTCTCCTGTGATTCAGGGTGGTGAGCTTGAAACTTAAAACGGTGTTGTCAGTTCAGGTGATAGGTGTTGGTTTGTAGAATCTGATGTTCTTTGGTGTGGAGAAGATAGGGTTCAGGAAGTGTTTGCCTGTGTGGGTGGGTCTGGTGATGTTCTGAGTTAGGTCGAGGTTCCCAAGGCTTTTGAGAAGGGTATTTGAATTGTAGTCATTACTAGGGGTGGGCGGAATTTGCGTAGTCGTACAACGCAAAGCTCTGCGAAACGCAAAAAATATCTCTGCGAGCACGCGCAAGTTCTGTGAGCACGCGGAATTGCTTGTTCCGCCTGTTCGCGATGCTTTTTTCCTGTTCGCGAACGCTGTTTGTGTGCTCGGGGAGAAATATCTCGCAAACACGCATTTTGAAAGTGCGAACAAGCAAAAAATTCCGCGAAGCCATGAATTGTTGGTAATACCGCGTTCTCCACGGAATGCGAAATTACCCAAATTCCGCGAGCGGAACAGAATTTACTGCCCAGGCCTAGTCATTACGGTGCTCTAGATGAAAGTTCAGGTCTCCATGGAGGTTGAAAGTGCTGGAGTCAATGATAAACTTCAAGTCTAGATTCATTCTGAGTTCCATTCTTTCTTTTAGACAGAACTATATCTTTATATTATCAAAGCATTTTCCAATCTTTCGTCTATATTTTACTTTGGGACTGCTGGCTTTTGATAATTCACTTTGTCGTTAACATGAAAAGACATAGGTAGGCTAAATCACTTTAATGCTGCCAAATATTTTGAGGACAGCCTGTGCTAAATGTTTAAATCTCTGACCCAATGAGAACTGCATTTAGTTTGTGAACATCTGAGGGGAAAAACAAATTGGGGTTTTCCCTACACGGGGTTCGGCCTCTTTGAAGGTCACCTTCTTCAGATAGCAACCATTGTATCATCTCTGGCTAATGACTTGATGTCTTGAGTACTACGTTGATTACAAATCCAGTCTCCTGTGATCCCAAACTCTTTACCAAGAGACTAAAACTGGCCAAGGTTTTCCACAGTCACACTGAGGGCGGATAGTTCCCCTTCTAACAATGCTACGATGTTACTGGCTGTGATGACAGCAGATTATTTGTCAGGGTACCACTGTGTTCATTTGCACCTCTTAGGGAAATACTGCTCGCTAAGGGTAGGGAGGGCAGGTATGTGTGTGTGCGTGTCAGGCTGGATGTTTGCTGGTACATTCTGTCTGTCCTGTGACCCTGATGTGCCTGACAGCCTGACTATTTCTATTGCTTTGGTTCCCCGTACCTGATACTGGAAGTAGGTGGTGGAGGTAGGAGGAGCGGGGGTCTTGGCATCCCTTCCAGTGTGAGAACAGGTTTCCACCGAACTCAGTGAAATCCAGCTTCCTTCTTTTTCTGACAACTTGAGCTCTGTGACTTTATCAGTCAAACGCCAACTACGAAGAAGGTGACCTAGAGCAGCTCTGACTCACCTGATCTTTGAACTGCTCAGCCCGGAAAGGAGCAACATCTGACTGGAAGAAAGCTCTGGAAGATCTGCACGAGGTACCTCCTGCCTGAAGGTGGCTCCAAGCCGGGGAGCCTCCAACAAACCACAGGCTCCTTCCAGCCCAGCTGGCCTCAGAGCAACAACAAGCATCATCCAGGGCAGTGGTGCTGTAGAAACACATTTTCTGTCGGTTGTTCTGTGACTTCTGGTGTCATGGCACTCGTGAACCAAGAACAGACTGATAGATCAGAAACAGACAGACAAGCACAAGCCATCAGGACTGCATGGCAGCAGAAAAATCAATGACACAGCTCTCCTGAAACAATTATGACTTTACAATGGGACAGAATGAGTTGAAGGGCCAAAGATAGCTCAATTTGTCTGTGCTCCCTAAGTTCACCAAAGGTCCCCCCGGTCACATCCAGCCCTCTGGAAGGAAAGAATATGACGCAGAACCCGGGCGCTGGATCGCAGAAACCACATACACGTGTGGGGCACCAATATGTCAGCTCACGAGGTTGGGATACCTTTGCACTCTGTTAAAAACCTAATGAGTAAGACAGAGAATTTTAAAGTGGATCAGTTGTTTGCCTGTAAGCCATTGAAGAAGCATGATAACATTTCTGCATCGCTAACTCCAGCATTATCAGTATATTGTGATTAGACATATAGAGCCTCCTCCAGCCAGGCATCTCTACTTGGATTGGAACTTTATCTGTCCGGGCCTTTACTGCAAAGTGGGAGTGTGTACCATGTGCAAAGGAGTTGCTTTGGCCGGCCAGTGGGGATCAAAAAGAAACAATTGAGCACATTATCTTCCTTTTCCCAATCTCCTTGTCCCAAAGGAGGTGTTGGATTATTCTGCTCTGTCAGAAATTGATACTTAGGGAACACAAGGAAGCACTCAGGAATCTGAGATATGACACATGCAGGTTGAGGTTCTCAATCTTTCCTCTCTCTCATTTTCTGATGTATGTGTGGAGTATAAGGTATGAGTTGAGTATCCCACAAAAGAAACATGAATAGTGGCGAACAAGACAATGGCAGCTGTACGATCGTTGGAGAATAGGAAGGCTAACACTTGTTGTATATCAGGGTCAATGTGAGAGTTTTTATATTCTTTTGAACCTTTTAGCAGGTGATTAACCTATTTTATTGCCCAGGTAGCCACGCTAACTTAGCTTCTGGATAGCTGGATTTGCAATTATATCAACAAAGTAATTCAAGCCTATCGAGGTACCAGGCACTCCCAGGCGAACTGCATTAAATCCTTACGCTGTAGGAGCCAGCTTCAGGGCAAGGATTCATAGGTTGGTTCATTGGTTATATTTCTGCACAGAACTTTGCACATTTATACTGTAAATGGGAAATGGTTTATACATGTTTTATTCCACGTGCTTTTATGGCTTACAGTGAAATCAGGTATAACGTTTGATAACAAACAATACAGACCCCATGATATTTGGATGGATGACCCAAGGAACATCTGGGTCTCCTTCTAAAATGGTGATTGCTGCTAGATTGAGCCCAACAGGGGCCCATTACCCAAGTCAACAACTCACTTTACTGGGTGCTGCTGAGACATATCTGTCACCTAATAGTCCTTTATTGAATGCCCCCTCAGTGTGGCCCCTGTAGCAAGTTACCTTTTTGAGCTTCAAAACATTTTCTTTTCCATTTTGTACTGACTTGAAATGCAATTCCTTCTTTTCCTGTATCCTTCCCCTGGGAATGTTATATGGTTCCTACAAATTAAGTAAGACTAGGTATTCTGGACAACATAACCGTTAGAATTAAGCATGGGCGGAAAATCCGTTTCGCTTGCGGATTTTCGGTAAATTCGCAATCCGCGAGATTCGCGAATCTCCCGCAAAATCCGCAAATCCGCGAGCAGCGGATTTTGCTCGCACTGCTCGCACTGTTCGCGTGAGTTCGCGGCTTCCCAGTACAACTTTGCGCCCCGCGAATAAGTGCAAAATTGCAGAAATACGATCTTAGCAAAACTGAAACTACTTACCAGGTTCAAAAGTTCAGGCTCATCATTAGTAGCCATTTCCTGTAGTGCTTCCTGAGGGGCCCCTCCAGAGTTCAGTTGCCAGTTGCAACTATTATGTGACCCTGCTCTGAACCTCAGAATAGTTACACATATGCCACAAAGGTCCTGAATTACAGCTAAGGGAGACAAGCAGGAGCCAGGCTGGAAGTTCAAATCCATTAATCAGCCCCTAATTCATTATTGTCAGTTGGGGCAGGGCAGGTGTTGTAACTAATTTTGCAACAATGAAAGCACTTAGCAAGTGCAAAAGATCACTAATCAGGAAGCACTAAGGAAGCAGGTGCCAGCTAAAAAAATATTCTGTGACACATTAATCAGCCCCAAATTAATTCAGGTCACTTGAGGCAGGGAAGGTGTGCTTGCGTTGCCACAATAATGTACACTGACTGGACAACCAGAGGGTGCTGTGATGAAACAGAGGGTGGCATGGGTGGGCCAGAGGGTGGCATGAGTAGTCAGAGAGTGGCAGTGGTGACAGAGAGTGGCAGTGATGAAGAAGAGTGTCCCAAACAGGCTGGACACGTAGAAACAACAAGTTCGCGAAACTTGCGACCCGACAGGTAAGTTCGCAATTTGCGAAAGTGTACAAAACCCTCGCGAACTGGCAGAAACCCGCGCAAAACAAAAAAAAATCCGCAAATTCGCGAGAATTCGCGGATTTTGCGGATTGCGAGTTCGCAAATCCGCAAAATTCGCGAACGCGAGATTCGCAAAATTCGCCCATGCTTAGTTAGAATATAGAAATTCAGTTCACACATATGATCAGGAAATGTTGGCCTGGTTCCTAACTAGCTCACAGTGCCCCACCTGGACCCCTAAACTTACTAGGATACCAGATGGTTAAGAGTTTTATGACTCCAGCTGCCCGCACTCACTCCAAAGAGGCCTCGGGTAAATGGTGTTAAGAAATTGCAGGGTTTTTTCACATCCAAAGTATTCAGGAAACCTAGCAGTAGGCAGAATACCGGCTACTGATGTAATTATGCTTGTTTCAATCAGGAAGGGGGGGAGTTAGAAGGAGCTATGATCCATTCAGCTTCCTGTGCAATGCTATAAATCAAAAGGGGATGGATCACTTGTACCTGTAGCCAGGGTCTTTGTGTACTATCCGTCAGTACCTTACATGGTACTTGGAGAACCCTCATTCACGTGTACAGGTCGTTCGGCGGTTTATCTTGATTCTCCGCATTTGTTTAACAACGTGATAGCATCATCATACACTAGATAGAATAAAAAAATTACTTCTTATGTAGTATGAGGAGGATGTTTTAACACTCCACCTCCCTCGAGCACTTTTTTCACCAACTATTTCTGATCACTACTGCAAAAACCAGTGGTTTCCTCCAGGTGGAGGAAGCATAAAAAGAGACTCTATGATGATGCAATCACGTTGTTAAACAAAGGCGGAGAATCAAGATAAACCGCCTAATGACCTGTACACGTGAATGAGGGTTCTCCGAGCACCATGTAAGGTACTGACGGAGAGTACACAACGGACCCTGGCCACAGGTACAAGTGATCCATCCCCTTTTGATTTATAGTACTGATGTAGTTAATCAAAATATGATGTTATCTGTACGTAACCCAAAACTGAGGTCTTTCACAGCCATCTCTTCAGAGGGATCTCTTACAGCTCATAAAACTTTAAAGGTAGGCTCCCCGATTGACCCATGCCCCCTTATACTGCCAGCTGCAGGGGCTGACATTATTAATCCTTTGGTTAATAAGATTCTTAATTCATCTCTAGGAACAACCACGGTTCCTAGAGTCTGGGCACAGGCAATGATTCTACCCCTTTAAAAAAAAAACAGCATATTCTGCCACCTCCATCTAACTACAGGCCCATTTCCCTGCTGGCGGCTTTTTCCAAGATACTATAGAAGCAGGTAAATGGACGACTATAGAACTATGTGGAGATTAATGGGCTTCTCCACCCGAGTCAATCAAGCTTCAGGGCCCAGTACAGCACAGAAACAGCTCTAGTAGAGGTATCTGAATGTATTAGGGCTACCCTGGACACGAGGGATATAGCTGCACTAATATTATTGGATCTGTGGGCAGCTTTCGACACAGTCCTGCATGCTCTTCTCTTACATAGTCTTCAGGAGATAGGAGTGATAGGTTTAGCCTCAAGCTAGTTAAAATCCTTCTTAGAAAACAGAAGCCATAACATCTGGATTCCTCCCTGCTCTGCAAGTCCTCAAAAGGTGGATATAGCGGTCCCTCAGGGATTGCCATTGAGCCCTACACTTTTTAATATTTATCTCACCCCGCTGATCCAGCTAGCAGAAACATTAGGAGCAAAAGTGATCTCCCACGCAGATGACACACAGTTGCTCTTCTCCTGAATTAAGGGAATTGATCTCATGGTAAAACCTGTTTAACGCAGTCTTTTATTCACTAGCAAACATGCAATTGAAATGTAATGAGGATAAAACTGAAATTCTCCTCTTCGAGAACCCAGACGATGCATCCCCACAGAACCCCCTTGAGATCCGGTAAAAGATTTGGGGATTTTGTTTGATAATACGCTGTCATTTGATGCCCAAAGAACAGGTTGGTTGGAACCTGCTTTGGGATCATGAGATCTACGAAGAAATTTCTGACTCTCTTATTGTTCCATTCCAAGAAATCAGTAATTCAGGCTTTGATCACGTCCCGTATTGTCTACCGCAATTCCCTTTATGTAGACCTTCCGGAATATCTTCAGGACAAACTTCAGGTGATTCAGAATGCGGCAGTCCGACTCCTGCTCAATCTCCCAAGACAGTTGCGCATTGGGCTGCATCTTCGGGATCTCCACTGGATGCCCATTTGGGAGAGAGTGAAATGCAAGTCTATGGCACTGGTTCATGCAGCCCTGTAAGGCAAAGGACCTACCTACTTAAGTATCAGATTTCGCATCTACAACCCACCAAGACAGCTTCTAACTACCAATACATTTCTGACAAGCACCCCTAGGAGCCACAGACAGAGAGCAGGAGGTAGATCACTCACTTTTTTGTGTGCAGTGGCTTGGAATCAGCTCCCTCTGGATTAACACGGTATACGTGATCCAGGGCTCTTTAAAAAGAAGTTAAAAACCTGGTTCTTCCAGGTAAACTAAGTTTGTTTTCTCTCTTGCCTTCAGCTTGTGCCACACCGGAACACTCCCTGGAGTAGCTGCACGCAATATGTCTGCTATCATATCATATCATGTTATTAGCAACCACGAACATGACCATTCGTTTAAACAGATCTACCCTTTTGTTGTTTACTTTTGCATGCCCAAGGTAGACACAAGAAAGTTACGAATCGGCTTTTCAAACATTCATTGAAACAATCGTAATATTGGATAAAAAGAGTGTGCTGCAATCATTAGTAAAAAAAACAAAGCAGTGTAACGAGCATTACAAGAATGGTGAAAAAGTTAAACAGTTTGTAGTGTTTTCCCTTTTTGCCCCACTTTGGAACTCCCTTAGTTCTGCGTTTTAGTCATTTTTAGGCTGCCCCTGCTTCCTCTGCATAGCCACATATAGCACATTTGTGTTTGCGATATTATTTTGAGAATATGCTGTAAATGTTATTTGTTATTCAGGGACTCTTCATGGGATTTCGTCTACACATTCTGTACGAAGTCGTCTAGAATACATAACAACATGGTGTATTTTTTCTTTGCTCATGTAGCAACAGCGCCTAAAATATAGACATAACACGGTCGCACAACTGTATCTCCTGCACAATAGTTTCATCCTATAAATGGCGTTCAGTCCCCCCGAGGCAGAGAGGAGAATTGCGGCAGAGGGGACTGTTCTGGAACGACAGCAGTGCCTGACATGCAACCCTGTGTAAACTAAGTTTACACTCTTGATGCGGACCACCTAACTACATACACCATGTCTGGGCTCTTGGAACAAGGCCAGAGATCACAAAATAAGGGTAGGACTAGAAAGATATATAATTTGCCATGGTTGGTATGTTTGTCCTATACATTCTGGTACTTATTATAATTACTTTGTTTAGTTGCATCTGTCTAATGATCGCAGCACATTTGCTTCATAAAAGACTACGATAGCTTTAATAAATGTATTGTAAACTTTCTTTGTGTTTTTCTTATGTTCACTATTGACATGCATGAGTGAGTAACAAAAGGGGAGGATCCGTTTCCATAGTGCCCTTGGGGATAGAGGGTCATGTTGAGGTTGCTGAAATCACCTGTTACTCTGGGAAGACCAGGAGTTCAGGCACGGTGAACTAACAGGATTGTCACAACAGGTAATGACATTGGACGCCTGTAACTGAAAGGAAATCGTACCTGGGACGCTGCCTCTTGGAGAAGAAGCCTTCAACCAACTTCAACCAGCCTTCAACCAACGGCTTGCCGCACCCACTTCGCGGGCGCCGCTGCGCGGTTTACACTACCGCTTTAGACCATCGACCTGACATTTTGCCTGGGGAGAGAGGTGAGAGGGAATCAGGGGTGGAGCGCTGCAGGGACTTGCATTCCCAGGAGTCCCTGCTTGGCCTGTGTCATCTGTAAGGAATAGTGTCATCTGGTCTGCGCCCCCTGACTGCCTCGCCCCTGGACGGCAAAACCCCTCTAAAAACATTTAGATTTCCAGGCTTTGGCGGGAACTTTGGACGCCTGTAACTGAAAGGAAATCATACCTGGGACGCTGCCTCATGGAGAAGAAGCCTTCGCCTACGGCTTGCCGCAACCGCTTCGCGGGCACAGCTGCGCGGTTTGCAATACCGCTTTGGACCATCGACCTGACATTTTGCCTGGGGAGAGAGGTGAGAGGGAATCAGGGGTGGAGCGCTGCAGGGACTCGCATTCCCAGAAGTCCCTGCTTGACCTGTGTCATCTGGTCTGCGCCCCCTGACTGCCCCACCCCCTGGTCGCCATATTACATCTATATTACAGGTCTACCCCCACGCTGCGCGGGAGCGCCGGGCGAAGCCCGGGCCAAGGGCGGGCCGTTTGAGCCCGTTTGTGACCGGACCGGGCCCCCCCTCTAGGCTTATTCGTATTTGCCATAAAGACTCTGTGTTCGTATGTTTTTCCTTACCTATACGGTATTAGTTGATAAATTGCTGAACATGCATTGATACATACTATGTCCACGAGGGGTAGCAGAAGTAAAACTGCGGCGGGAGGAGGGAAGATAATTGGCCCCTTGGATAACTTCATAACAAGGGCAAATGAAGCCATAGATCAGGGTGTCATTCTACTTGAACGTCGAGTATCTTAAGACCTACAACTAGCTAGACGCTCATCCTTGGGACTCCTCGCCCTAGCTAGAACCCCAGTACAAACCCAGGACTCTGGTCCCTTAAATGATGACAGGATAGAAACACTTAGCATGCCAAATATAGTTGACCTGTCTGCATCCGAACTCTTATCAGACTCTCAACTAAGTCTGCCGTTAGAAAAAACACCTGATCTAGTTCTTAATCATATGCCAGATGAAGTAAGGAATAGGCAGTCAAGGGGCAGGAGGGAGGGTGCCATACAGAAGCAAAAGAAACAAGCAAAGGTACCAATAGTCAAAGAGAAGAGTGCACCAAAGAAAGCTAAAGACTCCCACTTAAAAAACGGGAATAGCAAAGCAACCTCTGATGAAACAAACAAGAATCTGGACTTAGGAAACACAGAGATTCAGGCCACAGGGTGGGACATACGCAACTGTTGCGAAGCAAACAGCAATCTGTTAGTAAAAATCGGGGAACTCTTTAAAATTTATCTCTCCCCAATAGAATCCAGACTTCTAAATATAGAGAAACAATTGGCCGGGCTGTATGTCCCGCTCAAAAATATCCCCAAGAATGTCCCGAACACATCTAACCCCGGGGCTACTTTATCCGGTGGGACAAAACACAGAAATAACAACACTGTAGACCCAGGGGCTAAGAAGTCGACTGCACAAGCGTTGAATACAACCGTAACATCAAAGACACCAGCAGCCCAAGCTAACAAACACCCAGTCAATTCTACCAATGATTCTGTACCTCCCCAACTCATCAAACAAACAGAAAGCCAACCTAGGACAACCCCAACGCCCCCTGAAAAGGACCAGAAGAGGGCAGAAAAAGAGCATAGACGCACAGTTAATCTCCCCCCAGAAGCTAGCACACATGTAGTAGTTATGATTGAGGTCCCAGAGGTGGCAGATCACATTGTTGAAACTAGCTGGTCCCTAAAGTATAAAGTACAATATTGGCTTAATGTTAATCGCCCCCTTCCCTCACATTGTACAAGTAGGATTCTAACAGTGCGCAGAGTACCCTGGATAGGAAAAGAGCGTAAAACTACCCAGGGTGACTGTGTCATAATTATTTTGAGGACCCTCGCACTGTAGACTACATATGCTCCTGGAACACACAAGGTGCCTATAAACATATAGAAACTAAACTACTCTCTTTTTTCTATCCCCCAAGGAGCCGTGCCTGGCCAGGTCATGACAGGAATTGGAACAGAACGGGCTACCGCGAAAGGGGTGAAGAATGGGAAAACTTGGGAGGGAATATGGGAAATTGGGAAGGGAATATAGGAAGAGATGTAGGTTTTATGGACAACTTCTTAGGGGTACCGACCTCTAACAGATATAGCTGTCTAGAGATGGTCGATTGACTGACACCAACCATCAATCCCGATAATGATAAGGAAGGACCTAGAAAGTACGACAGTAAAAATAATCAGATGTGTAACGGTTATCAACCGCCCAACCTGATTCCAAAGGGAGCAAGTGGAATAGCATCTCCTATAGAGGGACCCTCCTTACCTATACAGTCAAACAACTACAGACAGGAAATGATAGTATCAACTACAAGTAGTGGCGTGGGCCTAGACAGCCCGCTATATGCTAGGAAACCCCCCAGTGAGGGGACTGTAATTGTAACCGATGAAAGTCTTGGAAACGCCTGTCCTAATACACCAGCTAAATCTGATCTTGCGATCCTTAGTTGGAACGTGGCAGGATTGGAACCAAGACTATCGGATCCTGATTGGTTAAAGATTCTCTCAGATAAAGATATAATCATGTTCCAGGAAACATGGGCTACCATCAACCTGCATATTGACGGTTTTCACTGCAATAGTATAACCGCAGCTAAACCGGATTTTGGCAGACCGATGGGTGGACTACTAATTGGTACTAGGATGACTGCAGGTGGCAGTATTAAGGTAATACCCACTAAAAGTCCAAATATCCAGATCATCGAATATAAAAGAAAAGTTCCCTTTTATGTAATCAATTTTTATAATAACAACTTTTATTCAATCCCAAACAAAAATTTGACCGACCTTTCCAAAATCTTGACTGACCTAACTGAAACCCTAGAAAATAATATAAATAAAAGGATTATTTTAGCAGAGGACTTCAACGCTAAAATTCCTAACTCGGATTGCCCAGGGTTAAATACCCGAAGCGACCGAGCTGTAAAAAGGGGGCAAGAACTAGACTTGCTTATCCGTGAAATTATGCTAACTAACATTATGGATGTAAGCCCCACCCCCAATAAAAACTATGTTCCCACTTTCAGAGGCAGAGATTATTCCTCAACCGTAGATTACATTTTTATGTCACCTGAACTAATTGATAGCCTTGTGGCGGCTAAGGTTACTGAAACCGCATTCGGGGATCATAACGCCCTGGTTGCAAATATTAGACTAGGGTCCACGCCAATATTCAAAAGTACTGCGGGGGCCAGAGATATAACCCCCGCCTCAAACAATTCAAGATTGAAATGGAGGGGGGTGGATAGTGGAAGCATAACTAACCAGCTCACAACTAAACATCAAACCTTAATAGATTCATGCACATTATCTGGTGGGAATCACCAAAGGGTGATCTCAGATTTCACTAATTTGTGCACAGTTATAAAAACACTCCTAACTGTTCCCAATTGTAAAATCAACACGGACCCTAAGTGGTTCGATAACAACTGTTCAGCCACAAACAGGGCTTTACGTAAGGCACTGAATGCTAAGCCCCGATGCCAAACTGAAGTTAGGGAGGCAAGAAAGAGGTACAAATCAGCAATAGGGAAACGTAAGGCAATTATTTTGTTAGAACGCTGGGAGGAGTTATCAGACTCCGCATCAGGGAAAAAAGGTACAACTTTCTGGGCTGCAGTAAAAAATATGCGTAACATGGGCACACAAATGTCAGTAATAAGCTGTACCATCTCTAGCTGTCAGTGGGAAGACCATTTCTCTAAAGTGTACGCAACACCACCAAATGTTAGTAACAACTTTGCACTAGGGGATTTGCGCCCTTTAGAGATCAGCCTAGGAGAAACTGCGAAAAAGGGATGTCGATCCCCTGGCTCTCTGGAGCTTTTAAAAAATTGAGTAGTGTAGGCAAAGGACACCTCTTTCTTGACCCTAGTAAAATTGAACTTAAAGACAAAAATGATTTAAAATCTGCACTGTACGCACTTTATTGCGAAGAAAGATTGGCAAGGGAATTAACTAAACCAACAATCAAGGTGTATGTGAATAAAGATCTGTTATCACAACCAATCCCATTGTACCTCACGTTGCCAATGACAAATTGGGAAAGTTCTTTACTCTTTCGCCTTAGGGCAGGCACTGTTAGATTTTTACTATGTTTCCCACTAGGCTATTCATTCTTAAAATCTGGAAATAATTTGTGCCCATGCGATGACAGGAGTTTGCAAACTGAATTACACTTTTTCTTTTTTTGTAAATGTTATCAAAAATATTTTAAATGGTTTTTAGCACCGTATTTTAAAAAGCACAGACCACTTTCTTTGGAGGAATCAAATTTGATGTTGTTAACTCTGAATAATGAAGAGCTGATATTTCGCACTAGCACTTTCCTAAGGGTCATTACTCATGTTCAAAAAACAATGGAGCACCCTTAGTAAACTTCTGAATTTTACTGATAACTGACTGTACTTAATAATGTGCTGTTTTTAAAGTATTTGTAATCATGGTAATTTGATTGGGATTGTTTGCATTGCTTTTATGAATTTGCAAAAATTCGAATAAAGATTTTGCATTGAATTGACATTGTAGAGAGACCTGGGGGCATATTACTAAGGGCCATTATCGCCGCTTTAGCTGGACTTTTTCCCGCTAAAGCGGCGATAATTTGATCGCCCAATTACCAAGCTGTCGCTAACACCAGTTAGCGAGAGCTAGTAGGCGATAGCGATCATCCTGGGACCCGATTTGCATGTCAGCGATAATTATCGCTAATGACATGCAAAGTGGGCGTGCCAAGATGTTAGCGACTGGAAACAGTCGCTAATATCGCTATCTCCTATTAGCAACAATGGCTTCGTTTTGGAAATATTCGGGCTAAGCGCGAATATCTCCAAAAGCTAATGCCTGCCCTGACCAGTTCTTAGCTATGGTATCCAATGAGAGGTGGATAACATGGCTAAGAGCATTGTCACAGTAATGCCTGAATATCGCTGTATTGATAGCGATATTCACGAATTTTGCCCGTTTTTATCGCTTCTGAGATAAACCTTGATAATAGCAAGGTATCTCAGCGATAAAAACAGGTGAAGGGCGGCGATAGGAATATTCCCGCTAAGCCAACATAGCGATAATTATCGCTAGTTGTTGGTAATATGCCCCTTTGTCCCTACACTCTGACGTCCTGTCGACCTAACACACAGTTTTACTTTACCACCTGAATCCGTGCAACAGGTTCAACCATTATAAAATTACTATGTTGTTATATGAATATATTATTCTACTCCTACCTAACAGTAACTATACTATACCTGACTGTGATGTATCATAAAGCCAACCTGTGTAGAACAGGTTATCATACTTCTTTTTTTGACATCAGTCTTTCTGTGCGTGTTAAATTATAGGGCAAAAAAATTCTGTTGCTTTTAGATATTTCCAAGGCACGCGGTTTTATTTTAAAACCAGCGATTTCCACACAATTACATAATCGTTCTCAGTTGTCTTTACCCATGCTGTAAGAGACATGTGTCATTAAGTATAACATCAAATGCATATGATACAATATTTTTCAAAGAATAAATGTGAGTTGACAATGCTGTCATGCCATTGTCCACATCAGTCAATGCATTTAACAAATTCATCCTGTCAATTTGTCTTAAGCGTTCAGCAGCTTCCACAGTTCATTGTAAGTGGCATATATGAATCTTTTAGTATGTGGAGACCTAGGACCCAACAAGAAATCTTGTAAATCCATGTCATCAGAAAGGAAAAATAGATGTTCCTTAACTACAGATAATGTGGAAACAGCAAAGCTTAGCAATCAGGAATAAGTTAAGTTTAATTAAACAACAATGGTCAGGAATAGCAGCCACATCTCTTACAGTTGCGTGCAGAAATTCACTTTGCATTAGATACATGGCTTGCTTCATACTGTACAGCGGGTGCAATAAAGTGAAACTTGTCACATTTTGGGCAGGAAGTACTAGTCCAGTGGGCCATAAATATTGTGTTTAGATATTTTATCCCACTCTGATGGAAGTGACCATAAATACCAACTGGTTGTCACAATCTGAGGTGATACAGGTGGCTGAGAGTGTTATCTAGGGTAACACTTACTGCTAGGCATTGTTTGGGCTTTATCAGATGAATGCAACATACCCGCTGCTCTGGCATTGTCCTTGGCCAGAATGCAGGCTCTCTGCTGTGCATTTTGTTGGATTTGAGTGTGTGCATCTGACTTGTACTTTAGGAATTACATCCTGGGGCCATATGTGATTTGTTGTTGTAAAGCTTTTATTCGACAATTTGCCATAAAGCCAACACATATAAAATACATTTAAACATGGTTATTAAAAACAAAATTACATCTTTTAGAAAAATACAGTATGAACAAACGTACAGTCCCCCTACAAAATCAAGTTATTTACAATTCATACTAAGTTAATTGCAATTCATACTAGGAAACATTACATTTTCACCTTCAGGGAGATTTACAGACCTAATAATAAAAACAGCTATATACAATCTATAAATAATTAAAAAGCCAGTATTAAAAAGAAACTTTATATCTATGTTTTAAAACCATGCTTTTTTCTTATCAAGCAGATACTATGAAGGAACCGACTGACTCCAAAAATTATCGGGCGCATGGTCGAAGATCTAAGTAACCTTTCTGCCTCTTTATATGAACGTGTGCCCAAATTTTTACATAGGGGTTTAATCCATTTTGTACGTTGAAATTTATACAATGGGCAAAAGAAGAGGATATGTGCCTCATCTTCCGTTTGTTTCAGGTCACACAGTTTGCAATATGAATCGTTCCTGTTGGAATTAGGATTTCCCCACCGGCAAGTATTAGCGTTTATTTGTAGAACCCCGTACCTAAATTGAAGATACATAGTTTTGGCCAGAGGTGGTTCCACTTCGTCCATAAATTGCTCGAATATGGGGATAACCTTAAATTGCAAAAACTTAATTGTTAGTGATCCAGTCTCACGTTCATGTATATTAGTGTTCATATAATACCAGATTTTACCTGGTCTTTACAGTTTGGTTGCATAGATGCTGGATTTTTCCAGAAGTGTGAGAGACCTATTTTGGTAAGCCATGCAGATATATGTCTCAGCCACTTGATTGAGTTGTAAGTGTCCAGTTCCATGATTTCCAACAATCCCGCTCTGTAGTCTGCGAGTTCCGGGGTGGACCATATTCTTACCCAATAAATCAATGGCCTCAGCCAACACAGATAATCTGTACGTTTTAGGTTAATGTCTAGAAAAACAGGGACTAAAGGTGTTCTTGTTGGTAACCTTAACAAACGTCTACAAAACACATTTTCCTCGGTATGGAATGTTTGATTTGAATAAGGCCCCCAGATCTCGGCGCCGTACAAGGCCGCAGATTGTGCTTTGGCTTTAAACACTTCACTCGCAGGTGTTATAGCTTTTGAAGTACTCCCTCCATGGATTTTTAGAATAGGGAGGGAGTTGTGTTTAAGTGTCAGTCTACTTTTTTCTAGCTGATTTAACCAGGCCAATTTGCTATCAAACCTGATGCCCAGGTAATCAAAGGATTCCACGTACTCAAGTTTTGTGTTGTTTAGAGCCAGATTTTTCTTAAAATATTTTGGGGGATTGATAGCCATATATTTAGTTTTAGTTGAATTGATTTCTAACCCCTTCGTGTCGCAGTAACTTTTGAATTGATTTATTAAGTTTTGTAATCCTTTGGGCGTTTGTGATATTAAGATGGTGTCGTCTGCAAAAAGCAGGGCTGTAATTGCCTCATTGCATAATTTGGGGGAGTCATGGTTGCATTGTGCCAGGTAGGGGGGGATGTCGTTTACGAATAAGGAAAAGAGGGTCGGGGCCAGCACGCACCCTTGTCGTACCCCCCGTCTAACTGGAATTGCTTGGGTGAGTTCACCATTTCTTCCCCATCTTATTTTCGCAAAATTATCAGTATGTAGTTTTATAAGGTTAGACAGCAGTTCTTCCGGGACACCCATATGTGATTTACTGCTGCAGTATTCCAATTGTGCTGAGACTTGTTCCATATCTGGTGTCTCCATCACATGAAGTGCTAGGGATGAACAGAGGACAGCTGTGCTGTGTTGGTCGGGTATGGTATCGTACTTGGTTAGGTTCACTGTGACTTCCTGTGGTGCTCTGGTGTTAGGCAGGAGTTTGGCTTTTATTTGTCATAGGTAAAAGTGTATGAGGCACAAAGCTGAACCTACTGCATGGGGTATCAATTAGCAAACATAGCAGGAGTTGGGTAGATGCTTTGCTCCCCACTTAGATCATGTGTTGATCATGTGTTGATACCAGGGGTTGTGCAATAGAGGGCTATGTAATCATTGTGTGTAGTGAAGTTGTGTGTTAAATGGGTAAGATCCTGGAACACACTCTGGACATCTTTACCTGGCGTCCTTTGCTGAAACTTGACCTGTTCCTGTAAGGTTACATATAGCTAAAAAACATAAAAGCACCTAGGGCTCAAGACAAAGAGCAGGTCAATAATTGTATTCGGTGTATGAAAGAGTCGATGTAAAATCCAAGGTCGGGAGCACTATGGGCGCTCCAATCTGCAAAGTTTGCAAAGTCCGGGCAAAGCCCTACGGGCGCTTCTGTCCCCAAAGTGTTCATAGTTCATATCGGAAAAAGTCTCTGCTGGTGATTCCTTTGATGATAGTGGCATTGATGGGTTCAAGAGAATATCTGACAAGTGGTACTATGACTTTTTCCCTTCGACCTTGACAGCTGTGGGAGTTGAAAAGACAACTTTGAAGGGCCGTTCAAACTTGCCTTTTTTCCACTGGCAATGAATGCTGCGAATCAGGACTCGGTTGCTGGGCTGCGGTATGGTGTATGTTAGGCCAATGGAGGCCTGCACCGCCTTCCTTTGGGTAACCTGTTTAGAAAGGAGTCTGCAAGTTTCGGTCAGTTCTGAGAAATATAGAAACATTTTGGGCCAGATGTAGGTAATCCTATTTTACCGATTCTAAAATACCGAATTTTACCTATTCGGTATTTTAGAATTGGAAAATGGGAGTGGGAAAAAAAAAAATCGGTAAAATTTACCGATTCGGTAAAATTCAGAATCTCCGATTCGGTAAATACCGATTCGGTAATTCCCATTCATTTCTATGGGCATCCAGGCCCATATTTACCGAATCTGTAAATACCGAATCGGAGATACAAAAAACAAGCAATTGAACAAACAACCAATCACGTGCTTCCACCCCACCCCTCAACCAAGCAACAGAGGAACCAACCAATCCTGTGCATCCACCCCACCCCACCCCACAACCAGGAAGTGGCCACACCCATGCAGGTGTAGACTAACGGAACATCCAGGAGAGCTGTGAGACACTGACTGGCTGTACTGAGCTGAGCAAAGCAGAAGTGCAGGATGGATTCACAAGACTACCAGAGGGAAGATGCTGACCGGAAAAGAAAGCTATAGTTCAGCACAGGTGAAATGCAGGTGCTGGTGGAGGAGGTGGTAAAACACCACACCCAGCTGTTTGGCAAACAGTCTCTGCAGGCAGCAGAGGCTGTGAAGAGGAACACCTTGCTGGGTATCCAGGCCAAGGTGAACCCCATAGGGGTGACTACAAGAGAAGTAGATGACCTCAAGAAAAGATGGTATTGTCTCAGGATCATCACTAAGAAGAAGCTGGCATCACAGAGAAAAGAGTCCAATGTCGCAGGGGGAGGAAGGAGCAGGGCACCTGCCCTTACGGACCTGGAACAGCTAGTGGAGTCCACCCTGGAACCAGAGAGTACATTTGGGTTTGGTGATGCTAACAGCTCAGCCCGAGCTGCAACAAAACAAGGTAAGGGACATGTCCATAATTCCTCCCCCATTGCCTGTCTTCCTTCCCCAATGTGGCTGTGTGTTACACACTCCAGTACAGGCTTTGGGATACACCAGCAATGCATCATGGGAGAGGTAGTCATTGCAACATACATCAGTACAGTCATCATGAAAGAATGCCAGGCATGCCACAGACTACATTTAGAGGCAGTTGAGGATCATGAAATTGTGTGACTGGATTGCAATTTAATATTGAAATACAGGGTTGCAGCAGCACTAAGCCAATGTCCATATCTGTCCACAGGAGAGTCATCGCGCAGGACTGTGCAGGAGAGGGAGAAGAGGGCATCCCAAAGGGAGAGGAGTGAGGATGCAAGCAGGAGTGCAGGGCCCAGCAGTGTAACACCTCCTGCACCCAGAACACATGCAGCTGTCACACCAGAGGCAGGCACCATACCCCATCCATCATTGCCTCTGCTCTATGACTCTCCACAGCAGGACCCACGAACACAGTCTCCATCAGCAGCTTCAGAGGTGTCGGAAGTTTTCAGGCCCAAGAGGCATGATGTTCCCTGCTACAAATCCTTGCGACCTCCTCTGATGAGGAAAGGGAGGGTGACACCCAAACTGAGCCAGTGGAGGCAAGCATTGATGGGCTTCCGTCCACTCCTGTAGCTGTGCAATTGTAGTAAGGTGCAGGACGCCATAGAGTCCGGGAGGGAAGCATGGTGACGGGGTCTTCTGGGGGCTGGAGGGCACGATGGTCAAAGTGCAGCGCCTGCAGGCAAAAGCAATTACTGCAGTACGAAGACAAATGCACCACCTGAACAGTAACATGGACAACATGAACCGGGGCATCACCTCCATGGCGGAGAGCATGAGGAACATAACAGATGGGATGAGGCACATGTCCCAGTGCATGATGGAACTTTGTAAATAAAAATTGATACTTGTATAGCGCACTACTCACCCGCAAGGGTCTCAAGGCGCTTGTACGAATACCGCTGTGGAACCCATCCAGGCTTTCCCTGTGAAGCGTCCACTCCTGGGCACCCTCAAGGTGGAGGCCAGGCATCCTAAGCGTTGTGGGGGCCGTTGTGGAGATTAAGCAAGCTATTGCCCAGAGTTGCAGATTGATTGGATTGGAATAGGCACTGAGGTGAGAATTATCAGGTCCGTGGAATTTTTGAGCCCAAGACCCGCAGAGGCGGGGAATTGAACCCTGGGCTAGATCTCTGCATCAGGGTCTGCCGCTCCAACCATTGAGCCACACTTCTTTGTGAAGAACTGCATGATGACCGCACACAGAGGCGCCGGGAGAGGCAGTGCATGCAGCATCAGACAAAGGCCATGAACCGTCTTGCAACAGCAACTTCACTGCTATGTCGTCGTTCTGTTGCGATGCAGGAGGGGCTGGTGCACTGCTGCACAGATCTTACCGGGGGATGTGGAGAGTTACAACCGCGATGGAACTGCTGCTGACAAACCAGTCAGCCAACGCTGGAGATGTAGGTGTAGGGGACACTGATGACACCACCAGCAGGAGCAGCAGCAGCACCCCTATACTGGACATTAGGAGGAGCAGCAGACACCAAACTACAGGCCCTGGCTCAACAGCCAATGTTCAATCCCAACCTCAGGTATCCCGCAGTGTTGTGCGTGGGTGCAGAGTAATGCTGCCCACACTCCAGAGGACATGTTAGGGTGAGGTAACCCGTATCCGCCTAGTTAGGCTTGGCACAATTTGGACTACAATGATGTGTCATTTGACATTTACCGTAGTGCCCATTAAACTACGTCATTCACATTCAACCCCTGACTGTGTCTCCTTACTTACTTAAAAATAGCTGCATGTGATCTCTGCCTGTCTCAGTCTCCCATCAGTAGCTGGCAAAACTCCTACTGCATAGGGCTCTGGCCATTCAGTTCCATCATCTATGGCCTCATGATGTGTTATTTCTATTTCTGTGCCTTTCTTAGTGGCCAGGTTGTGCAGCATGGCACAGGTCGCAATGATTTTACAGCAGATGATAGGAGTGTACTGCCGTGCACCTCCACTCTTGTGGAGGCAGTGGAACCTGCTTTTTAAATGTCCAAATGTGCGTTCAACAACGTTGCGTGTTGCTCTGTGTACCACATTGTAACGTCTCTCACTCCTGGTAGATGGATTCAGGTAGGGGGTGAGAACAAAAGACTGCACAGCATAAGCGCTATCGCCTAGGTGGAAAAGAGAATGCCATGAGTTACATACTCAAAATACATTCATGTGCATTATCAATCAGGGTGTGTCGCAGTTATTTACCTAGCAGGTATCCTTCACCAAATTCTCCAGCAGCAAGGCGTGTGTAGATCCAACTGTTATGGAATATGTATGAGCCGTGGGTGCTCCCCGCGAATTTGGCCACAATGACTGTTATCATGTTGCCAGCGTTGCATTTCACCTGCACATTGATTGAGTGGGTGGACTTTTGGTTCCTGTAGATGTATTCTGTTGCTGCAGGTGGGCATATTGGGATGTGGGTGCCATCTATACAGCCTATGACGTGAGGGAACTGTGCCAGTTGATAGAACTCAGTTTTGGTCTTGAGCAGTTCTGCATGTGTGTCAGGGAAGCTGATGTGATGATGCATTCTCTGCATCATGGCATTCAGGAACTTACGGAAGAAACGGGACAGGCAGCTCTGGGACACCCCACCTACCGCAGCAATCACACTCTGGTAACTCCCAGATGCAAGCAGGTGTAGGCTACACAGCACCTGCACATGGGGTGGGATGGCGTGCGCCCTTGGTGTTGGGTGCTCCAGTAGTGGGTGCAGGTCCCTGATCAACTCCAGGATGGTTTGGGGGTGTAATCTGTACCTTTGCACTATCTCTGCCTCAGTGAGTTGGAAGAGCGCAATCCTCTGCCTGTAGACTTGCTCCTCCCTCATCCAAACCCTCTCTCCTGCTGCCTGTAGCCGCCTTGCAATGACGTAGAATGCCGCCATTCTGGTCACAGTGTTGCATTTTGGGGCCTTTTTTGTAGCCTGCACCTGGTTACCACCTGCTTTCACTCCATGGTAAATACTGACTCTTAAATACCGAATTTCATGAAATTCGGTATTTTTGAGGTTTCCTACATCTCAAAACGCATTTTTTACCATTTCTTATTTACCGATTCGGTAAATAAGAATTTGGTATATTCCGAATCGGTAAATTACCGACTCGTATTTACCGAATCGGTCAATTTTTGACTCCTACATCTCAAAAATCCAATTCCAGTCGGTAAAGGCCGAAATTCAGCAATTTCGGCCGTTACTGACCGGTAATTGGCTACCTACATCTGGCCCTTTATTACCAAAGGCCTCAGAGCTGGATTCTGCACTTAGTTTGGTTCTGCTCTAAGGTATTAGCATCTGAATTGAGCTACCAGTGACTAGCATGTGTGGGAGGGAGGGTCAGGTGGTGGTCTGTGCTTGGGGTGACACTGGACACAATTTACATCAAGGGTCTCATTTAGATATTGGCGGACAAGTTACTCCATCACAAGCGTGACAGGTATCACGTCCGCCATATTAGAAGTGCATTATATCCTTTGACAATTGTAGTAAGGTGGACTGGGATATCTGTCACATTTGTGATGCAATAACCATTCAGCCAAATTCCAAATCAATCTTCAAGTCTGCAACATATGTTGTAGCAGAGAGAACCACCATTACAGGAAGGGGGCTGGAAGCCGCTGTAGTCCCAGAGGCACTGGAAAGGGAATTTGAGTTTGAGAGGGTGGACTGATAGCAACACCTTGGATCTGTTGTGGGTACGCCCGAGAAGCAGGTTTTTTTTTTTTTAGAATCCTTTAATGTCATTTGCTGATTTTGTCTGACACCTGGACCCTCACCTCTCCCTCAAGGCAGGCAGCTTCCAGGTGTTGTGCTTTCTGAGGCTCTGCTACCCTCTTGTAAAGGGTCAACGTGGTAACACTCATACAACAAGTGCCCTTATGAGCCACAGTAATAAGAAACAGTGCACACCAATACCCAGCCCACTAAAGGCCTGAAACAGACCTCAAAATGAGCTTGTAACTACGTGTTCAGCTCCTCTGTTCGTACTGCACTTCCTCCGTTTATATGCCCAAGGCGAGCTTCTTTAATGATGCTTGTGATCCTTGTACTGCAACCATGGCCTTTTAACTATCAGACCATTAACATATGTCTGCTGTGTGCATAGACTCACTTCCCTGCTTCAATTGTCAATGAACCCTGTTGAGGGAGTACTTGGACATAAGATAGTATGGAAGGTGATGAACAGGGAGTAAGGTAAAGCTGAATGTAAGAAATTCCCAAAGGTGTAAATGATGCATTCACCCTGAGTGGTTCATCAGACCTACAAAATCATAATCGAACACACACTGGGGAAAAATCATACCATTGCAATGAATGTGGAAGTAGTTTTAGTGATTCCTCAACTCTCAGGATTCATCAGCAAAGACACGCAGGGGAAAAACCATTACAGTGCAGTGAATGTATGAAGAGGTTCAATTAGTTATCAAACCTACGGTGCCACCAGCGAACACACACAAGGGAAAAACCATATGATTGCACTGAATGTGGAAATAGTTATAGCCATTCCTCAACATTGCGAAATCATCAACGAACACACACAGGGTAAAAAACATTTAAGTGCAGTGAGTGTGTGAAGTGCTTTAGTCAATTATTAGACCTACAAAGACATCAAAGAACACACACACGTGAACGACCCTACCACTGCAGTGACTGTGGAAGTAGTTTTAGTGACCCTTCAACATTAAGAAATCATCAGCGAACACACTTAAGGGAAAAGCCATTCAAGTGCACTAAATGTCCGAAGAGCTTTAGTCGATTATCAATTCTACGAAGACATCAGCAGACACATACAGGGGAGAAACATACCATTGGAGCTGATTTGGAAGTAGTTGTGGGAAGGATTGTCAGTTAACTACAGAGATTAGTGATAAAACCTATAAACACAACACGCTTGAATAAGTTTAACAAGCACAAACTGGAGAGTATTTGTAGCTCATTTTCAACTCGTTATCGACATCTACAGCTACCTGGTATTCAAAGATTGCTTTGCAGCGCATAGCAGTGATTAACACGGCAGCGTTTTTAATTCATCCCGTTTTTTAAATTTTATTTCGTTTATGTTTGTTTTACCTTGTTCTTAGCCAGCAGTGTTGTCCCTCACTCGCACTGTAATTGTTGTTGCACCGCGCTTGGCGGGTCCCTTGATTCCCCGGTCTCCTCTAACTTTGGGCGCCATATTGGGGGTAGTTTCCTGGACGCCAGGCGGAGCCAGTTCTGCTAGCAGACCAGCTGTCGCAAGGACACGCTGGCCTGCATATAAAGCGATCCATCTTACGCGCAGCGTTCTCGCGCAGCGTTCCTGCCGCAGTGACGCCGGAGTCACGCCAGAGTCCAGCCCGTCTGCGCCCGTCAGCGTCCCGGAGGCGACCGGTGCGACAGGTTGGGCTGATTTTAGGCGACTTCTCCGTAGCCGCCGCGAAGCCGCCAGTGCAAGGTGGCAGAGAGGGCTTGGCGCTCGCAGTATGATTCCGCGGCAAAGCTTGCTTACAGGACCTCTGTCAAAGCTTAACATCGTGACATCCTCTCTGAAAAAAGAGGCTATTTTGCGAGGAGGATTGAGACTGCCTCTAATTCGTGCAAAGAGATATTCGCTATTGTGAGGGAATTTACGGCCCCACGTACTCTTTCGACCCAATTGCCCCCTTCTGAGGCGTGGGTTAGCGCCCTTGCTCACTTTTTTACCTCCAAGATTAAGACGATCCAGGACTCTTTCCCCCTGAGGGTGGTTGTATCATCTCCCTGCACTGAGGGTGTCTCTGATTTGCGGATCCGATCCTGGCAGACTTTCCGCCACTCTCAGTTTCCTCGTCCCTGGAACTTATGGCCAACCTTTAAATCTGGATCGCCTCTCGATGCGTGCCCTGCCAAATTTTTGGCTAAGGTGGCAGAAGTTATAAATCCTATTGTGAACCCCACTTTGAACCGCTCCTTGAGTGGGGGGTGGTCCCGCAGTCCTGGAAGCAGGCGATGATCATCCCTTTACTCAAGAAGCCTGGCTTGGATTCGGAGGTTCTGGCCAACTACAGGCCCATTTCTCTCCTGCCCGCTTTTGCTAAGAACTTGGAGAAGCACGCGCATATTGTGCTCTCCAATTATTTGGAACCCATGATCTGCTGCATTCCACCCAATCCGGCTTCCGTACCAACCAGAGCACCGAAATAGCGCTCTTGGAAGTTTCAGAGGCAATTAAAGAGGTACTGGATTCAGGAGGCAAAGCGATGCTTGTGATGCTCGATCTGTCGGCAGCCTTCGACACCGTCCCCCATGAGGGTCTCCTCGCCAGACTTTATGAGATCGGTCTGAGGGGGACGGTGTTCAGCTGGTTTTGATCTTTTTTGGCTGGCCGTCGACAAACGTTCTGGGCCTCTTCCTGCTCTGCCGAGATGCCGTCATTGGGAGTCGGAGTCCCGCAGGGCTCAGTGTTGAGTCCGACTCTTTTTAACATCTTTATGACCCCCCTGGCGGCACTGGCGGAGTCTTTCGGGGCCCATATCGTTTCCTATGCCGATGATACCCAGCTCCTCTTTACGTGTGGGAAAGGAGCAGATTTTGACGGAGAGAGTATCCGCGGGTGCCTTGGGGCTGTTTATAACTGGTTCCAGCTGAACAGCCTCAAGTGCAACTCGGATAAATCTGAGGTACTCTTCTTCGGCTGCAGATCGGACCCAGATTGGCAGGAATGGTGGCCTGCCAATATGTTCCCTCCAGCAGGCTCCTCCCAGCTAGCCAAGAATCTGGGAATCAAGATCGATAATGGCCTGACATTGAGATCTCAGATCCTGAGCCTCACTGGTACTTGGTTCGGCCTCCTCGGGATGCTCCGCAAGTTTCTTCCTCTGCTCCCGGAGGATCATAGGAAGATCACGGTTCAGGCCATAATTGGCTCGAGAATGGACTATTCGAACGTCCTTTATCTCGGCCTGCCGGAGTATCTTTTGCAACGGCTGCAGGTGGTCCAGAATTCGGCAGCACGGGCCATTTTTGGATTACCCGGCCGAGCTAGAACTTCGGGCCTCCTGCAGTTCCTTCATTGGCTGCCCATCCGGAAGCGGATAGTTTTTAAGGCCTTGACCTTGGCCCATAAGGCTCTTCACGCCTCTGGATCAAAATATCTCCAAAAGAGGCTAGCTTTCTATCGCCCTGCCCGTTCCCTGAGATCTGAGTCTCTGTTTCTCGCCGTGGTCCCCTGTGTGAAAAGGTCACGTACAGGGGGCAGGTCCTTCAGGTTGCTGGCACCACAGCTTTGGAATACTTTGCCAGTGGCACTGCGTAGAACCTCCAATCTGTTGGCTTTCAGGAAGGGCCTGAAAACCTGGCTTTTTACTCTTTAGAGATGAGTCTTGACGTTCCGCTTATGGTCTTTTACTTCCCGCAATTTTCTTTATGTTTTTTTTTTTTTCGGTACAGGTCTGCAATAAAGCGCCGGGACACTCTTTGAGTAGCCGTGCGCTATACAAGACAAATATAACATAACATAACATACTATTTTGGTGTTTGATCTTTTTGTGCAACAACCGGTTCAATGACAGCGGTTAGAGAACAACGTGCAAAAGTGCAAGAAGTCAAAGTAAGAAAATGTGACATGCAGTGCACAACATGTACCTCCGTAGCCATAACGCGGGAGCAATGATACTCATTTCAATCATCACATGAAACTGTAAATGCACCCACCAATGTGGCACTTCCCCAGAGGTGTCCAATATCAAGCTGGATCCTTCGAAATTTCCTGGCTCACCACTGACTATGTAAATGATTCACGGTGAGATTAATTGTCTATGAATATATTTTAGAAGTTTTTTTTTTATTTACAGAGAATCCCCAAACAAATCCTAACTGTTTAAAGGATAGAATCTGTGCATGATAGCAATATCTGAGAGACAGCTGTTGAAAAGTTTAGCACTTAATAGGTTTCTTGACGGTTAGGTACACATTTAATCTTGAGCAGTAAAGAATTCCAACTCTTAGAGTCCAGAACTATCGACTCCCTGCTTTACATTTCTTGAACCTTGGCACCGGAAAGGAATTCTGGATTCAGAAGTAAAGGAACAGAAATGATACTGAGTTTTGACACAAATGATATTCAGGTTTGTGTTTACAAGCAAAAAGAAACCCTCGTTTTATAAACTGCCAGTGAATGAATGGACATAAAAAGTATGTGCTGCCTCGCGAGCAAACAAGTGAAACTTTGTAATGCAGTTGGGACATTCTCAGATCACAAATAAGATAGATTGTAGCATTTTGAATAATGTGTAATGTGCTTTTGTGTTGCTGGAGCTGCCAAATACACAGTGTTCTCATAGCCCAGCCTTGCTTAATGGATAGAGTTCACCGAAATAATATACATATCAGAAGAAAGGTTACATCTTTGGTAGCCAAAGATAGTATAAGCTAATGCTTTCCACTGAGTTCATTTTTACAAAGTGCTGAGTTCGGGAAGTTCTTTCTGCTGCCGACCATCATCACCACCACCACCACCCAGCCAGTGAGGAACAGCAACAGGACTGCTCTTCAGCACACCCATCCTTATACGTAACATACTACAGGGGTTGGTTCCAGGGTCAAACTCACCTGACTTTCACGTTAACAGCAAGTTCTAAACTGGACAATTTATATTTAGGAACAAGTGGTTTGTTTGGCCATTAGTGGCATAATAAATTTGAAACCCAATACTGTATAAATCTGAATTATTGCTACATAACTAAACTTCCAAACACCACCCATGTAGGGACATCCAAGAGCCTTTAAAAAAACCAATCTACAGAGGTGTGTACGAGGATCAAACTCAATTTACTTTAACATTAACATGAACTAAATTATGATACAGCAAGAACAATCATGATGGTATGAAATATACACAATGATGACTAGATTGTACATATTAATAAGAAATGTGTGTTTTTGAAATATAATAAAACAACACATGTATTTCAATTCATGATATTTGACTGCTGATTGTAAAGAAGGAGATCTCAAGTGTGATTTATTCCCTAAACTATAAAGATAATTTTTGATGTCAGCAAGGAGCCTAGTTTATTTGGCAATAGAAGGATCAAATCTCAATAGCATGACTGCTTTCAGAAGGGAGTCTGGCACAGGTGGTACTATTAGAGGGAACCTTTCCCACCAGTGTGCCTTCTCTCAGAATGAGAGGCGGTTCTTGCTCTCGCGCCGGTTATGAGCAGCAAGGACGCAAGAACCCTGATTTCGGCCGCGGACCAAAGGGATTAACTCCCGGCAGGACCCCATGTGGCACAATGTGACACACAAGTCGGGGCACTAAGTGAGGACATCCAAATCGCTGAAAAGCTCCAGTCCTAATTCAAAAATTGTTCTCAACTTCCTATCCAATCGTTGACTGACCCACAACAGACAGTCATTACTTCTTCGATTAAAGAATCTCTTATACCCATAAGCAGGGACTGAAAGACACAGATTTCAGGAAGCTCATCTAGTCCTGATGATGATCTTAAATCGCTAAAGATCTAAACGTCGTCGACCTACCAAAGGAAATTCCCCCACCCCATTGTATACAGGTCAGTGGACCACACCTTGTTTGTATGTGACATCTCGTATATTTTCACTTTGTTAACTCATGTCACGATATGCACTCTGTCACTCATGTGAGCACCTGAAACGCATCTCTACATGTTGAAAATATGAAATAAATAATTTTTCACACGTTACCCTACATGTTCTGCTCCAAAGATTAATTTGATACTACGTTTGTGTTACTCTGGGCCGACTTTGGCCACCCTTGAACCATTGTTTGTCCTAATATACTCTATAACCCCTGGTTCACATTATGGGGCACCCTTGTCTCTTAAACCACATTATGGGAATACTCCAGCCCGAAATGCCAAGCCAGCTCCTCCTGTACTGGAAAAAAGGATCCTTGAACCAGTTTTAGGGTTTCACCCCGCATCAGCCAGGAAAGCGTGAATCCAGTGGCACGGTGAGCCCGGGACCCACGTTTGGGCATACCTGGCGCACTTAGGGCGAGAAAGCAAAAGACACACAATTGATAGACAGAATGCATTACACATCAAAACATTCACCCCAGTCAAGAGATCTGGGTTAAATCCATCAGTTTTTTGCTCACCACGGCACCCCAGTTTAGACCTGGCCATATGCAAATCAGTCTTGACCCTGTGCCTCATGGGAACAGTCCAGCCAGAACTGCCAAGCCAGGTCCTCCCTGGGCCGGAAACAAGCATCTTAGAACAGGTTTTGGGGTTTCACCCCTCATCAGCCAGGATAGCTTGAATCCAGTGGCACAGTGAGCCTGGGACCCATGTTTGGGCATACCCGGAGCACTTAGGGCGAGAAAGCAAAAGACACACAATTGAAGGACGGAATACAGAACACATTCACTCCCAGTCAGGAGATCTGGGTTAAATCCCTCATTCTTTTCTCACCATGCCAGCCCAGTTTAACTGGCCATATGCAAATCAGTTATGGCACTGTGCCTTTTGGGAACAGACTAGCCCGAACTGCCAAGCCAGGTCCTCCCTGGACCAGAAACAAGCATTCTAGAACCGGTTTAGGGGTTCCATCCCACATCAGCCAGGATAGCTTGCATCTTGTGGTACAGTGAGCCCAGGACCCATGTTTGGGCATACCCGGAGCACTTAGGGCGAGAAAGCAAAAGACACACAATTGAAGGACGGAATGCAGAACATATCAAAACATTCATCCCCAGTCAAGAGATCTGGGTTAAATCCATCATTCTTCTGCTCACCATGCCACCCCAGTTCAGACCTGGCCATATGCAAATCATTCTTGACCCTGTGCCTCATGGTAACAGTCCAGCCCGAACTGCCAAGCCAGGTAAAGCCTTGAACTCTGGTCCAGGCCAGCACTCTCCCCAGCAGCAGCTCAGCCTCTCAGCTGCTCCTCCCCGGTACAGAGCCTTCTACTTGTACTTTTGTTTTCTCCTCTGTGTTTACTGGTCACTCGTTCCCGCCGCTGCTGCCTCTGTGGTCCCGCCCCTGACACAGCCCCGCTGCCACCTCCCTACCTCGGCTCCCGCCCCCTCCCCTACTTAATGTAGACCGCTGCGGCGGAGCGCGTTTAAAGCCTTTACCTCTGGTCCAGGCCATCAGTCTCCCCAGCAGCAGCACTGTCTCTCAGCTGCCCCACACCGGTACAGAGCCTTCTATGTCCAGGGTTTGTGCGGCTTGTGGTAAATTTTAATTACCTATACGGAATTTATGCGGTAAAATTCAATAAGAATAACTCAGTCAAAAATGAGAGGCAGAATCCGTGATATTTGAGGTTTTCAATGGGGTTTTATTCCTTAAAAAGGAATTGGTTATGGTTCGAACCAGGTTGCTTCACCATTCCGTCACCACGAAGGTTCGGGAAGGGACAGACAGACAATACTTTATTGACAGTTAATCTTATATATAGTCAATGCATTACATTAAAGGCAGATGCAGAAGGCGTAACAGCTGAGAGGAGAGATAAGAATACACATACGTAATGAAAAGGCGTTACAATAGGCGTGCATGAAGGCGTGTACAAGAAACGTCATTAAGAAGATGTCACAAGTGGGTGTCACAAGTGGGTGGATCCATAAGAGAATCCTGCAGTGTCAGCAGAAATACATGGCAGAGATGCGCGCGCAGGCAGCATGACGTGTGATTGACGTGTAACTGGAGGGTGAAGGGGACTTGACATTTAGCCCTACATGAGGAGACAGAAGTCTGGGATGTCAGATCAACCTAATCCCAAATCATATCTAATATCTTGTGTTTGAGGAACTGTATTATCTGGAAGGAAAGGTCTCTCGGGCAGAGGCTATTCTATACTGACTGTGAGTGCGTGTATAAGCGTCTACGTGTTTGCATGAGATGCGAGGGGGCATGGGCCTACCATGGTAACAGGAGCTATGAATTATTTGCACGGAGACAGTGAGGCCGGGCCCTTTGCTCTGCAGCTGGAAGGATGTTTACTTAAACTACTAGACAGGAATGTATTTTTCGAGGAGCGGAGCAGATAACTTGAAGGCTGAATACAGTCTTGGCAGGCAACAGGCTGAGCCAAGCACCGTTAGCCGCGCAGGGAGTAAGACAAAGGTCACGGATACAGATGCAGGCCCAGGCTGAAGCATTCAGAGGCAGAAGGCAGGAAAAGGCTCGATGGCAGAATTCAGGGCCTACTTCGCCAGAGCTGAAAAACGTGTAAAGTACACCACATAAAGACGTTGGCAAGGCATACTTAGGAACGGAATATTCGACCCATTCATGGTGGATCTGAAAGAGGACATATTAACGTTGGACTCAAATGTATTTGCGTCTTCATAGCTGGAAGTGGAGGGAACATACATGTACTTGTAGCGCGTACACGGAGTTGTTGGGGTCTAAGATAGGGGACACAATTGATCATAAAAATTCATATTTCCTCATTCCCTCCTTGTCCCCTACGGACCCTTCATGATATATCGATCTTCATGAATCGATCAATCTGTTCAGGTAACATCATTTGCTCTTCTTTCTTCTTATGGCGTTTTGAATGGGAACTTGAATGTGGAATACATGATGTGGCGCACAAGCCGCAAATCGCTGGCCCACATTGCAGACATAGGCAGCAACTGAATACTATGAGAAGGGCAATGCCTAGGAAGGATAGGACCTTCCATCCCCAGGCGGTCAACGTTGTCCAGAACCAACTGGACCAAGTCCAGGTGCCTGGATTCTGGTGTATCAAACTTGCAATCTTATGAAGACGAGTTATGGCTTTATATACTGATGGCGCGTTTTCTGGAATGAAAACACAGCAGCTCGACCCGATGACTCTACAGGCTCCGCCCCTATCGGCTAGGATGACGTCAAGGACAAGACGATTTTGAAGAACAACAATCCGCATAGCAGACTGCTCCTCTGTTAAGTTGCCTAGAGCGGAAGTAGTTTCATTCACTACTGCTTCGAGGGTTCTAGTTAATTTGCGTATCAATTTACTATTAAAGACAGCACCTAAGTAGGGAAAGAAACCTTTATTGAAGTCTGTGTATTGCTCCCATGCCGTTTCAGTGTAATCGACAATCGGGAGATCTCTCCGGAGTCTATGGTTTACTAGATTGGTATTTCTATGATAGTCAGGAGGGGCTAGGAAAACAGGTGGCAGAAGGAATGCAATGTAACAGGTACCATCCCAATCTAGAGGTAAGCGTATATATGCGGTATGACCACAAATGAAGTAGGAATGACGGGTAGCTCTGAATGTAGACTTGCCTTGATCACTGAATTCGACCACAGTAGTACATTTACTATGACCTAAGTGTACTGAACCATTCTTTCTAACACATAATTCACCTGTGACTGGTAATACTGACATAGCAGGCAAGACTGGTGCAGCTTCGGATTCTACATTCAAAATCATGAGGTTAATGGTAAAATTACCTAGTCCATATACTTCATTTTCTAGATCAGTTCCTGTCCTTGTGGGAAGTCCCTCCTTGTTAGGGTAGCAAGCTTTAAGCAAAACTAAGTTCAGGTTTCCCCAAACCCAATTTCCATCGTAAACTACAGTATCTGAATCTAAGGAAGTAATCAAACTAAACCATGCGCCACATGGACCATTGTGTGTGAACGGGTACGGAAAGAGGGGCAGAACTCCCTTGTATTTCTGGTAGCGAGGGAGTCGGCCACATATCCAACAATTTGTAGCGTTGTTGGTCAGATGGGAGTGATGTAACATACTAATGAATGTGTTGTTGCGCAGCGCAAGTCTGTAAGACAATTCATGCGGAGGTAATTCGCTAAAAGAATGTTCGGCAGTGACGTTGAAAGCAGATTGTGCACGCTTGAAAATAGGGTAATAGATATGCAGTAATATACTTGCAGCAATAATCAGAAGACTTAGAAAAAACATAATCAATAATGTCACTATACAGTGACTACGAAGTGATTTACAATATGCACGTTTCTTGAGCTGTCTCTGTCTCTCTCTCTATCTCGGTCTAGGGGATACATGTCAGAAACTAATTTAACCGATTCACCTAGGGGAGGACTTAAACAATTAAACTGTCTGACTTGCTAGACCGTAATTTCAGTCTATATTCTTGAGATGCGGTTTTCTCAACCAGGGGGAGTTTTGAGTCAGTCTGTGGAGGAGGGCAGGGCTGAGAGTTCAAGTCAGAAGGAAGTCCATGAAACTTTTTAATGTGGCTCGAGTGCAGCCACCCTTTCCTGCCCTCAACTTTCCCGGCGGTCCTCGTCGTCAGAAGAACCAACTTCGGGGTTTGCCAGCGGGGCTCCAGCGGACTTCTCCGGTCAAAATTACGCACAAAAACAAAGTCTCCAGGGACCACTTCATGGGGCTTCACCTCGGTGTTGTCGGGAAAGGCTGCAGCTACCTGTGAACGACAAGATTGTAGTGCAGACATCAAGGAAGCAAGGTAATCTGTCAGCATAATACAGTCAACATCTGTTATTTTACGAGGTATAGGCGTCCCCCACATATTTGGTGGCCTACCAAAGACCACCTCATACGGGGATAGCCCTGTTCGAGAATGCGCTACCATCCTCATATAGAAGAGCGCAACTGGCAAAGCTACTATCCAGTCAACGCCTTTCTCTCTGCAGATTTTTGAAAGTCGGATTTTCAGAGTCTGATTATGGCGCTCCACGAGACCTGCTGCCTCGGGATGCCGGACACAGTGGAATTTCCACTGATAGCCTAACAGGAGTGTAACGTGTTTCACAAGCTCGGATGAGAATGGCTGACCGTTATCTGAGTACACGATACGGGGCAAACCATACCGTGGGAAGAATTCGCGAACCAGCTGCTTGGCCGTGGTCGGAGCAGTGTAATCTGGGACTGGATATGCTTCTAACCATCGGGAAAGTGCACATACGACTACGAGGACATATTTGAATCCTCGACAACGTTCCATCTGGATATAATCCATCTGGAGGACTTCAAAAGGGTGATCGGGAGGCTGAAATCCACCTTGCTCTACAGGAATGCTTTTACCTGGATTGAACTGACAACAAATCATGCAAGTACGCACTTTCTGTTTGGCTGCTGCTCGTAAGTTTTTATTGAACCATATGTGTTGAACACTGTCTAGCATGGCTTTTTCTCCTAGGTGTGCTGGACTATGTATCGTGTTAATGATAACTTGAACCATAGAGTCGGGGAGAAACCATGTAGATTTTCCCTTCGTCATCCATCCCTGATCTGTTTGGATCCCTCCTAGTTCAGTCCATTTCTTGATTTCGTCTGGTGTAGCATGTGTCTGTATGTCAATTACATCATGGGCGGGATCCCTAACTGTCATGCAGTGTGTCGGTGTCGGAACTATTGTCTTTGTCAAGTCAGTTGCATGAGTTCGATTCTGGGCAGTTTGCTTAGCTGTTCGGTCTGCCAGGTCGTTACCCTGGGAGATGGTATCGGTGACTTTTGTATGTGCCTTACACTTCATGATAGATATTGCAGTAGGCAGATGTATTGCATCTAACAGAGCTTGAATGAGGGGACCGTGTTGGATGTTGGCACCGTGAGAAGTTAAGTAACCTCTCTCTCGCCAAAGGACTCCGAAGTCGTGAACGACTCCGAATGCATAACGTGAGTCAGTGTATATGTTAACTTTCTTATTTTTGGCTTGAATACAGGCTTGTGTCAGAGCGATGAGCTCTGCTGCTTGAGCTGACAAGGTGTCGATACAATTGGTTTCAATAACTTCGGTGTCTGTCGTGACTGCGTAAGCGGCCACTAATTCACCTGTACCTGTTCTCATACATGAACCATCCACATAAAGTGTCAGGTCTGGATCTGGCAATGGAACGTCTGTCAAGTCTTGTCTGGGTTTCGTCGTAATAGTAATGACTTCAATACAATCATGTGCCAATGGGTCTATTCCACTTAATGGCAAAAGTGTAGCAGGATTCAACGTACTACAGCGTCTGATTTCTATGTGTGGCTGAAACAATGTCAATTCATAACCTGTCAGTCGTGCTATAGTCAAGTGCTGGGTCTGTGTACGGTTTAAAAGAACTTCCACAGAATGTGGAACTTGCACTGTCAATTGATGTCCTAATACTATGGAATCACTTTGTCTGATTGCTAAAGCTGTTGCTGCAACTGATTTCAAGCACGCAGGCAGAGCCTGGGCCACTGGATCTAATGTGCTAGAAAAGTAAGCACACGGTTTGTGTGAACCTGCTTGTTCCTGAGTGAGTACTGACAAGGCAGTACCTTCACGTTCTGTGACAAAAAGTGTAAAAGGCTTACTGTAACATGGTGTTGCTAAAACAGGTGCTTGGCATAAGGCTTTCTTTAAGTCTTCAAAAGCTTGTGTATGTTCTTGAGTCCAAGGGAGGACAGTCGATGTCGCTGCCTCCTGAGTTGTCAACTGAATGAGTGGCTTTGCTAGAAATGCATATTGGGGAATCCATTGTCTGCAGTACGAAGTGAGGCCTATAAAGGCCCGCACCTCCTTTTGTGTCTTGGGTGGTGGCATGTTTACAATTAACTGGATGCGGTCAGGTGTGAGCTGTCTCCCCCCTTTGGACAGCAAGTGACCAAGGTACACAACTTGCTGAACATAGAATTGCAGCTTCGAAGGGGATACCTTGTGCCCCTTGTCAGCCAGAAAATTTAAAACCGTCAGTGATGCTTTTTCACATTCGGGTTCGCTTCGGGCGGTGATCAGCAGATCATCGACATACTGAAGTAGGGCAGTGTTAACAGGCATGTGGATACTGCTGAGTTGTCTTTTCAGTGCTTGGCTATAGATGCTGGGGCTTTCTGTGAATCCTTGAGGTGCGCGTGCAAATTTGAAACTTCGTCCATTTAAACAGAATCCGAACAAGTATTGGCTTTCCGGATCGATTGGGGCGCTAAAGAAGGCGTTCTTGAGGTCAATTACAGTAAAGAACGTTGCTTCTGAATCAATAGCTGTCAGTAATGAAGAGATATCTGGAACCACGGGATACTGTGGTACAATGCATTTATTCAATTCGCGCAGATCAATAACTAATCGATAAACTGGTGGTGCATTTGGATCAGTACGTTTAAGAACTGGAATGATAGGAGAATTACATACATTGGAGTCGGTCTCCACGACCACTCCTTGTGCAATGAGCTCGTCAATGATTTGCAGTAAAGCCACTACAGCATCTGGAGGTAACTTGTATTGTCGAATTCGTGGTAATACCACTCCTGCTTTGAGTGTGAATCGATATGGTGTAATGTGCATACAACCTACATCAGTGGGGCCTTGCGCCCACAAATGTGCAGGGACATTCTGTAACCGGTGATCCATGTCTCTCAATACGTAGTGACCTTTAAAATCTCGCAAGAATAATCGTACTCCTTCCGGAGAACAGCATATTATAGCTCCTAGAGCTTTCAGTGTCTTTATACCTAGCAAGTTTTCTGGGCATGATTTTGTAAGCAATAAGTCTGTAGTCCGTGTCAAAGGACCAACTGCAAGAGGAAGAGGTTGCGATACTTCGTTAATAATAGGCTTTCCTGAAAATCCAAGGGAAACATTCTGTGAGCCTGAGAGGGGTGCCCCTGGAACCTCATTGTGACTAATCGTTGTTCTGCTTGCCCCTGTATCAATTAGAAACTTTCTGTCTTTCCCTAATACTTGACTGTGTACATAAGGACCCTCTTGATCTACAGGAACCTCAATAAGAGGCAAGCCAACCTCCCACTCTAGGCTGTTTCATGTGTATCGCTGATAATCGGGGTAGTCATTTTGTGCATACTGGTACATCTGTTGTGTCGTATTTTGTGTTGCGGCAATAGGCTGTGGCTGTGGTACTGCTATGGTCTGCTGTGAAGCTGGCATAGGCTGTATATTCTGTATATTCTGGGGTACTTGTTGGGCCTGATCTTGTCTAGGTGGACGCGGTCTCTCCTTGGTCTTACCCGTGGAGATATTGTGTTTCAGAACTGCGCAATCGTTTATATAATGACCTGGCTGTTTGCAATAGTTACATGTCCCTTTAACAGGAGCCGTCGAATTACTAGGCTGGGTCGCACCCTTTTTGTGACCGTCAGCTGGAACTGACTGAGCAACTAACATTTTCATTTTCGTGTCTTTCATACGTCTTTGTTCGTGTTCTTGTTCTTCTCTAATTCTATTCTGGTGGTACTGTAACATTTGTAACATTTGTGAAGGGGTATTAGCTTGCCAAGTGCTTTCGACTTTCAGTACTCTGTTCTTAACCTGGGGCAGGGAATTCTCGACTAATTTTGTTACAAAAAGATGTGGATATGATTCGCTACTTGGTTTCAGACCGCTGTTAATACCAAAACATTTTTCAAAACGGGAATAAAAATCACTAGTGTCTTCATCGGGTTTCTGTTTACAGGCTGAGATTGCACCCAGTCTTCCTTTTTCGTGGCTAATAAACGTGGCAATACTTGTACTAACAATCCTGGTAACGCTTTAACTTTGTCTCCAAGCCCTAGGCCTGGAATTCGGGTATTTTCTTCGTTTTCTAATGCAGCCCAATCAATCTTTGCATTTCCCACTTCCCATTCTTTTTCTTTGAGTTTCTCGTAAATACCGGCAGGCAATAATACTTTCAATATTTTCATAAGGTCAGGATAGGTGTAATCACCCATCAGTAACATGTCTTTTATTTCACGATGAAAACCTGCTGGATCTTTGTCATGGCTGGGTACTAATTTTTTCATTTCCAATAATTCTATTTTAGTTATGGGCGTGTACACAAACACGCGTCTAAGCGTATTATCATCATTCTTAACTGGGTGCACTTCTCGTAACGGATTCTGTCTGTCTATGTAATACATTTTTCTTTCCATGGAGTGTGCTGAATCAGGCTGTGGACACAGGAAGGCACTATATCTGTGCCGATGTTCTAGAATTACTTTAATTAGATCGGTACCTAGACCTCTCCATTTATTCGTGAGTAGTTCTACTAATATATCAGGCAGGGGACCTGGATCTGAATGTTGGCTTCTATACAATATGAGCAGGTGTTGTATCATGTACATACCAGCTAAACGCTGTTCGCTTGGTGTCATATTCAAAAACGTGTGTGCTAACGCATCATCACTATATTTCTCAGGATTGTCAGCCCATTGTACTGCTGACCTAGCTAATTCTTGTTCGTCCATAGAATCAAGTACATGGTACCCCATTCGTTCTCGAAGTCTGTTGTCAGTGGCCTGGAATAATTGTTCAGGCGTTCTCGGATTGGACATGGCTTCCTGAAAAATTATTTTACTTTCTGGACGTACTGGACGCATTGAATTATTATAGGATCTTCCTTTACCTACATAAGCTATCATTTCTCTAACTGATAATTGTGCTTGTCCTGCTGTCTCTTCTGGTGCGTCCTCCTCCCCTGAGGACTCAACTTTGTCTGAATCTATTTCTGGTTCTGGCTGTCTTCTTTCATGTATCTTTATTACTGCCTTTCTGATCCTTCGGTACATGTTTTCTACACAACCCTGTTTATCATGATTCCCGTCTGATATATTCTGACCCCATCTGTGAAGTGCTTTTATTTCTTCCGGGTCTGCACCCGGCCTATCCTGTTCTCTTATTAGGCAGTTTATGAAAAACCGTAATATCTTGCCTTGAGTGTCAACTTTTTGGTAAGCCATGGCCTCGCCAATACTTTCAGGGCCTACCCCTGTTTGAACAAAATGATATATTCTATCTAGATGATCGACCATTCCAGGTAGTGTCAATAGAAAGTTTGTAACTCGTCGCAATCGTATTGATGCGAGCAGCATCCTGTCGTCATTCTTTTTACCGGGTACTGGATCATATCTACAATCTGCAAGACGTTCTTTATATATATGTCAAAATCGGCTGCTTGAGGTGTACGTTGTTGTGCTAGATCCCTATAGGTCCATCGGTGTGCTTGTGGTGGCGTTTGGAAACCTGTCGCACCTCCTACCGCACCTCCTGAGGCGCCGGATCCAAAAGGATTCGATGGGTGTAAAGTAGGAGGAATAGGTGCAGGAAGAGGTGGAAGAACAGGCGGAAGGGTTGGAACAGGAGGAGGGGTAGCTTGCAGCGGTGGTGGAGGTTGAATATCTCGGGGTCGAGCGCCGCCAGTGGGAGGTGTGCGTGGCGTGGCGGTGCGGTATTAACATATTCGGGGGCTACATCGTCTAGATAGGAAGAAAGAAAAATGTCCTTTGCGGTTTTGTGATGCAGTTTAGTCGGGAGCAATGGAGGTGGCAGATCTTTTGGTACTTCCGGGGTGGCCTTAGGTAAACCCTCGGCCAGGAGAGGATACATAACATTCATAAGGGTGTTTCGTTGTCTGTCTACTTGTTCTATTTTTACTCGGATACCTTCCTCAACTAATACGTTTTCTCGGGCCTTGTCTGAATCCTCTCTACTTTTCTCTTCTTTTCTGTGTGCTTTTTCTGTACGCCTATGCGATTCTTTACGCCATAATTCAATGGCATCTTTCTGCGACTGTCTGGCTTTCTTTTTCCATAATGCTTCTTCTACTCTCATGATGCAATCTGCATCCCATGTCCCAGCAGCGGGCCATCTCTGATTCTCTGCTAGGTCCTTGGTGTAGTCCACCCATAAATCAAGATATAAAACGGCATCTAGGCCATGTTTGTGGTACATAAAGTACCCTGGAGTGTCCCTAGGTGGAATGGGAACAGCTTCCTCGAGTATCCCTTTTCTAGTTTTTATCTGTCTTAATTTGGAGAATAACGGCATCTTAAAAATCAGGCTACTTGATTCTTACTTGAATTTGAACACAATTAATACAATAATCACAATAATGAAGATCGAACAATCACTCATACCACAACATTTTGAAACACATTAAAACATTTTAAAACGAACAACAATGATTAGAATAAAACCAGCTAACTACATGATACTGGATGTACTGCTAAACAGTACAGATACACCGCTAAAACAGTGCAGACAGGATATACTGCTAAACAGTACAGATATACTGCTAAACAGTGCAGACCAGGTCTGTGTACCCAAACCCGTCTTGACCGGCACAAATTAATGCGCACGTCTAGATGCGTCCCCAGCAATGGTACTCACCGGGAAGCACGGAACGGAAGGCCTCGGAAACTCTGGACTGGACTGGACTGGACCGGACTCGACTCGTGACGTAGATACTTCGGAACTTCGGAACCTGGTGGGCCTCTGTATACCTCGGATCTTGCTCTCTCAGCTAGGCTCTGGTCGGGATCCTCCGCACTCCTCACCGCCTCGTCTGGGTGTTGATCGCAGCCTCAGTCACCTCCGTTGGCCCGAGGGAGATACAGGAAATCCTGCGGGTACGCGTAGTTGTCCGTCCGGCTGTGGCAGGGGGCTAGGCCTGCAACGCACCTCCGGCGCGTGGGGTGGGGGAGGAGTCCCTATTCGGGCGCCAATTATGTGGTAAAGTTTAATTACCTATACGGAATTTATGCGGTAAAATTCAATAAGAATAACTCAGTCAAAAATGAGAGGCAGAATCCGTGATATTTGAGGTTTTCAATGGGGTTTTATTCCTTAAAAAGGAATTGGTTATGGTTCGAACCAGGTTGCTTCACCATTCCGTCACCACGAAGGTTCGGGAAGGGACAGACAGACAATACTTTATTGACAGTTAATCTTATATATAGTCAATGCATTACATTAAAGGCAGATGCAGAAGGCGTAACAGCTGAGAGGAGAGATAAGAATACACATACGTAATGAAAAGGCGTTACAATAGGCGTGCATGAAGGCGTGTACAAGAAACGTCATTAAGAAGATGTCACAAGTGGGTGTCACAAGTGGGTGGATCCATAAGAGAATCCTGCAGTGTCAGCAGAAATACATGGCAGAGATGCGCGCGCAGGCAGCATGACGTGTGATTGACGTGTAACTGGAGGGTGAAGGGGACTTGACATTTAGCCCTACATGAGGAGACAGAAGTCTGGGATGTCAGATCAACCTAATCCCAAATCATATCTAATATCTCGTGTTTGAGGAACTGTATTATCTGGAAGGAAAGGTCTCTCGGGCAGAGGCTATTCTATACTGACTGTGAGTGCGTGTATAAGCGTCTACGTGTCTGCATGAGATGCGAGGGGGCATGGGCCTACCATGGTAACAGGAGCTATGAATTATTTGCACGGAGACAGTGAGGCCGGGCCCTTTGCTCTGCAGCTGGAAGGATGTTTACTTAAACTACTAGACAGGAATGTATTTTTCGAGGAGCGGAGCAGATAACTTGAAGGCTGAATACAGTCTTGGCAGGCAACAGGCTGAGCCAAGCACCGTTAGCCGCGCAGGGAGTAAGACAAAGGTCACGGATACAGATGCAGGCCCAGGCTGAAGCATTCAGAGGCAGAAGGCAGGAAAAGGCTCGATGGCAGAATTCAGTACACCACATAAAGATGTTGGCAAGGCATACTTAGGAACGGAATATTCGACCCATTCATGGTGGATCTGAAAGAGGACATATTAACGTTGGACGCAAATGTATTTGCGTCTTCATAGCTGGAAGTGGAGGGAACATACATGTACTTGTAGCGCGTACACGGAGTCGTTGGGGTCTAAGATAGGGGACACAATTGATCATAAAAATTCATATTTCCTCAGGCTGCCCGGTCCTGCGCCTCAGGTGTTCCTCACTTGCCTGCCGTTCAGTTTAATTTAATTTTTAACTTCACTTTCTGCTGTATTCTCCGCCTTTGCCTTGTGTTAGTGTAATTTTGTAATCTTGTTGCCTGGCGTTACTGTCCTTTTGTTTTCCCCTCTGTGTTTACTGGCGACTCGTTCCAGCCGCTGCTGCCCCTGTGGCCCGCCCCGACACAGCCCGCTCGCGCCTCCCTACCTTGGCTCCCGCTCCCCTCCCCTACTTAATGTAGACCGCTGCAGAGGAGCGTTTTTAAAGCCTTTACCTCTGGTCCAGGCCAGCATGCTCCCCAGCAGCAGCTCCGCCTCTCAGCTGCCATGCGCCGGTACAGGGCCTTCTACGTTCAGGGTTCGCGCTGACTGCCCGGTCCTGCGCCTCAGGTGTTCCTCACTTGCCTGTTGTTCAGTTTAATTTAATTTATATCTTCACTTTCAACTTTATTCTCCGCCTTTGCCGTTTGTTAGTGTAATTTTCTAATCTTGTTGCTTGGTGTTATTGTACTTTTGTTTTCCCCTCTATGTTTACTGGTCACCCGTTCCTGCTGCTGCTGCCCCTGCAGGCCCGCCCCCGACACAGCCCCGCTCCTGCCTCCCTACTTCGGCTCCTGCCCCCCTCCCCTACTTAATGGAGACCGCTGCTGGGGAGCGCCTGTAAAGCCTTGACCTCTGGTCCAGACCAGCACTCTCCCCAGCAGCAGCTCTGCCTCTCAGCCGCCCGCGCCGGTACAGATCCTTCTACGTCAGGGTTACGCTGACTACGGGTCCTGCACCTCAGGTGTTTTTCACTTGCCTGCCGTTCAGTTTTATTACATTTTTATCTTCACTTGCCACTTTATTGTCCGCCTTTGCCTTGTGTTAGTGTAATTTTCTAATTTTGTGGCCTGGTGTTTTTGTACTTTTGGTTTTCCCTCTGTGTTTACTGGCCACTCGTTCCTGCCGCTGCTGACCCTGCGGCCCAGACACCGCCCGCTCCCGCCTTCCTACCTCGGCTCCCGCTCCCCTCCCCTACTTACCCTAAGGTAAGCCCGTCTGCGCCCGCCCGCGACTACGACTCTACCTCCCTCAACACACTCAATCCTGGAAGACACACCGACTGCATTAGATCCTCCCCGAACACCACCCATGGAAAGTTCTCGTGCAGAGCCTGTCGCAGAACCTTCACCATCGACAATACCCAAGCCACTGCCGAAGGCCTGCTGGACGCTCGCACCACCAACACCGTGACCTGCATCCTCCTCAACGTGCGCTCCCTCCACTGACACGTCATATAGATATGGGACCTGATCGACATGCTCTCGCCCGACGTCGCCTTCTTCACAGAAACATGGAACAATGCAACCTCCGGCCCATCATCGCCACGGCCAACTCTGACGGCTACAAGATCCAGAGAAAGGACCACCCCATTAGCCCAGGAGGAGTACTCACCATCGCACACAAGACCCCCCTCCGACTCTCCACATCCAGCACGAGTGACCACCACTCCAACACACAACACCTCAACTTCCAAATCCAGACCAGCCCCAGGACCACCACGCTACGGGGTACCCTCATCTACAGACCACCGGGAACCAGGCCGCATCTACCATCGCCGAGCTCGCCGCTCCCCTTGCTATCACCTCCATGGACTACATTATATTCGGGGACCTGAACTTCCACCTGCACAACCACGACAACCACGATTTCATCACTCTCCTCGACAATTTTGTCAACCTCGGACTGAAGCAGCTGGTCAACACTCCCACACACAGAGCTGGACACACCCTCGACCCTATCTTCGTGGGAGCAACAAATATCCGTTTCAGCCACACCACCCAGCCTCTCTGAACGGACCCCCACTTCATCATTTCATCTTCCACACCACCCCTGCACCCAAGCCCGCCCCGTGACCGCCACGAAGAAACTGGAGCAAGGTCACAGAGGAACTCCTCATCATCACCCTCCTCCATGACCCCCCCAGCGCCACGACCGACACCAATTCCTCAGCCACAGAACTTCACCTCTGGATCTCTCGCTGCACCTACAAACTCACACCCCTCCGACCCCCACCAAACTACCCCCGCTGAAGGCTGCCTGGTTCACCATTGACCTACAGGAAGCAAGACACTCTTGCAGACACCAAGAGAAAACCAGAAAATCATGGACGCACAGATCAACCAGGGGAGCACCCTGAAGGAATACCACCAGCGCATAAGGGACACCAAGCGGACCTTCATAAGAGACAAAGTCCAGACCAACGCGACCAATGCCAAAGAACTGTTCAACGTCATTCAACAGTTCACAAAAACCCCAGCGAAGCTACTGACATCACACACCTTCCCAGCAACTATGCCACAAGCTCAGCTCTTACTTCCAGCTGAAGATCAAGGCCCTCTACGACAATTTCAGCGATACGGTGCCAGACACCACTGCCCCCCCCCCTCCCCATCGCTGCTGATAAGCCAACCATCATGACCTGGAATCCTGCTACCATCGAACACATCACCGCTACCATGAAGTAAATCCACGCAGGAGCCCGAACGGACCCCTGCCCACTGCACATATTCCACCAGGCCGCTGCCGCCATCGCACCCGAACTGGGACTGACCATCAACGCCTCCTTCAGGTCCGGCATCTTCCCAGATGACTGGAAGCGGGCGGAGGTAAAACCCCTCCTCAAGAAACCCACAGCCGACCCAACGGACCTGAAAAACTACCAGCCCATCTCCCTCCTCCCCTTCGTGGCCAAAGTCACCGATCAACTCGTGAACGCCCAGCTGACCACCTTTATCAAAGAGAACTTCATCCTAGATGCCTCCCAGTCTGGATTCCGCAGCAGCCACAGCACCGAGATCGCTCTCCTCGCCGCCACTGACGACATACGCATGCTACTCAACCAGGGACACACTGTAGCCCTCATCCTTCTAGACCTCCCCGCAGCCTTCGACACCGTTTCTCATCGTACTCTTGCAGCCAAACTTCACAACACAGAGACACAAGGAACTGCCTGTGACTGGATCCGATCCTTTCTCTCCGATAGAACCCAGAGGGTCAGACCCCCCCCCACTTCCTCTCCGAACCCACCAGTTTCAACTGAGGAGTACACCAAGGCTCATCACTCAGCCTCTACACCCAGCTCATCCTCACTAAGAATCCTGAAGATACCAGAATCTGTTTCTAGGAAGGAATGAAGAACGTGGCGGCCTGGATGAAGGACAGTTGTCTGAAGCTCAACTCAGAGAAGACCGAGATCCTCATCCTCGGACCCTGCAACTCTGCCTGGGACAACACCTGGTGGTCCTCCGCCCTCGGGAACCCTCCCAATCCCACTGACCACGCATGAAACCTCAACATCATCCTCGACCCCCCCCCCCTCTCCATGAACCGCCAGGTCAATGCAGTCGCCTCCACCAGCTTCAACTGCCTGCACATCCTACGAAAGACCTTCAAATGGACCCCCCCCCCCCAACTGCAGAAAGACTGTTACCCATGCACTCATAACCAGCAGACTGGACTACCGCAATGCCCTATCCGCCGGAATCAAGAGCACTACTCTGCAACCGACCCCCAGCAAGTTCAAAGGTGAGTGAAAGGAGGTGTGTGTGTGCATGAATGTGTGCATGAAGGCTGCGGTGCATGCATGCACACGTGAAGCACGGGTTTGCTCTGGTGGGGTGGTGTGTGCATGAAGGCCTCGGTGCATGCGTGCACATGTTTGCTCTTGTTGGGTGGTGTGTGCATGAAGGCCTCGGTGCATGCGTGCATACGAGCAGCACGTTTTTGGTCTGGTGGAGTGGTGTGTGCATGAAGGCTTCGGTGCACACGTGCAGCACATGTTCGCTCTTGTGGGGTGGTGTGTGCATGAACATGTGCATGAATGTGTGCATGAAGGCCTCGGTGCATGCATGCACACAAGCAGCACCTGTGCATGTAGGCCTTGGTGCATGCGTGCACACGTGCAGCATGTGTATTTGCTGGTGGGGTGGTGAGTGCATGAATGTGCGCATGAAGGCCTCGGTGCATGCATGCACATGAGCAGCACGTGTTTGCTCTGGTGGGGTGTGTACATGAATGTGTGCATGAATGTGTGCAGGAGGGCCTCGGTGCACACGTGCCCATGAGCAGTACGTGTTCGCTCTGGTGGGGTGGGGTGTGCATGAATGAGTGCATGAAGGTCTCGGTGCATGCGTGCACACGAGCAGCACGTGTTTGCTCTTGTGGGGTGGTGTGTGCATGAAGGCCTCGGTGCATGCGTGCATACGAGCAGCACGTGTTTGCTCTGGTGGAGTGGTGTGTGCATGAAGGCTTGGGTGCACAAGTGCAGCACATGTTTGCTCTGGTGGGGTGGTGTGTGCATGAATGTGTGCATGAAGGCCTCGGTGCATGCGTGCACACAAGCAGCACGTGTGCATGTAGGCCTTGGTGCATGCGTGCACACGTGCAGCACGTGTATTTGCTGGTGGGGTGGTGTGTGCATAAACGTGTGCATGAAGGCCTCAGTGCATGCATGCACACGAGCAGCACGTGTTTGCTCTAGTGGGGTGTGTACATGAATGTGTGCATGAATGTGTGCATGAGGGCCTCGGTGCACTCCTGCACACGAGTAGCATGTGTTTGCTATGGTGGGGTGTGTGCATGAATGTGTGCATGAAGGCCTCGGTGCATGCATGCACACGTGCAGCACATGTTTGCTCTGGTGGGGTGATGTGTGCATGAAGGTCTCGGTGCATGCGTGCACACAAGCAGCACGTGTTTTCTCTGGTGGGGTGGTGTGTGCATGAAGGCCTCGGTGCATGCGTGCACAAGAGCAGCACGTGTGTATGTAGGCCTCGGTGCATGCGTGCACACGTGCAGCATGTGTTTGCTCTGGTGGGTGCATGAAGGTCTCGGTGCATGCGTGCACACGAGCAGCACGTGTTTTCTCTGGTGGGGTGGTGTGTGCATGAAGGCCTCGGTGCATGCGTGCACACGTGTAGCACGTGTTTGCTCTGGTGGGATGGTGTGTGCATGAATGTGTGCATGAAGGCTTTGGGGCACACCTGCAGCACGTGTTTCCTCTTGCGGGGGGGGGGCGGGTATTTCACCCTCCTTCCTTCCTGTCTATTTCAACCCTCCGCCCCGAGGGAAACCAGAACCTGCATCATGATTATGTGATAACATTAATTCCATCGCTTTCTGGAAGGTTTTTAGAATTCAGTCTCGTCTGCACAGGATCAACTCTTGGCCTGCAGTTACCGCCCACTCACTCTCCTGAGTGTGCGCTCAACCCGCTGAGTTACCTCCCCAGTCCACAGCTTGGAAGGCGCCTCCCATGAAGCGCTCAGAAGCCTGGCTTCTATGGAGGGGACCGGCGCTGAGGGGGGGGGGGGTCACTGATGGGGGGACGGGGCACTTGTGGGGGGGGGGGGGACACTGATGGGGGGGATACGAGAGAGCAGGGGTGCTCTCATATTTCTTCCCGGTCGTTGCACCCTCTGTTATTTTCACGCGGGTGGCCCCTCCCTGCTGCTGGTGTTTACTCCCAGGATGGCGAGGGAGGGGGCACATTAGGGTTCAGTGCCCCCCGCTTCGCCCAGCCACACAATAGAAGTGTGGCTCAATGCTTAGAGCAGCAGACTCTGATGCAGAGATCTAGCCCGGGACCAGGGTTCAATTCCCCGCCTCGGCGGGTCTTGGGCTCAAAATTCCACGGACCTGATAATTCTCGCCTCGGTGCCTATTCCAATCACGGAGTCCCAATCTGCAACTCTGGGCAATAGCTTGCTTAATCTCCACAACGGCCCCCACAACGCTAAGGATGCCTGGCCTTCACCCTGGGGGTGCCCAGGAGTGGACGCCTCACAGGGAAAGCCAGGACGGGTTCCACAGCGGTATTCGTACAAGTGCCTTGAGACCCTTGTGGGTGAGTAGTGCGCTATACAAGTATCAATTTACATTACATTTACAGCGGCTTTGGAGAGTGGGGGGCTGGTGCCAGCAGACTTGCATATTTGATGCGCACAGGGATGTAAGCTGGTGCACAAGGAGCACAGATGAGGAGCAGATCCAGGGTAGTGCTGAGTATTGAAGGATGTGGGATGGAAAGCACTGATTTACACTTTGGATAGAATAGATGTTTTTCAAGGCATTTACGCAGCCCGAGCACACCGGCCTTTCACTGGCCCGGCCTGGGAGGGGTTTCCACAGGTAGAGCCAGTCTGCCTCTTTCTCTTCTCTGCTTGGAAACTTTGGGGCAGATTTACAAGAGATGCGTCACTTTCCTTGCGCCACACGAAAACATGCTTGTGCCACCGTGGATGCGCCGTATTGACAATACATCGCACCATGGCGTAAGGATTGACAGATACGTCAGAAATTCTGAGGCATCTGTTGGCGGAAAAGTCACGCATTGCTGGAGTCATGTGTCAAGCACGACGCACCTCCAGCAATGTGTGTTGAGGTCTATTCCCACTACACCGCGTCACTACTCACACCTGCTTCAAGCAGGCGCAGGTTTTGACATAGTGGCATCCTAAAAATGATGCAGTGAAATCTTGTATATTTCACTGAGTCACTTTTATGAGGCCTTCCTGCGTCCGAACGCCCACCCTGCATACATTATACCTGACGCAGGTAATGTGACGTAGGGCTTTACTATGTGACGCATCTCCTTAGAAGCGTCACGTTGTAAATAGGCCGCATTGTTTACGCCGCAGTTGCGTCAAAAAAGTGATGCAACTGCAGCGCTGAAGTCACGCAAGGGGCTTGTGAATCTGCCCCTTTGTGTTGATGGTTTGTACAACACTGTAAGACACCTGATGATAGTCTCACAGGAGCGCAGGATAGGGGACTAAAACAAGAGAGCATTTGACAGAATTGATCTCGCAGCTCCTCTTCCCCTCAACAGTGCCGCCACCACCAGGGGGACTGGGTGCACAGTATCTGCTTTGATCGCAACATGTAACAAGCATTGGCATAGCCAATAGGTCTCGCCTTTGGGACCTTATATGTGTTTAGCCATGCAACACTTGATGTTGTTGCACCAAGGATATTGTGCTGCAGAACTAAACACTTATAGGGTCCCAAAGGCGAGACCTATTGGCTATGCCAATGCTTGTTATTATATGCAGTTTGTTAATGCTATTGCAAAACTATACTTTCAACAAGTAAACAGCTCCTATGGCCCTGTTTGAAGCTAAGAAGCATTACTCTCATGGGAAAATACTAACAAGGATTTTGTGCTGGATAACTAAACGCTTATGAGGCCCCAAGGCGGGACCTATTGGCTATGCCAATGCTTGTTTTCTGTTTCTGAGCAGCTATTATCACACAGGGACACCCGTCCACAGTGCACGTCCTGCTGCAGTCGACGGACATGCGTATCTGACATACCACATTATATCTCCCACATGACAGATCCAAACCATGTCCTTTGGAGAAAGACCCCTCCGATAGCTACAATCTGTAGACATAGCACATGCGCCTCCACCCGGACCCCCCCACACTTCAGGAACCGTCCCGCCACACCCCGCCCCAGAGCCGAAGACCCCTTGCCGGAACTGCTACCACCCCTCCCCTAATACGCCAATAGACATGTAACTTCTTTCCCCTCCCTTCTCTAGTTCCTTCGCCACTGTGTTGACACTTGTAATTGTTTATTAACTGGTCACATTCTCTGACCAAGTCCGCTATTGTTACCAACGGAGAAAGCCTATACACGCCGTGACATGTCACAAAATGACATGTACCTGTAGACACATTACACGTTCGTTGCCACGACAGGCCACAGCACACCACACACAAGGGATGCGGGCCATGCTCGGGATACCCGCTATCTGACACCGGGCGAATGCACCTACACGCGAACCCCCACCTCTAGCATCCATATATGGGTCGCTGACACTGGAGGGTTCAATTCACACTAGACCAACAGACGCCTGGGACCCCGCTGAGGCGGCCGCAACCTAGCGTCGTAGACCAAAAATGCCTACTACTTTGCATTAGTGAGCTATACAACTGAACACCTGCCTACAGCATGATGGCATCGCGGGCACAAGATTTTTAGGGTCTCTATTCCGAGTTCACACCTTACATGGAAGTTGTTGCTACCTTTTGATTGGATTGTACTGTGGACTTAAATCACAGCTCATATGGTGCAGATGCCAATAATGCAACGATATGTTTAAGCAGAGGAACATAAGAAAACTCGAAAACTACATGCCTAATTGTTAATATATGGTATGTTCAATGTTATTTCCTTGTTTTTCCTGAACTACGCCGCTGGACCCCAGGGTTGCCGGCTAATTGGCTGTGTTAATCTATCAGTATCTCTTTTGAATATCCTTTGTTTTTTCAGTTGCCGGCTCCTGCGGATCGCAGGTTATGTGCCATATACAAATGTAATTCTTTATTCTTTGAACAATAAAAGGTCTTTAAAAAAAATCACACAGGGACACCGGCTGAGGAGCGCTCAGTTGCTTCCGTTTTATTCAGTAGCTTTTGCCGTGTTCTGGTGCAGTTCATATAGTTTGCTGTGCAGTGTATGGTGGTGTCTGGGTTTCCACAGTAACAAGGATGCTTCTTCATTTGCGTTCGTACAGCAACGGATACGGCTACAAGTTCGTACTCAAATTTGAATAGTAATATTCAGTGCTTTAAATGGAAAAAAATAAGTGCAGGTATTCACCAAAATAAGCAGTGGAATGGGGGTGGAGTTTAGGGCGGGGCAAGAGGTGGGGCTATGTTTTTTACCTTTTTAAACTTTGTATACAAAAAATATGCATGCATTATAAAAATGTCTAACTATTTACACAGTACTTACCAATAAGCCCTTAATATTAACCAAAGTAACCTTTTTTTAGCAACCGTATAATAAAATATTGAGAAAAAAAACAGCAAGTTTCCTAACGTTTGCCTTGTAGTTTGCATTCATAACCTTGATGCAGAATCATGAACCACTGAACTATATGACAAAGTTTTTAACTTGTGACCTGCAGAGAAGACAATGGTCTCTGCAGCGCAAAGAGTAACCAGCAGAGCTCAACATGTGACCTGCAGGGAAGACAATGGTCTCTGCAGCACAAAGAGTCACCAGCAGAGCTCAACGTGTCACCTGCAGGGAAGACAACGGTCTCTGCAGCACAAAGAGTAACCAGCAGAGCTCAACATGTGACCTGCAGGGAAGACAACGGTCTCTGCAGCACAAAGAGTCACCAGCAGAGCTCAACATGTGACCTGCAGGGAAGACAACGGTCTCTGCAGCGCAAAGAGTAACCAGCAGAGCTCAACATGTGACCTGCAGGGAAGACAATGGTCTCTGCAGCACAAAGAGTCACCAGCAGAGCTCAACGTGTCACCTGCAGGGAAGACAACGGTCTCTGCAGCACAAAGAGTAACCAGCAGAGCTCAACATGTGACCTGCAGGGAAGACAACGGTCTCTGCAGCACAAAGAGTCACCAGCAGAGCTCAACATGTGACCTGCAGGGAAGACAACGGTCTCTGCAGCACAAAGAGTCACCAGCAGAGCTCAACATGTGACCTGCAGGGAAGACAACGGTCTCTGCAGCACAAAGAGTCACCAGCAGAGCTCAACATGTGACCTGCAGGGAAGACAATGGTCTCTGCAGCACAAAGAGTCACCAGCAGAGCTCAACATGTGACCTGCAGGGAAGACAACGGTCTCTGCAGCACAAAGAGTAACCAGCAGAGCTCAACATGTGACCTGCAGGGAAGACAATGGTCTCTGCAGCACAAAGAGTCACCAGCAGAGCTCAACATGTGGCCTGCAGGGAAGACAACGGTCTCTGCAGCACAAAGAGTCACCAGCAGAGCTCAACATGTGACCTGCAGGGAAGACAACGGTCTCTGCAGCACAAAGAGTCACCAGCAGAGCTCAACATGTGACCTGCAGGGAAGACAACGGTCTCTGCAGCACAAAGAGTCACCAGCAGAGCTCAACATGTGACCTGCAGGGAAGACAACGGTCTCTGCAGCACAAAGAGTAACCAGCAGAGCTCAACATGTGACCTGCAGGGAAGACAACGGTCTCTGCAGCACAAAGAGTAACCAGCAGAGCTCAACATGTGACCTGCAGGGAAGACAACGGTCTCTGCAGCACAAAGAGTCACCAGCAGAGCTCAACATGTGACCTGCAGGGAAGACAATGGTCTCTGCAGCACAAAGAGTCACCAGCAGAGCTCAACATGTGACCTGCAGGGAAGACAACGGTCTCTGCAGCACAAAGAGTCACCAGCAGAGCTCAACATGTGACCTGCAGGGAAGACAACGGTCTCTGCAGCACAAAGAGTAACCAGCAGAGCTCAACATGTGACCTGCAGGGAAGACAACGGTCTCTGCAGCACTAAGAGTAACCAGCAGAGCTCAACATGTGACCTGCAGGGAAGACAATGGTCTCTGCAGCACAAAGAGTAACCAGCAGAGCTCAACATGTGACCTGCAGGGAAGACAACGGTCTCTGCAGCACAAAGAGTCACCAGCAGAGCTCAACATGTGACCTGCAGGGAAGACAACGGTCTCTGCAGCACAAAGAGTAACCAGCAGAGCTCAACATGTGACCTGCAGGGAAGACAATGGTCTCTGCAGCACAAAGAGTCACCAGCAGAGCTCAACATGTGACCTGCAGGGAAGACAACGGTCTCTGCAGCACAAAGAGTCACCAGCAGAGCTCAACATGTGACCTGCAGGGAAGACAACGGTCTCTGCAGCACAAAGAGTAACCAGCAGAGCTCAACATGTGACCTGCAGGGAAGACAACGGTCTCTGCAGCACAAAGAGTAACCAGCAGAGCTCAACATGTGACCTGCAGGGAAGACAACGGTCTCTGCAGCACAAAGAGTCACCAGCAGAGCTCAACATGTGACCTGCAGGGAAGACAACGGTCTCTGCAGCACAAAGAGTCACCAGCAGAGCTCAACATGTGACCTGCAGGGAAGACAAAGGTCTCTGCAGCTCAAAGAGTAACCAGTGGAGCTCAACATGTGACCTGCAGAGAAGACAACGGTCTCTGCAGCACAAAGAGTCACCAGCAGAGCTCAACATGTGACCTGCAGGGAAGACAACGGTCTCTGCAGCACAAAGAGTCACCAGCAGAGCTCTATATAGAAAAAAGAAATCGGTGATCTGCATGTTTCAAGCTGTGCATTACAGCAGCAACATTGACCCTCCATGCAATTTTATGTTCAGTCAAACCTTTGATTTGAAGAATGCGCACACACACACATTTTCAGCAAGTGCATTAACCACCAGAGTTATCAAAGTGCCATTCTCCCCGGTAATGTACTGGATGCACAAAGATCTCTGTACCAGGTTTCGAAATGCAGCATGCTGTGATGATGTAGACAAGTCAGATTAAAGGTATTATCACATTTGTCTTCTTGTCAAACTGTTTGGGGCAGAGTTTAAAAAAATAATAATTAAGTTCAGACTTTACTCTATGAAACTGCGCCATTTTCTGCTTCCAACCCTTGGCCTTTGCCCGATGAATAAAGCTAGAGTTGGCCCCATGAGTAGGTATTTTTAAAGAACATTTGTTAGAGGTGTGTGAGCCACTTGCAGGTTGAGCCGGGCTTCAGCCAGATGCTGGGTTCTGGATCAACTCTTGGAACTTCGAGCCCAAATGAGGCAAAAGTTCATGTGGCTTCTGCCTGCTGCACTCTCTGTGCCATTATGCACAAAGTTAATCACAACACATTAACATCTGACGTAAAAAAGAGAGATAAATAGCTACCTATTTAATGGCTGATATGTACAAAGTGAAACAAGAAAACCTTAGATTTATCCTGGCTTCTCCACTCAACCAAACTCTGTGATCTTAGTCAAATATTGTGTTTTACAAAAGTCCCCTTTTTTCTTTATTATTCCTCAATATTGTATAAAGAGACCTACACCATGTTAAAGAAATATGTTTTTTTCATTTTGAAGATATTTTATCCTGTTGTGGGATGATTTGCATTGGAAACATTTCTGGGCTTGGCTGATTCAAGGTCTCTTAGAGCCCAGCCAAGCCCTTGGCTCGGCTGTCCCTGTACAATCCTCGCCACCCCCTCCCCACACCACTACATTTGTCTTCTGAATGGTGAACCTGCTGCATCATTTGTTCACGTGGCTCGCATTTTCTTAAAGAGATACTCAAAATTCCACAAAATATTCAGATCACCACAAGAAGAGATGGACTGTTAACACACATTCCCTACAAGCTGAAAAAAAGTCTAACTACATTTGCCCCCTTTCACACACACTCGCCCCTCACACACTTAAAAGCCTATTTTATGCTCCCTGAGGCACATCTAGTTTCTCACAAAAACACAGTATACTTTTCACTCTCAGTCACACCTACGCCTGCCAACTAACACACCTATTGCTTTTACTTCCTGGCCCTCACACATTCTCTTTCACACGCAGTGCCTGACGTTGGAGGCAGGGGCGGCCTTAGGCATGTGCAAGCTGTGCACCTGCACAGGGCCGCCAAACCCCAGGGGACGCCAATATATATCCCTAATATAATAATCCTCTGAGGATGGATACATATTTGCGTGGCAGCCCCTGGCAGGGATTTGGCGGCCTCCGGCTCTGTTCCACTTCCAAACACCCTGACCCCTCCTATTCGGGGCCCACGCCCGGACCCCCTCTTCCGGGACCCTCTACCTACGCTCCCTGCCCAGGGCCATGAGCCTAGAGCCGCCCCTGATGGAGGCCACCAAAAACCTTAATAGGTGCAGCACAATGTTGGGGGTCGCATTTTGTGTGATGTACGTATTCGGTACTGAAACTGTCACGGGTGTGTCTTTCTCATTGGAGCACAGATTCTTTGGAGGCGATTTGGCTGCTGCTGCGGACCCCAAATTCCGCCTCCAATCACAGAACCAACGACCCCTACCATCACCCTCAGCGCATGGACACCCATCAGCACGGAATACACCACCCACGTCATGAACACCATCCACTCCGGATCCCCCGGCTGACCCATGCCCCCACCACATCTTCAACAAAGCCGACAGCATCATCGCACCACACCGCCGGAACATCATAAACAGCTCCTTCACGTCAGCCACCTTCCCAGAGAGCTGGAAGCACGCATAGATCAACGCCCTACTGAAGAAACCCACGGCGGATCCCAGAGACCTCAAGAACTTCCGCCACATCTTTCTTCTTCCCTTCCCGGCCAAAGTCATTGAGAAGACCGTCAATAAACAGCTGACCGCTTTCCTCGAGACGAACAACTCGCTCGACCCGTCCCAGTCTGGATTCCGAGCAAACCACAGCACCGAAACCGCTCTCATCGCAGCCACCGATGACTTCAGGACCATGAAGGACAACGGAGAATCAACCGCCCTCATTCTCCTAGACCTCTCGGCAGCCTTTGACACCGTATGCCACCGCACCCTAATAACCTGCCTCTACAACACTGGGATCCAAGGAAAGGCCCTGGACTGGATTACATCATTCCTCTCAGACAGAACCCAGAGAATCCGCCTCCCTCCCTTCCGCTCCAAAGACACCAAGATCATCTGCGGCGTACCCCAGGGCTCCTCACTCAGCCCAACCCTCTTCAATATCTACATTATCCCCCTCGCTGCCATTGCACGCAAACACAACATGAACATCATCTCATACGCCGACGAGCCCCAATTGATACTCTCCCTCACCAAGGACCCAGCCGCTGCCAAAACCAACCTCCAGGAAGGAATGAAAGACGTCGCAGAATGGATGAAGCTCAGTCGCCTGAAGCTAAACTCAGACAAGACGGAGGTCCTCATCCTCGGACAATCCCCCTCCACCTGGGACGACACCTGGTGGGCCACAGTGCTAGACCCTGCGCCGACTCCCACGCACGTAACCTAGGATTCATCCTGGACTCCTCCCTCTCATTGACCAGACAAGTCAACGCCGTCTCATCATCCTGCTTCAACACCCTGCGCATGCTCCGAAAAATCTTCTGGTGGATCCCCACAGAAACCAGAAAGACCGTCACCCAGGCCCTCGTCACCAGCCGTCTGGACTACGGAAAAGCCCTCTACGCAGGCACCACAGCCAAACTCCAGAAACTACTTCAGCGCAAACAGAACGCCTCTGCCCGTCTCATCCTCGACATCCCCCTCCACAGCCACATATCCACCCACCTAAGAAACCTGCACTGGTTCCCCGTCAACAAAAGGATCACGTTCAGGCTCCTCACCCACGCACACAAAGCACTCCACGACAAAGGACCCGCATACCTCGACGACTGCCTATTTATATTTATTTTATTTATTTTTTTGCATTTGTAAGGCGCACAGATACCCACAAAGGGTTTCCCGGCGCCAGGCCTATGGAACCAGAGCTGTACAAAAGCAGAAACGACTAGAGACCAGATTATTTATTGAAAAGCCAGGTCTTAATGCTTTTCCTGAAGTTGGCAAAGTTTTCCTCCTTTCGTATAACAAGAGGAAGGGAGTTCCAGAGGGTCGGTCCCAAAAAGGAAAAGGACCTCCCTCCGACTCTAGCCAGTCTGAATCTGGGCACTGCAAAATTCGCTGCATTTAAGGAGCGGAGATTGCGTGTGGGGAGATAAGGCCTAACCAGTTTTTGCAGATACTTTGGTGCGGTACCTGCCTTTATTTTAAACATATAACTCAGGGCCTTGAACCGTACCCGGTTTTCCACCCTGAGCCAATGTAAGTCCTTGAGGTGTTTAGAAATCCTCGCTGTTCTGGGGATTTTGCACAAAAACTGGAGACCCCCACCCGCCAGCTCCGCTCAACCAGCCTCGCCCTTGCCACCGTTCCACGGATCCGCAGAACCACCGCTGGAGGAAGGTCGTTCTCCTACCTGGCCGCAAAGACATGGAACTCCCTCCCCACACACCTTCGACTGACCCAGGACCACCTCACCTTCAGGAAGAACCTCAAGACCTGGCTATTCGAGCAATGACAGCACCCCTCCCCTCAGCGCCTTGAGACCCTCATGGGTGAGTAGTGCGCTCTATAAATATATTGATTGACCTAAGTTTATAGTCGTATAACAAATGTTTATCAATAAATGGCTTATTTTATTTTTTCTTTTCTTTTTTTCCCCATTGGTAGCATTGCAATGGTTTTAGTTAACTATGCAACAAATAAATAAACTTAAACGTAAACACATTGACGAATCAGCACCAGTACTGCAGTTTGAAAGAAAGCATGAATGCATCAATTTAATCTAGAGGTCCGGGATTGTGTTTCATGCAAATCCCTTTCATTTAAATTGTTGATGGGCGAAGATTTGCGCATTGAAAACAACGGGCTGCTAACAAGCTGTGGCCCTGACCAATGTGGCCCACGCTCGCGCCCGTCAGGGGTTTTGGCCCCTTCTGACCCCCTCTGAAGGGGCCCTTTCCACCCAGAGAGGCCCCCGCAGCTCTGTGCTGGCGCTTTGAAGCAGCTCAGCTCAGCCCTGGCTTCAGCTCGGTTTCAAGGCGCTTCAACCCATTGTAGGCCGAGCAGAGACCTGCCAAAGACAGAGCTGAGGAGCGCTGCACCGACCCCATAACAACCGGGCCATTAACTTAGGAGTACCGGTACTCAAGTGCCGGTACTCTGTAGCGGTGAGTACCTACCTGCCAATTTAAAGCACTGGTTATAGTGGGTGCTGCACAGTGGACACAAGGGGGCGCCTGTTTGTTTGTTTAACAAGCTGGAGGCAGAGGAAACTGAAAGCTCCGGTCCTGGGATCAGCCTCATCCGTGGCTGCACCCCTGCGAGCTGGACCACAAAGGATGCTTCAGCCATTAAATGAAGTGAGATGAGGGAAGTTGTTTTCCATATCCCAGGTCTGGCAGCCGGTGATGTCTGGAGCTGCCTTGGCCCAGTGGCAAAGAATACAGAGCGCCAGGGGAGCTGTAAAGTGTTTGGGGAGAAGTGTGGAGGGCACCGGGTGAGGCCAAGTTCAACAAGCATTGCAGAGACAGACAGGGTTGGATTGAGATTGAAAATCGGCCACATTTGCATAATCACCCCTCAGTCAAATCTCTGCTTTGGCTTAATCTTATAAAAACAACTTTAGGATGGGGAGAGGTGGGGTAGTTAGTTTACAATGGTGAAAGAGATGAGGCCACTCCTCCTCAGGCCCCCGCCCCCCCTCGGTGTGTGCACACATGAATGGGCCGCCAGCGAGACGGAGGCTGCTGCAACGCCCACCTGCCCCCAGAGAGGCCACTCAGACCCCCCCCTGGGCAGCTGAGAGGGCGCCCACCTGCCCCCAGAGAGGCCACTGAGACCCCCCTGGGAAGCTGAGACAGCGCGCACCTGCCCCCAGAGAGGCCACTCAGACCCCCCTGGCAGCTGAGGCAGCTCCCACCTGCCCCCAGAGAGGCCACTCAGACCCCCCTTGGGAAGCTGAGACAGCGCCCACCTGCCCCCAGAGAGGCCACTCAGATCCCCCTTGGGAAGCTGAGACAGCGCCCACCTGCCCCCAGAGAGGCCACTCAGACCCCCCTGGGAAGCTGAGACAGCGCCCACCTGCCCCCAGAGAGGCCACTCAGACCCCCCTGGGAAGCTGAGACAGCGCCCACCTGCCCCCAGAGAGGCCACTCAGACCCCCCTGGGAAGCTGAGACAGCACCCACCTGCCCCCAGAGAGGCCACTCAGACCCCCCCTGGGCAGCTGGCTGCGCTCGAACCATAGAGACAGCGTCCAAATGCCCCCCGGTTTTGGTGTGCACTCCTAGGGTCTGATGGCAAGTAGACAGCAGGGCTGGGGGTGGGGGGGCGGGGGTGCAGGGCGGGCCCCGGGGGAGGGGGGGGGGCACTGACTGCGAGACAAGCTGCGAGACGAGGAGAGACAGGCGCTAGAAGAGGATGAGACAGTCACTGCTGGAAGAGAGGACACAAGAGTCAGACAGGACAGCGGGGACAGAGCAGGAGGCCCGGGAAGAGTCAGACGGCAGGACTCAGGGCGCTATAGTGAGGCGCTAAGGATGAAAGACCGAGACAAGGGGGGGTGGGGGGGTCTGAAGACTAAAGAGACAGACAGGGCTCACAAAACCAGACTTTGACGCTCAAAGAGCTGCCTGTCCCTCCCTGCAGCTAGAGATAAGAAATGAGGTAGAGAGAGGTCACAGGGCATGGATGCCCGGGGGGGGGGGGGGGCGCATCTCACCTTGCGGCAGAGTCCGGCTTCAAAACCCGTCCGACCGGGGGAGCTTGTCTAACCTGCGCGGCTCCCCGCCCCCCCTCTCGCCTTTCTGGGCTCCTCCCACCTCCTCCCGTCCAAAAACGACGCAGCAGTGCCTTTCCGCATTGCTAGAGTTCCGCCTAGTGTCCCACAGCGCCGAGAGGCCCTCTGATGTTCTTCCAGGCGCTGTACCCCTGGAATCCTGCTCGCCCGTGATCCCGAGGAAGCAGGAGGCGGAACGCGAGACTTCCGGAGTAAGTGTGACCTTTCCACTTCCTTCCTATATGTTAATGTGAAGGATGTTGTGTAGCGCTGAATGCTGCTTCTGGGCGCCTGTGAAACGGATGCAGCATGTCCTCCAACAAGGCCTCCCGCGCATGTCCTTCTTGAAACGCAGGGGATAGTGCTTTCATGCTAGGGAAGGCGCTGTATTCTTTGCTAGATTATGAGCGATGGATTCTTTTAGAGCAGGGGTACTCACCAGTGGTCGAAGTGGGCACAAAAAAGTAGGGGAACTGTGGGCGGAGACTCAGGGGGCCGCCGTCCCGTGCGTGTAACTGCGCCAATCAACATAGGAGGCAGACCAACGGCTTTGGATGTAAACAAAGCCAGGCGGTAGATTCCGGGTACAGTGGGGCCTTGACGCCAATGGTGTCCGGACCGTGGGACTGGACGACACCAGCCACGGCCTGGAAGCGGCGCCAGTCATTGTGAGGAGGGAGTGGAGCTTCCGGACTTCAAGGTAAGCGCTACCAGGCAGCTCTTTTCAAAAGACGGAAGAGAATCACTCACTTCCGGCAGTGCGTGAGGCAGGGGTTCAAAGCATGGAAGGGCAGCCTTCAAGGAGGGCAGTGACTGCGCGGCACCTGCAGTGCTTGAGGCAGGGGTTCAAAGCATGGAAGGGCAGCCTTCAAGGAGGGCAGTGACTGCGCGGCATCTGCAGTGCTTGAGGCAGGGGTTCAAAGCATGGAAGGGCAGCCTTCAAGGAGGGCAGTGACTGCGCGGCACCTGCAGTGCTTGAGGCAGGGGTTCAAAGCATGGAAGGGCAGCCTTCAAGGAGGGCAGTGACTGCGCGGCATCTGCAGTGCTTGAGGCAGGGGTTCCAAGCATGGAAGGGCAGCCTTCAAGGAGGGCAGTGACTGCGCGGCATCTGCAGTGCTTGAGGCAGGGGTTCAAAGTATGGAAGGGCAGCTGCTGTGTGAGGACGCAGTGCTTGAGGCGGGGTTCAAAGCATGGCAGGGCAGCCTTCAAGGAGGGCAGTGACTGCGCGGCATCTGCAGTGCTTGAGGCGGGGTTCAAAGCATGGCAGGGCAGCCTTCAAGGAGGGCAGTGACTGCGCGGCATCTGCAGTGCTTGAGGCAGGGGTTCAAAGCATGGCAGGGCAGCCTTCAAGGAGGGCAGTGACTGCGCGGCATCTGCAGTGCTTGGGGCAGGGGTTCAAAGCATGGCAGGGCAGCCTTCAAGGAGGGCAGTGACTGCGCGGCATCTGCAGTGCTTGAGGCAGGGGTTCAAAGCATGGCAGGGCAGCCTTCAAGGAGGGCAGTGACTGCGCGGCATCTGCAGTGCTTGAGGCAGGGGTTCCAAGCATGGAAGGGCAGCCTTCAAGGAGGGCAGTGACTGCGCGGCATCTGCAGTGCTTGAGGCAGGGGTTCAAAGTATGGAAGGGCAGCTGCTGTGTGAGGACGCAGTGCTTGAGGCGGGGTTCAAAGTATGGAAGGGCAGCTGCTGTGTGAGGACGCAGTGCTTGAGGCAGGGGCTTATCCTCCATTTATTGCAGCATTATCCCTGCACCTGGGTCTGGTACTCTTTTGTAACCTGCACACAGCACTTTTCTCTTGTAACACACTGTTTGCTACCGCTTACATTTTGTTTGCTTTCTATACCTGCTCAAGTGCCACCATTGCCATACGTAACGTTTGTTCTTGTGTTTGAGTGTCTGCCATATATTGCAGTATTTTACCTCTATTTGTATTTTGTACGCTTTTGTAACTTGCACACATGTCACTTTTTAGGTTTCGCCTATTACCATTCGCTTGCGAATGGAATGGCGAAAATTCATGGGCTCGATCGAATAGTCAAACCACTGCGGTTTCCACTGCGGTTTCTTTACAGTGCATGTGAGGTCACGTGACCACAAAAGCGGGTCACGTGACCACACACGCACGAGCATCTCCCTAATCCGCCTGCCCCCACCAGGCTCTCCCGCCCCCATCCGGCTTCCTTCCGCGCATCTGCCTATCACACTTCTCCCCTCGCACGCATTCCCGCCCCCCCACCAGGCTCTCCCGCCCCCATCCGGCCATTTGCTTTTTGGAGCCGAGCATGGCGGAATAGTCTTGCTTGCCCGGGTTTAGCTTGTTAATCAATACAATTTGCTGACTCGCGCGTTTTCATCTGTGCAGTGCAGCTCTTCCGCCTTTGTCTTGCATCAAGGCTTTCAAACTTTCTTTCTTGAGCTTGCTTTTTTATTCTTCTGTGATTTGCAGCAGACCCAGCCGACTATTGTTCTCTCAACTTGCGGCAGGACTGCGGTGACAAGAGGCTACTTTCTTTCTTGAGCTTGCTTTTTTATTCTTCTGTGATTTGCAGCAGACCCAGCCGACTATTGTTCTCTCAACTTGCGGCAGGACTGCGGTGACAAGAGGCTGGGGTGTGAACTTGTTTATGGATGCATTGTCTGCTTCATTGTGTTTGCATTTGTTTTGGCCCTCACCCTCAGTTAATCTAAATACGCTAATCTCCATTCCCCTTCCTCACCCCCCTCTGTCACCCACAAAGCAGGCGCGCTCTTAATGAAAGAAATCTACTTGGACGCTTCGTCCTTTACCCTCCCTCCGCCATCTATGCCTTGCGTGCAGCTTTTTTTTACCAGATGCATTGTCCGCTTCATTGTGTTAGATTAATGGAGTATGAGGGCAAAAAAATATGCAGTCTGCCCATCGCACCACACGCAGTGCTACCTCATATCCAGGTTCAGCTAGTGCTTTTTGCAGCTGGTCAACACCCACCTTCACCACTTTCATGCTCGCAGCCCGGCAATAGAAGAGGGGAAGGAGAGAGAGGAAGAATCCCCGAACCTCCCCAAGGCGCGGGTCACAACGTCATTCATGATTAAACTAAAAAGTACGCATTGAAGAATTTAGCATGTGTATCAGGTATTTTTATTTATATTGAAACTATTAAAATGTTTGCTTACAAATATTTACATGAGCATCTCCCTAATCCGCCTGCCCCCACCAGGCTCTCCCGCCCCCATCCGGCTTTCCTCCGCGCATCTGCCTGCCACACTTCTCCCCTCGCACGCATTCCATCCCCCTCCACCAGGCTCTCCCGCCCCCATCCGGCTTCCCTTGTCTCTCTACCCGCAGTTTAATCGTGGTAAGTTTGTTGGTGTCAGGAGCTTAGAATTCCATGTTTGACTCTCGGTATGATGCCATAGCTTGTTTCCTTAATTTTAATCATTCTGGCCAGTTGTTAGACTACTAGTACCATGATGCAATGCCCCCCTCACATTATCAGAATCTACAAGTTAGGTCCAATGCGAGCTTTGTTAAACTTCCGCATTTCTGACACGCAGTGAATCGTGCACGCCGGACTGAAATTTGACTGCTCAAGCTTCTGGAAACAGGCAAGTTATGAGGATCTGTTCGATCGTGCTAGAGAGAGCGCACTCTGCATTCACGCACACGCTCACATCTTGTTTAAATCCATCCAGGAATTTACCGACATGCTAAGAGTCTGCCGTTGATGCCTTCATGAATGAAGTGAGTTCAATCAGCTCCCGCGGTGCGGGGGGCCCCCTGTGCTCCAGGAGCCCCTCCCTAGCCGTCACCCAGCAACCACTTTGCACTCTGTCCGAGCACAGACTTAGAGGGAATGCTGTGCATTCTCCGCATGGCTCTCTTCCAGCACCAGAGTACAATTGCTGTTCAATATTGGTGCCGGTCGTTCTGTCTATATCAGTTCGCTTAAAAGTGTAATTACTGAGTAAGCTGCTTTCTTGATTACACTCGTATATTAAATTACTTTACACAGGGTCACCGCAATGTGAAACCTTTCTCAAACTTCTCTCTATGACAACTGCAATCCACCACAGAGCCCATGGTTCAGGGGCAAGTTGTAGCAGTTTTGTTTCATTTTTATGGCAACAATATACCCACGCAACTAGTCAAAGAAGTGTGACCACGCTTTAGGTCCACCTTTAATTGACAACAGTTACACGGGTAAAAGGTAGCTGAGATCGCGTTTTAAACTATGTTCAGAAGTTCTACTTTTCATGGACATTTACTCCACAAACAATGTGCCGTTTCAGTAAAGTCTACTCTACTCATACTAATGGTCGTTTTTGTACAGCTCTACTAAGCCCGTATTTTGTTCTTTACTATTTTCAGAAACCTGCATTTAAAGAGGACATATGTTCCCTCATGGGTTTCATATTGCTGTGTTTATTTTACAAGCGTGAAGGGTAAGGACAACCTTGTTATGCTTATAACGATAAGTAGAGCTAATTTTAATACTAGGGACAGCTATCTAATCACTCATTTTGTATTTCTTATGTGTATCACAGTGCTTGGCCTAGTCCCGGTCCTGAGGAAGAACCCTTAAAGAAATTTGGGGTTCTGAAACGCTTATATGCCAGCAACTTTTTTCCGCTTTTGCCTGCCTCTTTCTTCTTTGTCTGCCCGGCACCCTTCTTCGTGCTTCTTTCCCCTCTTTATTGCCGACTGTTCATTCTTTTCCCTTTATCCTCCTTCGCTACTACTTTTTTATTCCTTCTTTGCGTCGCTACATACCCCATCCCTCTCTCCGTCGTTTTATCTTCCTAGTCTATTTATTACCCCCTCACGCTCCGCTGTCTCCCTTCCTTCCTTATTCTGTCCTGTGTCTCTTCCATTTGCTCTCGCCGTGTGTTGTAATTAGCACGGCCGTGCACCTCCCACCTCCTTTCCTACCACTCTGTCTAACTCATTCTCCCCCGCCTAACACAGGCTCTCTCTCACAGACAACCCACCTCCTGTCTGTGTAATACAGACCTACGGGAATATGTGTGTAACATACATGGTATGTGGTCTCACGCTGCCTCCGTGTCTCACAACCCCCGTGCCTGCGTTACAGTCGTCTGTCTCTCGCCCACCACTCTTCTCTACATTGTTCGTCAGCGTCTTGAAAATCTGTAGCTAAGTCATCTTACATTTCTGAAAGGCGCAGTTAGAAGGAAGGTAAAAAAAACAATACCTGCTTACCATTACAGTTGTACCAATGTAACAATTCTGACAACACTAGGTGACCCACAATTGTAAGAGTCGCCTGACCACCTTCATATTACTGTTTTCGTAATAGTGTATTGAATTGATAAACAATTTGCTCATGCACTTTTTTAAAGAAAGACTGACAATGCTATGAGCGAGCACGGGCACAAATTAAGCTGTGCTCTACCTCAAACCTCCAAAAAAGGAAAAACACAACCAAAACCTTCGGAAGCTGCCACTAATCCCCCGAGGAGCGTGAAAAACCGACAATGGCCTTCAGAAGGGTTACAGCTCTTCCTAATAACCAAAACTTTATCCAGCATTGGCATTACACACAACAGACCTATAAGTACGTGCACAGCCACCTACCATAACAAGAGACAATAGCGAAGTAAGAAGGTTCAACAGACAGGCTCGAAGATCAGTACTCCGTAGTAACAAGAAGGTGACATGTGGCACTTAACAAATTAACAAAATGTCAAATAAATAAAGATGGAGGCAGTGCCAGCTTGAGAACCTGTATGAGGAGCCATAAAGTAGCCAAATGTGTTCTCCCACAACCTCAAATATCTGTCTGCCCCACCCCCCTCTGACCAACACAAACTTACTCACACATACAACAAGCACTGGCGTTGCCAATAGGTTTCGCATTTGGAAAGTTGGAGCTATTGGTTTTGTAAATGACATTTTATATTTATATATTGTTATTGATAATGCCAATAACGATATATAAATATAAAATGTCATTTACAAAAACCAATAGCTCCAACTTTCCAAATGCGAAACCTATTGGCAACGCCAGTGCTTGTTCCTCCTGTAATGCACCGTGTGCTACCTCTTGTATTTTGTTTGCTCACAATTGTCACTTTTGCTTCATGTAACTTATCGTTTGCTTTTGTGTAATTTGTTCACTTGTAATTTTCTCCTCATGTATCATTACTGTTCCTATTGTGAAGCGCTCTGACACCTTCGGGTAAAGTCCGCGCTATAGAAAAACGCATAAAATAAAAAAAAGTTAAACGCATTTTTCAGTTGTGTTGATCCAGTTGAGCAATCACACCCGAAAACATTTTTTTTTCCAATGCACCGGAGTGGGGCATTGTGTGCTCGCTGGCATGGGGTTACCTGGTCACTAAACATACAAGTCAGTCTTTCCTGCCTCTGTAACATATTGTGATTGTTGGACTTGGCCCGTCTGGCAGGTCCGCCCCTGAAGTTTTTATGGTATATGTAACCTGGGGATGGTGATTTCCCCTCTGAGTGCGTGTGAAGAGAGAGCGACCTACCCTTCCATAGGAATACATGGGGAATGGATGAGTCCTCGGTAGTTCCCGATGCGTAGGGTGCGCAGGGTCAAGTCTGGTATGTATGAACTCGTGAGATTGAGTGCTGCGCAACGGTATATGTGGCATGAGTGTGTCTAGTGTAGAAGTCCCCCTTTTAGAAGTTGGCATATTTGTGGAATGTGTGCCTGGCGTATGATTGGCTGAGACTGGCTGGTGAGCCTGGCTCCCAGGATCTGTGAGGGTCTGCCCCGGTGGTGAATGGAGTGTTTAGCATGCTGATGTGAGGGGAGGAGTGAGCCTGGGTCTGCTTGTGGATTGACTGTCTGGTTTGAGTGTCATGAATGAGTCTGGGTTTTCCCCAGACAATGCTGGCTCTACCCCCTGGGGTGCGGCTGATGTTCCCAGCCTGGCCAGTGTAAAGAACGCCCCCCATAACCAGTTCCAGCTGGTTCTCTCCCTGCCTGCCCCTTCAGACCAAGAATGTGTGTATAAAAAGGGTGATGTGACACTCTGGACTTGTTCTTGTTCTTAACTTGAATCTGCCAGGGGCTGCTGCTGCTTGGGCTCAGGGTTGGCTTGCCTCCCTGGGCCAAGCCCTACTCCTGGACTGCTGATGGTCTTCTCCCTTGTAGGAGCTGCTGTGCTCCACCTGAGGTCCTGGACTCCCTATGGACTTTGTATTTCTGCAGCTAGCGCTGGGGGAGCGCTGTCCCTTCTACCCAGCGCCTGGAAGCGCTGATCCCTGCCCTCTAGCACTTTGGGGCACCTCATCCGTGTAATAGCGCTGGGAACGCTATATTCCCCAAGCTGGTGCCCACCCGGCATACGCCCCGTTCCACGGAGGTTTTACACCCCTAGCGAGTGCCTACCTCGCTTATCCCCCCGGATTGCCGTGTTCTTTGAGGGAGCCCACTCCTCGTCATTTCCCCCGAGTTCACCGCCGCCGCCTGGGACCCTCGTGACGCCGCCCCCGGGCCGTGCTGGTATTGGTCACCTGCCCAGGATCCTCCCGTAGCGTCATCCTCCAGGCCGCGCCGTGATTGGCTGCCGGCCCGAGAGGAGGTGAGAGGCCGGCCCATGGAGCGCGACGACAGAGGAGCAGCGGGAGCGGACTCCGCGCTCCTCCCTTGCCCAGGAGGACTGCCGCTTCTCCCCCGGGGCCCCCAGGAGCGAGTGGGAGCCCCGGAGAGCGAGGAAAGACCGGCGTGTCCACCGACCGGTGAGTGCAGCAAGGAGGAGGGGCGTCGGGGCACATTGCCGGTGCCCGCCCCTTCCCATCAGTGAATCCCCTGTGTGCTCTGTGGTCCCGTGGGGGCCCCCAGTGATGCCGGGTCCCCCGAGGGGGGGGCCCCGCCTGCCCACACCATTTCGTCCTGAGCCCGGGGAGGCTCCACCTTTGGACTTTGCCCCACCGAGCCTGCGAGGCTCCCAGTCCACCTCATGCTTCCCGAGCCGGGAAGGCTCCAACGCGTCCCTGTACTCTTGAGCCCCGAGAGGCTCCACCACTGCCCCCTGTCTCCCTGAGCCCCGAGAGGCTCCACCACGTGTCCCTGGCCCTGCCGAGCCTGCGAGAGGCTCCACCATTGCCCACATGTTCCCTCGAGCCGGCGAGGCTCCGCCCAGCGTCTTTGCTCTGGAGTCCTGGAGGCTCCCTCATGGCGTCATCCTCCCCTGAGCCTGCAAGGCTACATCAAAGCCCCTCAGCGGCCCAGCACTTCGTGGGCCGCTGCCACGTTTAGGTTTGCCCCGGGCCCCTTGCAGCCCACCCTGAACATCGAGACTCTAAGGCGCCCTTGCCCCAGGAAGGCCGTCTGGCCTATGGGGTGCTACTGACTAATATCAAAGGGAGGCTGAGAATTATTATGTGTTGCCCTGCTGATGGGGGCCTCTGTTGTGTTATGTACCTTGTCCCTTCCCTCCTGAATACCCGATGTCCCATGTATGTGATCCCTGGTCAGAGTGAGTTCTACTGCTAGTTCTATGAAGCTCCCAGTGGATATGTGATCCATTATGTGCATACCCCTGGCAGGGGCCCCTTGGCCCTGCCCTCTACCTTCTTCCTTGTACCCCCCGCCTGTGCCTCGGGCCCCTTGTACAATGTGTGCTCCTATGTGTCCTTCTTAATACAAAGACTATTTTCATATACTTGGTGTGGAGTCCTTTTGTGGGAGGCCCTGGATGTTGTTGTTGATGGGTGTGTGCGCAAATGCTTCACACATGTCCTCCGAGATAGGCCTGACTGCCCACGCCGCGTTACCTAGAGGGTGAGCAGGGGTCGACTTTACATAGGAGTGGTGGTCTCTGACTGGCTGTGGCGCAAGCCCTGGCCGGCCAGGGGTCCCATTTCCTACAGTGATATTTTCTTTGAGCTTTACTGAACAACCTGTGTCATTCATCCACTATTAATGTTCAGTAAGTGCTGCTCTTTTTGCTGTAGTACAGACCGTTCCAACATTCTAGTTTTTCTATTCGTATTTGCGGTTTCAAGTGACTGGGGTGGCAGAGTGGACTAAAGAACGGCGATGGATTAAACCCAGATCTTTTGACTGGGTGTGAGTGTTTGATTGATTCAGATGCTCCGTCCATCACCACCCCCCTTTTGTACCGCTTTTGGCCACCATAAGTGTGGCAGGGTATGCTCAGACATGAGTCCCTTGCTCACTTTGCCACTGGATTGAAGCAAGCTGGGCTGAAGACGGCTGGAATGCCAGAAACCGGTCCTCGGAAACTTGTTTCCGGTCCAGGGAAGAAATGGCTTGGCAGTTCGGGCTGGACTGTTCCCATGAGGCACAGGGTCAGACTGATTTGCATATAGCCATGTCTCAACTGGGGTGGCAGAGTGGGCTAAAGAACGGTGATGGATTAAACCCAGATCTTTTGACTGGGTGTGAGTGTTTGATTGGTTCAGATGCTCCGTCCATTACCACCCCCTTTTGTACGTCTTTATAAGAAAGGCTCTAGGTCAGAGGCACGAAATTATCGTCCCATCTCACTCCTGGACTCGTCAATTAAAATCCTTAGTCGAGTCTTTTTAGAGAGACTGGAAGCCTGGGTCAATCTGTCAAGTAAAGTTAGATTTGGAGCTGCTGGAGAATGCACACCCTTTTTTAGAATCAATAGAGGTATCCGACAAGGATGTGTGCTTGCCCCACTTCTTTTTTCCCTTTTTATAAATCAGATAGACCAAACCGTGAGAAGAATTCAAGCAGATGCCCCTACTATTAATGGTAACCCTATTCCAATTCTTTTATACGCGGATGACGCGGTTCTTCTCTCCCGGACCCAAAACGGCCTACAATGTTTGATTGACAAGTTTCATACTTTCATTGAAAGTAGAAAGTTGATAATTAACAAAGGAAAGACCTTTACAATGACTTGTGGTAGGAAGCCAAGAAAAATCAGGTCCTTTTATCTAGATGGGGAGAAATTAGAATCTGTAAGGAATTTTTGTTATCTGGGCATCACATTCTAGGAGATGGAAGGTGGGCCAATGAACAAGACAGTGTCCGTTTTAAAATGGTAAAGAATACTAGTTGTGTTTTTAGATTTGCAGCGAAATTAGGGGGCCGTAGAATTCAAGAGATGGTGTCAATATATAATTCTAGGTGTATAACATCAGCGCTGTATGGGGCAGGGATATGGGGATATCATTCCCATAGTGGTAACTCAATTCAGTATGAGGAGAATGCCTTCCTGAAACGATTGCTTTGTGCTCCGGCCTCAAATGAGTTAATACACAGGGAGGTGGGCCTAAATTATGTTAAGGATTTAATTGCCCTACGCCCTCTGTCCCTATGGTGATCCATCTGGTCAAAGGAAGAAACGAAATTTACTCGGGATGTGATTAGTGACTGTTTAAAGCTCGACCACCGCTCAAATATACCAAGGTTATGTCCTATTCAATACTGGTATGAAACACTTTATGGCTGTGACATTCTTGAAAGAACAATGGGGATAGGGTTATCAAAGAAGGAGCTTAAAGTCACTTTCCTGACACATACAGGTAGTACCAGAATGAATAAGTACGCAAAACAAAGCACGTTAATTTCTTATCTAGAATATAATATTAATGAGGGTCTACAATTATACCTTACTGTTGTTACCAAAAGCTCTCACCGCTTTGTGTTATCTCGTTTACGCCTAGGGATTGTGCACCACCTAGTGGCATTCCCAATAATTAAGAAACCTGGGACATGTTTATGCCCCTGTGATGGTGCATCCAAGCAGAGTAGCTGCCATTTTATGCTGTTCTGTAAATTTTATAATTATTATAGGAAATTTTATTTGAAACCCATCTTTTTAAAAAATAATATGCGCAGTACAAAGAAAGCGATGCAACTGATGTTTAATCTAGAGAGCCCGGATATGTTTTTATGTGGCTACTTATATTTTAAAATGTATTTCTGCACGGAAATCAACCATTGTATAAAGTTAATGCATGGCCCTGATCTATATGCACTTTAGTACTGCTAGTTTGCACGCATATTATTAGAAGTATGCATCAATATGCTCTTTAATATTGCCAATTTGCACATGTGCCGGAAAAAGAGTACTTTTAGCACTTATTGCACTTTATTAATGCTAGTTTGCACATGTATTATTAGGCGAATGTATTAATATGTATTTTAAAGTTGCTTATTTTCACATGTGTTGTAAAATGTTTATTGTATACAGTATTAATGGTACTTGGTAAACCACAGTCGATGTAAATCATGATGTACATGTAATTTTATTTTGATTGTTGCTACATGGTTGTATTTATACATACCGAATAAAGCACTTTTGAAACTGAAACTGGACTTTTCTGGATTGCTGAGATGCATGTTGCTTTAGCTATGTTCTAAAGCGATTGAGTGTATCACTTATGTGTTGTGTTTCACCAAACTTTGATGCAAGGACATAGCGGTGTGTAGTAAGTGAAGTACCTCAGTCGACTAGGGCAGCCAATGCACAGATATGTCTGAAGGTCACAAGTTTGAGTCTTGACTGGTTCACTCTTCTCTTGCTCTAATTCGGTTAAAGGTGATAAAATGAGGACTGTTGTTATTGGCACCCAGAGAAGATATGATTTGGTTTGTTTCGTAGGCTAAATAACTAGTAATCCATATTATATGACATGCAATCCGAGCAGGCCTGGACTGGCCGTTGAGGGCACCGGGCAATCCCCCGGTGGGCCGCATGGTTGGGGGCCGGTTTCGGGCCCCTGGGGCCGTTTTTGTTCCAGGGCCGTTATGCTGCAAAAACGGCCCTGTAACAAGAACGGCCGAAAATCGGCCCTGTCACAGAGCGCGGTCGCACCTCTCCCCCTCCCCTCTCCTCACGGAGGGGCGAGGGGGGCCGGCCGAGCACTTTGCCAGGGCCGGTTCTGGTTCCCAGTCCGGCCCTGAACCCGAGTACAGACTGACTCGCACTTTGTTCTTGCATCGCTAGTCACTGACAAGTCACCTATAGGCTTCCTTGAACCTCAGGCCTCAACACACTAGTAGCACACCGCAACCAAACATTGACCCAATCATATGATAACTCTCATTCAATCTTCATATCGCACACCCCAGCCAATCAGATGTTGAATCTCCTCATGACCTGCAAACAATTATTTCCTTCTTCATGTTGGATAGTACAGTTCATTCTCTCCCTCTGGGTCCCCCTTCTCAGTCAGACATGCACTTAGACGTGTTGTTACTCTGAATGCATACAGTCCCTATGGCTCCAGAAGGGATTGTTGGGATCCCCTCATGAATCCTATTCTACTCTGACAAGGGGCTGTACCTAATCCCTTAACCCACCAAAGGAATGTCCTTATCACGATGTATCATTTACACTAGAAATAGATTCTGTTTGACAACACTCTCATTACAGCTGCTATACCAATCTATTGGAAAACACTCAAATGCATTAGATCCTTCAACATTTTTTAAAGAAAATCCGGTACACCCTTCTGAAAGTCTCGAAAGAGACACATTGCTCAAAAAGAGTTTGGCTAGCAGTAGGTCAGTTGAGATTACCCTGACAACACAATAGTAATTTATTAGGTATTCTACAATCACTAAGATAGTGGTGTACCCTTTGACAAACCAAATATCTGCATGAAATCCAGAAAGATAGCATTACAAAGCCTTACTGGTACTAGGACAATCTGACAGTCCTTCATGTGTTGTGTGCTCATTCCCCTTTTTGTATTTAGAACATCTGATACAGCTTTTTATAGCAGTCCATCAAATCGTCCACCAAAAATGCTTTTGATTGTGATCCTCCGTTATTCAGCTACTTAGGTTTACAACACCAATGAGGATGTGTATAATACAAACTCTTAAAGCTTTTTCTTAGGTGGGTACATGGCTAAGCCACATCTTTGGTGATAGTGAGTTCTTTTCAGCTACTGACTTCTACATTTAGGGGAGGTAAAATCCAGAGGGATCATATTCTTGAAATCCTTTTTGATGTAACATTCGTCAAGCCTCGGCTTTAATGATGCATTGGATTGGCATTTCTTCCAGTGAGTCCATGTCATTTTGAGTTATTGCTTGTGCTTTTCTATTGGAATGTTCTAGAGTGAGAGAGTAGTCGGAGAACAAACATTGGCATAGCCAATAGGTCTCGCCTTGGGGGCCTTATAAGTGTTTTGTTATTGAGAGAGCGCAATTTGAATATAAAGTATATCGTAGCCATATTTAGACGTATATATTATAACCGTAGGAATGAAATGCATATCGTAATGTGAAGTCGACTACTATAGCATAAAATCAACTAAAGTGATAACATGGTATAGGAAATGTGAATGTATTTACATATTGACATGCATTAGATTTAGAAGGCCCGTATACATAATGGGTAAATATAGAAGTGCGTAGAAATGCCTACGAAGTAGAACGTGCACAGTAGAATTCGTGTACGTGTGTAACTTTAAATAGAGAAGCGGCGAGAGATGTAACGTGGAAAGACATAAACGTGGAGAAATATAACGTGGATAAATGTATAGAGAACTTACCTAACGATGTAACCAATGAGAATGTAAAAGTTATACTCTACGTAGTTTATATGTTATGAAAAATGTATTTCAAGTATAACAAGACTTTGCTAAAGAACGAATATATAAATGTATGCCAAAGGTTATACTGTGTAGAAGGCCTTTTGTAGGAATGCTAGGAGAGTTTAGGTCATCTGTGATTATAACCTGACTGACCAAGAGTTCGCAGGAGCATAGTCAAATGTATGTAATTTAGTGGGCTTGTAAAAGTCGTAAATAGCTTGATGTGGACGTGAGAGCCGAGAAGTCTAGCACTTGTTAGATTTAAGGTGACAATGCCGGACGGAGCTTATTGCTCGAACATGAGGAGAGACACTTTGAATGTGAACTATGTTTTGACAAGATCATTCACAGGATCTAGAAGGTTAAAGAATTGCAGTTATAAGTTAAAGTCTTGTCTAAGTTCATATGACATTTGATCTGAAAGAGTCCGTAAAAGTCGCCAACAAAATGATGAAGATGACATCTAAGGAGAAGGGTCAACTTAACGAACGACGCAAAGAAGTGGACCAATGGAAGAAGCCAGAAGTTGACATCATCGGGGAAAGTCCGCGGTGGGCGTCAAGGGGCGTTTCACCCACACTGTGATTGTGTATTTTAGGGACAGCACCCCAGGAAGGAGGGAGCAATTGGCAAATGGGGATTAGGAACAGCGAGGCGAATTGCTCAGAGTAGAGGCAAGGGTAGATGCCTTGAGCAGATGCGCTGAGAGATCAGAGCGCAAGGGAGCAGTAGGCCGAGGACCCTTAGAGAGCGGATGGGTAGGCAGAGAGGATACTGCTTCCGAAACTTGAGAATTCCTTTAGAGGCTAAAGAGAGTTTGAACTTCTTTGGGAGTCAAACTGCTGACACCTTTTTAGGGAAGAAACTCGCGAAGTAGGGATGTCACATAGCATAGAGTAGGGACAGTTTTAACTTGAATATTTTGTCTTACTGCAGATGACGCAGAAGGAACCACTTCACACCGAAAGCTTTAATTGCGGATATAGAGACTGATTTTGTATATTGTATACTTTGAGAGTTGTCCTGTAAGGATTGTATTGCATCCAAATTAATCTTTATATAAAACTTTTAAACTTCATCAGTTGTAAGTGGTTCTTCAGAGTGGCGTCAGTTAATGGGGTTTGTCTAACCTATACGGGGGTTGTCTTTTACTCAATGACAAGTACTAGCGGTCCAAAAAAATTGACGAATGAGATAAGCTATTAAATTGATCATAAATGGATATCAAAATCTCATTCCCCGCAGTTGGTAGCAGAGTATGATGGTTATCTTCTTGAGGAAGACGACCTAGGCCAGGTTAGTTTACCCCAAGGTCCCTAGTCATCGTCGACCAGAAGAAGAATTGCAGCCGAAGACGGTGCTGACGGTGCGTCGAGAGAAAAGCAGCAGAATCGGTCGAGAGTGAGTATAAGGGTCATGCGTTGTAAGATTGCGGTGTTTTATGCTGTTCCTGTGTTGTAATGTCAAGCGGAGTTGAATGCCTGTAGTGTGATTGAGGGAAGGTTGTGAGCGCGCGCAACCGGATGAAATCTTATGTCCAGAGGACTTAAGTGGTTCGGGTGTATCGAACACCCAGAGTAATTTGTCTACCATTTAAAGGGGGTCATGAGGTACCATTGATCGCCCGCAGACCGATGATAGGGGGAGCGTTTGAGTGAGTGTATGAGTAAACGCATGCTGGTCGTACGTTTACTGTGTGTAAGTAACCTATCAGTTGAGGCAAGTGTCCGACCGTAAGAGGAAAGACGCTGTGCCAGTTGAGGTAGCAATTACAGTTAGACTGTGGCCGTACAGTCAGAGAAAAGTGATCGCTTGGACGGAAGTAGTCATTTTTCAGTGTATGAATGAAACGCATGCAAGATCGTGAGACGAGTTGAGAAACGAGGGAAACTGCTGAAGAAGAGACAAGTGACGTCAGCGTAGAGCCGCGCTGAGATTGGTCGGTGGATATAGAACCGCGTTGGGATAGGCTGATTAGCGAGAGTCGCACAGGGATTGGTGGTTGTCATCGGGACGTAAACAAAGAGAATTAGTAAGGAACATCGTACGTTATCAAAATGAAGTGTTTCAAGGGTTTAGGGAAAATCTTTAGGAGAAAAAGGAGAAATTTATATGCAGGAGAAGAAGCTCCACCAGAAGGCACACCAGCTTATCATATGGCAGTCAATGTAGGCTTACATTCGATATTATGGATATCTGAATGGCACAGGCTGACCGAAGGGCATAAGGAACTGGCGTTTCCAAGATTCGGAACATTTAAACTAGATGTATTGGACCAGCTGAAAGCGACGATGCTTTCAACGAGACCTCTACCGAGGCCAACACAATTCGAAGCCCTTGGTGTGTGGTTTAGAACAGCACACGAGAGGGGCGTAAAAAGGCGCCAAGAGAGAGTGAGACGATCAGTAAAGGCAGTACAGGATGCCAAATGGGATGAGGAAGCTAAGAAGTGGAGAGTACAAAAGATAGAGGCCGACAAACTGTTCACCATGATAGAGGCCACGGGAGAAAAGAAACCCCTAGAACAGGAAGATGAGGAAAGCGAGTCGGAGGAGGATCTAATAGAGAGACTATTGACAGATAGACCACCTCCATACAGCGGTGAACTTGCGAGTCCCATATTACCGCAAGTGGACGGAGCTAGGTGGGGGGAATATAAATCGATCCCAGTAAGAGAGTGGGATGCTAACAAGACCGAGGAAATACCCCAGACTAGTTCGCAACAGAGTGTAGTGGGAAGATTTGTGGTCCAGAAGGTGCCAGAGGCGCAATGTGCAAGGTCGTACCAAATGCCGGACGCTTTGCAGGTTCCGGTTACCATAGGCCCTATTGTGTCAATCTACAACCCCGAAGGGGTCCAGCAGGAGGAACAGGCACGATGGGACAGTGAAAGAGCAGAGATGGAGAATAGGAATGCCACAATGAATCCCCAAAGACAAATACTAGCACCGATGAGTCGGAGTACACCATTGGATTCTGCAACGGGTCCCAGGGTAGAACAGAGAGATCAAAGAGGGCCAATGGATTTGAGGGGTCCTAAACCAAAGTCCTTTAAGGAATTAAGGGAGTATTTGAAAGATTGGGAAACTGTCGAAGAGGCCCGGAGTAGGAGTATAGAAACAGGGCCTGAATGGAGAGAAGAGGACAACAGGATTCTCTCTCATTGTGGAGCTGGCGAAAGCAGCCCCGAGTGGGAGAGAGGGAGTCAAGAAAGCAGAAGAGATACTTGTCCTACTGTTAGTAGCAATACGCAAAGGTGCGATGACAGGAGTGCAGGGTGTGGCGAAGTGCCTCGCGTCACCTTCAGTGAAGGGGAACGTAGGACACAGGAGTACCGGAATACCTTTAGGTGCACACACCATGCCCCAGGTGAGGAAGTGAGACACTGGAATCACGGAAACATGGAGAGTCGCGAAGCGTCTCGACATGCATCCGGTGATAGTGGACGGAGTCAGGAGAACATAGGGAGTCGCGAAACGTCTCGCCATGCATCCGGTGATCAGGAACGCGATCACGGGAACACGGAAGCCCGGCGAGGGCCTTTCATTTTATTGAGCGACACCAGACAACAGGCGAGTTACAGTGGGTTAGAGCAGAACGGTGGATCCTATCTTATATCTGGAGACACCGAGCCTAAAAAACGAAATGTAGGGATGGGGGACGAAGTATTATTCCACCATACCCCACGGGAAGATGGAAAGGCTTGGGATCTAGAGAGGTGGGAACAAAGAGATGGAAGGAAGACTCCTCATAACTCACCTGTGCTCAGGCGTAGGGCGCATAGTGGAGGTGAAAGGGAAATGAGAGAACAAACCAGGCCTAAGATATTAAAAGCTGAAATAAAAGCAAAGCGACTCGATGTGATGAGTCTGAAGTCAGACTTGGATGAAATAATTGATGGCACAGTGGCCCTAGAGAGATTAGACTTGTATACACCCGATGAAATATTGTTCTTATCCAAGGATATTACTCGAAGAGCGAGGTCAGCTCATGAAAATCTATCTAATTTGGCAAACAGGTACATGGTAGACCTGTCGCGAACTAAGGCTTTACAGAGTAACCATAGGCTAACTTGCACGGATCGGGATCTGGATGAGCGTAGAACGATCGCGCTGAAGGTACACATAAGGGAACTGATCATAAGTATCAGAATATGGAGAGATTTGGATAGATGGGAGGAAAGATGGTCCAAGAAGGGCTCTGTCAGGCGGAGTGCACTTGGGAACTCCCAGGATGCAGATTTAATGCGAATGGAGGCTTTCCCTTTGCGAGAAATCGCGAATGGAAGCTACGTTCACGTGCCCTGGACTAGGGGGGATTTGGCGGCATTTACCAATTCCTTCCCAAAGCTTAGGGATAATCCCGTCGAGTGGTACAAGCAGGTAGAAAGATTCGTGAAGATCTCGAAGGTACTGTGGATCGATTTGAACACGCTGTTCGATATCGTAGTACCCGGAGATTTGTGGACGGCATGCAAGCTTAGTGTTGAATGGCCTACTTGTGAGCCACCGAGAGACACCCGGACGAATGGTCCATCACTTAGAGTCATGGAAAAATACGAGAGAGTAATAACATGGCTAAAAGATAAAGTGCCGGTGCAAGACATAGACTGGGTTAAGATAGATCGAACTACTCAGGAACCGAAAGAGACAGTTCATGAGTTTTATGAAAGGCTGCTAAAAGCATTCAAACAATACAGCGGGTTAGATGTAATGGATCCTAAGGACATAGGACAGTTTGTATCGAAGTTTGTTCTCGGATTAAGACCAGAAATATGCCTAATGATCCAACAGCATCTGATCTGTTGGCAGAATAAACCTCTAGATGAAATTCTGAGGTATGCAAGGTACTGTAGTGACGAGATAGACTCTAAGGCAAAGAAGCTCAAGGAAAAGTTGATGCTAGTGCAAATGCAAGCTGCTGGAAAGGATAAACAGCGGCAACAGGGAACGGGAACGCAAGCGAAAAAACAGAACAATCAGAGCAGAGATGAGGAAGAAAGACCGAGACCGAGAATGGATATCGCGACACTGAAAAAGACGACGAGATGCCATCAGTGTAACGAGGTGGGACACTGGCGACGCGAGTGTCCTTACAATATTGAGACAGGGGAATTAGAGCAGGAGGAGGAAGAGGTTCAGAACAACGTGGTTAAGGGAGCCACAGTCCCGAAGGGCAAGTTTGTCAAAGGGGGGACTCAGACTCCTCGAGCCCCGTTTCCTCAACCACCTCGCATTTCAAATGGAGGGAAAACCTACAGACAGATGCCATTGTTTGTAGGAGGAGAAGAATGCTACTACGTTGATCCGCTTACAGGGCAGCGGGCGAGTAGGGAGGAAGATTGTACTCTAGGAGCCGCCTTGGAAGTAGATCAGAGAGGACCATACGTAGAGGCTGAAGTAGCAGGATGTCCTACAACCTTTTTGGTGGATACGGGGGCCACTCGATCCACGTTGAGATCTGCGGTAGTCCCGGGTCTGCCAATATCAGGAGAGATGGTTCAGGTGGTAGGAGTCGCGAACAAAAGGATGACGAATCCTCTGACTGAACCAGTGTCAGTAAGGATAGGGAATTACAGTGACGAACATCAGTTTGTGATCTGTGATTCTAGTCCCGTGTGTTTACTAGGGAGAGATTTGCTGTGTAAACTGAATTGCACGATACATTGCACACCAGAAGGAGTAGAAGTGCAGACCAATGATGAGGATGCTGATTTTAAAGTTATGAACTCACAGGAATGTGTGGAACTATATCCTACCTTAACAGTGGAGGAGCTTCCACAGGACTTGAGGGAGAAAGTGTCAGCTGAGGTGTGGGATTTTACTGGAGAAGAAATAGGATTAATCAAAGGAGTAGAACCAGTAAAGATCTTGGTAAGACCCCATGCCGAGTATCCTAGAACACCACAGTATAAGCTAACGCCGGAGACGATTGCAGGAATAAAGCCTGTGATCGAATTCATGCTCAAACAGGGAATACTAAAGGAGATCGTGGGTAGTCCATGTAACTCCCCGATTATGGGTTTGCAGAAGCCTAGTGGAAAATACAGAATAGTGCAGGATCTTCGAAAGATCAATAATATTGTTGTCTCATGTTGTCCAGTGGTACCGAATCCATCAGTGATATTATTTCAGATACCGTTCCAAGCAGAATGGTTTACCGTGATAGATTTGTGTCAGGCTTTCTTTTCGATACCGTTAGATGAAGATAGCCAGTATCTTTTCGCTTTTAAGCTGGAAGATCGCGTTTTAACATGGTGTCGTATCCCCCAGGGGTATACAGAAAGCCCATCGATCTTTAACCAGTTATTGAAGAAAAATCTTGAGAGTCTAGTACTGCCCAAGAATTCAGTTCTGGTCCAGTACATAGACGACCTCCTTGTTGCGTCAGAAACTGAGGAAGCTTGCAGGGAAGACACCATCACCTTGTTAAATCACTTGGCCGAGAATGGGCACAAGGTGTCTCCAGGTAAATTGCAATATTGTAAGACTGAGGTGCAATACTTGGGTCATAGGATTGAAAAGGGAAAGCGGAAGGTGTCTCCAGACAGAATAGAGGCGATTATGAAGATGAACGCGCCTACAACACAAAGAGAGGTCAGGATGTTTCTAGGCATGGTCGGTTATTGTCGACAGTGGATAGCAAACTTTTCACTGAAGGCTAAACCGTTATTACAACTGACGCACAAAGGAGTAAGTGATCCGGTACCATGGGACAAAGATTGTTTGATGGCATTTTTGCAGCTGAGGGAGGACTTATGTCGCGCCCCGGCTTTGGGAATGCCAGACTACACTAAACCTTTTTTGCTTTACTGCTGCGAGAGAGAGGGATGCGCGTTAGCAGTATTAGCTCAGATCCACGGAGATGCGCGCAGGCCAGTGGCGTATTTTTCGGCTACATTAGATCCGGTAGCCGCAGCGTTGCCCGGATGTCTCAAATCCGTAGCTGCAACGGGTGTCAGCATTGAAAGGAGTGAAAGTGTGGTGATGGGACATCAGTTAGTGGTGTACGTACCACATTCTGTGGAATTGTTAATGACCAGGACTAAGACTCAGCATCTGACGAATAGCAGGCTCACACGCTACGAGCAAGTCATACTGGCTGCCGAGAATGTGACCCTAAAAAGATGCTCTGTCTTGAATCCTGCAACTTTGATGCCACTTCCAAATGAAGTGGAGGATGAAAATTGTACAGATCATGACTGCCTCGATGTGACTGAACTATGTACCAAACCGAGACCTGATATCGTAGATGAGCCATTGACGGACCCAGATGAAATTTTCTTTGTTGATGGTTCATGCGTAAGAGACGATATCGGTCAGCTGAGAGCAGCATATGCAGTTTGCACGATTACCAGAGTTCTAGAAGCCGCCTGCCTGGAAGGAGTACACTCCGCTCAGGTAGCTGAAATTGTTGCTTTGACTCGTGCTTGCTTAGCAGGCGACAAACTTCGAGTCACCATATACACCGATAGCCAGTATGGTTTCGGGGTAGTTCACGATTACGGGCAGTTATGGTCTCAAAGAGGTTACATGACCTCCTCGGGTTCTCCTATTAGGAATGGAGAATTCGTGAGACTTCTGTTAGAGGCTTTGCAAAAACCTATGGCCATAGCCGTGGTCAAATGTGTTGCGCATACAAAGAACCTTGATTTTGTGTCACAAGGAAACCGCTATGCGGATGAAGTAGCGCGCTATTGCGCAGAGCAGGGATATTCTCACACTGATGTAAAAGTGGGGGGAGTCCAGGAAAGAACTGAATTGACAATGTTGCTAGACACTGTAGATACATGGGATGAATTAAGAGCTGTACAGGAAAATGCACCAGATGATGAGAAAAGGAGCTGGGAAACAGCAGGTTGTGTAAAAAGCGAGATGAATTTTTGGGTTTCTGCCGACGGAAGGGCAGTTTTACCAAATGAACTGATTAGTCCAATGGCGAGGAAATTACATGGATCAGCACACATAGGAAGAGATGCTATGGTGAGAGTATTCAGACAAACATGGTTCAATCCTAAGTTTAGAATAGCGGCAGAAGCAGTGTGTCAGCGATGTGCGATCTGTCAGCAGCTAAATGTGGGAAAGAGAACACCAGTTACCTTGAGTCATATCGGAAGGTCTGGGGGGCCTTTCAATCGGATGCAGATTGACTTTATAGAAATGCCTCCATGCAACAGACTTAGATACGTTTTAGTTATTGTCTGCATATTCTCTAGATGGGTTGAGGCTTACCCTACACGTAGGTGCGATACACTTACAGTAGCGAAATTACTGCTTAGAGAATTAATACCAAGGTTTGGGGTGCCATCCTCTTTGGAATCGAACAGGGGAACTCATTTTAATAGCGAAGTGGTGAAGATGCTATGTTCAGCTTTGAATATCGATCAGAAGCTACACTGCAGCTATCGACCAGAAGCTTCAGGGATTGTAGAGCAAATCAACAGTACAATCAAGTCCAGACTTGCCAAAGTTTGTTCGTCAACATCCCTGAATTGGCCAGACGCACTTCCAGTGGTTCTTATGAGCATACGTAGCACACCTGATAGGAAAACAGGCCTCTCTCCACATGAAGTACTAATGGGGAGAGCCATGAGATTGCCATTGGTTCCGACTGCAGCGCTAGTGAACATCACAGACGATTTAATCTTGGACTACTGCAAGGGACTATCTGATGCCGTTAATTCTGTGTCCCTCCAGGTCCAGGCTGCAGAGGTTCCATCAGCACAAGACTTGTGCCATGACCTGTGTCCGGGAGACTGGGTCCTGGTGAAGAAGCATGTCAGGAAGAACTGCTTAGACGTGCGTTGGCGAGGACCGTTTCAAGTCATACTTGTAACGAATACTGCGGTAAAGTGTGGAGGTCTGCCAAACTGGATACATGCCTCACACACCCGAAGAGTGCCAACACCTCCAGAAGAGACAGCTCCTCTCTCGGATGAGAATCCGGCGGGAAGCGGAGAAGCCATAGAGGGGGACAGCCAAGCTGTAGAGGTGATCGAAGAGACTGAAATTGTGTTGGAACAGGACGACGAAGGTCAGGACACTAGTGGGACCGAAGTCGCCTCAGGAGAAGAAAGTAATTGGGATTCAGACACCGATATCGAACAGACTGAGAGTGACCAAGAAACTGGTCCTAGAACAAAGAGCGGAAAGACCAGGAGTGACGAAGCCAGTTGGCCGGAGAGAAGAAAAAGGCCAAGTTCGGAAGGAAAGAAAGATAGAACTCTTGTCCCGATCGCTGAAGAATCGGATCAGGAGGAAGAAACGACAGACTCAGGAACTGAGAGTCCACGAAGATCGAGAAGGGTACGTGTGCCCTGCAGAAGGTACGCCACCCCAGAGTGGACTTATCTAGCAGATGTCTTGGGGACAGAAATCTGGGAGAGTGAAGAACGTGAAAGTAATCGATCTCGATCCATTTGTGGCCGTGGAGATATGGATGTTGACGCCTGGACTCGAGACTGAGGGGTTACTGACTTTCACACTTCCCATACCCCCATACTTGAGTCGGATTAAAGATTTAGTGTTGAACAGATTACAATTTCCAACATTTGGTCATCAAATATCGGAGGAAGAAGATAAAGTCATTCGTTTTGAGTTGTTGGAACTTGTTGCAAGAGCTGCAGGTACGAGAATAATTGTTGATACTTAAAGACTTTTGTATATATGTTATAAAGAAGAAGATAACCTAGCGCCGAGTGGAAAGAAGAATAAAATTAGGGATTACATTTAGAGGACGGAGAAGGGCTAGGGTTGTCTGCTGCTAAAAGAGAATGACATTGTTGTGAAAAAGAGACATTGTTGGTAAAAAGCACTTTAAAGACTGAGAAGTAAACAAGCAACCAAAGACTGGAAAAGGAGAATTTTCGCTGGAGAACGAGGTACGCTGTTTGATGACATGGAGAGCGGCAACCCAAACCGAAAGGCTAGATGTATAATAGGTACGCTTATATCAGTAGTGATACTTCTCATAATCACAGTAGTAACAGTATCTTACATAACAGGACATGAGAATGATAAGGAAATAGCAAATGTAAAAACTGTAACGACTTTGAAACCTGCTCATGTGGGAAAGAAGGAGGAGAGCAATGTGATACGTGAAAAGGCGTTACTTGCAGATGAGGCTCGTAGATTACACGTAGACGAGTCACAGGGAAATTTTAGGTCAAATGCTTATGCTAAACTATTATACGAATATATCGATGCCATGGAGGCCAAAGATTGCTACGTTTGTATGCAATTGCCGGCTTCTGTAGATGAGGGCATCAGATATCATCATCTCCCACTAACTTATGGGATAACATGTAGTTTATTGTTGAGTATATTCTATGGTAGAGAGGGATTTGAGTACTACTTTTCAAATTATGATTCGGTACTGCCTGAAGTCCCGAATTATAAACAAATGAATAAGTGGGACTATTATAAAAAGGAAGATAGACTAGCAAAATTCTTTCTTCCCTGGGATACACTAGATACATCATACGCACGCAGAAATAATCTGACTTGCAAAGTGTCAGAGATCGAGAAAAAGTTCATAGGACAGGTAGATGACCGATACAGAAGGCAGAAGATTCTAAAAATGTCAGGACAGTGGAAAACTTACTGGACAGAAGAAGAGAAGGCACTTAAAAAGAAAGGTAGCAATGGTCCAATAGCATTGGATAGAACGCAGAAGGGGAAGTTATGTTTAGCTCGAAGCAAGACGTATTATGAGAGTGAATTTGTAGGTGAAGTAAATTGCGAGCACTCTTTTAAACTAGAGTACTACACGAAAGATTTTATGAAAGGGATGCAAGCTATTCCGAATGTGTATTTTGTATGTGGGAGAAATGCCTATGTAAAACTACCTGACAATTGGTATGGTTCGTGTTACTTGGCAATTGTCTTCCCCAAAATATACCATGCAAAGGATTTAGCGATCATAGAAGGAAAGGCTTTGACGAGAACGAGAAGGGAAGTAGGAGATGCAGAGGTAGTAGGAGATGTATTTGGAGCGATGTTTCCATTGTTAGGTTTGATTCTTAATGATGTTAAGATTAGAAGGTTAGCGACAGTCGTAGATAGATTGTCTGCCAGCACTGCAAGGTCATTAATATTAGTCGAAGGTGAGATGCAGTCGATCAGAGCAATGGTTTTACAGAACAGACTTGCTCTAGATGTGATATTAGCAAAAGAAGGCAGAGTTTGCAAGGCTTTGAAGGTTCAGGAATGTTGTACTTATATTCCTGATAATTCAAAACCACTTGAGAAGGTCATAACCAACATTACACAGATTCACCAAGAAATCGAAGATTTATCAAAAATAAATGTTTGGGAAAAAGTAGGAAATGGAGTGGGAAAGGTTGGAAGTTGGTTTGCTAATCTAGGCAAAAGTATTGTGTGGTATATTCTAAAACCTGTATTAATAGTATTAATTTGTATAATTACGTTATTAGGATTAGTAAAATTATATAAATGGTATAGGTCGAACCAGTTACAAAGAACGATGAGAGATCAAGAAAGGAGACTAGCTGTGTTACAAGATCAACAGTATAAAAGTCTGAGAGCACTTGAATCGATAAAAAGAGGAAATGATGTAACTAGTTCTGTATAAAGGGATGTATTCAAATTGCTTTTAGTGATGACTCCTAAAAGTCATCAAAGGGGGGAACTGAGAGAGCGCAATTTGAATATAAAGTATATCGTAGCCATATTTAGACGTATATATTATAACCGTAGGAATGAAATGCATATCGTAATGTGAAGTCGACGACTATAGCATAAAATCAACTAAAGTGATAACATGGTATAGGAAATGTGAATGTATTTACATATTGACATGCAATAGATTTAGAAGGCCCGTATACATAATGGGTAAATATAGAAGTGCGTAGAAATGCCTACGAAGTAGAACGTGCACAGTAGAATTCGTGTACGTGTGTAACTTTAAATAGAGAAGCGGCGAGAGATGTAACGTGGAAAGACATAAACGTGGAGAAATATAACGTGGATAAATGTATAGAGAACTTACCTAACGATGTAACCAATGAGAATGTAAAAGTTATACTCTACGTAGTTTATATGTTATGAAAAATGTATTTCAAGTATAACAAGACTTTGCTAAAGAACGAATATATAAATGTATGCCAAAGGTTATACTGTGTAGAAGGCCTTTTGTAGGAATGCTAGGAGAGTTTAGGTCATCTGTGATTATAACCTGACTGACCAAGAGTTCGCAGGAGCATAGTCAAATGTATGTAATTTAGTGGGCTTGTAAAAGTCGTAAATAGCTTGATGTGGACGTGAGAGCCGAGAAGTCTAGCACTTGTTAGATTTAAGGTGACAATGCCGGACGGAGCTTATTGCTCGAACGTGAGGAGAGACACTTTGAATGTGAACTATGTTTTGACAAGATCATTCACAGGATCTAGAAGGTTAAAGAATTGCAGTTATAAGTTAAAGTCTTGTCTAAGTTCATATGACATTTGATCTGAAAGAGTCAGTAAAAGTCGCCAACAAAATGATGAAGATGACATCTAAGGAGAAGGGTCAACTTAACGAACGACGCAAAGAAGTGGACCAATGGAAGAAGCCAGAAGTTGACATCATCGGGGAAAGTCCGCGGTGGGCGTCAAGGGGCGTTTCACCCACACTGTGATTGTGTATTTTAGGGACAGCACCCCAGGAAGGAGGGAGAAATTGGCAAATGGGGATTAGGAACAGCGAGGCGAATTGCTCAGAGTAGAGGCAAGGGTAGATGCCTTGAGCAGATGCGCTGAGAGATCAGAGCGCAAGGGAGCAGTAGGCCGAGGACCCTTAGAGAGCGGATGGGTAGGCAGAGAGGATACTGCTTCCGAAACTTGAGAATTCCTTTAGAGGCTAAAGAGAGTTTGAACTTCTTTGGGAGTCAAACTGCTGACACCTTTTTAGGGAAGAAACTCGCGAAGTAGGGATGTCACATAGCATAGAGTAGGGACAGTTTTAACTTGAATATTTTGTCTTACTGCAGATGACGCAGAAGGAACCACTTCACACCGAAAGCTTTAATTGCGGATATAGAGACTGATTTTGTATATTGTATACTTTGAGAGTTGTCCTGTAAGGATTGTATTGCATCCAAATTAATCTTTATATAAAACTTTTAAACTTCATCAGTTGTAAGTGGTTCTTCAGAGTGGCGTCAGTTAATGGGGTTTGTCTAACCTATACGGGGGTTGTCTTTTACTCAATGACAGGTACTAGCGGTCCAAAAAAATTGACGAATGAGATAAGCTATTAAATTGATCATAAATTGATATCAAAATCTCATTCCCCGCATTATTCAGCACAATATCCTTGGTGCATCTACATCTACTGTTGCATGGCTAAACACTTATACGGTCCCAAAGGCGAGACCTATTGGCTATGCCAATGCTTGTTTAGTATTTTTGTTTACCCTGGCCTCTTCCACTACTTGTAGATATCTTAATCACCTTGTACATATCACGCATCCAGACATGTCACTGAGCACAGTATGTCACTTGATCACAACTCGCCTTGACTTTCACCTTGTGGCAGCCGTGCATATGAAGTGTATTATATGTGGGTATATATAAATGATGCAATTTATATAAAATATCCCAATACCTTGAAACCCTGATTCTGTGCTTTTATTGTGTGTTCCAGAAAATGTTTTCACATTTAACCTGTGCATAAAATAACTTGTTCCTAAATTGAATTGTATTTATAAGAAATATTTTGGTTACACCCGACAGAACCATTGTACTTTTTGCAAGACTATACCCAGGTTCTAACTGACACAGGGTCACCCCATTGTTTATTGAGCATGATTCATTGCAGCCACTCCATTTCTCTCTTGTTCAGCCTGGTGGTGGATTCCCATGCCATGGTCCTTTCTTATTTCCTACACGGCCCGCTTGTTTATACCCTCTGCTTTCATGCTGCTTTGTTGTTCTCACCAGTATATTCCATTCTTAGCCGTTTATGGTAGCAGGCTACTCATTTAGGAGGTTAATGTTTTTCTGAATACACAGTTTGTAGATCAAGGCAACAAAGTCTCGCGCTTTGTAAACCTGTCGCTGCTTCTGATGGCCAACGGTGGTCGCGCCCACTACCTCCGTAGTGCTGGGCACGTCCGTTGGCCGTCTCGGCCCCGCCCACTACACTAAACCGCCGCACTGCGACGGAATAGCTGCCGCGGTTAAGCAGCTAAAATAAACAGCAAAGATTTGTAAACCTTGTTTCTAGAATAGTAATTTCCTTACTAATGTTTCTCTTTTAGGATGGCCGCCAATGTTCTTCTCGGCCAACATGGCCTACCCAGCTTGTTTCTCTTGTCCTTCTTCAATGTCTATGGATCGCCTGCAAACACAACACGCTTTCATGTGGTTGCACAGCAGCAGCAATTGTCCCCGCAAGTGCTGAGCTAGTTTTAGCATGGCTGCCACACGCCCTTCTTTTTATTAGCGCGGGGCCCTTCCCTTGCCTCCCTGACTAGGAGTGCAAGTTATTCACTTCCCATCATTGAGTACAAAGTCTCCCATGCATGGCTACTGTGCATGCAGTGTCTCCTGTAGCACGTGTGCTGTTGGCAGCACGCGCAACCCGAGCTCCTCCTGTGATGTGCACCCGTGCTCCCGGGGAGCCCCAGCCGGGGAGCCTTGACACCGGTCCTGGACCCCTTTCACCCCAGACAGACGCATGGAAACCACTGAGCTCTAGTAAATGCATAAGGTCTGGTTTCATCAGCTGCTGTTGCGAATTGGGTTCTGCCATTGGAGTACGTAGGCCTTGTTACACAAGCACAGCGCTTGGGAGTACAGATCCGTGCACTCTCCCTCCTCAACAAGCAATAACAGGCCCACTTTGTGCATGTGAGAGTCTGGGACGAGGGTGAGAAGACTGTATTCAGTCTAATATTTACTGCTGTCTGTCCAACTCCACAAGTGGCAGCGGGACAGCAGAAAATCACCGAAAATGAGCACACACATCCGACAGTGGCAGTGCCGCCTGCCCACCCAAACCCTGTGGTAAGGCACCCTGAGGGTGTCCCCAGCTTACACTCCATTGTTTACATTAACTTTATTGGCTGCCCAAAGCACATGTGTGTCAGCAGTATTGGAATGTCAATAAACATACACAGAACAGAAGCTGAGGCAGCAAATTGAGAAGTGTTGTATGTCTTGTGCTTGAGGGGACTCACAGACCCATAATTCTCCTTCACCATCTTCCTATATTTCTGCAAACCTTTATTTTTTTGCAGATTTATATAACTCTACATGAGCGCCAGATAACATGTCACATTTTTTAGGCACAGAGATTTGCCTAGAATCACATGATGTTGAGCCGAGGCTGGGACTTAAGCCTGATTCCCCCAGTTCCAAAGTTGGCTGCTCTGCCCATTATGGCACATCTCTCATACCCATAAAGTTCACAGCTCTGTTCCTACACTGCAGCGGGAATTCCAAGTCAAGACTAGGTATGTACCTGTCGGAGGCACATGACGGCACCAACATGGACTGCCCACATAAGGGGAGAGGAGTTGGCCCAATGGCTAGGGCGGTCGACCTTGAATCTAGGGAACCGGGTTCGAGTCTCGGCAGGGATGCGAAACATCCTGTGATGCAGGGCAAATCACGTAATCTTCCTGTGCCTAACAAAAAAATGAATGTGTCCTCATGTAACGCAACTGGTGCTATGTAAAGCGCTCTGATACCCGATACCTTTGGGTCAACCGTTTTGCCCTCAAAAGCTTTTGCAGGATGCTCCATGACTTTCCCTACATTTGTCACGTGGTACGAGGTCAAATGCCGCCTTGAAATCCACAGAGCACATGTGCAGCGGCGTCTTACACTCTTCGTGATCAGACACACGGCCATCAGATTGGATAGGATCCCTTGGTTCTGATTCAAGGGCAGTCTTCCAGCATCTAATGCCCACTCAGACAGGCCTTGTGACAACAGGGTTGAGAAGTATTTTGTAGGAGAGTAGGGTCTGCTATCCTATGGTCACCCCAAATTTTTGCTTTTTGCTTCACTGGTTTATGACTTAATGTGGCTGTGGGCCTGCTAATCAGACCCACAGCCTGCTGTTCTCTCTCTAAATTACTGCCAATGCACTTTAGGTGCATTACGAATTGGAACTGGTTCACCTTATTAGCCCCTGTAGTAGTGTACCCAGGGCATAGATGTTTCCAAGGCCTACCAGGGGCTGCAGCATGTATTGTGCCACCCCTGGCCTGGCCTCCATATTTGACACAACTGGCTGATCACTCAGCTGGGGTAAGTTGGTGTAATCACCTCTTACTTTGGTACAGTATGTCTGTGCCTAACCCTAAACTGGACACATATGTTCCTATCAGCCACTCCTATGGAAGGCCTCATCAATCCTAGAGGCAGAGTGCTTGGAAATATGTGAGATGGTGCTCTAGCATGAGCTGAGCCTGTCTGCAGCTGTCGGGAACCACTCCCTAAGCTGTTCCGGGATATTGCCATACCATATACTCTTAAGTGCATTATAATCCTCGCGGTTAAATGCTATCTTTGGTTTGGCTTTATCAAAACATGTTGAGTAAGGTGTCATACGAATTGGAATACTATCCCCTCGACAGTTCTGTCGACGGGGATAGCATTCCACCCATCTAGAGGGACACGACATGTGTGTAGCCTTAACCCCGGTTAAAGTTAACCAGAGCCTCAGCATCACAAAATGGATGCTGCCACCACAGACACGAGTCTGGCCTCCTGCTGCTGACGGAAACTCGGCAGATGGTGGCTTGGACAAAGGGTTTCCTGCCTGGGGAGGTGCGAGCACCACCCCAGACAGGGTTTTGTGTATTGGATAAGACAGGGCTGAATAGAATCAGACATGCCCGGGGCACACAAGGTGTCCCCGTGCATAGGCCAGTCCAAACCGGTCCTGGGACTTTCCAGACCCAGGGCTGGTGAGGAGCTGGACAAAGGAAAGGGGGTGTAACCGCCCCCCTTCCTGGTTCCTCCCAGAGGAGGGACCTAGTAGGTGATCCACCCCTCAGATTGGGAATAAGAGTGGGAGCAGTGCCATTGCACAGCAGATCATCCTGAATCAACTTTAAACAAAGAAGAAGACTGGACTTCGACATTCTGCTGCTCAGAAGACTGAAGAGAATCTCCCTTGTGGCCTAGGAGTGGCCACCCTGTGAACACAGGCACCAACCAGCAACTCGACGTCTGCTTTGCCGCCGCCGGAGCCCGAGCCCAGAGCCCGACAAGAACCAGACTCCCAGACCTCTCAGAGCCCGATCCACAGTCCCTGCAAAGAAGGGACCCGTGGAGGCACCGAGTGACGTGGGACCGGACCTCTTGGAAGACACTCGAAAAGCTGACTGCGCAGCTTCTGAGGTATCCTCAACGTTGTGCTTTGGGGACTGAGAACCCCCACCATCGAGCAGCCCTTGCACCGAAGATCAGCCCCCCAGCATCTCCACGATCTGTGTGGGGCCCTTTTGCATTGTGCCACTTGACGCGCCATCCCGGCCACTAGCCACGTGGTCAGTGGCCATCTTGGCGACGAATCCGACTAACTACACAGCAGGTCTGGTTGCTCCAGACCTACCCAAGCTCCTGTGAAAAGGAGCACTCGCTCTGACCTTGCTGGTCCGAGTGTTAAGCATCTTTCAATTCCTGCATGGCTTGCATTAGCCAAGACCTGTTTGCTCCGATCAGGTCGCCGACACCGCCAACAGCGAGAAGCCTGCGTGGGACAGCTCGTAACCGACTCCTGGACGTCCTCGACCCCCGGTGTCCACGTGGCTGCAGAGAGAAGCTACCCGACAACGCCTGTTTGCACCCGACATCGCCTGGTTCCAATCTGGTTCCACGGTAGTCACTGGCTAGTGACTTTGAACATTGTCCCCTCTGCTTTCAGGTCTTCACCACTTCAGATCCACCCTTGGATCCACCGGAACTCTTCACATCGAGCCGCCTGCAGCATCTTCAGCTCCAAGCACCATCGACCAGCGTGACGAAACGCGACACTACTTCGACCCTGTGCACCCGCTTCCTGTGGGTGAGGTAACTCAGCTCCGCCGGTGTTCCTACACTGGTACACATCTCAAGGGCCTGTGTCTTAAGTTTCAGCGTTCTAGGTCACTCGGAAGGTTCCTAACTCTTTAACTTTGTACTTTTTACGCACCATAGACTTTACATTGGAAAGTGCGTGCACTTTGAACATTGCACCCGAGTCCCGCGGGCCTTTCCCGACTTAATCATTGATAGTCTCGAATAGCTCCAGCGATTCCCAAGGCCCTAGGCCTGTTGCCATTCCGATTGGTATCTCTTATACCACTTTCTTATATATGGTTTAGGTGGCCCCTAGGGCTCATCCATATTGTGCAACTTTTGTGTATTTTAAACTGTCTTGTGATTTAACGCTTGTGCTTCTGTGCTCATAAAGAGTCCAGGGGATTTTATAGTTAATAAAACAATATATATTTTCAATATATATCTGTGTGGTGTCCCTTTCACTTGGTATTCAAGGGGGTTGTGTATGGTATTACAGCTGGCTTCACATGCCTTTCAGAGTTTAGCCTAAGACTGCGTTGTCCACGTTACCACTAGGATAACTGGTCTACAAGGTTGAATTACAACCAATCATCATAAGGGTTGCTTGGCATGGTACAAAGTGATCACTAAGAATTAGTGAGCATTATATACCAGGCCAACTTCTCACATTGGTGAGCAGCGGATTGGGATCTGAGCTTGCTGTTGTTTTACCATTACAATCTTTGAGATTATCATTTGAAAGATCATACAGGTACCTGCTAGGTACATATAAAACAAGACTAGTATACTTAAGTTCTACTGAACTTAGTTGTTGTAGAGCAAAGGGAGTAGCACACCCTAGCTACAACTACTAGATAGGTTTAGTAGGTTAACACCAGTGTAGGTAGATTGCAACACATCCACCCACACTAGAGCAATGTCTGGAGCAGAGGGTTCCACTGGGAACATCCCTGTTGAGAGTGACCCTCCAAGGGCACCATCCAAATTTGCTATTTTTTCCTTTAAGGAATTAAGACAGCTTTGTGTCTTAAGGGGTCTGAAGACAGGGCCTTCCCCTACTACAGACCACCTAAGAGAGCTCTTAGACCAGTCTGAGACTCTAAAGCCCTCTAAGGCAAACCCCACAGGGGATGCTGAAGGAGGCCATCCTTCAGAGGATGACACTGTAGACACCCCTGGTCCTATCATCCTGGTAGATGAGGAAGCCCCCATCACTGGAGCTCCTCCGGTAGATGAAGAGGAAGAGGAAGAAGAGGAAGAGGGGGGAAGCAGTGAGTCAGATGATGACAGAAATAGTCAGGTGCTGGTCAGTAGACTGAACCAGGCTAACTTAAGCCAACTTGGGAATGAATCTGGTAACAACCCATTCAGACCCCCAGGTGGACTTAACCAGAAGCCTAGAAGGAGAAGGACTCACTCAGGTGACTCTGACAACTCCCATGCTTCTAGAGGCTCTCATGGTCACTCCAGAAGGGAGATGACTAGCCCTCAGAGAAGGGAACATGAGGCCAAAATGAGAGAGGCTGAGCTTAGGATCCAGAAGCGAGAACTAGAGGTTGCCCTGGTCCAAGAGAGACTTGCTAGAGCAAGACAGCCTAGAGAGAGTAGGGTAATATAACCCACTGGTGGCAGCAATATCCACAAGGATAAAGACAGGTCTTTTGATAATAGAAACCTGAGTAAAATTGTGCCCCCCTACAAAGCTGGGGATGATATCCATAAATGGATCACTGCAATGGAGAGAGTCTGCAGAGTACAGCAGATCCCTCAGGAGCAGTGGGCAGCAATCTTGTGGCTCTCCTTTGAAGGTAGAGGCCGAGACAGACTCCTCACAGTTAGTGATGGGGATTCTAGAAACTACCTGGTCCTGAAGAGTGCTCTGATTGATGGGTTAGGCTTAACCACTGAACAGTACAGGTTAATGTTCAGAGATACCCAGAAGACACAGACTCAGGACTGGTCTGAATTTGTTGAGTGTGCCACTAAGGCTCTGGAGGGATGGTTGCTGGGAAGCAAGGTTACAGACTATGAAGGATTGTATAATTTGCTGATGAGAGAACACATTTTAAATAATTGTCAGAACCAGTAGTTGCATCAACATTTGGTTGACTCAGATTTGACCTCTCCCCAAGAATTGGGAAAGAGGGCAGATAAATGGGTAAGAACCAGAGTTAAGCAAAAGAACCAGAACCAGAACCAGGGTGGTGACCAGAAGAAAACAGACCAGAAGGGTGGGGAGCAGAAAGCTAAAGGCCAGAAGTCTTCAACAGGGCCCCAAACTGATGCAGAGGGTGGGTCCCAAACTTCCAAGAAGAAGAAGAAAGAAGGTCAGAAGAAACCCTGGTGTAAAACTTGTAAAAACACCTCTCACTGGACAAGTGAGTGTAAAAAGGGTGGGGCCCCCAGCACTGCAGCCCCTAAGGCAACTGCACCCACTAGTACAGCTAGCAGTGCTGGTCCACAAACCAAGGGGGTAGTGGGTATCACCTTGGGAACTGAAGGAGATTCTGACCTAGTCAGAACCCTTACTCAGGCTGTTCTGATTTGTGAAGGGGACATAGATTTGACCCCTGACATAAGCCCCAGTAACCTGGGCAAATACAGACAGACGCCTTTGATTAATAACAAAGTGGCTCAAGCTTACAGGGACACATGTGCCAGTGTCACTATGGTGACACCTAACTTTGTGGACCCTGGACAATACATGCCAGGTGATAATTACCTGGTGACCAATGCCAGCAATGTCACTACTACACATAGTGTGGCACTTGTTAACTTTTCCTGGGGAGGGGTAACTGGCCTAAAAAGAGTTGTGGTTAGTGCTGATCTCCCAGTAGAATGTTTGTTGGGCAATGACCTGGAGAACTCTCTATGGTCAGAAGTTGAGTACAGGACTCATGCAGAGATGTTAGGGATATCATCACATGTCCTTGCTGTGACCAGGTCACAGGCCAAAAAGTGCCTCTCTGAACCTCAGGTCTTGGATCCTGGAACAATGGACCAAGCACCTTCCAAGAAGAAGAACAGGAGGGTTAAGGCTGTGCCTTCCCAACTGCCTGCAAGTGAGGATCAAGCTTCACAGGAAGCTGGTCTTGAGACCCCTGAAGGAACTGTCTCTGAAGAACTTGAACCTGGTCAGGTTGAGTTTCTGGGGACAGGGGGACCTTCTAGGGCAGACTTGGGGCAGGCTCAGTTAACCTGTCCTTCTCTTGAACCCCTGAGACAGCAGGCTGAGGCTGCTGGGAATGCTCAAGGTGCCCATAAAGTTTATTGGGATGAAGGACTCCTTTACACTGAGGGTAGAGACCTCAAGCCTGGTGCAACCAGGAGGTTGGTTATACCTCTGCAATTTAGGGGTTTCCTTCTCACCTTAGCCCATGATATTCCTCTAGCAGGACACTTAGGCCTGAATAAGACCTGGGACAGGCTTGTCCCTCACTTTCACTGGCCTCACATGTCTGAAGACACCAATGAGTTTTGTCGCTCCTGTGAAACCTGCCAAGCCAGTGGTAAAGCAGGTGGAACAACAAAGGCCCCTCTTATACCACTACCTGTGGTGGGGGTTCCCTTTGAAAGAGTGGGGATTGATATTGTAGGTCCAATGGATCCCCCTACAGCATCTGGGCACAGATTCATACTGGTGGTAGTGGATCATGCCACCAGGTACCCAGAGGCAATTCCACTTAGGACCACAACAGCTCCTGTTGTGGCCAGGGCCTTACTTGGAGTTTTCTCCAGAGTGGGGTTTCCTAAGGAGGTAATATCTGATAGAGGTGCCAACTTCATGTCAGGATATTTGACAGCAATGTGGAAGGAATGTGGTGTTAACTACAAGTTCACCACTCCTTATCATCCACAATGCAATGGGCTTGTTGAGAGATTTAACAAGACCCTAAAGGGCATGATTAAAGGATTACCTGAAAAGCTCAGGCGAAGATGGGACATCCTACTGCCCTGCCTTTTGTTTGCTTACAGAGAGGTCCCTCAAAAGGGGGTTGGTTTCAGCCCCTTTGAATTGTTGTTTGGGCACCCTGTAAGAGGACCCCTGTGTCTGGTGAAGGAAGGATGGGAGTTACCTCTCAAAAAGCCTAAGCAAGACATAGTGGACTATGTACTTGGTCTCCGCTCCAGGATGGCAGAGTACATGGAAAAGGCATCCAAAAACCTTGAGGCTAGCCAAGAATTACAGAAAGCTTGGCATGACCAAAAGGCTGTCCTTGTTGAGTTTCAGCCTGGACAGAAGGTATGGGTGTTTGAGCCAGTGGCCCCAGCAGCACTCCAAGACAAATGGTCTGGACCCCATACAATTCTGGAGAAGAAGGGAGAGGTTACCTACTTGGTGGACCTAGGAACTCCCAGGAGCCCCCACAGGGTGCTCCATGTCAACAGATTGAAGGCATATGTCAGCAGGGAAGACATGGGCTTGCTCATGGCTACAGATGAGGGACAGGAGGAAGAGAGTGACCCTCTCCCAGACCTGCTCACTCAGAACCCTGAGGATGGCTCAGTTGATGGTGTGGCCTTAGGTGGAAGCCTCACTGAACATCAGCAACATGACTGCAGACAAGTTCTACAGGCATACAGGCATATGTTCTCATTGACACCCAGTCAGACTAACTGGTGTACACATGTGGTGGACACTGGTGACAGTCTTCCTGTAAAGAGCAAGATTTACAGGCAACCTGACCACGTCAGGGACTGTATAAAGACTGAGGTGCAAAAGATGCTGGAATTAGGTGTTATTGAGCCTTCAGAGAGCCCCTGGGCTAGCCCAGTGGTTCTGGTCCCCAAACCTCACACCAAAGATGGCAAGAGAGAGATGAGGTTCTGTGTGGATTACAGAGGACTCAATGCTGTCACCAGGACAGATGCACACCCTATTCCAAGGGCAGATGAGCTCATTGACAAGTTGGCTTCTGCCAAATATTTGAGCACATTTGACTTGACAGCTGGCTACTGGCAAATCAGGTTAGCTGAGGAGTCTAAAGCCAAGACAGCATTTTCTATCCCTAGTGAGCATTATCAGTTTGTGGCAATGCCCTTTGGTTTGAAAAATGCACCTGCCACCTTCCAAAGGTTGGTGAATCAAGTCCTCACTGGGTTGGATGACTTTTGTGCAGCTTATCTGGATGATATTGCTGTCTTTAGCTCCACCTGGGAGGATCACCTGGTCCACCTGAAGGAAGTGCTTGAGGCTCTGCAAAAGGCAGGCCTCACTATCAAGGCAACAAAGTGCCAGATAGGGCAGAGCAAGGTTGTATACCTGGGCCACCTTGTAGGTGGAGGCCAAGTTCAACCACTGGAGAGTAAGATCCAGACCATCAAGGACTGGTCCCCTCCAACTACCCAGACTCAGGTCAGAGCTTTCTTGGGCCTGACTGGGTACTACAGGAAGTTTGTTAAGAACTATGGGTCCATTGTGACTCCTCTTAATGATCTGACATCTAAAAAGATGCCCAAAAAGGTTCAGTGGACAGAAGTCTGTCAAAAGGCCTTTGATGACCTGAAGAAGGCCATGTGCTCTGCACCTATTCTGAAGAGTCCTGACCACTCAAGAGAGTTCATTGTCCAAACAGATGCTTCTGAGTTGGGAGTGGGAGCAGTGCTTTCACAGCTTAATGTAGATGGCCAGGACCAGCCCATTGCTTTTATTAGCAGAAGGCTGACCCCCAGAGAGAAACGTTGGTCAGCTATAGAGAGGGAGGCCTTTGCTGTGGTGTGGGCCCTGAAGAAGTTGAGACCATACTTATTTGGCACTCACTTCAAGATTCAGACCGACCATAAGCCACTCTTATGGCTTAATCAGATGAAGGGTGAAAACCCCAAACTACTCAGGTGGTCCATTTCCCTACAGGGGATGGACTTTACAGTGGAGCACCGCCCAGGGACTGACCATGGCAACGCAGATGGTCTCTCCAGGTACTTCCACTTCGAACATGAAGACACAACTGGTCAAGGTTAGTCTAATGTCCCTGCGTTTGGGGGGGGTTGTGTAGGAGAGTAGGGTCTGCTATCCTATGGTCACCCCAAAGTTTTGCTTTTTGCTTCACTGGTTTATGACTTAATGTGGCTGTGGGTCTGCTAATCAGACCCACAGCCTGCTGTTCTCTCTCAAAATTACTGCCAATGCACTTTAGGTGCATTACGAATTGGAACTGGTTCACCTTATTAGCCCCTGTAGTAGTGTACCCTAGGTACCCAGGGCATAGGTGTTTCCAAGGCCTACCAGGGGCTGCAGCATGTATTGTGCCACCCCTGGCCTGGCCTCCATATTTGACACAACTGGCTGATCACTCAGCTGGGGTAAGTTGGTGTAATCACCTCTTACTTAGGTACAGTATGTCTGTGCCTAACCCTAAACTGGACACATATGTTCCTATCAGCCACTCCTATGGAAGGCCTCATCAATCCTAGAGGCAGAGTGCTTGGAAATATGTGAGATGGTGCTCTAGCATGAGCTGAGCCTGTCTGCAGCTGTCGGGAACCACTCCCTAAGCTGTTCCGGGATATTGCCATACCATATACTCTTAAGTGCATTATAATCCTCGTGGTTAAATGCTATCTTTGGTTTGGCTTTATCAAAACATGTCGAGTAAGGTGTCATACGAATTGGAATACTATCCCCTCGACAGTTCTGTCGACGGGGATAGCATTCCACCCTTCTAGAGGGACACGACATGTGTGTAGCCTTAACCCCGGTTAAAGTTAACCAGAGCCTCAGCATCACAAAATGGATGCTGCCACCACAGGCACGAGTCTGGCCTCCTGCTGCTGACCGAAACTCGGCAGATGGTGGCCTGGACAAAGGGTTTCCTGCCTGGGGAGGTGCGAGCACCACCCCAGACAGGGTTTTGTGTATTGGATAGGACAGGGCTGAATAGAATCAGACATGCCCGGGGCACACAAGGTGTCCCCGTGCATAGGCCAGTCCAAACCGGTCCTGGGACTTTCCAGACCCAGGGCTGGCGAGGAGCTGGACAAAGGAAAGGGGGTGTAACCGCCCCCCTTCCTGGTTCCTCCCAGAGGAGGGACCTAGTAGGTGATCCACCCCTCAGATTGGGAATAAGAGTGGGAGCAGTGCCATTGCACAGCAGATCATCCTGAATCAACTTTAAACAAAGAAGAAGACTGGACTTCGACATTCTGCTGCTCAGAAGACTGAAGAGAATCTCCCTTGTGGCCTAGGAGTGGCCACCCTGTGAACACAGGCACCAACCAGCAACTCGACGTTTGCTTTGCCGCCGCCTCCCGCCGGAGCCCGAGCCCAGAGCCCGACAAGAACCAGACTCCCAGACCTCTCAGAGCCCGATCCTCAGTCCCTGCAAAGAAGGGACCGGTGGAGGCACCGAGTGACGTGGGACCGGACCTCTTGGAAGACACTCGAAAAGCTGACTGCGCAGCTTCTGAGGTATCCTCGATGTTGTGCTTTGGGGACTGAGAACCCCCACCATCGAGCAGCCCTTGCACCGAAGATCAGCCCCCCAGCATCTCCACGATCTGCGTGGGGCCCTTTTGCATTGTGCCACTCGACGCGCCATCCCGGCCACTAGCCACGTGGTCAGCGGCCATCTTGGCGACGAATCCGACTAACTACACAGCAGGTCTGGTTGCTCCAGACCTACCCAAGCTCCTGTGAAAAGGAGCACTCGCTCTGACCTTGCTGGTCCGAGTGTTAAGCATCTTTCAATTCCTGCGCGGCTTGCATTAGCCAAAGCCTGTTTGCTCCGATCAGGTCGCCGACACCGCCAACAGTGAGAAGCCTGCGTGGGACAGCTCGTGACCGACTCCTGGACGTCCTCGACCCCCCGGTGTCCACGTGGCTGCAGAGAGAAGCTACCCGACAACGCCTGTTTGCACCCGACATCGCCTGGTTCCAATCTGGTTCCACGGTAGTCACTGGCTAGTGACTTTGAACATTGTCCCCTCTGCTTTCAGGTCTTCACCACTTCAGATCCACCCTTGGATCCACCGGAACTCTTCACATCGAGCCGCCTGCAGCATCTTCAGCTCCAAGCACCAAGCACCATCGACCAGCGACGCGACGACACTACTTCGACCCTGTGCACCCGCTTCCTGTGGGTGAGGTAACTCAGCTCCGCCGGTGTTCCTACACTGGTACACATCTCAAGGGCCTGTGTCTTAAGTTTCAGCATTCTAGGTCACTCGGAAGGTTCCTAACTCTTTAACTTTGTACTTTTTACGCACCATAGTCTTTACATTGGAAAGTGCGTGCACTTTGAACATTGCACCCGAGTCCCGCAGGCCTTTCCCGACTTAATCATTGATAGTCTCGAATAGCTCCAGCGATTCCCAAGGCCCTAGGCCTGTTGCCATTCCGATTGGTATCTCTTATACCACTTTCTTAGTATATGGTTTAGGTGGCCCCTAGGGCTCATCCATATTGTGCAACTTTTGTGTATTTTAAACTGTCTTGTGATTTAACGCTTGTGCTTCTGTGCTCATAAAGAATCCAGGGGATTTTATAGTTAATAAATCAATATATATTTTCAATATATATCTGTGTGGTGTCCCTTTCATTTGGTATTCAAGGGGGTTGTGTATGGTATTACAGCTGGCTTCACATGCCTTTCAGAGTTTAGCCTAAGACTGCTTTGTCCACGTTACCACTAGGATAACTGGTCTACAAGGTTGAATTACAACCAATCCTCATAAGGGTTGCTTGGCATGGTACAAAGTGATCACTAAGAATTAGTGAGCATTATATACCAGGCAACTTCTCACATATTTGACGTCCACCTCTGTCAAGGCCCTACTTGTACACTCACTGTCCTCAGTTCACTCACAGTAGCAGAATGATGTGAGTTCTCTTTTCCCCCTGCAGACCTCCACACACGTCTTCTAGTTACAAGCTCTCGCATGAACCCCGAAGGGAAAGGGGACAGAGAAGAGACTGCCTTGCATCTGGGTTCACTTTTGCACCTCCCGGCACCCACTGTTGCTAATCTGCAGTAACACTTCTATGCAAACTGCAATTAAATAACATCAAATTAATGAGCTTCTCTAACTTATTCTTTTACACTATTTTACTCTCTTATTGAATACATTCACTTATACCACCTTTGTTAAGGCTTAGCCTCTCTTCAATGAGTCTTTTTGTACCTTTAACTTATAACTTCAGCGGTATCCGGGACCATGCTCCAAATTGAAATTTCAGACAGTCTCCAAATATTTCTTATAACTAAAACTGTATATTTTTTCTTTCAGGTACTTGCAGTTATAAAGACTGGATTCTACTCCTTGATGCAGACCTCCGTGAGGTGAACAGGTGAGTGTAACTGATTTGCTATGAACAAATTTCTCCAATATTTACATTCTACTCCTATTTAATAAATTTATTAATATCCTATCTAGCTCATCGTCCCACATGAGACGCTAGCTACCCTAAAACTGATTCTACAAATGAACTTGAGCTACACTAAACCCTGACTACCTAAGAAAATTCCTGAGCTCTCTTTCTCAATCAAACCGTTGTTGAAGTGCGCAGCTTCGAACGCTGCCAATGCACTTCACTGCTGAGCGGCTGTTCTCGCGCCTTTATAGGCTGTGACCGGCAACTTCCGAGTCTTTAACGCGTGACTGCAGTGATCTCTCTCTGATCACTGCAGGGGGCGCGTTCAAATCAGACAAAGCATAGCCCAATCTGTGTCCCCCGATCCGACTGCAATAGAATACGGCTACACAGTCTGGCGCACAGGCAGTCGGACGCGGAGCCTTGACAGTACCCCTCTGCAAGGCCACACCTCCTAGCTTGGGTTTGTGAGGATACTGATGATGAAAGGCTCGTATTAATCTAGGAGCATGAACGTCAGATCTCTCCTCCCAAGATCTTTCCTCTAGTCCATAGCTTTTCCAATTGATCAAATAATGTCTTTTCTCTAACAATTTCTGAATCTAGAATCCTTTTTGACCTCATATTCTTCCTTGCCTTCAATCAACAATGCTTTTGGAGGTTGTGTTTCCATAAAATATGGTGACACCTTTTTAAACAGAGACACATTAAAGACGGGCTGTATTTTGACCTGCGAAGGGAGTTTTAGCCTGTTAGTCAGGGGATTTATTTACTGATCCACTGAGTATGGACCTACAAAACAGGGCTGACATTTTCTATTTCCTCTGAGCCTCAGATTCTTAGTGCTCAACCTCACCATATCTCTCTCCTGCAAATTTTCCCCTGGTCTCTTCTTCTTAGTCGCACTTAATCTGTAATGTTCTTTCACTAGAGCCAAATTTCTAGTTGCTGATTCTTGAACTTTTGATAGATGTTGAACTAGATCTTGTACGGCAGGCACCATCACCTCTTGAAATGCTACAGAAAAGTTTAGGTGCCGCCCATAATTTAAATAGAAAGGGGAAAACCCTGTGGAAGCATTTTTAGCATTGTTGTGTGCGAATTCAGCTGCCCAAACGAGATCTGGCCAATCACCTTCCTGATCTAACAGAAACAACCGTAAGTATTTTTCTAATTCCTGATTGATTCTCCCTGTCTGACCATCAGTTTGTGGGTGAAAACTTGTGGAATACCTAATTTCTATGCCCTGCTTTCTAGTAAAGGCCTTCCAATAATGGGACAAGAATTGAGATCCTTGATCAGTAATCAGAATCTTAGGGATTCCATTAATCTTAAACAAATCCTGATTGAACTGCATGGCTAACTGTTTGGCATTTGGGTTTCCCTTTAAGGCGACAAAGTGAGCCATCTTAGAGAAAGCTTCCACCATTATCAATATTGAACTGTATCCCTGACTGGAGGGCAAATCCACTATCAGAACCATGGTGACCGTGTGCCATGGGTGAGGAGGAGTGGGTAAGGGTTATTACAGCCCGTGAGGGGCTTGCCGATCCGACTTTCCTCGTGCACAAGTCTTGCATCCTACTACATATTGTTGAACATCTTTTGTCAAGCTGGGCCACCAAAATTGTCTCTTAAGTAATTCTTCCGTATGAGGAATTTCAGAATGACCGGCCAAGGGACTGTCATGGCAGTCAAACAAAGCTTGCTTTTGGAGTTCACAAGTTGGCCAATACAATGTGTCTGCGTGGTAAGGCAATCGCTGGCGAATCTCTCTCCCAGGACCTTCTTCAACCCATTTTCGTATTTCCTCAAGCGTAATTTCTTTCCTGATCTTTTCTTCTATTAATTCCTTCAGTGGCCCCAATTATTTTGGTTTCAGGAATGATTTGCAGCTCGTGCAAACAAGTTTTTTTCACTTCAGTATCAATTCTGGATAAGGCATCCGCCTTTCCATTATTCTTGCCTGGTCGATTGGTGATGACAAAGTCGTAGTCAGCAAAGTATAGGGACCATGGTAGTTGTCGAGGAGCCATGGTTCTGGCTGATTTCAAAAATTGCAAATTCCTGTGGTCCGTAAATACTGTCACTACATGATTTGCCCCTAAAAGATTGTGTCTCCACTCCTGAAAGGCATCCTTGATGGACAATAATTCTTTTTCCGTAATAGTGTAGTTGATTGCTGCCGGAAGTAGTTTCCTAGAATGATATGCTATTGGATGCAACTGTCTGGTATCTTTATGCCGCTGTGACAAGACTCCTCTGATAGCTTTCTCTGAAGCATCAGTTTCTACGTAAAATTGTTGACTTGGATCAGCATGTAACACTGGTGCTGAGGTGAAGCTTTCCTTGCAAGACTGAAATGCTTCTTCTGCCCTAGTAGTCCATTGGAAAGGAGTTCTCTTTTTTTAAAGTCTGGTGATTGGTATGACCTTCTGAGAAAAATCCTTAATGAACCTCCTGTAGAAATTGGCAAAGCCAGTAAAGATTAGTACTTCCTTCACAGTTGCTTGAGGAGACCATTCAAGTACCACTTCAATCCTTTTTCTTGTCCATAGTCTGACCCTCTGGAGCGACGATGAATCCTAAGAAATCCACTGATCTTACTCCAAAGGCCCATTTCTATAACTTTGCGTACAAACTGTTTTCTCTTAGACGCTGTAAAATTCTTTTGACCTGTAACTGATGCTCCTCTTCGGTAGATGAATAAATCAAAATATCGTAAATTTTTTACAATTGCACATTGATCAATAAATCCCTTTAACACGTCGTTGATAAAGTATTGGAATGCCGCGGGGTGTTGCAGAGACCATATAGCACTACCTGATATTCAAATAATCCATATTTGGTTCTGAAGGCCGTTTTCCACTCGTCTCCTTCACGCACGCTGATAAGGTGGTACACACCCCACAAATCTAATTTCCTAAAAAATTTTGCACCTTTCAGTTGATCCAGTAAAACTGAAGTCAAAGGTAAGGGATAACGATTCTTAGTAGTTATTCTATTCAGTGCGCGAAAGTCAATACAAGTCCTTAATTCGCCATCCTTCTCGGGAATGAAAGAGTGGCGAAGAGATTGGAGACTGTGAGGGTTGGATGAAACCATTTTCAAATTTGTTTTGCAAATAGTGCTTCAAATACTGATTTTCCTTTTCAGTGAGGGCGTAAATTCTGATGCACGATATATTAACTCCTGGTTCCAGATCAATTTTACAGTCATAAAACCGGTATGGCAGTAGTTTTTTTGCCTCTGTTTCATTGAACACATCGGCGAATTCTTGATATTCTTCCGGGAGTTTTGCAGTTTGAACCGTACACACCATTAGCTTGTTCTCGCACAACTGGGAGGCTGGACTCCTTCTTGTTTTCCACCTTTTCATGACTGCAATGTTCAGTGCAATACTAGGAGTCTAAAACCACAGTTGAGTGAGGAAGATCTGAGCCTTTTGGGGTCTCCTCTAAAACGTTCTGGTGGAGCTAGGGAAATGACCGGGGCAAAGGAATGCACTACTTGTGTTGTACTACCTGGATTCAGGTTTGCACTGGTACTTGTCGTAGCTGAACTAGAAGTGGAATGGTGAAATTTAGCCCCAGGACCCTCACTCTTCAACTTGACTGCCAATTCTAAGGTTTTCCTCTTAGAGGCTTCAATTTCAGTTTTTAGGGCCATATTCTCCTCTCTAACCGCCATTAACTCCTGCTGTATTACTTCTATAATTTTCCCCAGATTCTTCTAATCATAACGTTCCGCCATTCTGCTTGGGTGAGTTCACTTCTTTGGCACATCACTCTGCCAAGGCCCTACTTGTATACTCACTGTCCTCAGTACACTCACAGGAGCAGAATGATGCGAGTTCCAAATTCCCCCTGCAGACCTCCACACGATTCCTCTAGTTACAAGCTCTCGCATGAACCCCACAGGGGATAGGGGAAGGGGACAGAGACAGAGAAGAGACTGCCTTGCTTCTGGGTTCACTTCTGCACCGCTTGGCACCCACTGTTGCTTCTTCTGGAGTAACACTTCTATGCGAACTGCAATTAAATAACATCAAATTAATAATCTCCAATAGTTACACTCTACTATTTAATAAATATATTAATATCCTATATAATTCCTCGTCGCACACAAGACGCTAGCTATCCTAACAAGCATTAGAAATGCAATCGGGCTCGGATTTATTTGAGTTTGAGCTAATGGCATTGTAAATGCCAATGTATTGTTGCTATGTGTTATGGAGTGTGTTCATGTGGTGTGTACTGCCAGTGATCTCCTTGAGAGTGTGAGAATAGTTCACCGTTACTGCCTGTGATGTCCTTCTTGTGAGTGTGAGAAGCTTGCACCTCTGCTGCCTGTGGTCTCCTTGTGAATGTAAGAAGCTTGCACTGCTGCTGCCTGTGATGTCGTTCTTGTGAGTGGGAAAAGATTGCACCTCAGCTGCCTGTGGTCTCCTTGTGAGTGTAAGAAGCTTGCACAGCTGCTGCCTGTGATGTCCTACTCACTACTCTACTCACTACTCTACTCACTACTCTACTCACTACTCTACTCACTACTCTACTCACTACTCTGCACTCACTACTCTGCACTCACTACTCACTACTCTGTACTCACTACTCTACTCACTACTCTACTCACTACTCACTACTCTGCACTTACTACTCTCTACTCACTACTCTACTCACTACTCTACTCACTACTCTGCACCCACTACTCACTACTCTGCTCACTACTCACTACTCTACTCACTACTCTGCACTCTCTACTCACTACTCTGCACTCTCTACTCACTACTCTACTCACTACTCTACTCACTACTCTGCACTCACTACTCACTACTCTACTCACTACTCTACTCACTACTCTGCACTCACTACTGTACTCACTACTCACTACTCTACTCACTACTCTGCACTCACTACTCACTACTCACTACTCTGCACTCACTACTCACTACTCTGCACTCACTACTCACTACTCTACTCACTACTCTATTCACTACTCTACTCACTACTCACTACTCTACTCACTATTCTACTCACTACTCTACTCACTACTCTGCACTCCCTACTCTGCCTTCCCTACTCTGCCCTCCCTACTCTGCCCTCCCTACTCTGCCCTCACTACTCTGCCCTCACTACTCTGCACTCACTACTCTGCACTCACTACTCTACTCACTGCTCACTACTCACTGCTCTACTCACTACTCACTGCTCTACTCACTACTCACTACTCACTACTCTACTCACTACTCTACTCACTACTCACTACTCTACTCACTACTCTACTCACTACTCACTACTCTACTCTACTCACTACTCTACTCTACTCACTACTCGCCACTCACTACTCACTACTCTACTCCTCACTACTCACCTACTCACTACTCTACTCACTACTCACTACTCTGCACTCACTACTCACTACTCTACTCACTACTCGCCACTCACTATTCCTTACTCTACTCCTCACTACTCACGACTCACTACTCACTTCTCTACTCACTACTCTGCACTCACTACTTTACTCACTACTCTACTCACCTCACTACTCTACTCACTACTCTACTCACTACTGACTACTCTACTCACTACTCTGCACTCACTACTCACTACACCACTCAACCATGGTCCACATCTCAGCACAAACTGCTTCCACAACCCATGGAGTGCCACCGATTTAGAGAGGAATCATGGTAACCACAAAGATCTTGCTGATGTGAACCCCCACGCCGCCCCCCACTTCCTCCTCCGCGGAAACAGGCCTTTTTGAAGCACCAGAATGGTCTGTGCCGTCCCAAACTCACGCCAGAGAGCCATCAACTAACATCAACTGTGATCCCCTCCACCCAAAGTTCTATATTGATCTGGCAATCGTGGTATGCAGGATAAATAAAATAAAGGAAATAGTGGGGGGGGGGGAGAAGGGGAGGTCGACAACCAGCGTGGCAGAACAGCTGTAATAAAAAAGCAGTGTGTGTCAGGGAGACAAGCAGGGGCTGAGAGAGGAGATGAGTGAGAGAGAAACAAGAGAAGGCGAAAGAGCAGAACAGTAATATGGAGGGCAGCGCGCAGGCAGCTGAAGAACTGCATTAAAGCGAAGAAATGCGAAGAAAACAGAATGATCAGGTGGAGTTCGCGATGCAAGAATGAACTTTTAACACCATCACACATGTTCTTCTTTGTGTGAAAAAACAACCGCAGCCAATGTATGTCTGGCTAATTCCCCAATCTATACAAGGTAAACTACGGACATAGCACTGTAGCCCGCCCGCCTCACAAGTATTGCCCCGAAGGGGTGTGCCGAAAAGCCCCACGTTCGCTAGGCTTCTAGGGAAAATACGGCAGCCAAGTCAGCGGCAAGGTGACTTCATTTTGCTTGTCAACGTGCTTCTCTCCTGCCACATGTCACTCACTGAACGCTTCTATGAGCCCAGATACATGCAGAATGAAATACAGTGCATGCGAATGTCATACATAAAACACGCAAATTGTCATGAAAAGTGTGCTGTTCGAACTTGTTCACTTATCAGTGGCTTCCAAAAGGAGCCGGCCACGGGTAACTCATTTTGCATGCACTCTTTACAAACAATTTTTAAAATCCTGCGAGATTTAACGAACGAGACACTAGCATCATGCTATGCCGTGTACCTGGAAAGGAGCTTCATTTTACCCCTCGTGTGTGTGCAAAGTATCACCCGTTCAAGACGCACTTCTCTGAAGACGAAGAAAGACAGTTAAATAAGAAACAAAGACACAAAACCACTTGTTTCTCAAGTGCTCCGGATCTCCGATGAAACCACCATGTCCACCATTTTAGGTTGTCAGGAGCCCTCGCCACAGTGCCAATATGCTGCAGGCAGCTGAAGAAAAGGCGCACCAGCCCTGTCCTGTTGAGCACTTGAGTGCCCGGCAGTAAATATTTGCTTTGGCAGATGTACAACAGGCAGGAGCTGCCATCAAAACATCAATGGCGCCCACAAGATACAAATGGTAACAATAGAACATGACATCAGGTGATCACCAGCTTCACGCGATGCGCTTTCAGGTACGCAGATCACAAATTTGGCCCGAATGATAGCTCAGCTGCATGACGCGCAAGCCTAGTCCCATCCCCCAAAAGTAGAGTTCGATGATGATTGCAGTGTATTCAGCCTGTCATCCTTCTGAGGCCGATTACATGAGTACCAGTTTCTTTTGATTGAACCTAAGTAAGCGCCTCGACGCGTCTACACCATGGTATTCAACGCTATAGACATATAAGGCAATAAAAGTCTGTCCAGAGGGACTTCAACAGAGAGAAAGCCAAAGGCATGCTATACTACCTCGACTAAGCAGCAGCAGTGGCAGACCATCATAGCACTACTACACACACACACTTGGTGCAAGCCTTAGTCCAAAACGACCGCCATCACATCGAGGTCACGTTTAACGCAAGCAGTCGCAGTTTTCCTATCACTCAGATTTATTTCGAGACCCAAAGAAGACGGCAAGCTCTGCTCCCGGCCTCCTTGTGTATGCATACTGCGCATAGCTCTCTGCAGAGTGTGTTATGACAAAAGTTAAACACACCAGCCAGTGGCTAAACAAATACCCACCTCCAAGGCCGTATCACTAGTGAACGTTTGGTGCCTCAACCAGTGAGCCCAGTAACACTCACTGCAGCCACATGACCATCAGGGAGTCCCACTCCCATGGCCCGTGAGTGAGAAGCCATCCGTGCAATGCACACGGAACCGCCCCGGCCACATCAAAGTGTCTGCTGTGCCGAGCTAGGGGTGGCATAAGCGCACTCCAGGCGGGGTATTTTAAACGGGCATTAAGCAGCAGCCCGGACGCTATCCGAGCCATGCACGAATCGCCTTTGGCTGGTCATGCCGCGACACTTTTGGTGTTAACATATTCAAGTCTCCAAACGCAAGCCGGAGACTCACGATTCAAGGCATCCCCATAACTGGTATTTCGAAAGTTGTTGAATACATCGCTTATTTGTGAACACCAATTAGCACACTCTCCGCGCATCTGTGCACATTCGGTTATGGACAACACAATAGAGAAACGAAAGCGTAGCATTAATAGTGCATCTAAACATAACATGCTAAACGACGCAGCTATGCGTCAAATTAATCCCGAACACCAGTTTTATTTTAAATGCGTCCTTCAATCAAGAGAGACCTGCGGAAAATCACCTGGGGTTGAGGAACAGCAGAGACACAAACCACGGCTCTTCGGCTGCGCTTGTCAAGAGCGACGACATCCCCCCGGGCCGAGGTTGGTCTGTTCGAGCCGGTTTTGCATTGCTTGCTCGCTCCAGCAAACTTTTTACTAAAGTTTCATCTGCTGGCGCGTTCCCTTTCGAATGCAACCTTCCCAATCCGCGCGATTTGCTAACGCATTATTCCTTCAAAATCTAACCAAATGTAACCCATAAATGTGAATTCAATAAGGCCACAGGGCATACAGGACATTTGTTCAGGCTATTGACTTGCTCGCGTGTCCCACGGAAAAGAAGGAAATGGCGCCCTTTGGAAATGAGACTCTTCAGGAAACACAAGAACTACAGTGTGGACGAGCATGTATGAGTCATCTTCTGTGAGCCTCGCCTGCTGCCTCGTGAGCTCGCATCATCTGGATTGCATTACACGGGCACTCTGACAGCTCCTAATTAAGATGAATCACTCTCCCGTGCTCGCTCGCGAACAGAAAATGCCAACTCGGGCACGCGTACATTGCATACAGCCTATCACGTCAACGCTACTGAATACACAGCACAGCGAAGACGAATCACTAGGCAGATGCCAGAAAAATCTAAGGAATGTCCCAGCCGGAGTCCTTTCTCAAACTTTTTTTTTCTAAATACTAAAGAGCTCGCAGCTCCTCCTACACTACGTGTAGGGGAGGCCCGAGCCCTAACAAGCTCCTCCTACACTACGTGTAGGGGAGGCCCGAGCCCTAAAAATGAACTGGGCTATACTAAACCCTGACTAACTAAGAAAATTCCTGAGCTCTCCTTCACTCTCAACCCATTGGTGAAGTGCATGGCTTTGAACGCTGCCAAAGCACCTCACTGCTGATCAGCCTGTGACGACTAGACCGGCAACTTCTGAGTCTTTAACGCGCGCACGCAATGATCTCTCAGATCACTGCAGGGGGCTCGTTCAAATGGCAACAAAGCATAGCTCAATCTGCGTCCCCCAATCCGACTGCGATAGATTACAGCCACACAGTGTAGGACGGGGATCCTTGACAACATCTAACAGCGCTATCTAGCGCTATATGTATATTCTCATTTTCAAACAATCCCTTTCCCAAGAACAGATGCGAACACATGTGTCGACACCCATTCTTTGGAAGGGGATTGCTGGAATCTTTAAATATGGAGAAGCGTCTCCATTTTGCCGATACTCCCCCGAGCTTTGCTTTGCAGTACAGCGGTTACGGCATTCTTGTTCGGAGATATATATATATATATATATATAATCTCCTACTGGCGGTCACCAGTAGGTAGTTATAGTTAGGACCTTGTTTCTATTCAAAAAGCGTTTTTTCTATTGCCAATATCTTTGACACCGAATGACGAATCTTCGCGAAAAATTTAAAACTAATGGGGCGGTCCGGTCAGTTTCTGTCTTGAAAGTTTCTGCGTGATTCATCAAGCGGGGCCGAGCAAAAAAGGGGGGACCCAAAACACGTTTTCACCATGTTAATTACCATATGAATTTTGGAACTTGCTACAGCCCGAACTGCTGAACGGAATAACACCAAATTTGGCAAAAATGTAGTTCTTGGTTCAAAAAGCAACCTTTTTTTTTTAAATGGTGTAAATCCGTTCAGAGTTCCTGAGAAATTAAAAAGATTCAAATATCGATATCTGAGCACCGAGGAGGATTTGTGAATCCTCCCGAGAACAAACATAATTGGGATTGGCTGCCAACACTTCAAACTAGAAAGTGTTGGCAGCCATCTTGTGACTCGGTTGAACCGAGTCACAAGAAAACATTTAAAAAAGGATAAAAAACAAGAAAAGGAGGAAGGACAGAAACACCATGACCCCCTAGGCCTGCTCAGGGGTTCCACTGGGATCCCCAGGCCCCAAAAAAGTATTGTTTAAAAATGTTCAACCAAATTTGTGCTGTTTGTGCAAATCCAGTTGAAATAATAAAAAAAAAAACAGAAGCAAAGGCTACAGTGCTTTGTTTTCCTTAAGCTCCCGGGTGGGCCAGGTCCTGGGGGCAATTTATTATTGGTATGCGGGGGCCCCGCTGCCCCGGAGACCGCAACCTCCCCGAGGCTTTCTCTCAGCTTGTGGCACCTGAGGGGAGGGAAGTGACTGCTTTTGCATAGCTTGAATTGCTCATTGCACACAGCACATAGACCGGGGGTGTGCTTAGGTGCCTCTGGGTTTCTTGCAGTGGCGGCTGATCCATTAGGGTGTTACGGCGCCACCCCACTGCTTTCTCACAGTGCGAGAAGCAGAAAATAAAATGGTATTTTGAATACCATTTTATTTTCTGCTTCTCGCGCTGCGAGAAAGCAGAAGGCATGGATATGCCTGGTTGGGGGTGGGTATGCCTGGTTGGTTATGCCTGGTTGGGGCCGGGCAGGTGGGTGAGTCGGGGAGGAGTGGCTTGCACCACTCTGAATGCCCTGACTGTTTGGACGGCCCTGGGGCCGACCAGCGCAGTCATGCACACTCGCCATTTTCTCTATGTAGGCTCCGTGCAGCCTACATAGAGAAAATGGTGTCCCTACTGGTGCATGGCTGGGCACTGTCCGGGACTCCCCACCAATCGCAAAGCTGCCATGGCAGCATTGTGATTGGCTACAGGAGGGGAGGGAGCATGCCTGTTCCTCTGCCTAGGAGCAGAGGCGGCGCAGGACTGGTCAGGTAGGTTTTATTTATTTTTATTTTTATTTCCACCCCGCGGTAACCCCAGTGCATAACGAATAGTTTCTTACCTGTCGGTGTAGTTTTGCAGCTTGAAGATCTTTCTGGATTCACTATGCTGTGCATATTCCGCAATCTGGTGGTTGGGTTCGGACGGAATCGTAGTCTTTTTTTTCTCTTTTTTTTGTTGTTGTTGTAGCCCAGGTGAGCGTTGACGTCCCACCTTCTGGTGTACCTTCGGTGACGTCGGCATGCTTCTGGCGGAAGCTACCACCCTTGGGCGCCATCTTCGGATTCTTTTTTCTGTCTCTTTTGTCTTTTCTGCTTGTAGTGAATCCATGGCTATGTATTGTTAATCTTCCTTTTTCCTTTTCCACCTTCTTTTCCAGCCTCATCTTTCTGGCGGAGGCGGTGGGTTCGCTAGTGAATCCAGAAAGATCTTCAAGCTGCAAAACTACACCGACAGGTAAGAAACTATTCGTTTTGCAGCGTGAATCTTTCTGGATTCACTATGCTGTGCATAGATTTTGTAGCGATTTTTGTTACTTTTGTGGCGGCTGGGTGGAAGATGAGCGTTGGTTGTTGAAAATATGTTGAAGCACCTTTTGTCCTACTTGTGCTTCCTTGTTCATTTTTCCTTGTTCATTTGAACATCCACGCAATAGTGCTTAGTGAACGTGTGCACTGAAGCCCATGTTGCCGCCAGGCATATGTCCTGAATTGGTGTGTTGGCCAGAAAGGCAATTGTTGCTCCTTTCTTCCTGGTTGAGTGGGCCTGTGCCCCTCCTGTTAGCTTCTGGCCCGCTTGCTTGTGGCAGAATTGTATAGTCTGTGCGATCCATCGAGCTATGGTGTTTTTTGTCACTAGTTTACCCATGTAACTGTTTGCGAAGGATACGAAGAACTATTTTGTCTTCCTGTGTCCTTTCGTCCTTTCAATGTAGTGCATCACTGCCCTTCTTGCGTCTAGAGTGTGGAGTGCTCTCTCAGCGCTTGTAGTGGGGTTTTGGAAGAAGCTAGGGATCTGAATACTTTGATTCATGTGGAACCTTGACACCACCTTCGGCATGAAGTGCGGGTCCGTTCTCATTACGACCCTGTCACTGTGTATCTGAATGTAAGGTTCCTGTAGTGTTAGAGCCTGCAGTTCGCTCACCCTCCGTAGCGATGTGATTGCTACCAGAAAGGCAGTTTTCATAGTCAGCATTTGCAGTGATGCTTTGTGGATAGGTTCGAAAGGTGCTTTCATGAGCTCTGTTAGTACTACCTTCAGGTTCCAAGCCGGTGGTGGCATTCTTTTTGGTGGCGCTATTCTTTTCGCCCCTTCCAAGAATATTTGCACGACCTGAGATGTGAAAAAGCTTCTCCCTGTTTCTCCTCTTGTGTATGCCACAATCGCTGCCAGGTGTACCCTTGGCGAGGATGAGCTTAGTTTAGCCTTTATTAGGTGCGTGAGGTACCTTAGCACCGTAGATTCCCTTGTCAGTTTTCTGTGTAGTTTTTTCTTGCGTCACCACTGAGTGAATCTTTTCCATTTTGCCCATAGCATTTGCGTGTGCTGGGCCTTCTTGCCCCGTCGCAGCACTCTCAGGGTGCTCTCTGGTAGTTTTAGATGTGCGAACTCTAAGTCCTCAGGAGCCAGGCTGAGAGGTTGAAGCTCTCCGGCTCTGGGTGTAGAACTGAGTATGGACCTACAAAACAGGGCTGACATTTTCTATTTCCTCTGAGCCTCAGATTCTTAGTGCTCAACCTCACCATATCTCTCTCCTGCAAATTTTCCCCTGGTCTCTTCTTCTTAGTCGCACTTAATCTGTAATGTTCTTTCACTAGAGCCAAATTTCTAGTTGCTGATTCTTGAACTTTTGATAGATGTTGAACTAGATCTTGTACGGCAGGCACCATCACCTCTTGAAATGCTACAGAAAAGTTTAGGTGCCGCCCATAATTTAAATAGAAAGGGGAAAACCCTGTGGAAGCATTTTTAGCATTGTTGTGTGCGAATTCAGCTGCCCAAACGAGATCTGGCCAATCACCTTCCTGATCTAACAGAAACAACCGTAAGTATTTTTCTAATTCCTGATTGATTCTCCCTGTCTGACCATCAGTTTGTGGGTGAAAACTTGTGGAATACCTAATTTCTATGCCCTGCTTTCTAGTAAAGGCCTTCCAATAATGGGACAAGAATTGAGATCCTTGATCAGTAATCAGAATCTTAGGGATTCCATTAATCTTAAACAAATCCTGATTGAACTGCATGGCTAACTGTTTGGCATTTGGGTTTCCCTTTAAGGCGACAAAGTGAGCCATCTTAGAGAAAGCTTCCACCATTATCAATATTGAACTGTATCCCTGACTGGAGGGCAAATCCACTATCAGAACCATGGTGACCGTGTGCCATGGGTGAGGAGGAGTGGGTAAGGGTTATTACAGCCCGTGAGGGGCTTGCCGATCCGACTTTCCTCGTGCACAAGTCTTGCATCCTACTACATATTGTTGAACATCTTTTGTCAAGCTGGGCCACCAAAATTGTCTCTTAAGTAATTCTTCCGTATGAGGAATTTCAGAATGACCGGCCAAGGGACTGTCATGGCAGTCAAACAAAGCTTGCTTTTGGAGTTCACAAGTTGGCCAATACAATGTGTCTGCGTGGTAAGGCAATCGCTGGCGAATCTCTCTCCCAGGACCTTCTTCAACCCATTTTCGTATTTCCTCAAGCGTAATTTCTTTCCTGATCTTTTCTTCTATTAATTCCTTCAATGGCCCCAATTATTTTGGTTTCAGGAATGATTTGCAGCTCGTGCAAACAAGTTTTTTTCACTTCAGTATCAATTCTGGATAAGGCATCCGCCTTTCCATTATTCTTGCCTGGTCGATTGGTGATGACAAAGTCGTAGTCAGCAAAGTATAGGGACCATGGTAGTTGTCGAGGAGCCATGGTTCTGGCTGATTTCAAAAATTGCAAATTCCTGTGGTCCGTAAATACTGTCACTACATGATTTGCCCCTAAAAGATTGTGTCTCCACTCCTGAAAGGCATCCTTGATGGACAATAATTCTTTTTCCGTAATAGTGTAGTTGATTGCTGCCGGAAGTAGTTTCCTAGAATGATATGCTATTGGATGCAACTGTCTGGTATCTTTATGCCGCTGTGACAAGACTCCTCTGATAGCTTTCTCTGAAGCATCAGTTTCTACGTAAAATTGTTGACTTGGATCAGCATGTAACACTGGTGCTGAGGTGAAGCTTTCCTTGCAAGACTGAAATGCTTCTTCTGCCCTAGTAGTCCATTGGAAAGGAGTTCTCTTTTTTTAAAGTCTGGTGATTGGTATGACCTTCTGAGAAAAATCCTTAATGAACCTCCTGTAGAAATTGGCAAAGCCAGTAAAGATTAGTACTTCCTTCACAGTTGCTTGAGGAGACCATTCAAGTACCACTTCAATCCTTTTTCTTGTCCATAGTCTGACCCTCTGGAGCGACGATGAATCCTAAGAAATCCACTGATCTTACTCCAAAGGCCCATTTCTATAACTTTGCGTACAAACTGTTTTCTCTTAGACGCTGTAAAATTCTTTTGACCTGTAACTGATGCTCCTCTTCGGTAGATGAATAAATCAAAATATCGTAAATTTTTTACAATTGCACATTGATCAATAAATCCCTTTAACACGTCGTTGATAAAGTATTGGAATGCCGCGGGGTGTTGCAGAGACCATATAGCACTACCTGATATTCAAATAATCCATATTTGGTTCTGAAGGCCGTTTTCCACTCGTCTCCTTCACGCACGCTGATAAGGTGGTACACACCCCACAAATCTAATTTCCTAAAAAAATTTGCACCTTTCAGTTGATCCAGTAAAACTGAAGTCAAAGGTAAGGGATAACGATTCTTAGTAGTTATTCTATTCAGTGCGCGAAAGTCAATACAAGTCCTTAATTCGCCATCCTTCTCGGGAATGAAAGAGTGGCGAAGAGATTGGAGACTGTGAGGGTTGGATGAAACCATTTTCAAATTTGTTTTGCAAATAGTGCTTCAAATACTGATTTTCCTTTTCAGTGAGGGCGTAAATTCTGATGCACGATATATTAACTCCTGGTTCCAGATCAATTTTACAGTCATAAAACCGGTATGGCAGTAGTTTTTTTGCCTCTGTTTCATTGAACACATCGGCGAATTCTTGATATTCTTCCGGGAGTTTTGCAGTTTGAACCGTACACACCATTAGCTTGTTCTCGCACAACTGGGAGGCTGGACTCCTTCTTGTTTTCCACCTTTTCATGACTGCAATGTTCAGTGCAATACTAGGAGTCTAAAACCACAGTTGAGTGAGGAAGATCTGAGCCTTTTGGGGTCTCCTCTAAAACGTTCTGGTGGAGCTAGGGAAATGACCGGGGCAAAGGAATGCACTACTTGTGTTGTACTACCTGGATTCAGGTTTGCACTGGTACTTGTCGTAGCTGAACTAGAAGTGGAATGGTGAAATTTAGCCCCAGGACCCTCACTCTTCAACTTGACTGCCAATTCTAAGGTTTTCCTCTTAGAGGCTTCAATTTCAGTTTTTAGGGCCATATTCTCCTCTCTAACCGCCATTAACTCCTGCTGTATTACTTCTATAATTTTCCCCAGATTCTTCTAATCATAACGTTCCGCCATTCTGCTTGGGTGAGTTCACTTCTTTGGCACATCACTCTGCCAAGGCCCTACTTGTATACTCACTGTCCTCAGTACACTCACAGGAGCAGAATGATGCGAGTTCCAAATTCCCCCTGCAGACCTCCACACGATTCCTCTAGTTACAAGCTCTCGCATGAACCCCACAGGGGATAGGGGAAGGGGACAGAGACAGAGAAGAGACTGCCTTGCTTCTGGGTTCACTTCTGCACCGCTTGGCACCCACTGTTGCTTCTTCTGGAGTAACACTTCTATGCGAACTGCAATTAAATAACATCAAATTAATAATCTCCAATAGTTACACTCTACTATTTAATAAATATATTAATATCCTATATAATTCCTCGTCGCACACAAGACGCTAGCTATCCTAACAAGCATTAGAAATGCAATCGGGCTCGGATTTATTTGAGTTTGAGCTAATGGCATTGTAAATGCCAATGTATTGTTGCTATGTGTTATGGAGTGTGTTCATGTGGTGTGTACTGCCAGTGATCTCCTTGAGAGTGTGAGAATAGTTCACCGTTACTGCCTGTGATGTCCTTCTTGTGAGTGTGAGAAGCTTGCACCTCTGCTGCCTGTGGTCTCCTTGTGAATGTAAGAAGCTTGCACTGCTGCTGCCTGTGATGTCGTTCTTGTGAGTGGGAAAAGATTGCACCTCAGCTGCCTGTGGTCTCCTTGTGAGTGTAAGAAGCTTGCACAGCTGCTGCCTGTGATGTCCTACTCACTACTCTACTCACTACTCTACTCACTACTCTACTCACTACTCTACTCACTACTCTACTCACTACTCTGCACTCACTACTCTGCACTCACTACTCACTACTCTGTACTCACTACTCTACTCACTACTCTACTCACTACTCACTACTCTGCACTTACTACTCTCTACTCACTACTCTACTCACTACTCTACTCACTACTCTGCACCCACTACTCACTACTCTGCTCACTACTCACTACTCTACTCACTACTCTGCACTCTCTACTCACTACTCTGCACTCTCTACTCACTACTCTACTCACTACTCTACTCACTACTCTGCACTCACTACTCACTACTCTACTCACTACTCTACTCACTACTCTGCACTCACTACTGTACTCACTACTCACTACTCTACTCACTACTCTGCACTCACTACTCACTACTCACTACTCTGCACTCACTACTCACTACTCTGCACTCACTACTCACTACTCTACTCACTACTCTATTCACTACTCTACTCACTACTCACTACTCTACTCACTATTCTACTCACTACTCTACTCACTACTCTGCACTCCCTACTCTGCCTTCCCTACTCTGCCCTCCCTACTCTGCCCTCCCTACTCTGCCCTCACTACTCTGCCCTCACTACTCTGCACTCACTACTCTGCACTCACTACTCTACTCACTGCTCACTACTCACTGCTCTACTCACTACTCACTGCTCTACTCACTACTCACTACTCACTACTCTACTCACTACTCTACTCACTACTCACTACTCTACTCACTACTCTACTCACTACTCACTACTCTACTCTACTCACTACTCTACTCTACTCACTACTCGCCACTCACTACTCACTACTCTACTCCTCACTACTCACCTACTCACTACTCTACTCACTACTCACTACTCTGCACTCACTACTCACTACTCTACTCACTACTCGCCACTCACTATTCCTTACTCTACTCCTCACTACTCACGACTCACTACTCACTTCTCTACTCACTACTCTGCACTCACTACTTTACTCACTACTCTACTCACCTCACTACTCTACTCACTACTCTACTCACTACTGACTACTCTACTCACTACTCTGCACTCACTACTCACTACACCACTCAACCATGGTCCACATCTCAGCACAAACTGCTTCCACAACCCATGGAGTGCCACCGATTTAGAGAGGAATCATGGTAACCACAAAGATCTTGCTGATGTGAACCCCCACGCCGCCCCCCACTTCCTCCTCCGCGGAAACAGGCCTTTTTGAAGCACCAGAATGGTCTGTGCCGTCCCAAACTCACGCCAGAGAGCCATCAACTAACATCAACTGTGATCCCCTCCACCCAAAGTTCTATATTGATCTGGCAATCGTGGTATGCAGGATAAATAAAATAAAGGAAATAGTGGGGGGGGGGGGAGAAGGGGAGGTCGACAACCAGCGTGGCAGAACAGCTGTAATAAAAAAGCAGTGTGTGTCAGGGAGACAAGCAGGGGCTGAGAGAGGAGATGAGTGAGAGAGAAACAAGAGAAGGCGAAAGAGCAGAACAGTAATATGGAGGGCAGCGCGCAGGCAGCTGAAGAACTGCATTAAAGCGAAGAAATGCGGAGAAAACAGAATGATCAGGTGGAGTTCGCGATGCAAGAATGAACTTTTAACACCATCACACATGTTCTTCTTTGTGTGAAAAAACAACCGCAGCCAATGTATGTCTGGCTAATTCCCCAATCTATACAAGGTAAACTACGGACATAGCACTGTAGCCCGCCCGCCTCACAAGTATTGCCCCGAAGGGGTGTGCCGAAAAGCCCCACGTTCGCTAGGCTTCTAGGGAAAATACGGCAGCCAAGTCAGCGGCAAGGTGACTTCATTTTGCTTGTCAACGTGCTTCTCTCCTGCCACATGTCACTCACTGAACGCTTCTATGAGCCCAGATACATGCAGAATGAAATACAGTGCATGCGAATGTCATACATAAAACACGCAAATTGTCATGAAAAGTGTGCTGTTCGAACTTGTTCACTTATCAGTGGCTTCCAAAAGGAGCCGGCCACGGGTAACTCATTTTGCATGCACTCTTTACAAACAATTTTTAAAATCCTGCGAGATTTAACGAACGAGACACTAGCATCATGCTATGCCGTGTACCTGGAAAGGAGCTTCATTTTACCCCTCGTGTGTGTGCAAAGTATCACCCGTTCAAGACGCACTTCTCTGAAGACGAAGAAAGACAGTTAAATAAGAAACAAAGACACAAAACCACTTGTTTCTCAAGTGCTCCGGATCTCCGATGAAACCACCATGTCCACCATTTTAGGTTGTCAGGAGCCCTCGCCACAGTGCCAATATGCTGCAGGCAGCTGAAGAAAAGGCGCACCAGCCCTGTCCTGTTGAGCACTTGAGTGCCCGGCAGTAAATATTTGCTTTGGCAGATGTACAACAGGCAGGAGCTGCCATCAAAACATCAATGGCGCCCACAAGATACAAATGGTAACAATAGAACATGACATCAGGTGATCACCAGCTTCACGCGATGCGCTTTCAGGTACGCAGATCACAAATTTGGCCCGAATGATAGCTCAGCTGCATGACGCGCAAGCCTAGTCCCATCCCCCAAAAGTAGAGTTCGATGATGATTGCAGTGTATTCAGCCTGTCATCCTTCTGAGGCCGATTACATGAGTACCAGTTTCTTTTGATTGAACCTAAGTAAGCGCCTCGACGCGTCTACACCATGGTATTCAACGCTATAGACATATAAGGCAATAAAAGTCTGTCCAGAGGGACTTCAACAGAGAGAAAGCCAAAGGCATGCTATACTACCTCGACTAAGCAGCAGCAGTGGCAGACCATCATAGCACTACTACACACACACACTTGGTGCAAGCCTTAGTCCAAAACGACCGCCATCACATCGAGGTCACGTTTAACGCAAGCAGTCGCAGTTTTCCTATCACTCAGATTTATTTCGAGACTCAAAGAAGACGGCAAGCTCTGCTCCCGGCCTCCTTGTGTATGCATACTGCGCATAGCTCTCTGCAGAGTGTGTTATGACAAAAGTTAAACACACCAGCCAGTGGCTAAACAAATACCCACCTCCAAGGCCGTATCACTAGTGAACGTTTGGTGCCTCAACCAGTGAGCCCAGTAACACTCACTGCAGCCACATGACCATCAGGGAGTCCCACTCCCATGGCCCGTGAGTGAGAAGCCATCCGTGCAATGCACACGGAACCGCCCCGGCCACATCAAAGTGTCTGCTGTGCCGAGCTAGGGGTGGCATAAGCGCACTCCAGGCGGGGTATTTTAAACGGGCATTAAGCAGCAGCCCGGACGCTATCCGAGCCATGCACGAATCGCCTTTGGCTGGTCATGCCGCGACACTTTTGGTGTTAACATATTCAAGTCTCCAAACGCAAGCCGGAGACTCACGATTCAAGGCATCCCCATAACTGGTATTTCGAAAGTTGTTGAATACATCGCTTATTTGTGAACACCAATTAGCACACTCTCCGCGCATCTGTGCACATTCGGTTATGGACAACACAATAGAGAAACGAAAGCGTAGCATTAATAGTGCATCTAAACATAACATGCTAAACGACGCAGCTATGCGTCAAATTAATCCCGAACACCAGTTTTATTTTAAATGCGTCCTTCAATCAAGAGAGACCTGCGGAAAATCACCTGGGGTTGAGGAACAGCAGAGACACAAACCACGGCTCTTCGGCTGCGCTTGTCAAGAGCGACGACATCCCCCCGGGCCGAGGTTGGTCTGTTCGAGCCGGTTTTGCATTGCTTGCTCGCTCCAGCAAACTTTTTACTAAAGTTTCATCTGCTGGCGCGTTCCCTTTCGAATGCAACCTTCCCAATCCGCGCGATTTGCTAACGCATTATTCCTTCAAAATCTAACCAAATGTAACCCATAAATGTGAATTCAATAAGGCCACAGGGCATACAGGACATTTGTTCAGGCTATTGACTTGCTCGCGTGTCCCACGGAAAAGAAGGAAATGGCGCCCTTTGGAAATGAGACTCTTCAGGAAACACAAGAACTACAGTGTGGACGAGCATGTATGAGTCATCTTCTGTGAGCCTCGCCTGCTGCCTCGTGAGCTCGCATCATCTGGATTGCATTACACGGGCACTCTGACAGCTCCTAATTAAGATGAATCACTCTCCCGTGCTCGCTCGCGAACAGAAAATGCCAACTCGGGCACGCGTACATTGCATACAGCCTATCACGTCAACGCTACTGAATACACAGCACAGCGAAGACGAATCACTAGGCAGATGCCAGAAAAATCTAAGGAATGTCCCAGCCGGAGTCCTTTCTCAAACTTTTTTTTTTCTAAATACTAAAGAGCTCGCAGCTCCTCCTACACTACGTGTAGGGGAGGCCCGAGCCCTAACAAGCTCCTCCTACACTACGTGTAGGGGAGGCCCGAGCCCTAAAAATGAACTGGGCTATACTAAACCCTGACTAACTAAGAAAATTCCTGAGCTCTCCTTCACTCTCAACCCATTGGTGAAGTGCATGGCTTTGAACGCTGCCAAAGCACCTCACTGCTGATCAGCCTGTGACGACTAGACCGGCAACTTCTGAGTCTTTAACGCGCGCACGCAATGATCTCTCAGATCACTGCAGGGGGCTCGTTCAAATGGCAACAAAGCATAGCTCAATCTGCGTCCCCCAATCCGACTGCGATAGATTACAGCCACACAGTGTAGGACGGGGATCCTTGACAACATCTAACAGCGCTATCTAGCGCTATATGTATATTCTCATTTTCAAACAATCCCTTTCCCAAGAACAGATGCGAACACATGTGTCGACACCCATTCTTTGGAAGGGGATTGCTGGAATCTTTAAATATGGAGAAGCGTCTCCATTTTGCCGATACTCCCCCGAGCTTTGCTTTGCAGTACAGCGGTTACGGCATTCTTGTTCGGAGATATATATATATATATATATATAATCTCCTACTGGCGGTCACCAGTAGGTAGTTATAGTTAGGACCTTGTTTCTATTCAAAAAGCGTTTTTTCTATTGCCAATATCTTTGACACCGAATGACGAATCTTCGCGAAAAATTTAAAACTAATGGGGCGGTCCGGTCAGTTTCTGTCTTGAAAGTTTCTGCGTGATTCATCAAGCGGGGCCGAGCAAAAAAGGGGGGACCCAAAACACGTTTTCACCATGTTAATTACCATATGAATTTTGGAACTTGCTACAGCCCGAACTGCTGAACGGAATAACACCAAATTTGGCAAAAATGTAGTTCTTGGTTCAAAAAGCAACCTTTTTTTTTTAAATGGTGTAAATCCGTTCAGAGTTCCTGAGAAATTAAAAAGATTCAAATATCGATATCTGAGCACCGAGGAGGATTTGTGAATCCTCCCGAGAACAAACATAATTGGGATTGGCTGCCAACACTTCAAACTAGAAAGTGTTGGCAGCCATCTTGTGACTCGGTTGAACCGAGTCACAAGAAAACATTTAAAAAAGGATAAAAAACAAGAAAAGGAGGAAGGACAGAAACACCATGACCCCCTAGGCCTGCTCAGGGGTTCCACTGGGATCCCCAGGCCCCAAAAAAGTATTGTTTAAAAATGTTCAACCAAATTTGTGCTGTTTGTGCAAATCCAGTTGAAATAATAAAAAAAAAAACAGAAGCAAAGGCTACAGTGCTTTGTTTTCCTTAAGCTCCCGGGTGGGCCAGGTCCTGGGGGCAATTTATTATTGGTATGCGGGGGCCCCGCTGCCCCGGAGACCGCAACCTCCCCGAGGCTTTCTCTCAGCTTGTGGCACCTGAGGGGAGGGAAGTGACTGCTTTTGCATAGCTTGAATTGCTCATTGCACACAGCACATAGACCGGGGGTGTGCTTAGGTGCCTCTGGGTTTCTTGCAGTGGCGGCTGATCCATTAGGGTGTTACGGCGCCACCCCACTGCTTTCTCACAGTGCGAGAAGCAGAAAATAAAATGGTATTTTGAATACCATTTTATTTTCTGCTTCTCGCGCTGCGAGAAAGCAGAAGGCATGGATATGCCTGGTTGGGGGTGGGTATGCCTGGTTGGTTATGCCTGGTTGGGGCCGGGCAGGTGGGTGAGTCGGGGAGGAGTGGCTTGCACCACTCTGAATGCCCTGACTGTTTGGACGGCCCTGGGGCCGACCAGCGCAGTCATGCACACTCGCCATTTTCTCTATGTAGGCTCCGTGCAGCCTACATAGAGAAAATGGTGTCCCTACTGGTGCATGGCTGGGCACTGTCCGGGACTCCCCACCAATCGCAAAGCTGCCATGGCAGCATTGTGATTGGCTACAGGAGGGGAGGGAGCATGCCTGTTCCTCTGCCTAGGAGCAGAGGCGGCGCAGGACTGGTCAGGTAGGTTTTATTTATTTTTATTTTTATTTCCACCCCGCGGTAACCCCAGTGCATAACGAATAGTTTCTTACCTGTCGGTGTAGTTTTGCAGCTTGAAGATCTTTCTGGATTCACTATGCTGTGCATATTCCGCAATCTGGTGGTTGGGTTCGGACGGAATCGTAGTCTTTTTTTTCTCTTTTTTTTGTTGTTGTTGTAGCCCAGGTGAGCGTTGACGTCCCACCTTCTGGTGTACCTTCGGTGACGTCGGCATGCTTCTGGCGGAAGCTACCACCCTTGGGCGCCATCTTCGGATTCTTTTTTCTGTCTCTTTTGTCTTTTCTGCTTGTAGTGAATCCATGGCTATGTATTGTTAATCTTCCTTTTTCCTTTTCCACCTTCTTTTCCAGCCTCATCTTTCTGGCGGAGGCGGTGGGTTCGCTAGTGAATCCAGAAAGATCTTCAAGCTGCAAAACTACACCGACAGGTAAGAAACTATTCGTTTTGCAGCGTGAATCTTTCTGGATTCACTATGCTGTGCATAGATTTTGTAGCGATTTTTGTTACTTTTGTGGCGGCTGGGTGGAAGATGAGCGTTGGTTGTTGAAAATATGTTGAAGCACCTTTTGTCCTACTTGTGCTTCCTTGTTCATTTTTCCTTGTTCATTTGAACATCCACGCAATAGTGCTTAGTGAACGTGTGCACTGAAGCCCATGTTGCCGCCAGGCATATGTCCTGAATTGGTGTGTTGGCCAGAAAGGCAATTGTTGCTCCTTTCTTCCTGGTTGAGTGGGCCTGTGCCCCTCCTGTTAGCTTCTGGCCCGCTTGCTTGTGGCAGAATTGTATAGTCTGTGCGATCCATCGAGCTATGGTGTTTTTTGTCACTAGTTTACCCATGTAACTGTTTGCGAAGGATACGAAGAACTATTTTGTCTTCCTGTGTCCTTTCGTCCTTTCAATGTAGTGCATCACTGCCCTTCTTGCGTCTAGAGTGTGGAGTGCTCTCTCAGCGCTTGTAGTGGGGTTTTGGAAGAAGCTAGGGATCTGAATACTTTGATTCATGTGGAACCTTGACACCACCTTCGGCATGAAGTGCGGGTCCGTTCTCATTACGACCCTGTCACTGTGTATCTGAATGTAAGGTTCCTGTAGTGTTAGAGCCTGCAGTTCGCTCACCCTCCGTAGCGATGTGATTGCTACCAGAAAGGCAGTTTTCATAGTCAGCATTTGCAGTGATGCTTTGTGGATAGGTTCGAAAGGTGCTTTCATGAGCTCTGTTAGTACTACCTTCAGGTTCCAAGCCGGTGGTGGCATTCTTTTTGGTGGCGCTATTCTTTTCGCCCCTTCCAAGAATATTTGCACGACCTGAGATGTGAAAAAGCTTCTCCCTGTTTCTCCTCTTGTGTATGCCACAATCGCTGCCAGGTGTACCCTTGGCGAGGATGAGCTTAGTTTAGCCTTTATTAGGTGCGTGAGGTACCTTAGCACCGTAGATTCCCTTGTCAGTTTTCTGTGTAGTTTTTTCTTGCGTCACCACTGAGTGAATCTTTTCCATTTTGCCCATAGCATTTGCGTGTGCTGGGCCTTCTTGCCCCGTCGCAGCACTCTCAGGGTGCTCTCTGGTAGTTTTAGATGTGCGAACTCTAAGTCCTCAGGAGCCAGGCTGAGAGGTTGAAGCTCTCCGGCTCTGGGTGTAGAATTTCTCAGTTTTCCATAGAGAGTAGGTCTCTTCTTTTTGAGAACTTGTGGGGGGGCCCTTGCGCCATCTCCATTATCTGAGAGTACCAGGTCTGCCTGGCCCATTGTGGTGCCACCAGGATCAGCGTCATGTTGCTTGTCATGCATTTGTTCAGAACCCTGGGGATCAGTGGTATCGGGGGAAAAGCGTAGGCAAATGTCTTTGACCAGCTTATCCATAGGGCATTCCCCTGTGATAGTGCTTCTGGTTGCCTGGATGCAAAGTATTGGCATTTTGCATTCCGGCGTGTTGCAAATAGGTCTTTTGTCGGAGTGCCCCACTTCCTGAATAGTTTCTCTGTCTCCTGTATATTGAGTTCCCACTCGTGGGATGCTGAAGTCTGCCTGCTGAGCCAATCCGCTTCTACATTGTCCTTCCCTGGCAGGTGTATGGCTAGCAGGTCTATTTTGAGTGGTATTGCCCATTTCCAGATTTCCTGTGCCAAGCTTGACAGGGGGAATGATTGAGTTCCCCCTTGTTTGTTTATGTAAAACATCGTTGTGGTGTTGTCTGTTTGTATCAGCACCTTCTGTCTGTACAGGTGTTTCTGGAAGGCCTTGAGTGCCAGCAACACTGTTTTCAGTTCCAGGTAATTGATGTGTCTGACCGCATCTGTAGGGCTCCACAGACCCCTCACTCTGAGCTTGTTCATGTGTGCGCCCCACCCCTTCTGGGATGCGTCTGTGGTAATGGTCACTGTTGGGTCCGGTGGTGTTAGAGGTTTCCCTACTGTTATCCTTTCCTTGGTCCACCACCTTATTTCTTCCTGCACCCTGTGCGTTACAACCACTAGATCCTCCCAACTTCCTGTAGCTTGTGACCATTGCTGTTGTAGCCACTCTTGGAGCGGTCTCATCTGTAGGCGTACATTGGGGACCAGGTGTATGCACGACGCCATCATCCCCAAGATCTTGCTCACTGTCCTCACTGTCAGAGCTCGCCCCTTCTGGTAGTGACGTTTCTCTCTCAGTAGGCTGAGTGTTCTCTTTTCGCTGGGTGACACCCTGCATTGGACGGTGTCGATTTGAGCACCCAAGAAGATCTTCACCTGCTCCGGTTCCATTGAGCATTTTCCCCAGTGTATGGAGAAACCCAGGCCTGTTAGCGTTCTCGTGACTTGCTGTGCGTGATCTTTGCATGTCCTGTACGAGCTTGCCTTTACCAGCCAGTCGTCTAGGTAGGGGTACTCGTGTATCCCTCCCTTCGCAGATGCTCGGCAACTGCCGTGAGGCATTTGGTGAACACCCTTGGTGCGGATTTTAGACCGAAGGCCAGGGTTGTGAACTGGTAGTGATCGTTGTTCACTGTGAACCTTAGCATGTGCTTGTGCTGCCTGTTCATGGGGATGTGCAGGTACGCATCCTTGAGGTCTATGGTGGACAAGAAGTCCCCGGCCTTTATCTGTGGGATGACTTCTTGCAGGGACGTCCTCTTGAATATTTGGGTCTTTACATATTTGTTTAGGAACCGTAAGTCCAGGATGGGCCTTAGGCTTTCGTCCACTTTCGGTACCAGGAAGTAGTTTGAGTACACTCCTCTGTTCCGTTCTTTGAATGGGACTGTTTGGATGGCCTCTTTGAGGAGTAGTTCTTGGGCTTCCTTTTGGAGCAGTCGCAGCTCTTTTCCAGAGTGCTCTCTTCTCTTTGGCTTTCTGTTTGGTGGATTCTTTAGCAGCTCTATGCAGTATCCGAACTGCATGATGTTCAGTATCCACTTGTCTGTGGTGATTTTTCTCCACTCCTGGAGAAAAAATCTTAGCCTGCCTCCTACTGGAGTTATATGATCTTTTGTGTCCTGTCCGTGTATCCCCCTCCTCTTTGTTCTTCCGTGCTCTCCCCTCGGAGGGTTCGGGTGGGTGGGCACCTTTTCTCGTGAGCAGTCACTTAGAGGGGGGTTGATCACCGCCTCTTCTTTGTCCTCGTCCGTTTCCTCTTGATCGAAAGGACTGGCCGCTGTTCTGGTAGTTCCAGTTTTGCCTCTGCTGGCCCTGGTGACCTTGGTTGTCACTCTGTTGTCCCTGGTGGAACGCCTGGTGTGATTCTCCACGCTGGTTTCCACCTCTGCCGTTTGGCCTCCGCGTAGGAGTGCCCCTTCTCATCCCTCTGAATTTCAGGGCCCCCATGGACCTTGCTGTCTCGTTGTCCTTCTTCAGTTGTGTGAGCTTATCATCAACTGGGGCTCCGAACAGTGTTTCACCATTGAAGGGTGTGTTCAGGATGTTGTTCTGCACCTCTGCCCTGAAACCTGAGATCCTGAGCCAGGCTTGCCTTCTCTCTGTGATGCCTATAGCCATCAATCTGCTGGATGTTTCAGCCCCATCCAAGGCTGTCTTCAGGCACGAGTTTGCAATGCTTTTCCCCTCTTCCACAAGGTGTGATGCCCTCTCACTGTATTGTTCCGGGAGGTGCTTGAGCAATTGCCCCATCTCATCCCAATGTTGGTATTGATGTCTGTTTAGGAGGGCGTTTGAGTTCGCCATCCGCCAGTGCATTGCAGCGTTCCTCTCTATTTTCCTCCCAGTTAGGTCCATCCTCCTGCTTTCCTTGTCAGGTGGAGGCCCAGATGTTGTTGGGACATTGGCCCTTCTTCTGGCCGTTGCAGCGATAATAGAATCTGCTGTGACGGACCCCTTGATATAAGCCGGGTCCTGTGAGGAGAATTTGTATTTCTTTTCCGTCCTCGGCGTTACTGATCTGCATGTAGCCGGGTCCTTGAAGGCTTCCTTCCCCTGGTCTGTGATACTTTTCAGCATGGGAAGGAATTGGCTTCTTGTCTGTGTGGGGATCAATGTTTCTAGCAGGAAATCTGCTTTTGGCTTTTCCTCCTCTAGCTTGACCCCATAAGCTGCTGCTGCCTTCCTGGCTACCTCGTTGTATGCTCCGATGTCATCCGGTGGCGAAGGCCTCGACGGATATGTCTCCACCGCCTCCTCCGGGTTTTCGGCCTCGATGTCCTGCCACTCCTGGTCTTGGGCCGTCGAAGAACCCGAGCCATAGCTTGACTGCTGGTCCCCGTAATCACCTTCATTATAATAGAGGTCCTCTTCCTCTTCGTGCTCCGAGAGCTCCGGAGTTTTCGGCGGCTCTTCGACGTCGAACTCCTCCTGTTCTGTCACCTCAGCGATTGATGTTGCCGGCCTCGAGGGAATCTTGTAACTTCTCATTCTTTCGCCAAAGTCTTTCTTTCTCTGGAGGATGTTCTCCATTTTGGCCTCGAGCCTTCTTTTCTTTCTCAGCATCTCTGCGGCCTGGTCGTCGTCGAGCGTTTCGGCCGCTCTCTTCGGCGGCGGCGTCGACGTCGAAGCTTTCTTCAGCTCCTTTTCCTTCGAAGTCGAAGACCCTTTTTCGGGGGCTTGCTTCGACGACCTTTGCTTTTCGTCGGTCTTCTGCCTTGGGAGTCCTTGTCGAAGGATCCGCTGGGCTCTTTTTCAGAGGATGCAGCTTCGGCCGTCGAACTTTTCGGCGCCAGTGCTCCTTTCGAGGCTTTGGACTCTGCCTTTCGAGGGTCCGCCTCTGGCTTTCGAGGCCCTGAGGGAGTTTTAGGGGTCGTAGACTCTCCTACCTTGTCAGGCGTTTTCTTATCGGTCTCTGCGACCGTGAAGTCATCTGGACCTTCGGCGATGTTGTCCTCGTCGTCGGTGGAGAGGCCCAGTTCGTAAAGCGTCGGGGCCTGGCCCTTGCCCTGCATCGTGTGATGAGCTGTCCTCTGCTTCTCTCGAACTCGGAGTGTCTTCGGCTTGAAGACGGAGCAGGCGTTGCAGTCTCTGCTCTCGTGGTCGATAGGCAGGCAGAGTTTGTAGACCGGGTGTTGGTCCTTCTGCGCGAACTTGTGGTGGCAGTTTTTGCAGAATTTAAATGGAGTCTTGTACATCCCTGCGCTCAGGGTGTATGCGCATTCCTCCAAGGACGTCGAAGATCTCGATTTTCTTTGTCGTGTCCTCTCTGATGGTCTTCTTCTCCCAATCTTTTCCTGTCTTTACCGTCGAATAGTAGTTGTATTTTCTCCTTTTTTCCTCCAAAACTTTTGGAGCTTCACGCGACGATCCAGACCCAACGGCGGAAAAAAGAATCTGAAGATGGCGCCCAAGGGTGGTAGCTTCCGTCGGAAGCATGCCGACGTCACCGAAGGTACACCAGAAGGTGGGACGTCGACTCCCACCTGGGCTACAAAAAAAAAGAGAAAAAAAAACTACAATTCCGGACCCAACCACCAGATTGCGGAATATGCACAGCATAGTGAATCCAGAAAGATTCACGCTGCAAAACCCAGTTCGACCCCCGCGAGTGTTGCGAGCTACGACCGCACTGACGGTTGTTGAGAATGGCGCTGAGATGTCTGGCCTCTCTGCACCAGAAAGACATCTTCCTGCTGCTTTTAAATTGGCTTTGAGAAGAGCAGTAGCAGTTTTCGTGAGGCCCGCTAGCATTCCGTTGATGTTATTGAGGTGTTAGTTTGTATTGCAGTCCTGCACTCACAATGTCTGACTGGACGGCTGACTGAGCCCTGGAGTTTTCTGAGTGAATTATTTGCAGGCCCCTCTTAAATCCACCCTCCTTACCCATCTTACTCATGTGTGTATAGAATCATATTTTGAATTAAGTGCTTACATTTTTTTTAATTATGGTGCAGTGGCAAAATTGTAAAGATGGCCCAAGGCCAGAAAGTATTCTCACTATTTGTTGTGTCACATTTGAGCCTTTAGGCATGTTAAAATGGGCTTTGTAAACAAAAAAGACCAAACTCACTTTTATGCTTAAGTTGGCCGTCCCTGGGTTATGATTGGTCCACTGTGTTAATGATCGTAGGTCCATCTTCTGACAAGGCTGGACTCTTGCACCTGGTCAGTGGTGCAGCTTCTAGTAGCCACATGGCAGGTGTGATGCAACCCGGCTAGACCTTGCGTCGTACTCGGCAGCTTTTATCGTGGCCCAGGAAGTTCATTAGTCTAATAGGAGGATCCGAATTCTTAAAGATTGAGATATAAGTAATAAGAAAATCCCTGCCTTTGGCCCTCCTGGAGAAGAGTGGGTAATAGACCAGCTTGTGTGTAATTCAATACAAATTTATATCATTAAAGTTGCGTACGTTGATCTAAAACTTGCTTATTCCTCTCGGATCAAATTAATATTGTACCATCTTAAACAGCTTGCAGGCAAATGTAGGCAAAGGCTTTTGATGCTACATGGAGCAGAGGCAATCTAACTTACTTAATACTACTTAATACTACTTACTTAATACTAGATTTAGTATGTCAATTGTGAAAAGATTCATTTAACATTTCGGCATTGGTACTTGGCCCTCTGTGTGTCATTGTTGTTTTTTGTTACTATGGACTTTGATTTCACTTCCCACATGTGTGTGTCGAAAGCCTTACTGCGACACATTTGAGATATTTTACTTGTACATAACCTTTGCAGTGCTAGCCACGTTTATCAGCAACTTAGCTCAGTGAAAGGAGGCACCTGCTGCACAGATATGTGCATATATAGGAGGTCTCTCTATGCAGATACATCAAATGGATAAAGTGTCTTATGCAGTACGCTGTATTCAATGTTACGTCATAGACTGAATCCTAGTAAAAAATATTGGTGGGTTCGTGCATTTGTAGTTGTGGAGACCCGTGCAAAACCTGAATCAGGTGACAAGTTCCAAACGTCACAGCATCACCAAAGACTTGCATGTACTAAATTAAAACACAGTCCCTTAAACATCGCAAACGTCACACGAACTGGTACTTGGGGGTCATATAAAACTTTCCTGAAACTCGTTGCTCCTGATTGGTTATGAAGGCCGTTTTGAAGTGGTAGTTGGCAGTAAAACATGGCCAGGTGTTCCTCAGGCATGCCAATTGGTCTTACCTGCAGTCAATAGACATGTCAGTTTCCTCCCTGCCTGTTTCATCACCATGGCTACCTGATTGACATGAGTGTGTGGCCAACTGATCCCCACTATCACGTGAGGTGAGCTGCCATGGCAGCCATTACCAGTATGGCCATTATGTTTTCTGTGCGACGGGATGTGCAGGTGATATTTAGATGATTTGTGTTTGGTTTCACATGACTTACACATTTGCTTCACTGTTTGCGACCTCGTTCTTGCGAAACGTGGAGGCCGTAGCAGCATGCACTTTTTTTTAATGTGCTGTTATACATTTTGGTAACATTGCAGAGTTTTGCGTATTTAAAGTCCACATAATTAACAGCATGGACCATGTTGCATAGTACATAGGTTGTGTTACAAACCCTGATGTGAGGGCTTGCATTGCATTTGGAATGAAACAAGGCCATCATCCTTTTCCTATTCCTGTTCAGGAAATGCTGTATATTTATTGGGCAAAATGTGCCTGATTTGAGCCTCCTTCCCTGTCTTTGTTGCTTCTTCTTTCCCTTTCTTCCCCCCTCCTTTTTTTAGGGCTCGTACTGCGATGCAATCGCGAAGTTATTGTCGCTGTGGAGCCCTATTGTAATCAGTTTAGCTTTCAAGGAGTTCAAAGGGAGACAAGAGACTGGCACGCGCAGCCTGCCGGAATCGGATCAGGTCGCGCGCATAAACACGCGCTCCGATTCCGGCAGGCTGATCCTCGTCACAATGGAACGCGCACGTAGACAGACACACACGCGGGCACACACACACACACACACACACACACACAGACACACAGACACACGAGCACACGCACGCCACCACCCTCCCTTACCGGCGCGCGCTCACACACACACACACACACACAGAAAGTGACGATCTTACCTTGCGCATCCCACCAGAAGACAGAGAAACCGGATGTTCCTTTGATATTCACCTGTCACTTGCAAAAAACCCATATCCCTCTGTCTCGAGCGCTGTTGTTGGCAGCCTATTGTACCTATTGTATATAGGCATGGCCCGAGCACAGAAAATGCACCACTTATCCCCTGCCAAACCAAGTTAACCTGTCATTGCGCATGCGCAGTACAGACCCGGCGCAGGCGCACTCCTGCCAATTGCTGTTCGATGGTCAAAATAAGAGTCTGGCCCGGCAGGGAACAGGTAAGAAGCAGCCAGAAGGAGGGGGAACATCGGGGTGGCTCAGGGGAGGGGCAGCGCATTAGAGGAAGGGCAGTCAACACTCGTGGCTGGCCGTGCACGGGCAACGCTTGGGGCTTACGGCATCTAGCGCGAGTCAGAGCACCGAAGAAGCCGAGACTGCTGCACCCTTCACCGCAGGGAGAGGACATGGGGGTCCCGGAGAGGCTGCACGCGCTGCATGGTGGGAAGAACCATAGCTCCAAAAGCCTGCACTCCTGAGGTGGTTGCAAAAGCAGAGTAGTGCTGCCCTCTTCAGAAAATCGGCATTGCCCTTGTCGGCGGTACTTGATGCCTGTCACTGATTGTTTACGTTCCGTGGTATCATTATTATACGATTGCCTTTCTCCACCCTCAAAAGTCTTTCAACCATTTTTCTTGCTAAGGAAAATGAACTATTCTCGTGTGCCTGCTCGGATGATTCTCAGCGCTAGGAAGCTTCCAGGAGTAGCCGCGCACTTTACAAAACACTTTTATTCATTCTTTCTTTGGAATATTGCGGTTACAGAGCTTATGTCAGCCCTGGAGTTTATGTTTTCCTTGAAAGGTTGCATGACGACTTCCTTAACTTAGCAACACTATTATCCCAAAAGGGGCGAACATGTATTTTTTGCATATTATATAACTAACGCCTCTAAGCCATCAGGGGTGTTTATTAGTAGTTGATTGCACGCGTCTTTATGTTTATATTATAAAAGTACTCTTTATTGGAGAGCAACGGCATCTGTTAACTTTCTTTGTGAAGTTTACCTCAGCATAACTTTCACCCATTTTTCCTGAATTCCCAATACCTCAACATTAACTCCATGTTACCCTAGCAGCCTAAACATCCATGCACATTGCAGCCGTACAGCAGTCAATCCACCAGGCACGTTCAGCTTACAGTGAATCCTATCCAGACTTCTTAACTGCATAAACAAAACCAACGAGAACATCGGCTCCATACTGCCTCACCGCTCTCATTTTTAGGTCGAGCCTCGGCGGCGCATGCGCTGTGCGAGGCATGCAGTATTGGAGTATGGCTTTGAAGCCCCGCCCGCTCTCTGGCCATATTTGTAATTGGCTTGTGCCATTGTCCTTTGTAAATAATGGCTTCCAATTTGTTATTAGTCTTGTTAGGCCCTTCTTTGTACCGCCTTGTCTGCATTTGTTACCTCCCATAACGACTGGACCTTTTTACTTGTCTTTTTACACGGTCTGCTTTATCTTGGCTGTGAGAACTTTTTTTTTTATTGATTTGCCCCATGCCACCTACTACGTCTCAGCACACCGCCCACTTTTATTTTATTTATTAATGGCGGTCCGTTTTAACTATACCAGCCGCGTTTTTTATTTATTATAGCTTTTAGTATAGCGGCCGCGCATACTTATTTTTTTGTTTACTAGCACCCATGCGGCGCTTTCACATTCATGGAGGTCACGCCCCTTTCTTTAGACAAGCAGCATCTAAAGAAAGGGGCACAGCGCTATTAAAGAGTACATGGAGTCCATTTTACAGAAAGAGCAGATATCCTGGGGTCCTGAATAGCAGGATCCCAGGCCAACTAAGTCGAAAACCAGCTAAACACTAAGCAAAAAGTTGGGGGTAACCATAGTCAGATATCCACCTTCCTACAATCTGCACCGCCAGCACAGGGGCGAGGAGATAGAAAAAAATCTTATGAATGCGCTGGGGAGTGTAATACCATTGGGTCATTAATTTATAGGCATTTTCCCGCTGTGGGATGCTACGGTATACTTTGGGGATGTCCAGCCATAGCCTATGCCATTGCGCAGGGGTAATGTCCGTGTCCGACAGCGCCTTCCATCTGTCCTGGTAAGGGTGGGAAGCCGGCGTTTGCGGGTGCTGGAGGATCTGGTAAATTCGAGACACCAGCCCTTTTGATTCGATGGGGGTGGCGGGCCAGCCGCTCGAAGGGGGTGAAGGCGCGCGTGGCTGACTGGTACATTGCGTCTGCAGTCACCCAGTGTCGCAGCTGGGTATACTGTAGCTGGACACGTGAACTCTTCTCTACATTAAGCGAAGGACTTTAGTTTGCCCTCCTCTAATAAGTCTGTAACCACCCTTCAGTCCCCCTGCGTCCACTTGGCAAAGGCTCGCGTTTGGTGTGCCGGTGGAAAAGATGGGTTCCCCTCTATCGGGGTGTGCGGCGAGGGAAAGGTCGTGAGGCCTCTGCCCACAGCCACCTTGTCCCAGATGTCAAGCACCAACCTCGTAGGGACCGCCAGGTAGGCACTCGAGGAACGCGCCGCCCGCTGGTGCCAGACTAGGTCCCAAATGGTTCGTCACGGCCCAGTCCATGTGGAGCCATCCCTTTTCACTCTCTGTCACTCCCAACTCCACCACAAAGCAGAGATGCGAGGCCCAGTAGTAGTCCAATAAATCGGGGCATGCTAGTCCCCCTTCACCCACCCCCCCCCCCCAACCCCCCCTGTCCCGCGGTGTCATTAACAATTTCTGGGAGAATCAAGGCCTCTTACCGCCCCAAATGAAGGTCGCGAATGTAGCGGAGCGGGATGGGCGTGGGGAGACACTGAAATAGGTACAGGATTTTAGGGAGGATTGACATTTTGACAGCGTTGAGCCTGCCCAGCCATGTCAGCACTAGGGGCTTCCACTGCCGCAGTTCCTCCAGGACTGACTGCCGACACTCCCGCCAGTTTACTTGCGTCCACGTGTCCAGGATAGGAGTTATCTGCAATCCGAGGTAACGGAGGCCTTGGGTGGCCCACTGGTATGGCACCAACTGGTGGGGGCTGTCTCCCTCCGGAATGGTAATGTTAAGGGCCCAAGATTTATTAATCTTAAGGCCGGAGGCCCGCTTGAAAAGGGTCAGCGCAGAGTGGAGTGCCGGCAGAGACTCACCGGAGCGGGTGAGGGTGAGGAGATCAGCAAACAGCGCCACCTTGCTCTCGCAGCCCCCCATGGGAACTTCGTGGTCGGTCAGGTTTCCTTGGTAGTCATGGTCGTAGTGTGTTTCTGTCAGCAGTGGGTGAGTCACTCTGTACGATTTGCGTTGGCTCAGATCGCACCGCCTGCCTCCAATGTTAGAAAGGCGATCTTAGTGGGGAGGCAGAGGCTATCTGGCCGACCACCCCGAGACCCACCTCTCCTTATGGAACTGGCCAAGCGTTGTCAAGAGGTCTCCTGGCGAATTTCCTCTCCCAGGATCGTACAGGCGAGCAATCACACCACTACAGAAGGACACCACACAAGGATAGATTCTTAACGTCTTTATGGGTAATCAAGACAGGTTATCTCAGTGATATATGTACAAAGGGATCGAGGGATCCTTAAGGTCTCAGAAACTGTGGGAAGGGGGTAGCGGGACAGTCTCAGTACCAGCCTGGTACAGGAATACCCTGCGCTCAGCTCTCAATCCTCGAGCTGGGGGGTTCCTCGGGGTCGGGCCGCGGCAGCGCCAGCAAGGCTCCGAGGATAGTTCAGCGAGGTCGAGCCGCGGCAGCGCCATCAGGGCTCCGAAGACGGTTTCAGCGAGGTCGGGCCGCGGCAGCGCCAGCAGGGCTCCGAAGATGGTTTCAGCGAGGTCGGGCCGCGGCAGCGCCAGCAGGGCTCCGAAGATGGTTTCAGCGAGGTCGGGCCGCGGCAGCGCTAGCAGGGCTCCGAAGATGGGTTCAAGGTTCCGTAGTGAGTTCGTCTCAGGGTCAGCCGCGGTTCAACCTGCAGGGCTCTCGACTCCAGGATACAACTCCCGACCCATTCCAGAGCTGCCCTAGATATAGATCTGGAGTCCTTTGAAGTCTGGACCCTCGCACCTGGGGGTCAGAGGGGCTGGGATGAGAGTGTCCAGACACCCAGCAGGAGGGTGGAGCCAGCGCCCAGGGAGGCCGGAGGGCGATCGAAACCAGGCTTCCGGGGACGGCTGGAGGGCCATCGAAACTCTCCTCCTCCTTGATGTGTCAAGTGGCCGTTTTACCACCTGGTCGGATCTTGGTGCCTCGATGTCGAGTCTTCGCTGGGGCTGCGGCCGAGGTCGGGCCGAGGCCACGGGGCCCGGACGTGGAAGGCCCAAGATGGAGTCGGGCCCTGAGAGGGTGGCCCCGGATAGTGGTCGGACCAGCAGCGTGGGTCGAGTAGGGGTTGCCATGTTCTGGAGGGGGAGAGCCGGGGGTCGCCATGAGTGGTGGCTTTCGTGAAGGTTGGAGGGGGTAGCTTCAGGCCAGAGGACAGGGGTCGATGTTGTCCAGGGCCCGCCATGCGGGGGGAGTGGGACCAAGCCACGAGGCTGGGTCCAACACAAATGTTCTTCTTACTTTTACCCTTTTGTACCAGTTTGTGTGGCTGTCCATGAGGAAGGGGCGTTCTGGCCCCGAAACGCGTCGGACCTTTGTCATTTTTTAATGGAAAGAGGCTGTGAAGTTGATCGGGAGGTGCGGGGAGGGCCGTGGTGAGCCTTTCCGAAAGCGCAAAAACGCATTGCTTATTGAATATATATATATATATATATAATATATATTCCTGCTTCTGAAATTCCTTCACAATCCAATGCGAATAAGAGACAGCACTCATAGGGGGGTTATCCAAGCCAACATATCTTTATTTGGCCAACCAGCACGGACTTGACGCGTTTCGGAGCTGAGCCTTTGTCAATTGACAAAGGCTCAGCGCCGAAACGAGTCGCGTGAGGTCCCGGTCCCACGGGAGGTCGAGGGACAGGTCGCGGGGACGGAGCCGTCACAGCTCCGGGAGTCGGCACCACTCCTCCGGGTCCAAGTTGTCAGCTAAGATACACAAGAAGTCGAAGAGGCACCATCGCTCTTCTGACTCACTCACTCCCCCCTCCCCCCCCCCCCGGCGCTCGCGCGATGCGGCCGGGGGTTCGGGTGACCCCGCCCACGCGGCTCCTCGGGAGTCGCGTCCTGCCCCATACCCTCCGGTCCGTGGGCTGAAGGCGACGCCGGAGGAGATTGAGCGCTTCCTCATGGCCATGAGGTCCCTTTCTCCTCCGACGGGCTCCGCGGCGCCTTCGGGCCCAGCAGACCCGTCTGGGGGCCCTAGTGGGTCGGGGGCTCCGACCCCCGACGCCGTCGGGTGCTTCGCCGCCGGCGCCTTCGGGTCCGGCGCCGCAGGGCCCCACGATCCCGACACCGCCGGTGCCCTCGGGCCCGGCGCCGCAGGGAACAGCGGCACCGGTGCCGCGGGACGCGGCTGGGCCTTCCTCGGGCTCTGGATCGTCTCCAGTGGACCGTACGACCCCCCTAGCGTCGGTACGTCCGGTGTCACCTCCGGTGCTGCCCCCGATGCCGCCTTTGCTTCAGGCCCGACGCCGTTTCGAGATTTTTACTTCTATGAACCGACCTCATTCAATTACAATCCTGAATCTCAGGAGATGGGTGATGAGGAGGATTGGGAGGGGTCTGAGGACCCTCTGACCAAGGAGTGTCAGTCTCATGAGGACTGGGCAGGAGACCTTGGGGAGGCCTGTGGCCTGGACACCTCTCCAGACACTGGTTTTGTCTCTCCTCCTACCGTGGCTTCGGAGGAGGGGGCTACCTATAGTGTGGTGTTGACGAGGGCTGCCAAAGCCTTGGGCTTTGAGCTCCCCGTCGCAACCGTGAGGACTAATCTCCTCACAGAGGTCCTTAAACCGCGGTCATGCTCGGCTGAGCCTCTGCTGCCTTTTAATGAGGCCTTGACCGACGTTCTTTTGGGCACTTGGTCCAGGCCCGCTACGGGTTCGCCCGTAGATAGGTTGACGCTGCGGCTTCTGGGGCTGATGGCCTCCTGCATCCTTCTGGTGCATCACGCACGGTGGCGGATGCGGGCTCTGCAGTGGGACCTGAAGTTTCAGTGGGCCCAGCATCAGGGCAACCTGTCCGACCATGTCCTGATCTCGGAGGGCACTGCGAGACAGCTGCAGTGGTGGCTCACGGACCACGATTGGGTCAACGGCAGATCCCTCGCCCTTCCCCAACCGGAGCACGTGGTTGTCACTGACACGTCCCTCCAGGGCTGGGGAGGCCACATGGGAGAGGCGGAGATCAGAGGCCTCTGGTCTCCGGCGGAGTCCCGGCTCCATATCAACCTCTTGGAGCTGTGGGCGATCCGTCTAGCACTGAAGGCATTCCTCCCATCTGTCCGAGGGAGTGTAGTGCAGGAGTTTACGGACAACACCACCGCCATGTGGTACTGCAACAAACAAGGCGGGGTGGGGTAGTGGACCCTCTGCCAGGAGGCTCTGCGCCTCTGGCAATGGCTGGAACATCAGGGCGTGACTCTGATGGTTCAACACCGGCAGGTTCTCTGAACGCCAGGGCGGACTAACTCAGCCGCCGGTGCATGCTGGATCACGAATGGCGTCTGAACTCAGACAAGGCGCAAGGACTCTTTCAGCAGTGGGGAGAGCCCTGGTTAGATCTATTCGCCACCGAAGAGACGCGCAATGTCACCAGTTCTGCGCGTTGGAATTTCCAAGGCGGCACTCGCTCGGAGACGCTTTTCGCCGCGAGTGGAGCTGCGGTCTGTTGTACGCCTTTTCGCCTATACCACTTCTGCCCAGAGTGCTGAAGAAGATCAAGCGCGACCGGGCACAAGTCATCCTTGTGGCTCCGGACTGGGCACGAAGGTACTGGTATCCCGAGCTACTCAGTATGTCAGTCGATCCCCCAGTTCGTCTGCCTCTTCAGGAGGACCTTCTGTCGCAGCAGCAGGGGACGGTCCTCCACCCGAACCTGTCCAGTCTCCACCTCCATGCTTGGAGATTGAGCGGCGACAGTTGAGGCCATTTGACTTGCCTCCTGAAGTCTGTACCATCATTCTGGCAGCCAGGCGTCCCTCCACAAAGTCGGTATACGCCTGCAGGTGGAATAGATTTGTAGCATGGTGCACAGCAAAGGCTGTGGATCCCCTCAATGCCCCTCTTTCTGAGGTTCTCCTCTTTCTTCTCTCTCTTGCCCAGCAGGGCTCTGCTCTGGGCACTGTCAAGGGCTATCTTTCAGCTCTTTCAGCCTTTCTGAGGCTGCCTGACCAACCTTCTTTGTTCAAGTCCCCTATCGTTAATCGATTCCTGAAGGGCATCACTCATACGTTCCCTCCTGTTCCCTTCGTGATGCCTCAGTGGGACTTGAACCTGGTTCTTACGTTTCGGATGTGCGCTCCCTTTGAGCCACTTCACAACTGTCCTCTTCGCCTTCTTTCTTTGAAGACTGCCTTCCTGGTAGCCATCACCTCTGCCAGGAGAGTGAGTGAGCTCCAGGCTCTATCTTGTAAGCCTCTTTTCCTTTCAGTCCATCCGGACAAGGTTGTGTTATGAACGAGGCCCTCCTTCCTACCCAAGGTAGTCACGGCCTTCCACATTGGGCAATCCATCACCTTGCCCACCTTCTTTCCGCCTCCGCACCCCTCGAGAGAGAGGAGGAGAGGCTCCACCGTCTGGACCCAAAACGTGCGCTCTCATTTTATTTGAATCGCACACAACAGTCCCGGGTGGATGATCAACTGTTTGTTGGATACGCGGGCGCTAAGAAAGGGAAAGCGGTGCACAAGCGGGCCATCTCCCGGTGGATTATCTTGTGCATCCAGGCGTGTTATTCCTTGGCTAAGAAGGCCCCTGTTGGGCTGAGGGCTCATTCCACTCGAGCCACAGCCACCACAACTGCCTTGGGCCGAGGTGTGCCCTTGCAGGACATTTGCCAGGCGGCTACGTGGGTCTCGCTGCACACGTTTGCAAGACACAATTGCCAGGACAGTCAAGTCCGGAGGGATGGCTACTTTGGCCGTTCCGTCCTCCAGGACTTTCTGGTGTGATTATTGGTTCGCAGATCCACCACCACGGGGTTGGTATTGCTGGGGTATCTATTCTAAGGTAAGGAATCTATCACTAACGTGTCTCTTTCAGATGCACAAGTTACTACTTGTGTAACGATATATCTGTAAGAGACATTAGTTAGTGATAGATTCCTTACCGACCCACCCATCCTCCCTGTTCTGCGAACCGATATCTTGGGTTAAGGTCATCCCCTTTCAGGGCCCTAGTTTCATGGCACCAGTGTTGGTTTTTAGCATGGCTCTGCGCTTGTGGTGCGGAAAAGCTGTGTCTAAGAACTGACGTCAGCACGCAGAGGCGGCGTCTAAGTACTCCGACGTCATCACGGCGCCCACGACGCCGACAACGGACGCGGAGCCGCAGACGACGCCTACCGACGCGCAAGGGTACTGCTATGCAAAAGTTTCCAGATCCAGTCTGACGCCTGGGGATATTCTAAGGTAAGGAATCTATCACTAACTAATGTCTCTTACAGATATATCGTTACACAAGTAGTTGTGCATCAAAACACAACAACACATAGCATAACAAAACATAGCAAAACACAAAAAAACATAGCATAGCTTAACAAAACACAACAAAACATAGCATAGCAAAACAAAACATATAATAGCATAGCAAAACATAGCATATCATACCAAACACAACTAAACATAACATAGGATAGCATAACAAAACTTAGCATAGCAAAACAAAGCATAGCATAATAAAACACAAAACATAGCATATCATAACAAAACATAGAATAGCAAAACATAGCATAGCATAACAAAACATAGCATAACAAAACACAGCAAAGCATAGCATAACAAATCAAAATATAGGATAGCAAAACAAAACATAGCATAGAATACAGTATCACTCAGCAGCACCACAGCATCACTCAGGGGCACCACAATATCACTATGCACTACCACAGCATCACTGAATGCCACAGCATCACTTGTTCGCCATCACATCATTCAGCGCCACCACAGCATCAATCTGTGCAACCATTCAACAACAACTGGTTCAAATATGTCCTCTCAATGTTTCAAGCTTTATTACAAATTTAACAAAAAGATGTTAATATTTCACTTCTGTTCTTGGATTTTCGTCACAATAAAATACACTGAACATAATCTTCACAAAAGTTATTTACAAAAGTTTAAGCTATTTCCATTATAAATTACAAAAACATTTATTTAAGTATTAATGATTAAAAAAAATAGAAGCCATTGTAATTTGTATTATCAATACATGTAAGTCACATAAATACAACACATATTGCATTACAAATGCTATAGGTGTCACATTTGCGAAAGTTATAACTATTGACATTGTATATGACAAAGCTATTAATTTCGCTATTTTCAAAACCAAAACATAAATACAAAATTTGTCATTTGCAATACCAAAAGCTCAAACTTTCCTAATGCGAGACCTATTGCATTGCAAATGCTTGTTTGACTTTCCGTGTCTACAAAATTTTGAAAAAGTATGTTTAAATGTTTTACATCATTGCACTTTATTTAAATGTCATCTTCTCTCCCATTTATTTTTCTCCTTTCCTTTCTTTTCCCTCGCTCCGTCCCTTTTCCTCCTTATTTCTCCTTCTCTCCTCTACTGTGGTTTTTCTATGTTTCATCTCTCCTTCTTTCCCTATCTGATTCTCCCCATTCTGCCCTGTCCTGCTTCCCCACCATCTGACAAGTGCGGAGAACCACGCCGCGCGCACTTAGGACCCGGCCTCCCCGGACCCCGCCCGCCCCTGGTCTCTGGTGGTTGGTCGGGCAGACGGCCCAATCGGCGTCCGGCCGACCCATTTCCGTTCCGGCGACATCGCGTGACCTGGGGGTCAGGGGTGGAGCCTCGGGGCCTATTTAGGGTCAACTCCCTGTGACTGGGGTCTCTGTTCCCGCTATCACTCCTGGATACCTGACTGCTCACGCCGGCACCTGGACATTCCCGTGATCCTGGCCGGCTTTCCGAAACTCTAGAAGCAGAAGGATCGAGCATCGTTCGTGTATCCAGGTAAGGGGTCGAGTGCCTCGGGGGGCCTCGTGGGCAGCCGTGAGTCACGGTGGGTGCTGGGAAGGGATAGGAGTGTCGCTGCCTTACGGGACTTACGGCTGTGTGCGGGGATCCTCGTGGTGCGGGCTCCTGCCGGGCAGCGTGAACGGTGCGTAGGGGCGCGGGAGCAGGGAACTCTGGGCGCGTTAGGTGCTATAGCAAGGTAGTGCGAAGCGTGATATAGTTAGCATGGCGCCAAAAAAGGGAGGACAGAAGCGAAAGGATTCTGAGCCTGAATTGGCACAGATTATGAAATTACTGCTGAAGAAGATGAACAAGGAGGCCCCCGATAGCGGGGATGAGAGCGATTCTTCCCGGGGGGAGCAGCCCGAGGTAGTGGAGCGACCGTGCAGGGGGGCGGCCACCCAAGGCCCCTTGTTCGCCAGTGAAGAAGAAAGTCAAGGCACAGCCTAAAAGAAAAGGGAGGGAGGAGAGGAGTAGGCCTAGCCCTGCCAGGGGGAAACGGGACGAGGGATCAGTAGGTCCTGTCCCCACACCTCCGTTAGATGCAGAGCGGGTTTACCCTTCTGATCCCATTCCGAATATGCCCGCGCCAGCAGACCCGGTGGGTTCAGTTTTGTCTGAGATTAGGAAGGCGCTGAAGGCGTTGGCCCAGGGAGGCGCTGTACCAATAGGTACGGTCCCTCAGGCTCCACTCCCACCGCAGCCGGTGGCCGCAGTGGCAGATCCGTTAGATAGCTTGCTGCCGTCAGTTTCCACATTAGTGGGCCAATTATCAGCTCCGGAAAAAGTATTAGAGCGAGTGAGCGCTGGAGCAGGACATTCAGAGGCAGTTGGCCCTCTTAGTCGAGTCGGGCAAGGCATTGCCCAGTGTAGCGATTGGAGCCCATCCCCCCGCGACAGCGATAGCTGTAACACCTACAGTAGGTAAGCCTGGTGACGCTACAGCAAGGAGCAGCGAGGTGGGGGCTAGTCAGGGGAACGTCAGGGGAACGTGTTGTCTCAGTCAGGGATGTTAGCTACGCATGTGAGTGTGGAAATGCGAGAGAAGATTTGGAAGGGTGCCTACGTGGATATATTCTCCCTTATCAGGCCGAAGAGAAGAGAGGAAGATTACAAAGACAGGGAGGGGAAAGAGCACTCCTTCCGGGATCGGAGACCTAGGATAGAGGAGACAATAACCAATTGGTTGTTTGGCTTCCATCTTCTCACATTCACTCTCTACCCTTCCCTGTCTTATCTTTGGTCTTTGTCCTTCTGTCCCACGTTTTGACATCACTTTCTCCTCAATGGGTTTTGATTTTCCTACATCAACACCCTATCAGCCTTGAAAAAGCCCACAGCCATTAGGCCACCAGGGCGAAACACGTGTCGGATGTTCTTTTTTCGCATGCAACAATAAATAAAAACCACGCACGCAAAACCATTGAACGCTTGAAATTTCTTTTTGGACCAATTTTGACAGACCGTGAGGGCATGATCCTCCATTTTCCTCTATAGAAGTTATTATACGTTTGTGCTTGTTATTTTTATTACGGTGATTAATTTGGTGGAACCACTAGTGGGCTGTTATTGGTAAGTTTGGGCCTTTCCTTTTTTATAAAAAATTATTCTTTTTTTATTGTCAACAAAAAAGCAAAGTGTATATAGCCAATTTATACAAGCTAAATCTTAATCCCAGACGTGATCATAATAATCAAGCCTTTTACATCACATTAAAGAAAAAGAGGAAAAAAAAATAAAAAAAAATACAAAAGTGTAAGCGATCAGCAATAAAGTAACATACATTATTCTAACACCAGAGAGCAGGATGAATAGATATCCAATTTATATATTCATTAAAAAAATTACAATTTGCCTTTTAGTGCAGTGGTCCCCAGATTAAATTAAATTTACACATGGGCTTAACGCCCTTCGATTTGGCTAGTGCTTCCTCCATATCATGTATTTGCCTAACTAATAGCCACCAATCCTTAACTGTGGGAGCTTTTGGCGATATCCAGACCTGTGCTATTGTCAATCTTGCACAGACAAGCACAATTGTTAAAAGATCTTCATTACCAAATCTCGGGTCCCTTGCCCACAACAATATTTCCATGACCGTTAGTGGTGTTTCTATTCCTAATTTTTGCATCAAAATTTGTTCCACTTACTGCCAAAATAATGAAAGTTCAGGGCATGTAACGAACATATGTTGTATGTCTGCCGCATATTACTCGCACCTTGGACATTTTGTCCTATCATTTGCCTGATTATTTAATGACCATTTTGGAATTCGACCCAAGTGTAATATAATAAGCAGATTGTACAGAACTGTTGAATTCGCAAACTGAAAGAATGTACTACCCTAACAATTTTACTGAGTGAATATGTTATATTTTTAGCTGAGACTGGTGTCCCCGTAATTCTAGTCCAACAGGCAGCTATTCTTGGGCTATCCTCCAATCTGTGACCACATAAGGTTTCATATGCTCTGCTAATCATAGATTAATCATTAGAACCATATTAACAGTCCCATATATCTGAATGGGATAGATTCACCAGTTTCAGATGATTAACAAAATAGTCATGAATCTGTATATATTTAAACTGCATATTATCCGTAAGCTTATAGACCATTTGCATTTTACCGAAATTCATAAAACCACCATAGTCGTATAGGTCCATGTTGTACACAGAAAGTCCAGTAGCCAGGTATACAAAACAGGATAGCATTATTATTCAGGCTTAAGTTCCAGGTTACGTTCAGGATAAGAAGATGAGTAGATGGAAATGTAAACCCCACCAGGGGCGACCTCCCTGTCGCTCAGCCTGCCTGCCCTCAACTGCCACTCTACACTCAAGCCATGCACCCAAACATTCCATGAGGTCATCAGGCATTCTAGCACACATACTAGCTGAGCAACAGGGAAGACACCACCAGAGTAATGAAAGGCATAAGTCACTTAACAGTCTCCTAGGCATGTTACCCCATAATTGATCCAGCGATTACTTGCCGGGTGCTTGCCAACCCTGGATTACCCAAAAGGGGTAATTTTCTATTCACAAATGTCAAGCCATACTTAAGAACGATTGCACACCATATTGTTATGCCCTCGTGAATCATCTTAAATTGAACCCTTTTAGAATAGTTTGGGTCACTAGTTCTAAACAAAAATAAATTGCTCTCTGCTGACAATATAAATTTGTGATAGTAGGTGCTTTTCTCAGAGTGAATAAAGCTACGGAGGCGACCAAAAAAAGCAGCCCAAAAATAAATTCTAAAATCCGGGAAATTTAGACCCCATGGCTAAAGGGGAGTTTTTAACAGATCCAGAACTTTTCTCGCTTTTTTATAGCCCCAAATAAAACTGCTGAGAATCCCGTCTAATCGCTTAAAAAAAACCTAGACAATCACAACGGAACAGATCTAAACAGGTACAGAAATTTGGGCAGAATCTTCATATTTATGTTGTTTATACTCCCTATAATACCAATAGGCAGCATATGCCAATTCTTAAATGATTTAGGCGTCTCCTTCAGCAGAGTCTCGTAATTTAAAGGAATTATTCCTGCAATCTGTGCCGCCATCTTAACTCCCAAATATATAGCAGTTGAACAAACCCCCTGTATCGGAAGCGCTAATTTATAGTTCAGTAGGATCTGAGTCTTGTTGATATTCAGTTTGTACCCAGATATCAAACCGAACTTTTGCGCTTCATCTGTAATCACTTGGATAGCCCCCTGCAGGTCCATTGAGAACACAGCTATGTCATCGGCATATTCGATGACTTTAAGGAGTTATCCCCAAGCGAGAAGGGGCGGATTAGCTCCTGATTTTGGAGGATTGAAACAAAAGGCTCTATATACAGAGCAAATAAAAGTGGTGATAGGGGGCACCCTTGCCAGGTGCCCCGGAGAATCGAAAAAGCAATTGATTGTAAACCTGCATACATTAATTTAGCCCTGGGTTTATCATATAGAGCTTTTATCCAAGGGAGATATTGCCCCTTAATGTCGAAAGCGTCAAGTATGGCCCACAAGAAGTCCCACCCCACTCGGTCGAATGCTTTCTCAGCATCTAACAATATCATACCGAGTGAGGTTGACTGTATTTTTGCTGCATCGAAAGCAGAGACAGCCATATTCACATGTGCAGTCGTGTCTCTCCCTTGAATAAAGCAATGCTGGTAAGGCAACCCCATACTAGGTAACACTAGAGATAATCGATTCGCTAGTATTTTTTAAAAAATCTTTGCGTCTGTGTTAATGAGTAATATCGGCCGATACGACCCGTACTCATCTGCCTTTTTATTCTTTTTAGAGAAAAAAATGATTTGCGTTACTTTACATGAGTCAGGAGCCCTGCCTTCTTCACCAATAAATCCTATAACCTAACTTAGTGATATCAATAGTTTCTCCATAAATTGCTTATAAAATTCCAAAGGAATGGTATCGTCTCCTGCTGCTTTGCCTTATGGTAGGGAAGTAATTGCTAACCTTATCTCTTCCATTGTTATGTCCCTAGCTAGAGAATTGGTTATTTCCGCCTCCATACTTAACACGGGATTATCTTGTATATAATTATATATTTCCTCTTCCTTTGGCTAATTATCCAGAGTATATAGCTCTTGGTAATAAGCCACACATTGTTCCAATATTTGATTTGGGCGTTCATATAATTTATTATCGATCCCCTTAATCTTCTTTATAGTTGTCTTGGCCCTGTCATCAGCTACTCTAAAAGCTAAAGCTAAAATCTTACCTATCTTTTCCCCAGACTCATACTGCGAAAGACGATAATTATTCACTTTCACTATACTCCTCTCCCTGAATGTCTTTTTCAGTGCTGATCTAAGATCCACTAGTTTGCACCCCAGCTCGTCTTGGTTTTGATGGCCTCTGGTAACTGCCTCTATATGATCATTTTCTATCTTCCGTATTTCCTATTTAGTTGCTTCCAATTTCGTTTTCTGCTCTTTGTTTTGTCTCAAAATTAATTGCTGGACAAATCCTCTAGTAGTTGCCTTAACCCCTTCGATGCTCATGACGAGCTCAGCTCGTCATGAGGCACGGTTGAGCTGTGCTTATGACGAGCTGAGCTCGTCATGAACAATGGGAAAGCTCTCAAAGAAGCGCAGAAGGGGAAAACCCATAGCAGCCAAGGTGTTTAAATCTGTCCCATACTACTATGGGAGAGGCTGATCCTATGTTAATTTCAAAGAACTCCTTAAGTTGTTTCTTAATCTTAGTCGTAAACCCTTCATCTGTCCGCAAATATCTGGGAAAGGAGAAAGATCGAGAGCTTTTATGCTCGGGGGAGATTTTAAGTGTGAAAAGAACAGGGTTATGGTCTGACTTGACCCTCAGACATATTTCCATATTGCTCAACCATAAGATATTATCTGATGCCCAAGCCATATCAATTCTTGAATATAGCTTATGAGGGGCAGAGTAGTACGTATAACCTGCTATATTGGGATAGAGGGTCCTCCAAACATCCTTGATTGCCAGCAAACGCCCCAGCTCGCAGGCGTGTGTTTCGGTCTGCTCCGATCAGCCCGGAAGATTTTACCTCTCCTCCCAGTGGCTTCTAGGAGGTTACTCATTCAGGGGCTTATCATCTCGCGGCTGGACTTCAGTAATGCGTTGTTTCTGGGTGCCCCAGAATACACCCTAAACAAACTGCAGCAAGTGCAGAATGCGGCCGGCAGGCTCTTGACGGACCTTCCTAGGCGTCAGTCAGCTCGCCCTGCGCTGAAGGCGCTGCACTGGCTCCCTGTCAGAGAGAGGGTGAAATTCAAGGCACTCTGTATGGCCCACAAAATTCTGCAGGGGAAAGGCCCACCTATCCTACGGGATATGGTTCAATCTTATAAGGCCTCCCGCTCTCTCCGTTCTGACCATCAACACCTGCTGCAGGTTATGAGGGTAAGGAAGGCAAGAACCGGTGGCAGAAGATTCTCCATAAACGTGGCCACCCTGTGGAACTCTCTCCCTCTGTACTTGCGCTCGGAAACGAGCTTCTTACAGTTCCGCAAACTTTTAAAAACTCATCTGTTCCCTGCCTAATTCCTGTGCCTAGTGTTGTGGCGCTTTTCTCTGGATGAGCGCGGGGATGCCCAAGGGTAACCAGGCGCTATATAAAACTCACTAATAATAATAATAATATAGCTGCCCGTGTTTTCCTCATCATTTGAATAGCCCCTCTCCTTGTAGTGTCTACTCCATAATCCACCCGCTCCCCTTGCCAATTTAATAACTCCAAAGTCACTGCCTCCATTATAGTAGGATCGTCTACGTTTGGGTCGTAGAGTGAACAAAACACATACTTTTCACCGACTATTTTCACTTGCGCGATAGCCCATCTACCCCCTTTATCAGACTTTGTCCTACAAATTTCTGCTCCAAATCGGTTACTGTTCAAAATAGCTACCCCCCGAATAGACCTAGTTTGCGCCGAGCTAACTATCACTTCATAACCTAAATGTCTCAGAAAACCTCTATCTTTGTAAGAAAGGTGTGTTTCTCACAACATAACAATCTGGGGGTTATACATTTTAAGTTCTTCTGCTACTAACTGTCTCTTAATCTTGCTGTTGAGACCAACCACATTCCATGCTAAGCACTTTATCACTGCCATCCTAGCATTAATTCCTCCCTGCTTTTTCTATTATTTACCTCCATTAGCTTTTGAATATTTTTTTGATTAGTTTGTTGCTTACTTTCCATCTTAGATATGCACTTGCTTTTTTCCACCTTTATCCCTACAATTGTGTTGACTTTTTCCCCTTTAACACACCACCCTCCACCTCTCGCTCCCGCAAACTAAAGAAGGAATCAACCCTTTCCTGTTGCTGCCAGTGCTCTGGAAACTGGAAACCTGCAGCCATGATGGCCACCTAGTAGTCACAATCCCCTAAGTCAATTAGCCGGAGAGAAAAAAAACATACGAGGTGGCTGAGTCTTCTGCAATCTGAGCGACAGAAAAAAAGAAAGAGGAAAAAAAAAGGGGGATAAGAACCAGTTTAATGCAACAAGGATGATTAGGATAGCTAGCCACGAACAAAGAGGAGCCAGCTTATCCTTTTTAACTAGTTTTGGGCCTTAACATTACAGCTACTAATCCCTTCTCAATCTTTAGCAGTCCCCTCTTTCTGCCATTTTAATAACACCTCCTTTGCCTCAAGTTCAGACGTAAAAGATAACATTTGGCCACTCCTGATGATCTTCAGGCGAGCTGGCTCCTGTAAAAAAAGCATGTGCCCCTGTCAAGTCAAGTTTAAATTTGTATAGCGCACTACTCACCCAGAGGGTCTCAAGGCGCTTGAGGGAGGGGGGAGCTTTACTTATCAAATATCCAAGTTTTTAGTTGTTTTCTGAAGGAGAGGTGGTTCTGTGTAAGGCGGAGGTGGGTGGGGAGAGAATTCCAGGTCTTGGCCGCTAAGTAGGAGAAGGATCTTCCCCCCCATGGTGGATCTTTGGGTGCGTGGAATTGCGGTGAGGGCTTGATTGGACGATCGAAGTTGGCAGGTGGGGGTGTAAAAGGACAGGCACGTGTTGAGGTATTCGGGTCCTAGGTCGTAGAGGGCTTTGTGTGCGTGGGTGAGGAGGCGGAACGTTATTCTCTTCTTGACGGGGAGCCAGTGGAGGTCCTTCAGGTGACCTGAAATGTGAGCTTGGCGGGGGATGTCAAGGATGAGTCTGGCTGAGGCGTTTTGGATGCGTTGGAGTTTTTTCTGTGGTTCCGGCGTAAAGGGTGTTTCCGTAGTCCAGTCGGCTTGTGACCAGTGCATGGGTGACCGTCTTTCTTGTTTCGGTGGGGATCCAACGGAAGATTTTTTTGAGCATACGTAGTATGTTGAAGCATGATGATGAGACGGCGTTGACTTGTCTGGTCATAGTGAGGGAGGAGTCCAGAATGAAGCCCAGGTTACGTGCGTGGTCCGTAGGTATGGGTTCGGTTCCCAGGGCCGGTGGCCACCATGAGTCGTCCCAGGCGGAGGGGGATGATCCTAAGATGAGGACTTCAGTTTTGTCCGAGTTCAGTTTTAAACGGCTGTTCTTCATCCACTCGGCTACTTATTTCATCCCTTCGTGTAGGTTGGTTTTGGCGGTGTTTGGGTCATTGGTGAGGGAGAGGATCAGCTGGGTGTCGTCTGCGTAGGAGATAATGTTGAGGTTGTGTTGGCGTGCAATGGATGCGAGGGGACTCATGTATACGTTGAAGAGGGTGGGACTGAGTGAAGATCCTTGGGGTACGCCGCAGATGACTTTGGTGGCATCTGATCTAAAAGGGGGGAGGCGGACTCTCTGGGTTCTTCCGGCAAGTAACGAGATTATCCAGTCTAATGCTTTTCCTTGTATTCCGACGTTGCTGGGTCGTTGTATAAGGGTGCTATGACAGACTGTGTCGAAGGCTGCAGAGAGGTCAAGTAGGATGAGGGCAGCTGTTTCTCCGTTGTCTAGTAGAGTTCGAATGTCGTCTGTTGCTGCGATGAGGGCGGTCTCGGTGCTGTGTTTGGCTCGGAAGACAGACTGTGAAGGGTCGAGGGATTTGTTGGATTCGAGGAAGGCGGCGAGTTGGCTGTTGACGCCTTTCTCAATGACTTTGGCAGGGAAAGGAAGGAGCGAAATGGGGCGGTAGTTCTTAAGTTCAGTGGGGTCTGCTGTAGGTTTCTTCAAGAGGGCGCTGAGTTCGGCATGTTTCCAGCTTTCCGGGAAGGTAGCGGAGTTGAGGTAGCAGTTGATGACGTCTCTGAGATGGGGTGCGATAATGGAGTCTGCTTTGTTGAAAATGTGGTGGGGACATGGGTCGGTTGGCGATCCTGAATGAATGGTGTTCATCTTTGCTGTTGTAGGCGTTGTTGTTGAGTCGATCCTTGAATGCTGATTTCTTGGTGGATCGGATCAGTTGGTGGTGTTTACGGGTGGCGTTCTTGAAGGTGGCCAGGTTGTCAGTGGTTTGGTTTTTTCTCCAGGCTTTCTAAAGGGTGCAACAGATCTTCTTGGATTTCTTAAGGTCATCAATAAACCAGGGGGCTTTTTTGCTGCCTTGCTTGATTTGAGGGTTTTTCAGGGGTGCTAGTTCGTCAGCGCTGCGGGTGATCCATTGTGTGAAGTTGGTGGGTGCTTGGTTTGGGTCCGATGATTTTGCAGGAGGGTTTTGGTGAAGCGATGTGAAGAGCTGGTCGGTGGTAATTTTGTTCCAGTTTCTCCGGGGAATTGGTTGTGGGTGGTTGTGGGTCGTAATCTTTTTGTAGTTGAAGTGAACGCAACTGTGGTTCGTCCAATGGAGAGCTGTGGTGTGATTAAAGGAGATGTGCTTGCTGGAGGTGAACATTGGGTAGAGCGTGTGCCGGCCATAGTTGGTGGGGGTATCAACAAGTTGTTTTAGTCCGAGATTGGCGAGGTTGTCCAAAAGGGTGGTGGTGTTGCTGTCATTGTTCTTTTCCAGGTGGAAGTTGAGGTCTCCCAGTAGAATGTAGTCCTCAGAGGGGAGGGCGTGAGGGCTGATGAAGTCAGTGATGTCTTCGCTGAATTGTGTGCGGGGTCCGGGTGGTCTATAGATGAGGGTGCCTCTGAGTGTGGTGTTAGGGTCGGTGTGGATCTGGAAGTGAAGGTGTTCGGCGGTTGTGAGGTTGTCATCGGAGCTGGTAGTTATGCGGATGGTGTTCTTATGAACAATGGCGATTCCTCCTCCAGTTTGGTTGATGCGGTCCTTTCTGATGATTTTGTAGCCGTCCGGAATGGCTATGGCGATTTTGGGCGTTGATGAGGTGTCCATCCAGGTTTCTGTAAGAAAGGCGACGTCCGGCGATGTGGTGACGAGTAGGTTCCAAAGTTCAATGGCGTGTCTGTGGACCGAGCGGGTGTTGAGCAGGATGCACTTCAGGTGGTTAGTGTCGGAGCTCTGTTTGGAGTCTGTGGGTTTGGTGTGGGTCCTGATGCAGTTGAACCTGCAGGAGTGGCAGGTGAAGGATCCATGGGTGTGTCCTGTAGCTTTTAGGGAGTCAATTAACTGTCTCATCGCCATCGCCTGTCCATAGTTGCCTTTCAAAAGTCAGAGCAGAAAAAAATCGAGTACTACCCTACAGCGACCGCGGCGCTGGCTCGCTTTTAAAGAAACTGCTTGTCTCAGCAGATAGTTCCCAAAATATATCAAAAACAGCCTTGAATAGCGGTCATTCTTTCGACGCTGAACTAGAGGGAGTCTGTCAGCCCTCTGGATCTGGCAGTCCCAGTCCCAGTCCACCAGATCCTGGAAGGCCTTCTGCATCACTTGGACAATGACTGATCTGGTGTCTGAACCCTCTTGCCCTTCAGGGATACCAAATAATTTAAAATGTTGCCTCCTTTGCCTATTTTCTAACTCTTCAAGTTTAAGTTCGAGGCTTTCTAACTGGTCGTCATAATACTGTGTTAAATTTACTACTTTAGCAGTAACCTCCTCAGTAGTGACCACTCAATGCTGTATCTCTGTTATCTCGCCGGTCATTTCCCCAACTTTCCCTGTTACTTCCTTCAAGGATAGTTGAATACTAAGATTGTCTGCCCTAATCTGGGCAAAGAGATCTCTCGTCTCCTCCCTCTGATCTTTTAAGGCTTGTAATATCAAGAAGAGTATTGGAGCATCGTTTTCCTTGGAGCGCCTTCTTTGCGAATCCTCGCCCGGGCTCAACGAGTGAGATAATTGAAATGAACCACGTGAACCAGATACCGTAAGTCAGGCGCTGTAGCGGGCTGCAGGGCAACCGCCGTGACCTCCCGGGCTCCGCCCACTGAAATAGGCCACGCCCCCTGTGTCTATAACTAGGCGCGCTTACCGACCAGCGCTGCTTGAGACAGAGCTCTTGAGGCTGAAAGCCGAGAGCTAGGAAACATCTTGAAAGACCGATTTTTAAGATTGTATTGTGTTTAAATACTGTGTTTTTAAAACGTTTTACTCCTTGCTCACCTTGGTGATTGCCTCGCCGCGCAGCCGAGTCAGGCGCTGTAGCGGGCTGCAGGGCAACCGCCGCGACCTCCCGGGCTCCGCCCACTGAAATAGGCCACTCCCCCTTTGTCTATAACTAGGCGCGCTTACCGACCAGCGCTGCTTGAGACAGAGCTCTTGAGGCGGAAAGCCGAGAGCTAGGAAACATCTTGAAAGACCGATTTTTAAGATTGTATTGTGTTTAAATACTGTGTTTTTAAAACGTTGTACTCCTTGCTCACCTTGGTGATTGCCTCGCCGGCAGCCGAGTCAGGCGCTGTAGCGGGCTGCAGGGCAACCGCCGTGGCCTCCCGGGCTCCGCCCACTGAAATAGGCTACGCCCCATCCCACTGATACAAAAGAATGTGCAGCTTCCGGAAGCGCAGCGGACGGGCGCAGCGGGCGCGCCGGCGGTGCGCCGAAGGCGCGCCAAAGGCAAGCCTGTCTGCGCCCGTCCGCGACCAGACGGGACCAGGGGCCACAACCCCTGGCCCTAACTTCTCCCAGGCTAAGACCTACAGCTTGGCGGCCATTCAGAATATTAGGAATACCACAGCCGCACTATGCCCACATTCCTACCTCCCAGCTGATCTCCCCACTCGCTGCCCCGGCTGTAACCACTCTTTTGATAATACTGTGTTGCCAGCCACGACGCAGGAATATCGTATGTATGTGCTTAATTGCCGATCCCTACCGCGGCATAGCACTCAAATTGCTTTATTACTAGAGGAGTACAACCCAGATGCCATCTTCCTGACGGAGACATGGCTCACGTCTCATTCAGAGCCAGATATAGTCTCTGCTCTACCCCCCGGGTTCCAAATTCACAGACTAGACCGGATTAAGGGGAGAGGTGGAGGCCTGGCTATCATCCTAAAAGACAAGTACTGCTGCCGCACCACTACCGAAGCTATTCCTGAATGCGAAAGCCTAGCATTCAGCATAGACTTCACTGCGAACATCTCCTTCTCTGGTACTCTGATCTACCGGCCCCCAGAACCAGCGAAGCTGTTTCACAAATCCCTACCAGATATCATAGCCAACCGAATTTTAACATCCGCCAACTACACGGTTCTAGGAGATCTTAATTTCCATTTTAACTCCCCCACAGATCTCACCGCCAGGGAATTAGTAGACGATCTTGCAGCTCTACAGTTGATCCAGCTGGTCACAGCCCCCACCCATGAAAAGGGTAATCTCCTAGCCCCAATATTTAGCAACTGCACTGAGCTAATAGTGGGGCAACCCACTCGTCTTCCTTGGTCGGACCACTTCCTAGTCCCATTTACCTGGCTCACCGACAAGTCCTCCTTACCCACCCCCAAACCCGTAACCAAGCGTAACTGGAAAAAACTCCCTATAGAGCCTTGGGTAACCAACCTAGAGCGCTCCTGCCCACCACCCTGCATAGACCCCAACCAAGCAAATAAAAACTACGAGAGTTGGGTCAGGGACTCACTAGACACTATCCTCCCTCTACGGAAATCTATACCAAAGAGGACACACAAAACTGCACCCTGGTTCTCAGACACCTTGAGAGACCAAAAACGCCTCTGCAGAAAAAAGAGAGAGCCTGGCGACTTGATTTCCACCCTGACAAAAAATCCCAATATAAAGAGGCAATCAAAACCTATAGAAATGGGATCTGGACGGCACAGGCCTCTTACTTTGCAGATAAAATTATGGCAGCCAACTCAAAACCGAAGGAGATTTTTCACTTAGTAAAAAACTGCATCAAAGTGAACATTGCCCCCCCTTGACAAAAACGCCGGAACAATGTAACGAGCTAGCAGACTTTTTTCATAACAAAGTCTCTCAAATATACTCCTCTTTCCCGATAGCAGCTAACAACTCAGGAACACCCAATCATACTCCTCTGAGCACTTCCCCCCTCCCAGACCAGCCTACTCTGGAACGCTTCCCTCTACTAGACCTGGACACCCTTCACAAACTGGCACGGCAAGTTAAATCTGGCTCCCCCCGTGACCCTGCCCCTCCGGAGATACTACTCCAGGCAAGCCAAGCCACACTCCCCGTGGTGCTGGACCTACTCAACTCCTCCATCTCCTCCTGTACAGTACCCACTGGGTGGAAGAGAGCCATGGTTCGGGCACTGTTAAAAAAAACACTCTCAACCCAGAAGACCACTCCAGCTACCGCCCAATCTCATTACTTCCCTGGGTAAGTAAGGTGCTGGAGAAGTACATAAATACCCAGCTAGTACAATTCCTGGAAAACAACTTGCTCCTGACCCAACCCAGACAGGATTTAGGCCCAAGCACGGCACTGAAACTGCCCTGCTTGCGATCACCGAAGAGTCACGAAAGATACTAGATCAGGGAGGATCAGTGGCAGTGATCCTCCTTGATCTAAGTGCGGCCTTTGACACGGTCAGCTATGCCACCTTGCTGAACCGTCTATGCAACATCGGCGTCACAGGCGATGCTCTAAGGTGGTTTGACTCATTCCTTAACAACAGATCTTTCCAGATCTTTGACGGGGACACAGTATCAGCCAGTAAATCCCTGAACTGCGGAGTACCGCAGGGCTCCTCACTGAACCCTGCGCTGTTCAACGTATATATGAGACCACTGGCCGGGATCGTCGAACCATACGGTATAAAAATTGTATCGTATGCCGACGATACCCAGCTAGTGGTCTCATTGGCTCAAGTGGGTACCAGACATACCTCAGCAGGCCTGATGAAATGCCTTGAGGATGTTAAGGAGTGGATGACATGCTCCTCCTTAAAACTTAACAGAGACAAAACTGAGCTCATGCTTCTGGGCTCAGTATCCCCAGTGTCTCTCACCCCCCTTTGGCCTCTGTGCCTGGGTACCCCTCCAACTCCCAAGGACAGCGTAAAAAGTCTAGGAGTCTGGCTTGACAAAAACCTCTCCTTTTCCACTCAGGCCACCAAACTATCCGCCACATGTTTCGGCCTACTAAGAACACTAAGGAAAGTTCTCCCCCTCCTACCAATGGAAGCCAAACAAGTGGCAATACAGGGCCTGATTCAGTCCCGGCTAGACTCGAACAACGCCCTGTATGTGGGAGCTCCAGAGATGACCCTGCGAAAGCTACAGGTGGTGCAGAACTGTGCAGCCCGCAACCTGTTACAGATTCCGCGGACTCAGTCAGCAAAACCCGCATTGAACAGCCTACACAGGCTTCCAGTGAGACAGAGAGTGGCATTCAAGGCACTATGTATTGCCCACCGGGCTTTCTGGAAGTCGGGCCCAGCTATCATTGACAAATTAGTCACGCAATACCACCCTAAGAGAAACCTTAGATCTACGGAGGCCTTCCTGGCCGTGGTACCCAGAGTAAGGAGAGCTAGGTCCGGAGGTAGGATGTTCTCCTTAAACGCCTCTAAGATGTGGAACTCACTCCCCTTACAGCTCCGGACTAACTCAAACCTACTCTCCTTCCGCAAACAATTGAAAACCCACCTGTTTGCGAGGTCCACCGAATCCTAAACCCTTCCGTCATATTCAGTTCTGTCTTATGCTTCAGCGCTTGGACGCCCATTGGGCAGCAACCGCGCTATATAAATGACAATACAATACAATACAAGTGGTCCATTTTGGCCTGAGTCACTATTTCTCTTAGGCGTTATGCAGGATTCTGAATCAAGGTCAGTTTCTGAGCAGCTTGCACCACGTACACTGGTGATATTTGTAGCCTTGTCCGTCAACCCTACATCAGATAACCTTGACATAACAGTTTTTATCCCTCCTTTTGATTGAACCCATCTCCGCATGGGGCTGTTAGCAGACAATCCCTTAATTTGTTCCTTCTTATTGGCAGACCCGACACTGGATATACTCTGTCTCCTATTTATGTTTTCCCCAATTTTGACCTTTGGGCTCTTCTTTTTTTTCAAGGAGAGGGAGACCAAGGAAACTTGATTGTTGATGATGCTGGTATGGTGCAGCAAGTTTATGCAAACACAAGTGAAGTGCAATATAATTATACAAATATCCCGGCACTCAAGTGACATCTCCTGTTCGTAGTTAGTCATAACACACTACATTGTTCATACTTATAATATCACTGGCAACAAGCAGATTTAAGTTAATAAAAACAGTGATTATTTAATCCAAACAATAATTTAAGACATCATGGTTTACAAAAGGACCATAATATATAACATTCAAGAGAATCCGATTGATGGTTATGTCCTCATAATCTTGATCCAAATACACGACAGCCGACACGTGTTTCGTCACACCAAGTGACTTCCTCAAGGCTTTTTCCCGATTTTAAGGGCGTGAGAAGCTGCACAATAGTTTGATTCCCGAAGTCTTCCACTGTGGACGGCGTCGACCAGGGCAGTTGCTGGTCAATAAGAAAAGTCCATCTATTTCTTGTTTCAAATATTAGAGCAAAAAAGCCGCCTATGAAAGTAATTCAAAAGGACGTGTCATGCAAATAAATACTAGGTATGTCTCATGTATTCTCAATAATTCGTTCAAAGTGTCCCCGTTGGAACCGTAATACTGTTGACTTTCATTATCTTCAGCATAGTTATCCTGCTATTTTGTGTGCCACCGAGACAGTTGTTGAAAATCAGGCTGGCTATGATAGGCCCCGCAGGTTTTTCTGTCTGTGTACCACCAGCGCGGACTCAACACGGCACGTCCATGATAGGGTTCCCGAATGAAGTGCAAACGACCTCTCCGGTATTATTGGTAAGTTTGGGCCTTTCCAAGAGGTTCTGTTCAGAGCAATTACACAATGGTACCTCGGGGTGACTAAGTTGATGGAATGTCATGTTCAGTATCTGAAGTTAATGTCTCCATTTGCAAGGTGTCTGGAAAGCTGCCCTTTTAAAAAAAAATTCTATTTGCATCTATTTCCTTTAGAGGTAAGGCTGGTTTGGGTAGGGTATGCTTCTCTTTGTCCTTCTGACTTGCCTTCCACTTTTTTGCGCTATTTTCATTAACTTTATTTTTTAACTTATTAGAACGAGGGGGCGAAATTCTATCCGCTGATTGAACCAGTAGCGTACATTTTCTTCTACGATCTTTGTTTCTGGAAGAGATTTCCTTTTTTTTGCATAGCACTAAACAGTGAGTAGAATGTTTTGGCCTCTGCATTGTTTTGCGTGGGACCATTCATGTTCTGTCTTCCCTTTCTAGCACGTTTTTTTTGCCTTTTTGTTAATACTTGGGTGAATGTGGTTTTTGCTTTTGTAGTAAGAGATTGTAGGCCACTAGTTGTTAACTGGATCAGCGATATATCGTTTTGGGTTTCTTTTGTATTTACACAACCTGACACATTTGGTTGTCCTCCCTGTTGTTCATAGGTTTCCTTTTTTGGTGAGTTGTCTAATAACTGCAATTGCTCTTTGTGTGTTCCTCTGGAATTTGCCTTAAAATTAGTTTATGATCGGCCTTGTGCTTTGTTTCTTTCAATATATCAATTAGTATAGCTGGCAGAGTACTTAATTTATCTATTATTTGGTCGCATTTGCAGATACATTGTGGATCTGTGCTCTTAGGTGATTGGACCTTCTTCAGCTGTTTGGTAAGTATATCTATTTTGATGTTAATACTAGAGAAGTGTGTTTCCATAATGTTCATAGGGTCGATCTAATTTATCAGATTGCATATTTAGTGCTGATATAGACGTTTGCAGAATGCTTAATAATGAGGAGTGTAAAGAGGATAGGTTGCCTGTCTCCGTTTGGTTGATATATTTTTCGGTTTACAGGTTTCGTATCCTCCAGTTTTGGAATTATTCTGCTGAAATGATGAAATACTTAAACTTTTTTCATGTTTGTATATCAAATTGATCCTGCCTTGAGTTGGGTACTGAACCATGTATTGAATAATTCTTTAGGTCTGTTAGGATTTGAGAAGAAGAGTGGCTTGATGTTTCTATAATTGAGGAAAGATCCTGCTTTGTTTCAGTGTCAATTGATCTTGTTGCAGGAACTTGTTTTGTTTTGTATAATTGATTTGTAGTTTCTATTTGTGAGGTTACAGGAGTAATTGCCAAGTTTGACAGTTTTTTCTTTTTGTCTCCAGGGCTTTTACAAGTTCAGCATTGTCCATTATTAATGTGGAGTGCAACCATGAAGTTTGCAGACCGTCCTTCTTGGAAGCCTTTATATCACAGGGTGTTGAAGGGGAATCGTAGCATCGATTCTCCTCAACCTGTTTATCTCTGTTAGGAGTTGAGTGAAAGTGATCCAGTGTTTTGAACTTGGATGCTATTGCTATTTCATCATGTTGATGGTTTATTTTTTTAAGTTCAGTAGTCAGATCTATACATGTTTGCTTAATATCTTCCAAATCGCTCTTGTGATTATTCACTGAGTGTATAATTGCCTGTACAATGATTTTTTCCTACTTTTTGTTTAGTGTGTTTTTAGCTGATTTTCCTCATCTATTGAATGTTATTATGTGCTCCATTTTTCCTACACTTTCCCTGTGTCTGGGCTCTGTAAATGGTGCCATTGCATAAGGTGCTGGTTGTTGTGCCTCTCGCGTTTCCAAAGCCATTGGTTTTTGTGGGGCAAGAGGTGTGAGCAAACCCTTTATACTTCCTGTTTCCGGAAAGATTGCTGCTGCCAGGTCTTTCAGAAAGAAAAATGTATTTATTTCTTGTTCCGACCTTCTCGCTTTTCCAAAATTGGTTTCCAGTGGAGGAAGTATTGGGCTGGGATGGTTTCAATCAATCAATCAATCACGGCATTTGTAAAGCGCGCTACTCACCCGGGAGGGTCTCAAGGCGCTGGGGAAAAGGGGATGTTACTGCTCGAACAGCCAGGTCTTGAGCTGCTTTCTGAAGGAGAGATGGTCTTGGGTTCGCCGAAGGTGGGTGGGCAGGGAGTTCCAGGTCTTGGCTGCCAGTTAGGAGAAGGATCTTCCTCCGGCGGTGGCTCTGCGGATGCGTGGTACGGCGGCGAGGGCTTGGCTGGTCGATCGTAGCTGGTGGGTGGGCGTGTAGAAGGTCATGCGGTCGTTGAGGTACTTGGGGCCCAGGTCGTGAAGAGCCTTGTGTGCGTGGGTGAGGAGTCTGAACGTGATTCTCTTGCTAATGGGGAGCCAGTGCAGGTCTCTCAGGTGTCCGGTGAGGTGGCTGTGTCGGGGGATGTCCAGGATGAGTCGTGCGGAGGCGTTCTGGATGCGCTGGAGTCTTCTTTGGAGTTTGGCTGTGGTTCCGGCATAGAGGGTGTTCCCGTAATCCAGTCAGCTGGTGACGAGTGCCTGGGTAACGGTCTTCCTGGTTTCAGTGGGAATCCATCTGAAGATCCTGCGGAGCATGCGTAGGGTGATGAAGCACGAAGATGTGACGGCGTTGACTTGTTTGGTCATCGGCAGGGAGGAGTCCAGGATGAAGCCCAGGTTGCATGCGCGGTCCGTTGGTTTGGGAGCAGTGCCCAGGGCCGGGGGCCACCAAGAGTCGTCCCAGGCGGAGGGTGATGATCCCAGGATGAGGACTTCCGTCTTGTCTGAGTTCAGTTTAAGGCGGCTGTTCCTCATCCAGTCGGCGGCGTCTCGCATCCCTTCGTGAAGGTTGGCTCTGGCGGTGGTGGGGTCGTTGGTGAGGGAGAGGATCAGCTGGGTGTCGTCGGCGTAGGAGATGATGTTGAGGTCGTGTTGGCTTGCGATGGCTGCGAGGGGGCTCATGTAGACATTGAAGAGGGTTGGACTGAGTGAAGATCCTTGTGGTATGCCGCAGATGACTTCAGTGGCCTCGGATCTGAATGGGGGGAGGCGGACTCTCTGGGTTCTTCAGGCGAGGAACGAGATGATCCACTCCAGTACTTTCTCTCGGATCCCGATGGTGCTGAGGCGCTTCACTAGGGTGTGGTGGCAGACAGTGTCGAACGCCGCAAAGAGGTCCAGGAGGATGAGGGCTGCTGCTTCCCCGTTGTCGATCAGGTTTCCTATTCCTTGGGATCTTGTTGATGTCCCCCTTGCTGTAGTTGACTTCTTTTGTGACTTTTTAGTTTGTGTGATTTTTGTAGCGGGGGCACCTGCCTAATCCGCCCTGATCTAATTTCGCTTATACCACTTTTCTGGTGAGACACCAATTAGAGGTTGCCGCCCGGGTTTCCTTTTTTTTAAATGCCTGCCGGTTTAATACAGCAAGATTCCTCACTGTCAGCAAAGGTCAAAGGGCAGATAGCACAATTGCTGGAGCCAGCCCGGCCCTCCACCCACTCCCAGTGTGCAGTGGAATAAATAGCATCTGATAATTCATTAAAAGTATTACAAATATATTGGCTGCGAGTGATAATAAGTGTTAGAATATATGTCTAACTTGTTATTCTTTCCTAAAGATTCACTTGTTTTGCTTTCACAACCTTGAGTTCCAGTGGTTCCAAGCTCCCTTTCTACACAGTGTCCCCGAGCTGTTTCACCACTATTAGAAATGCAACTCAAACTGATTGCCTATCTTGCTTCTATATATGCTTTCTTTCTGCAAAGTACAAAGTCATAAATATTTGTTCTTTATGTTGATTTACAATATCAAATTCTATTTCTCCAGGTGACTGAAGCATGAACAGAAAAAAGAAGGTTTTGATTTTGTGAAACACAATAAAAAGGATTATTTCAAGGAAAGTTAAAACATTCTCGAGCTCTAGAGGAGAAACATATTATATGTGCCAGGAATGTTGATGAATTTGGAGCGGAAGAAACTGCTGAATGTGAAATTTGTCAAATATTTAAAGAAATTACGGTAAATGTTTACGAAGAGTCATTTACTGAGATTGAGGACTCTCTGAAGTATGAATGGAACTCAAGAGTAAATTGAAAGTCGGCATCTACGAATTGTAAAAATATTTTCACTTAAAAGAAACATTTCAAGATTGGTTGGACAAAGAACATTTGCTACATTGGATACCCACACAGTGCATTTGAGAATAATCAGTGTTGCAAATTCTGTCTGATGGTTTATGAGAAATGCCCTGGAGACCCAAACCCCTCCTAAAAAAGCAGTATTTGTGCATGTGATTAAAAGAACGAGCTTTTGTCTACGTCTCAAGTAATTGTTAGAGAGAAGAGATTGTTAAGAAAAAAACAAATTGTAAATGCTCTTTCTCATTACAGCAAAGACGCTGGATTATCATCTCCAGTATCAAAACATTATCCCCCATCAACTCTGTCTCTTGGGTTGATCAGAGTATTTTCAAATTGGCTCGGACTACCAAAGTTGATCATGTACCTGCCCTAGCCACTAGAGTGGCAAAGAATGTACCTGCACAAAGTTTAAAAGAGGCCAGTGCTATGTATTGCTAATTCATAAAACCACCCTGGCATGCCCTAAACACCTGTCATTACTTGTATGAACAAATATACTTTAACGGCAAAAACGAAACCCCAAAGACCTTATCAGTTATTTTAAAACTTCTAAATCGAATCTGATAAACCGGAGTCACAAAATGAGTTAATTCAACTTGATAGAACTCACTCTGGCTTAACATGGAGAAAATGAACCCATCTCACTAAATTCAAGGGGCTCCTCAGTGAAAGTTTATAAAACAGGTTAGACAGGCTGCCTTTAAAAGTAGGAAAATAGTCTCCAGATAAAAGATATAATTAGTTAAATACAAATGTTAAGAAGTGCATCTGCCATGTATTTTAGAAGTTAATGCTGAGTGTAGCATAAACGAGTACAAACTCTGGAATCAGATACAGTCTTAACATGGCCGGTGTCCAGGAGCAAACCCAACATGAAAATTCCCATAACTCGATTAGGAGTAATGGATTTGAGAACAGCTTTAGTTATCAATACCACCCCACTAAACATGAGAGAACTGACACTGGACAAAAACCTTATCAGTGTCCTGAATGCCAGAAATTCTTTACTCATAAATACTCTCTCATTCAACATGTGACAATCCACACTGGGGTAAAACCATATCAGTGCACTGAGTGCCAGAATAGCTTCAGTCAGAAAAGTAGTCTCACACGACATGAACGGATTCACAGTGGGTACAAACCTTATCAGTGCTCAGAGTGCCAAATAAGCTTCAGTCATAAGGTCAGTCTAATTTCTCATGAGAAAATCCACACTGGGCTAAATCCTTATCAGTGCTCAGAGTGCCAGAAAAGCTTTAGTCGTAAAGACTGCCTCATTCAACATGAAAGAACACACACTGGGCTAAAACCTTATCAGTGCTCTGAATGCCTGAAAAGCTTCAGTCACAGAAGTCATCTCACTCGACATAAGATAACACACACTGGCTACAAACCTCATCAGTGCTCAGAGTGCCAAAAACGTTTCCGTTGTAAAGAAAATCTCAATCGACATGAGAGAATCCACACTGGGCAAAAACCTTATCAGTGCTCTGAATGCCACATAAGCTTCAACCGGGAATCAAGTCTTGCTCAACATGAGAGAACACACACTGGTGAAAGACCTTATAAGTGCACCGAATGCCAGAAAAGCTACAGTCAGAAAGGTAATCTCACTGAACATAAGAAAACACACACTGGGTACAAACCTTATCAGTGCTCAAAGTGCCCAAAAAGTTTCAGTTGTAAGGCCAGTCTCATTAAACATGAGCGAATCCACACTGGGCAAAAACCTTATCAGTGCTCTGAATGCATGAAAAGCTTCCTTTGGAAAAGTTATCTCACTCGGCATGAGATAACACACACTGGGTACAAACCTTATCAGTGCTCAAAGTGCCCAAAACAGTTTAGTTGTAAGGCCAGTCTCATTAAACATGAGAGAGCTCACACTGGTGAAAGACCTTATCAGTGCACCGCATGCCAGAAAATGTTCAGTCAGAAAAGAAATCTCACTGAACATAAGAAAACACACACAGAGGACAAACCTTATCCGTGCTCAGAGTGCCAAAAAAGCTTTGTTTGTAAGGTCAATCTCATTCAACACCAGAGAATCCACACTGGGGAAAAACCTTATCAGTGCTCTGAATGCCAGAAAAGCTTCAACCGGGAATCAAGTCTTGCTCAACATGAGAGAACACACACTGGTGAAAGACCTTATCAGTGCACTGAATGCCAGAGAAGCTTCAGTCAGAAAAGTAATCTCACTCAACATAAGAAAACACACAATATTTACAAATGATAGTGGTGGTCCTGCTGGTAGCACATCACTCTCTAAGTGCATTAGATATTAAGTCACAGTATTGGTGCCCCTCAAGTTTATAGATTTTCACCCCACTCCCTAAGGTGTTATCCACTGTTCTCAAAGAGCCCAGTGGCAATGTCAAAGACTATAGATAAACCTCGGCACTCAAGTCAGTTTAATTAGATTCCTAAAAAAAGATTTTATATTTGATGTATCTACAAACAGTGAGTTTCATAGAGAAATTCAAAATGTCATTGCTTGTTGTTCAATAGAGTAAATATATAAATCAAACGCATTTAGATCATATATTTGGAAACAGATGACATATGTTTTAACGATGGAAAGCTTGATACAGTAATCCTTCCACATGTGTTGGACTGGCAGCCGACACGTGTTTCTGTTGGAACTGCAACACCCTCCCTAAATAATAATGGAGGTAGGGACGTCAAATAAAATCCCATAGGAACTAATCTTACATTAAATATTGTAAAGTAGATAAAAATCTAAATAAATGGAATTGAATGGCAAAAAAATAGCTAAAAAGAAAGGATTTTATTATTTTGAGATTTTGTTTTAAATTATTCACTCCTATAACTTTCATTTTTAGAAAAGTGTAAATTATCTCTTTTGTACTCATTCCACCGTCAGTCACTAGTTAACCTAGTCGATGGACTGAGAAACTCCTTACCGTAGATGTGACTGCGTGTCTTGCTGAATAGTATTATACACATTACAGTCCGGCATCAACTCAGCAAAGTTATGGTGTAATCATTAAACTAATAGGATTCGCTTGCTAGGTTACAAAAGGAGACCTATGCTTTGAAGCTTCTTTATTGTTATACGCTAGGTCTAGTTGACTCTTACACCTTACTGACTTAATCCAGTCTAGTTCAGAGGGCAGAACCAGAGAAATGATTTGGTGCTCATTGAGGTTAATCAATGCCAAGTCTACACCAAGGGATATCAGAGAGTGTCTTATCTTTACTTCACAGCCTGTGAGTTCCTCTACATAGTCACCTAGTCATTCCAGTAACGTTTCAGCATAGGACAATCCATGAACTTATGCTTGTTGTCTGCTTCCGTCATATTGCATCTCTTCCAACCTGGGGCTACTTGGGAGTACTTAGCCAGTCTCTGGAGCATCCAATGGGCTCTGTGGAGAGTGAAGAGATGGTTTTGCTTCAGCGGTGTAGACTTTACTGTTTTATCAAGAAGATTTCGACTTTCAGAGTAAAGCTTCGTATAAAAACTCCTGAAGACTTCCCTTATTTCTTGTACATTAGTTACCATCATCCCTGAGGTATCTTTTATTGCTTTTATCTCACCAAAAGATGTCTTCTGTCTGGTTCTGGCTGCTAGCATTTTCCCAACTCTTTCATTCAGCTCATAGCAGTTCTCTCTATTCACTGTGTATTGTTTAGCAGCCCTTTCTGCTATATATTCTTCTGCTGCCGTTCTTATTTTTACAAGTTTCATATATGAGGGATCCATTGGGTCTCCATTATCAGTTTGGTCTGTCCTATTGATTAATTCCTCCTCTGCCAACAGCAGCTCCCTCTTTATCCGATCAGTTCTTTCTTTTTCCTCTTTCCTTTTTCTAGCCCCAAAGCTGATAGTCTCACCCCTTACTCCGGCCTTAAAACAGTCCCACACTATCCCAACCGATGCTGTATGTCTATTTATATTCAAAAACTCGACTATCCTTTTCTTCATATGTTGGATGTATGCATCCTCCACGAGCAATGCTCTTTCGAATGTCCACTCGGAAGCCTTCCTTACCGCTTTCATACCCTTCAAGGTGACAATAAGAGGATTATGGTCCGAAAAAAGCCTTGGTATTCTTTCAATCTCTGCCCCATCGATGCGTTGGCTACTAATTAAAAAATAATCCAATCTCACGCTTAATCTATGAGGCGCTGAGTAGTATGTGTAGCCATCTTGTCCTGGGTTGAGAGTATCCCATACATCAAGTAATCCATTATTCCTAGCTAGATTAGAGACTGCTTTAAAAACTCTTTTCTTCCTCCCTTTGTATTTAACTGGGGGTCCTAGCCCCAACCCCAAGCCTCCTGCTCCATTAATGTTAAAATCGCCACCTATCAATATAAAGGGTGCCCAAGTTGCCAACTCAATGTCAATTTCTTCAAAAATCTCCGGATCATCCCCTGTAGATCCATAAATAGACCCCAGAGTGACCCATGTTTCTCCAACCATACACTCTACTAGAGCCCATCTGCCCCATACATCCTCCCATTTTTTTCTAGTACATATGTCTCTTTGTTTTGCCATCACAGCGACCCCCCTATTCCTGGTGCCCTGCCTAGAGTGTGCTATAACCGTAAGTCCTAACTGGTCTAGGAGCCTAATTTCAGATACCTGTATATGGGTTTCCTGCAATATTAAAAAATCCAGTCTTAGGTTTTTGATCAAGGCTGCTGCCTTCTGCCTTTTTACCCTGTCATTAAGACCACATACATTCCATGTCATAATACGAGTACTCATCCTGGGTTTTTGACAAATATAACCATAGATTTAATCATTTTGAAAAAAAAGAAATTAACACACTTTGTTGCCACGGCTTTATACATCACAAATATTTCTTCCATTTTGTTAGTCTTCTTATTCCATACTGTTTCTTGTATACTATATTTCCAAATTCCTCTGTGTTCCTTGCCCCTCCTGTGCCCCCCACCCTTGACCCCCACCCCAGCTAGCCCACCCCCCCTACAGGCAAATAGGTCCGAAGGACCTATGTGTGACAGCTGTGTCTGCTTGGATCCCGCGCCCCCCGCCCTCCCCGCACCTGTTGTCTGCTGTCCATTGGCAGAAAAAATGTGCAACTTATTGATACCTTTCTACAAATTATGTACAACAAAATACTATACTGCTCTGCTTCTGCTTCCAAAGGGTATACCCTAAATCCTGCTATCTTTTGCCAATAAATCTACCACCAGTTCACTATCGGCGTGTGCTTGAGATTGTGAATGATTCTGCGAATTCCTTTCTTTGAGCCATGCCAAAAATTCAGCTGCCCTGATTTCCGAGTGGAAAATCTTGAATTGGCCGTCTCTTACCACCTTCAGCCTACTAGGAAACATTAGGTATGCCTCACAACCAATTCTCTGAAACGGAGCTATTAGTTCCCGCAATCTCCACCTACGCTCTACCGTTGTGTGGCAGAAGTCTGGTCTAGCGAAAAATTCTACCTCCTGATATCTGCATTTTGTCTGTGGCCTTGCTTTAGCCATTATCTCTTCTCTCAGCAAATAATTGCCCACATATATTAAGATTGCTCTAGGTTTACTTGAGCCATCCCCCTTCCTCTGTATAAATGGGAATCTGTGAGCACGTTGGATCTCTGACTCCCAATCCCAGCCTTTTATATCTGGAAGTGCCCCCTTAAGGAGTTCTATTGTGTAGGCTCTAACGTCCTTTCCTTCTCTTCCTTCCGGAATACCTAGGAGTCTGACATTATTCCTCCTCTGCCTGTTCTCGAAATCTTCGAGCTTCCATAACACATCACTATTAGTTTTTTCTTGGTCTTGTCTAAATTCCTTCCAACCTTTCATTTCGTCTTCCAGATTCCCAGTTCTTCCTTCAACTTCCGTAAGCCTCCCTGCCAATTCTGTGCATGCCTTGCTTACTTTCCGAAGGGAACTTTGTATTTTTTTACTTTCCTGTCTGGCTCTCTGACTCTCTACCCTCGCCTCAGTTTGAATTTGTTTAAGCATTGAGAAAATCATTTCAAGCCCCTTAGGTGAGTCTTGGCTTCGAGGATGTGACTGATTATGAGTCTGGATCTGGGTCTGGTTTTCAGATTGCCCTTGCCTAATCCCCTCCTCATTCATCCGTGAAGAGCCCATGGTTTCATCTAGGGCTCCAACACCCTCTTTATACATTTGAGATGTGGCTGCATAATCCCAGTCTAGCCTTTTTGCAACGTTAATAGCAGCTGGACTTATAGACCTTTTTGCTCTTCTCCTTTTTTTAGTCAGGACTTTTGATTTACGTTTTACAGCTATATCTTGGATAGAGAGCTCTCCCGAGCCTGATGTGGAGGTAGACCCTGTTTCTAGCCCTGACAATGTCTGATCACTCCCCAAGTCTACAGTAGAGGAGTCCTCTGACTCGCCCCCCCCGACCGCCCCCACCTCTTCTCCTTCCTCTTCACCCTCATTAACAGAGAAAAAACATTCATCACTAGGGGAGCCAGTTATAGTTATCAATGCCTTAGGGCCACTGCTAATCATATCCTTCATGTTATTATCACCATTATCACCGTTGCCGTCGCCATCACCATTACCACCTCCTTTTTCAGCCCCCCCCCACATCAGAATGACTGCTTATACTGCCCTCTTGGTTATTTTTCCCTGTTACGGGTAGGTTGCAAACAGACAAATTATGGATATTGAGGCTGCTTTCCCCCTCCCTTATCGCCTCAGTTAGTGCCTCCGTTAAAGTCAGAATATTGTCTGCATCCACTCTAAAAGGTAAAGTGTTCTCCTCAGCATGATATATGGCACTGCTATCTTCCATACTGCCAGTATCCTTGTCATTAACAGCGGCCACACCGCCCTCTTTTGCACACCTCCGTTTATCCTTCTCCGAAGAGTTCTCTTCCCTCTCCTGAAATGAACTTCCTTGTGATGGTTCAACGTTTTTACATGCTTCCTTATTCAAAGTATTCGCGTTGTCAGTCTCTATTAAGGCACAAGATACCGGCAGACTGCTATCTACCCCTTTCGTGAAAGCGCCGTGGTCAGGGTCGGGTTCAGGTTCAGGTTCAGGGTCACATTCATGTTCTAGACTCCCAATTTGTACACTTTCTGGTTGAGCTATGGCTACAGCGGTATCAGACGCCATAGAGTTAGTAACAGAAACAGGAAAAAAGGCCTCTGACACTAACGGCTGCCTCAAGTTCCCTTGCTCTGTTGGTTTTCCCTTATTCCCTTTATTCGTCACGATTGCCTTACTTTTTTCTTTTTTCTTAGGTTTCTCCCCCACGGAGCTGCCAGCCTCCTTACTTCTTGCTATGCTCCTTCCATGATCGGCAGCCTGCGAGTCGCCGAACTCCTCCTGGGTCCGTGTCAGTTTTTTTGTGCGAAGGTTAGCTGCCGGTGCGTCGGACTCACTCCATGCAGCTTTCTCCTCCCGCAAAGCTTTTGAGATCTTTGGCGCCATTACACGCCAGGTTACAGACAGCGCTGTCACTGCCAAACTCTGCTGCCGATAATGCCGCTGCTGCCGTGACTGCCGATACTGCTGTCTCCAGGAACTCGCCTTCACCATCAGCTGACGAGCATTATCCAATGCACGCGTCAGCACTGTGTCCGCCGCCGGGAAGGTTAGTGCCTCCGTCAATGCCTGCACAAACAACCACATCGGCCGACTTTCTCCTCGTTTCTTCTTTTTCTTAAAAAATCCGCCGCAACTGCTGTCACTGCATAATGTAGATGTATCCGTTACACTCCGATGTTTTCCAGATTCTGCCGTTCAGTTAAATCACTCTTCTGATCAGGAGCCGGGGAGCGACAGGGAGCACGTCCTCTCCCTACAGACTGTCAGCGGCCATCTTGAAAGTCAAATAAAAAATCTTGAAGACATAATGGAGTACCTGAATTACTATGAGGGGGGACAGCTGGGTGAAACAGAGAAGCAGAGGATAGATACCTTGTTAGAATTAGAGGAAGTAAAAGCAGCTATGAAAAGTTTACCATCAGGAAAGGCTGCCGGCCCAGATAAAATCCCGCTAGAGTTTTATAAGGTGTTCTGGGAGGAGTTAGCAGGAGACATGCTTTATACTCTTAAACAGGCACAGAAGGGATGTTCAATACCGAATACCTGGTCTGAGGCTGAAATTGTGGTCATCCTTAAAAAAGGAAAAATACCGACTGACCCGGGGTCATACAGACCAATCACTCTCATGAACACAGACACAAAGATTTATTCAAAGGCACTGGCAATCAGATTTGCCAGTGTAATAACACCGTTAGTTACTACCACTCAGCATGGTTTTATACCAGGTCGGGGGACTACGCACCATGTAAGGAAATTAATTACCCTTATGGATATGACAGAGGCTAACGGGGATCCATTTGCGGTATTACTACTGGACGCTGAAAAAGCTTTCGACTGTGTATCATGGGTATACCTATGGAGCGTTTTGGAAAAATTGGGATTTGGCAGTGGCTTTTTGACAGCGATAAAGACATTATATAGAGACCCGAGTGCAGCAATTAGAATTAATGCGGGGTTAACGGACAAAGTAAAAATTGATAGGGGCACAAGGCAGGGTTGTCCATGCTCCCCGTTGCTGTTTGCTATATATTTAGATCCGTTAATTAGAAAACTGGAGCTAAATAGGCATATTTCCCCAATTGTCACACTCAGGGGGGAGTGTAAGATTCTGGCATACGCTGATGACGTGGCGGTTTATAACATCTTCACCCACAGAGGCTATAAGATATGTGGAACAAGAGGCAAAAGAATTTGGGAAAGTGTCTGGGTACTCCTTGAATACCGGAAAAACACAAATTATAAAAAATAACAAGGCTGTATGTCAGGATTCTAGGGTGGCGCTGACGGGAACGTATCTGGGAATAACTATAACCTCAGCTCTAGAAAAAATAGTAGAACTAAATATTGATCCTATTATACAGAAAGTAGGGGGTGAGCTAGATAGACTGAACAACCTCCATCTTACTTTGGTTGGAAGAGTAAACATCGTAAAAATGTTAATTATGCCAAAATTTCTGTACCTTTTCCGAACAATTCCCCTACGGTTTGACAATGTCTGGTTTAAAAAGATTGAGAACATGATTAACAAGTTTATATGGTCCAAAGGTAAAACTAGAAGGGCGGCGAGATTCCTGGCACTCCCACGTGAAAGAGGAGGTTGGGCATTACCAGATGTCAAGCTTTATTATTGGGCCGCTGCTCTGCAGTATATGACGGGATTAATAGGTGGAGCCGAAGCAGAAGGAGAGGATCATCTGGGGTCATTAGCAATATATGGTATTCTAATGGGTGAAGAAACCAAAAACATTTTTTTGAAAAACTTTGACACGGCATATTTTAAAAGAACACGCTTTAAGACTATGCTGGGAGCTCATAATTTATGGAAGGCTTTTATGAAAAAGTTTGGTTTGGGAAAATTCAATAGATATACGAGGATATATGAGAATATGGCATTTCCGGGAGATATATTTTCTGATTCAATATACAGAGAGTGGTATCGAAAAGGAGTAATAAAACTGGGGGACATTATGGGGACACAAGGGATGAAACAATTTGGAATAATACAGAAAAAATTTAATTTGCCAAGAAGTCATTTCTTTAAATACCTACAAGTAAGAAGTTTCCTACAAAATAAAAGAGGGGGGACGAGAGGATTTGAAAAAAACAATATACTAGAAATAATAGAGAGTGGAGTAGAAGCACTATTAAAAGGTTCTACGCAGAGTTAAATGAACACAGATCAGATGACATGGCTAAATGGGGGGAAACTTGGTCAACGAAGTTGGGTATAGAACAAGAATGTTTTAAAGATTCATTAGACTTAGGGATAAATATTCTCTGTTCTGCGTCACTACAGGCACAGCAATACAAGACCTTGTACTGGCTTTATTACACCCCGGCTAAATTAGCACAATGGGGAGCGACAACTGGTATACATTGCCCTAGGTGTATGAGTGTAAATGCAGATGCTATTCATATGTTCGCAACATGTCCAAGCTTAGCCATATAACTTAAGGAAATAGAAATGTTCTTACAAAGGGCATTAAAACTAGTTGCTAACTTAACACCTGTGACTATTTTACTAGGGGCAGATGGTAGTAATGAAGATGAAGCAGGGAAATACTGTATCTTTATCGCTATGGCAGTGTATAGACTATGCATTGCATCTGCATGGTTAGACCAAATGGCACCATCATTTCAGCAATGGCTAGCCAGGTTGTTGAGTATATATAATTTAGAAAGAGCAATCTACTCAAGAAGGGGGAAAAATTCGAGGAAACTAGGTTTGAAAATATGGGAGGCCATAACGAAATGGAAGGAAGAAGGATGATGTATATAGAAAATGTATATAATCTGTATCTGTATATAAACTGTATATAATTAATAATAATATCTAGCGTATATATAATGTATATAAAGGATATCAATATCAATATATAAGTTTTAGGATATTGAGCCAATCTCAATAGCGACTGATGTAATATTTTGCTTTGAAGAATAAGTTTTATTTTATTTTGTGTCTATGTTATACGGAGATGTATTGTATGATTATTCCATGGTTATGTAGTATTGTTTACTTGTTCCACGCCCCCTCTGTGTTCCAGAGGGTGGAAATATTCAAAATCTTTCAATAAAAAGAATTTTAAAAAAAAGAAGAAGATTTCTAGATACTTCCAGAGGTCTTCCACAGCCAGCTGCCACAGGTCTTTCTCCCATATTCGGTGTGGGTCTATATTCTTCTTGTCCTCTGCAGCTATCATGTCCCAGTACCACAAAGATACTTCCTTTTTAATCCATTTATCCACATTGAAGAGCGTTTTGTGTTCCCAGGGCTCTATTTTTGTTAGTCTCTGAGCTGACCACCGTGAAAAAAGCTGCAGATATTTCAACTTTGAGATTTCCCTTACCGTTAACAAATGGAGGTCCTACCCTGCAATAAAGATGTGTCTCGACTTCAGATCCCTCCGGGTACTAGAGTTTACCTTTTGTAGTTGGAGACTGAGCTCATCCCTCAACCACGAAGGAGTCCCAGGAAAGTCCTAAATGGGAGCTGAGTCTGTATAGCAGTGGTTCCCCGGAGCCTTCACTCAGTGTACCCTATCCTTGAGTGCTGCCAAAGGGACTTTACTGCCTTACTTACTTAGAAAATTTAGGATCTCCAAATTATATAAAAAGATTCTCAGCACTCAGGGATGTCAACATAGCAGAATATATATGGTTCAGCTGCGACTGATTGAGCGTCCTAGCTAAAGATCGAAACTTTTTAAACTGAAAAGCAAAGCAGGGGATCTGGAAATCTAGTAAGGCTTAATGTGGGCCTGAAAATGGAGGTGCTAAGAGCTCTGGGAGCCTCTGTTAAATTTAAATTCCTCGCCAAGTTGAAGGTTATATGGAATAATGAGATGCACAGTCTTAGGGAGGGGAGAGGATGCAGATGAATTGATCAGAAAAGGAATATGCTACTTACCAGTATGCATCTGTTCTTGGCATAGAGGGCTGCAGAGTGGTACATTATGAATAGATCGCCATCTGGTGTTGGGCTCGGATGATTGCACTTTGTTTTTCTCTTGGAGAGTCTTTTGTATCTTGGTGACTCCTCCCTTAGTTGGTAGTGCGCATGGGCATCGGCTCCATCCTTAGATTGTTTTGCCATAGTAGGGTTAGATGGAGTAGTATAGTAGAATACAGATAAGAGTGCCCATGTAAGTGTATCTAAATAAGATAATGTTGGAACAGACACAGGTTTCCGGGGAGGCTGGGAGGGCATGTACCACTCTGCAGCCCTCTATGCCAAGAACAGATGCATACTGGTAAGTAGCATATTCCGTTCGAGGCATATGGGCTGCAGATGGTACATTATGAATAGACTATACAGCAGTTCTCTCCCTAGCGGTGGTCGCCCGTGTCTGTTGCAACTGTCTGAAACAATGTTTTTAATACTGCTTGTCCCACTCTAGCTTGTTGTGTTGTGTGCACATCTACACAATAGTGTTTTGTGAAAGTGTGCGGTGTAACCCAGGTAGCCGCTTTGCATATGTCATCTAGTGGAATGTTTCCCAGAAATGCCATAGATGCTCCTAGTTTACGTGTAGAGTGAGCTCTAGGAGGAACAGTTAATGTTCTCTTTGCCTTTAAGTAGCATATTTGAATGCATTTTACAATCCATCTGGCAATGCCCGCTTTGGAGATGGGATTGCCTTTATGTGTGGGAGAAAACGCAACAAATAGCTGTTTTGTCTTTCTGAAAGTTTGTGTTCTTTCTATATAGTACAATATGGCCCTTCTAACATCCAGTGTATGTAGGGCTCTTTCCGCTACTGTTTGTGGTTTTGGAAAGAAAACCGGTAATTCCACTGACTGATTGATGTGGAATGCTGAAATAACCTTTGGTAAGAATTTTGGGTTTGTTCTAAGAACCACTTTATTTTGGTGTAGCTGCATAAATGGTTCTTGAATCGTAAAAGCCTGCAGTTCACTTACTCTTCTAAGTGACGTGATAGCTATGAGGAAGGCCACCTTCCATGTGAGGAATTGTATTTCACACCTATGCATAGGTTCAAAGGGTGGCCCCATTAGTCTGGTAAGCACTATGTTGAGATTCCAGACTGGGGAAGATGGTCTTCTTGGTGGAATGACTCTTTTGAGTCCTTCCATGAAAGCTTTAATTGCTGGTACTTTAAACAGTGACAGGTGTTGCCTGTTTTGTAGGTACGCCGCTATGGCTGCTAGATGAACCCTGATAGAGGTATATGCTAGGTTACATTGCTGTAAGTGTAATAAATAGCAAATGATTTGTTTAGTGGATGCGTCCAGAGGGTTGATGTGCTTACTGTTACAGTGTATAGCAAACCTCTTCCATTTTGCTGCGTAGCATGCTCTGGTGGTAGGCCGTCTTGCCTGTTTAATGATTTCCATGCATTCTGGTGGTAAATCTAAGTACCCAAACTCTATGACCTCAGGAGCCAGATCGCTAGGTTCAGTTGTTTGGGATCTGGGTGCATTATTTCTCCATGGTTCTGTGTAAGATGCATGGGTAATAACCTTAGCTTTTGATGTGGTACTTGTGAGAGTTGTAGCAGCGTGGTGAACCACGGCTGTCTTGCCCACGTGGGTGCCACTAGTATCATTGTCATTGAGTGTTGCTGCAGTTTCCTCACCAGTAATGGAATTAGTGGTAGAGGAGGGAACGCGTAAGCAAATTTGTTGGACCAATTTATCCACAGTGCATTGCCCTGGGACCTTTGGTGTGGGTACCTGGATGCGAATTGTTTGCATTTTGCGTTCTGATGATTTGCAAACAGATCTATCTCTGGTTGCCCCCATTTTTGGAAGAATGGCTGTAGTATTTGGTCGTGCAGCTCCCATTCGTGTACTTGTTCTGACTGTCTGCTTAGGATGTCTGCTATTTGATTTTGAATTCCTGGTAGGTGTTCCGCTAACAGGTAGATCTTTTGAGGAATGGCCCATCTCCATATGTCCTGTGCTAGTTTGGACAGTTGGAGAGAGTGTGTCCCCCCCTGTTTTTGAATATAATACATTGCAGTCATGTTGTCTGTTCTGATCAGGACTGCCTTGTTTGTTATCTGCATTTGGAAAGCTTTTAGTGCTAGAAATATTGCTAATAGTTCTAGGTAGTTGATGTGCAGTTTCTTTTGCTGCACACTCCACTTCCCCTGTACTGTGTATTTGTCCATATGCGCTCCCCATCCGGAGAGCGATGCGTCCGCTGTTATTATTACTTGTGGAATTGGCTCTAGGAACGACCGTCCCTTGGAAATGTTTTCTGTGTTCCACCACTTCAGAGAGCGATACGTCCGGTCGTTTACCAACACCAGATCTGTAATCTGACCTTGAGCCTGATTCCACTGTGTCGCTAGACACTCTTGTAGTGGGCGCATTTGTAGTCTGGCATGTGGTATTAGCAGTATGCAAGAGGACATCATGCCTAATAGTTGCATAAACACTCGTGCTGGTAGTGAGTGTTGTGGTTGAAATCTTTGTATTAACCCGACCATTGTCTGTACTCTGATTGGGTTGGGGTATGCTATTGCCTTTTCTGTGTCTACTGTAGCCCCCAGGTATTGCTGGATCTGGTTTGGTTGCAGGTGTGATTTTATGTAGTTCACCGTGAACCCTAGGTGGTGCAGCAATTGAATTGTCTTCTGTGTGTTGTGAAGACATTCTTCCTTTGATTTGGCCTTTATTAGCCAATCGTCCAAGTATGGGAAGACATGTATTTGTTGTCTTCTTAGGTGTGCTGCCACCACAGCTAGGCATTTTGTGAAAACTCTCGGTGCTGTTGTGACACTGAACGGAAGGACCTTGAACTGGTAGTGTTGTCCTTCTAACACAAACCTTAGGTATTTTCTGTGGGCTTTGTGAATTGGGATATGAAAATAAGCGTCTTTTAGATCCAGTGTAGAAAGAAAGTCCCCTTTCTTCAGTAAAGGGAGTACTTGTTGGAGCGTGACCATGTGGAAGTGCTCCGAATTTATGTAAGCATTGAGAGGTCTGAGGTCTAATATTGGTCTTAGGGACCCGTCCTTTTTGGGGATCAGGAAGTATAGAGAGTATACTCCTGTTCCTTGTTGATCCTTTGGGACCTTCTCTATTGCATGCTTTTGTAGAAGTGCTATAACTTCTCTTAACAATGTCAGATGATCTTGACTCATTGGACGCTGTTTGGGGGGGATGTTTGGTGGGGTAGCTGTGAGTTCTAGGCAATAACCATGTTGGATAATTTGTCTCACCCACTTGTCTGACGTGATGTTTTCCCAGACAGGTAGGAACTGTGATAGACGTCCCCCGACCGGTGTTATGTGGTCTGGGGGGAGTTCTATGAAGTCACTGTTTTGGTGTTGAGGCGTTGCGGTTGTTATTATTTCCGCGGCCTCTACCCTTATTGTTGTTACCTCTGTAACTACCTCTTGAATTACCTCTGGGTGATGTTGGTGTGAAAGATGTGGATTGCTGATTCGTTCCTGTGTTTTTTGAGCCCCCTCTATAGGTGGATCTACGAAAGGAACCTCTGTGTGTTGGCTGTTGCAATGCTCCCATTGACTTAGCCGTTTCCGTATCTTTCTTCATCTTTTCTAATGTCTCGTCTGTACTTGAACCAAACAATGTCTTCTGATCAAATGGTTTGTTCAGTAGGGCTGTTTGTACTTCTTGTTTGAATCCTGAGATTCTAAGCCATGCGTGCCTTCTTAGCATGACACTAGTGTTAATAGACCTTGCTGCAGTGTCTGCTGCGTCTAATGCACACTTAATGGAAGTATTGGTTATTATTTTACCTTCCTGTATTAATTGGTCTGCCTTCTTCTGATGTTCTTTTGGAAGATGTGTGAGAAGTTTTTCTAACTCATCGTAATGTGCCCTGTCGTAACGTGCGAGTAGTGCTTGTGTATTGGCTATACGCCAGCTATTCGCTGCCTGTGATGCTACTCTTTTGCCTGATGCATCTATTAACTTCGACTCTTTATCTGGTGGAGGAGCCTCTCCTGTAGATAATGAGTTTGCTCTTTTACGAGCGTTTGAGACCACCAGCGAGTCTAGAGGTACATGCCCTCTAATAAAAATTGGGTCCTTTGGAGCCGCTTTGTATTTTTTATCGATTCTTGGGTTTAACACCCTGGCTCTCACTGGGTTTTCGAAAATTTCCTCTGTGTGAGTAAGAAGACCCTTCAGCATAGGAAGAGTACCTGATGTTCTCTGTGCACCAGGTAGAGTCTCTAACAAGAAATCCTCTATCTGAGGTTCTGTGTGCATATCTAGTTTGTGATATTTTGCTGCCCTATTAATGAGCTGCACAAAACCTGTGTTATCATCAGGTGGTGAAGGCTTTGAGGGATATAGCTCTGGGTCGTTGTCCTCATCTGACCCTACATCGTAATTTTCCCATGGATCCTCCTCATCTGGGATAGTTTTGTCATCCCCTTGAGGTTCTCCCTCCCCTATATCACTGTCTACATCTGACTGAGGTGTAGCTGGTCTTGGTGTGGAAGGTGTAGGAATATGTGGCCTATTGTGAGGAATAGGAGAAGAGGGTGTGACTCTAGGACGAGGAGAAGCAGGAGGAGTTATGTTCGTCCCCATTGTTCTCTTTTTTGAAGGAAGAGGTTTATCTTCTGACTGTTCACTCTTTCTCTTCTTCGTGACCACTTTCCCAGTTTGTGGGTCAATAAACAAGATCTTTTGTTTGGGATCTGTTTGTTGCTCTTGAATCGGTACCGAGGGTCCTGGTTCCGAGAGCTGTTTTTGTTTTCGATCGTCAGATCTTGTTGTTTTCGACACCGAATGTCTGCTCGATTCCGACTTTCTGGGTATCGAGTGTCTTTTGGACGATAAATCATATTTATTTTTCGACATGGAATGTTTCGATACCGAGCTCTCCTTTGTATGTAGCCTCGGTGCCGAAGTCGATGTCGCCCTTTTCTCGGATCCGACATGGTGGGAGTCCGAGTGCCTCGGTTTCAGTTTCGGTTTCGTTGCCGGGCCCGAGGGCGGGGCGTCGGAAACTTTTTTCAGCGGTTTGACCGGGCCCGAGGGCGGGGTCGTTACCGCACGGGGTCGGTTTTTCGGTAAGGGGACGTCGTCACTCACGGTTTGTTGCTCGAAGAGTTCTTCAACCTCCGACTGGTCCCCTTCCGACCCCGACTGGTCCTCTTCTTCCTCGATTTGTTTGTCTCCGAACAGCTCCGGGATTGCTTCCGCCTGCATTCTGGAAACCTCGTGTCTTCGAGCTCGACGATTTCTAATCGTTAGCTTGGAGGAGAATGCTGCGCAGGCTTCGCAGTCCCTGGATTCGTGTTCAGGCGATAGACAGAGGTTGCACACCTCGTGTAGGTCCTTGTGTGGGAACTTAGCACCACACGATGGACATTTTTTGAATGGAGTCCTTTCCATGGACTCCGGGCTTGACTGCGTCGAGAAAGGTCTCCTGTTCTTCGACGTAAGATCCAAGTTTTTCTCTTCTATTTTGAATTTGTAACGCGTCGGAATGGAAAAGAACGCGTTCGATAACAATACCGTCGAATTGGAAAGGGAATACGCGCCGAAAAATCACTTTCTTCTGAAGTTGATCTGGAGCGTCTCGATCTTCATCCGAACCCGATGGCGGAAAAAAACAATCTAAGGATGGAGCCGATGCCCATGCGCACTACCAACTAAGGGAGGAGTCACCAAGATACAAAAGACTCTCCAAGAGAAAAACAAAGTGCAATCATCCGAGCCCAACATCAGATGGCGATCTATTCATAATGTACCATCTGCAGCCCATATGCCTCGAACATTAAGTTAACAACAGCCTTTAAGAGTTTGTGGGCCAGGAAGAGGTGAAGATCTGGTGGGAGAACGGTCTAGAGAAGGGTAATGTGGGTAGGTCTCCAGAAGTAGATAGTGGAATGTCTGAGACAAGCCGGATGAATCCCTGGAGCTCCCTGCGACCGACATCAACCTGCAGCCATGTTCCCATTCCCTTCTGCTCCTCGTAAAGTATAATTACATTTATTATCATTATCTCTCTACAACTCATTTAATAGTTCTTAATACATAATGCAAATGTTACTTTATGTGTGAAACTTTTAATTTAAGCTGAAGAAAAGATACACATATTAATATATTGTACTTGGGTGGAGCTCTCTCTGTAAAAACATAGGACAAATTAAAAAAGTTTATTAAACTTGAAAAAAATGAAATATTTGTATGTTTAATATCAATGTAAATTAATTTTATGTACTTCAAATGTAGAGCAAAATGAAAAATGCTACAATATTTGTAATTTGTATTTTAATTAAATATTTAATTAATTTTAAATGCGTTAAATAAAAATGTCTTTAAAGATTTGTTGTAAAAAATCACATGGAAAATGAAATTGTGTTTTTTTTGTTATGTACTCAGAATATCTAAATTGCCTTACACATATCTGTTTAGAGAGGACACTGCCTTACAAAGAGTTATGTATATAATTATTTCTAATTATTTTCTTAATAGTTATAATATTTTTTAAATTAAAAGTTTAACATTTTTATCATGAAGAAATTATTTTTGTTATTATGTAAAACAAAATTGAATTTATATGCAGGCTAAATAAATCATTTTAATTCATCTTAATTTCCCATTGGGTTCTATTTTTAAGTCTCTGTCTCCAGTATTTTCCAAGGGAGACTTTTGTATTACCGTTGACTGGCTATGTGTGGGGCTGCCCTTTCTATTGCTCAACTTTAGGTGTAGTAAGTTACATTTGGTAAATTTTGCCCCACCTCAGTTTAATGGCGTAGAGATGTGCAGTTCTACATGTTTTAGTGTGTTTACGATCGTAATGTTGGCTAGCTAAAAGTAGCACAGTAAGTCTCAGAGAGCATCCTTGCATGTGCGGAGTACTCATAAGTGTAAGATACCTTTGTGAATAGCCCTCGAGGTGTCCATCTCGACGAGTGTTTAATTTTTGTAGTAAAGCTAAAGTGGATGCGGTTACTTGGGCTGTTAGAGTGAAAGGGAGGATCCTGCGCGAACACCAGAGCACTCGTCCAATGTGTTTGACGGCCTTACTGCTCAAGACACTTTACTATAGGTAAGCCAAGAACACTTTAGTGCAAGACACATTTACCTTTGTTGACCGCACTATGGGAACAAAGCAGGCTGATTCCAGGAAGCAAACTTCCCAGCTGAAAAGGTTACCATTGTGGTTTTTGATTGGGCTCGTGCTCCCGTATGTAAATGAGCCTCTGTGACCAGAAAACCCAGGCTTTTATCTTATTTAATATTGATGATGATGTAAGAACTGCAACAGAATCACAAACAAGGGCTATATTGAGAAATAATTGTCATCCAAGTCACACAATTGTGGTTATGTAATTATTTATTCGTTTTTTAAATTTGAGTTAATTTGCAGCAGTTCTGCAGGTTACTTATTACTAAGTATATCACTAATGAATGTTTATTCATTAGTATTATACATTTACCAAGTGTTTTATTATTGCTTGCATATAAATATATATCTCTATATACATTTGCATTTGGCATCTGGGAAAGCCTTTCTGTTAGGGAGCATTGCATGAATAAACCCCAAGGCTTTTTTTTTAAATACATTTCTTTATTAGGTTTTCGCCAAATCGGCAGTTCACATCCAAAACAACATGTATACATTTCGTCTAACTCAGCCGAGGTGAGGAACATGTCAAAAATAATGTCTGAGTTTGCAACCGTGGAGAGTCCACTATCTTCAACATTATCTTTGGTTTGTCTTTTAATATGCATAATCAAACCCAACTGTATTAAACTCCCCTGCCTCCCATCCCAACAACCCCCCTCAGTGCCCTCCCCCCCTCTGCCGGGTCTATGTAACTCAAGGTCCATGTATCGAAGTAATCACGTGGGGCCACCCTGTGTCTCCATCACCTGTCCTGGGCCCCCTCCCTCAACGGAGGACATCTCAACTGTTCTACTATGGTGACTTGGGATGCCTGTCCTGCTATCTCCTGCGTCATCGCTCCTCATGCCATTAACACCTCGGGCAGTGTGGCATACCTCCTGGTGCTCCGTATATGCCCTTCTTCTGCTAGGGCCCACTCCCGTAGATCCTTCCTCCATTTGGCCAGTAGCGGACCTTGCTGAGTTAACCAGTGTATCGCAATACGCCTCTTGGCTATAACTAGACCCATGACCAGGAATAAAGCCCAGTAGACAAGCACGTGGATCCAATGCTATAGTCCATCCCGTTATCCGGGTCAGATCCCCGAGAACCACCCCCCAATGCATCTGGCTAGTTGGGCACGTCCATACCATATGCAGAAAATCTGCCGGATCATAGCGACATCTGGGGCAGTGAGGGTCTCTGGAGCCATCAATGGCGTGCAACCTCCTGGGTGAGAGGTACGTCATATGTATTATGCTGTACTGGATTTGCTTAAAGCGGCTGCTCACCAACACCTTCCGCACACTCCCATGTATCTTTTCCCAATCTCGCGTTGTGACCTCTTGTGGACACACCTGCTGCCATTTTTCTTCTATTTTTAGGGGACCATCCGTTTTATCATCCCTCAATGCCCTATAGAGGTGAGTAACACACTTTTGCCCTCCCGCCATAACAATCATAGTAACCAGGGGTTTGGGTGTGCCCCAGGGCTTCCAGAAATGTGGGCCATAGTTGCTGTGCCGTTGCGGCTATTTTTGCATATTGCAAAAACTGCCCTGCCCCCAACTCAAAGGTGGTCACTGCCTCCTGATAAGTGATAAATTTACCGTCTGGGTAGAGGTCAGACATCAGGCAGCCGCCCCTTCCAGGCCTCTAATCACATCACCTGGTCACTGTGAGCAAAGGGCGGCATCAGCAAGAAGTCCGCCTCCGGAGCGAAAGGTCTTTCCTGAATTATTCTACAGACCAATCGATTCCAAATTGCAGCCCCCAGCCGTACCAAAAAAGGGCGTGCACCGTGAACCCCCCGGCCCGCCATTACAACACCAAGAGCTGTCGGTCCAAGTACGTACGTGCCAGCAGGGACCTCTCCAAGGAGGGATCCACGTCCAATCAGGCTATGGCATGTTGCAATTGTGATGCAAAATAATAAAGTTCCAAGTCTGGGATCTCCAAACCCCCTTTACCCCAACTACGTTTCATGACTTCTAAACTAACCATGCATTCCTTTCCGTTCCATAATAGTTGGACCAGCAGTGCATCAAATTCCCTGAATACCCGGTGTGGAATTTCAAAGAAGGAGCCTTTTATGGTATGGAGACATCGGGGCAGGACTACCATCTTTATTAGTGCAATCTTTCCCAACAGGGAGAGGTTAAGTGTGTTCCAAAAGGTAATACTACCCTGCAGCCCCCGGATTATCCTCCCCATGTTGTGCTGATAAAACACTGCCTCGGTCCTACCAACCCATATCCCTAGGTATCGGACCGTGTCCTCTGCCCATGGAAGCTCCAGCACTGGGCGTTGGCCCCCCAGTCGCTTTCCATTCCAATCGCCTAGAGATGTGACTTTGTTCTGTTAATGTAAAGCCCGGAGGCATCAGCGAATTGGGCCAGCGCTGTTATCAATGTCCGCAATGACTGGGACGGTTGATTCACGTATGCCCTGTTGTAGGAAGGTGGCTACCTGACTATGGTTACCCCAGATTATTTGCCTGTGTTTAGCCTGTTTTAGTTGGCCTGGTTCCCTGCTGATCAGGGCCCCAAGCTATCTGCTCTCTCTGTAAAATGGACTCCATGTACCCTAGGTGCATAACTAAATTGGCTTGGGTCACCTTATCAGCCCCTGTATAGTGCACTATAGGTGCCCAGGGCATAGGTGCCACCCAAGGCCTACCAGGGGCTGCAGCATATCTTTTGCCACCCCTGGCTGGCTATCCAAAATTGACACAACTGGCTGATCACTCAGCTGGGGCAAGATGGTGTAATCACCCCTTGCTTAGATATAGTATGCCTATATCTAAACCTATATCTGGACACATATAAACCTGTGGGTCACTCCTATGTAAGGCCTTATCAATCCTGGAGGCAGAGTGCGTGGTTTAATGTGAGATGGAGCTCTGGCATGAGCTGAGCCTGTCTGCAGCTGTCGGGAACAACTCCCTAAGCTGATCCGGGATAATACCATACCATATACTATTAAGTGCCTTATAATCCTCGCGGTTATATAGCAACTTTGGTTTGGCTTTATCAAAACATGTCGTGTAAGGTGTCATACGAATTGGAATACTACCCCCTCGCCAGTTCTGGCGACGGGGGTAGCATTCCACTCTTCTAGAGGGAGAAGACATGTTACTTTACTGAAACGCGGTTGATTTTAAAAGAGCCTCAGATCCACAAAATGGATGCCTCTGCCACAGACACGGGTCTGGCCTCCTGCTGCTGACCGAAACTCAGCAAATGGTGGCTTGGGCAAAGGGTTTCCTGTCGCAGGGCGGTGTTACACCACCCCAGACAGGAGATAGTGGATTGTAGCAGGGAGGTTTCAAAGAAACCAGACACTGCCTGGGGAGCACAAGGCTGCCCCTTGCATAATCCAGCCAAACCGGTTCTGGGGCACACCAGCTCCAGTCCCAGCGCGGCCTGGATCAAAGGAAAGGGGTGTATCCACCCCCTTCCTGGGTCCCACCCATAGGAGGGGACCTAGCAGGTAATCCAGCCCACCAGATTCGAATAAGAGCGGGAGCAGTGCCAATGCAACTCCGATTATCCTGAAGAAACATAAGAAACGAAACTCTGGACCCTTCGACATCCTACTCAACGTAGAAGACTGAAGAATCTCCCTTGTGGTCAAGGAGTGACCACCCTGTGCAAACAGGTACCATCCAGCACCTCGACCCTTGCTTTGTTGCAGTTCCCGCCGGAACTCGAGCGACGGAGATCGACGAGATCAAGCTTGCCTGCCTTCCTCCAGCCCGATTCACAGTCCCTGCAGAGCTGAGACCCGTGGAGGCGACCGGAAGCGTGGGGAACGCCATCTTGAAAAGGCTACGAGACGCTGACCGTGCAGCCCACGAGTGACCCTCGAAGCTGTACACCAGGGTTTGAGAAGCCCCCACCCTGAGCTGCTCTTGCACCGAAGCTACCCCATCCACACTCGACGAGTGCTGCGTGGGGCCCCTCTGCTTGTGTTGGCTCGACGCGTTGGCCCGGTCACTTGCCAGCTGGCTTGTGGCCCCTATGTCGACGAAAACCTTAAACCGACTTGCTTTTCTGGTTGCTCCAGATTTGCACCAGCTCCTGTGAAAAGGAGCCCCCGCTCTGACCCTCCTGGTCTGAGTGAGAAGCAATCTCCGCGTGGATTGCTTTTGCCAAGTGCTGTTTGCTCCAATCTCGAAGCCGACGGCGCTGACGGCGAGAGCCTGCGTGGGACAGATCATGACCTGCTCCTGGATGTCGCAGATGCCCCAGAGCCCACGTGACAGCGGAGAGAAGCTCCTCGACAACCATCTGATTGGGCCCAACATTGCCTGGTTCCGTCCTGGTTCCACCCTGGTCGCTGCTGAGTGGCCCAGACTCTGTCCCCTCTGCTTTCAGATACTTTTCGACTTCGATCCACCCTTGGATCACACCGGACACTTCTGCTTCCCATCGCCTGCAGCATCTTCCGCTCCAAGCACCAAGAGCCTGCGTGTCAAAACCCGACGCCACTTCGACCCTGTGCACCCACTTCCTGTGGGTGAGGTAACATTGCAACGCCGGTGTTCCCACACTGGTACACACCTCTAGGGTCTGTGTCTTCAGTTTTGTTCCTCTAGGTTCAGCGGAAGTATCTTTAAACTCACTTTGTGTAACTTTTACGCACCATTGACATTGCATTGGTGCAAGCCGCACTTTACGTGCTGCACCCGAATCCCGCGGGCTTCTCCCGACTTCAGCATTGCTAGTCCTGACTGCTCCCAGCGATTCGCTAGGCCCTAGGCCTAACCACTGTTCGATTGGTATCTCTTATACCACTTTTTTAATATATGGTTTGAGTGGCCACCCGCCCTCATCCATAATTGTGCAACTTTGTATGTTATACTGTGCTTTTGATTTAACGCTTGTGCCCCTTGGCTCATAAAGAGTACTGGGGATTAATTTAGAAGTAACACATATATTTTTATAATATATACTTGTGTGGTGTCCTTTCATTTGGTATTACAGGATTGTATGTGGTAAAACAGCTCGCTTAACACGACCTCTTAAGTTAAGCCTTTAAGGCTGCTTAGTCCATGCTACCCCTAGGATAGCTTGTCTAACAAGGTTGACTTACAACCAGACACCATAAGGGATTGTTTGGACTGATACAACGTGGTTCCAGAATTGGAAACATCATATATCAGGCCAACTTCTCACACCTGTCCTACAAGTATCTTGCACAGATGACAAGCAAACGGCTCCATTGCCAGGGCAAATAGCAAGGGGGATAGCGGGCAACCCTGCCATGTCCCTTGCTATAGGAAATGTGTCTGACACGTAACGTCCCGTACGGATCCTCGCCATCGGACGAGCATATAGTATTTTAATCCAGTTTACGAACCCCTCCCCTAAAACCATTTTAAGCCGTACCTGCCATAGTCAATCCCATCTTATCATATCGAACGCCTGTTCGATATCGCAGAAAAACCAAGGTGCTCTATTGGGCCCATCCCTCCAAAGATTGCATAATGTCCGCCAGGCGGCGGATATTCCGCAACATATTTCTGCCCGGTATAAACCTGGACTGGTCGTCATGGACCAGCTGCCGCAGATAGGGGAGGAGCCTAGATGCCAACACCTGGCTGATAATTTTAAGATCAACATTCAGCATATAAACCTGTGGGTCACTCCTATGTAAGGCCTTATCAATCCTGGAGGCAGAGTGCGTGGACACCATAAGGGATTGTTTGGACTGATACAACGTGGTTCCAGAATTGGAAACATCATATATCAGGCCAACTTCTCACACCTGTCCTACAAGTATCTTGCACAGATGACAAGCAAACGGCTCCATTGCCAGGGCAAATAGCAAGGGGGATAGCGGGCAACCCTGCCATGTCCCTTGCTATAGGAAATGTGTATGACACGTAACGTCCCGTACGGATCCTCGCCATCGGACGAGCATATAGTATTTTAATCCAGTTTACGAACCCCTCCCCTAAAACCATTTTAAGCCGTACCTGCCATAGTCAATCCCATATGATCATATCGAACGCCTGTTCGATATCGAAGAAAAACCAAGGTGCTCTATTGGGCCCGTCCCTCCAAAGATTGCATAATGTCCGCCAGGCGGCGGATATTCCGCAACATATCTCTGCCCGGTATAAACCTGGACTGGTCGTCATGGACCAGCTGCCGCAGATAGGGGAGGAGCCTAGATGCCAACACCTGGCTGATAATTTTAAGATCAACATTCAGCATATAAACCTGTGGGTCACTCCTATGTAAGGCCTATATGAGCCGGGGAGGAGGGGTTCCTTCCCAGGTTTGGGGATTATCAAGATCAGTGCTTCCCGCCTGAAGTCCGGGAGCATTCTGCGTTCCTCGGCCTCCACTTTGATCTCTAGTAGTTTGGGGCTCAGCACTCCGCCGTACTCTTTATAGAGTTCGGCTGCTATACCATCCATTCCTGGGGACTTTGCTGTCTTTAGGTGGGTGATTAAAGGGGCACCCCAGGGCTTCCTGACTGTCTGCGTCTATACTAGGCAATTCCACTCCGGCCAGATAGGCCTCCACAGCCTCAAGGGTCGTGGGTGACTGGGTCTTGGAGTATATTTTACGTAAGTGGGCCAGGAAAACGTTATTTATTTCATGTTGAGCATACACCATCTGTCCAAGGTCGTTTTTAAGTGCCAGGATTGGGTAAGGCTGAGTCTCCACCCTAATCAGGCACGCCAGAAGCCGCACTGCCTTATCCCCTTCCGTATACCAGTGATCTCGGTCTCGCCAGCGAGTAAGCAATTAGGAGTGGGGATTGGTCAGTCAAATAGCGGGCTAGCCATCCAATATATCGCCGTCTTTTGAATGAAGAATTAGTCTAATCTACTATAGGTATTGGCAGCAGGTATGTGACACGAGTATACTCTACGACTAGGGTTACGGTGGCGCCACACGTCCAGCAAGCCATAATTGTGAAGCATTTGGCCCATCGCTTCTCTGATTCTAGGTTTGGCATCCAGTTTTGGGGGGAATCGGTCGAGCCCCCCCCATCCTGGGCACAGTTAAAGTCACCTGCCACTACCAATCCTGTATCCGGGTCCAGATCCAGCTGTCCCATAACTCGGCTCAAAAACCCACCGCTATTCGGGCATAAACATTTACAAGGCATATACTGCACCCAACTAGGGCCCCCTCCACCACCACAAACCTCCCTACAGGATCCTGTTGAACATGCACCGCCTCTGCTCAACCTCCCACGCAGAGCATCAGGAAAGACAGCACTATCTAAAATAGACTGGCTCCCTATTGTGGAACGCATTAAGTTTAAGGCGTTATGCTTTGCACACCGCATTGCCCAGGGAAAGGGCCCAGGTTACTTGCGAAAACTCCTCACCATCCATGGACCTATCCGGAACTTAAGATCTGCCGGAGCGATGTTGTTCAACCTTCCCTGCATTCACAAGGCCAGAATGGGAGGTCGCTCCTTCAGGTTTTTAGCAAGAAAACACTGGAATGAACTCCCGCTTGCTCTAAGCATGGAACCCTCTGAAACTAGATTCAGACTGGGACTCAAAACCCATCTCTTCCCACACATATAAAGTTCTTTTGCTCCTCTGACTTAGGCCACTCGCTTCTGGACTTCTTTCTCTCTGGGAGCAGCAGCAATTGTAGCGCGGGGACACGCGGTCTTGAGTGTAACCAGGCGCTCTAAAAATGGCTTTATTATTATTATTATTACTAAAGGGGACTCCGGGTGCCTAAGGTATGATACCAACCTAACTTGAGTGGATCAACCACTCAACCTCTGCGCACTGTTGCTACTAGTGAATCACACTAGTTAAATCATCATTTTCAATATCATTTTAATTCTTTCACAAAAAAAAATTTTTTTTCAACATAACCACATTCACCTTTCTCCTTTGAAAGTGTGATATTTAATCATTAATTCTTTTACAATGAATTCAAACATATATTCACAAAACAACAGTTCATAATTTCACTGTATCAGCAAAATACAATCTTTTCTTTGCAACTTAAAGTTGATGTAGCCCGATGCATTTCGAGTCCTAGATGGACTCTTCCTCAGGGGCCTAAAAATGTGAAAATCTTATGTCAGCGAATTGAATATAATATCCAGTTTTATCAGATTCAAGTTTCAAAAACCCACAGATGCTCACTGCAACATGATATCATGTACAAAAATAATAATGGCTGCAACATGCACTTTATAACCCTTTTCATGTGAAAACCACCACCATAGCACCTTAAAACGTAAATGTGCTGAAACAATGTATACTCACAACCAAACCACGAGGTTGTGATACCTGTAAACGAGAGTTCTGACTGTTAATATATGCTGAAAGCGGTCAACCAAGTGCCCTAACTCAAAAAACCACCTCGACGGGCGTCCGCTTACCTCGAGTCTCAGAAAATGTAAGAACGCCACGTTTTCGTCTCAATATTGCCACCTACAACGAAAGTATTGAAGTCCTTAGCTTCGTAATGCAAGCTCTGGTCGTAACTACCGCTAACCCCCCGGGCACCCATTCTTACCTCAACGCTCGACACCAACTCCTAACTTCACTCGCTGCCAGTACAAACCCCGCGCCGGGCTCGCCGGGTTAAAAACACGCTCTTCCTGAAGCAACACTGAAAACGGACTACTTCCAGAATCTCGGACGCGCCATGTTTGTAAAGTCTACCAACTCGAAACCAACAACACTCGAGGAAGATATACTCAACGACCTCATGCTACATACTAACCCTAAAATCATAAGCTTATAAAACCACTCACTACCACTTATAATCAAGGCAAAATGATGAATAATAAAAATAGTGAAAAAATAAATAAACGAAACGAAATAAATAAAAATAGTGATAGGTGCTTAAAAATAAACATCACATAGAGATTATTTACAATAATAAATATGAAGCTTTTTAGTGCAATTCAACCATTCTACAGTACATGTATAAAAATTTGATCAAAAAATTCACATGCTCAAGAGAGGCTTGGCCAAAACCTCTACATGTATCTAACCTGGCATACAGTATTTGTTTCACAAGAAACATGTATAATCTATCTTTTCATTAAGACCTTTAGGTTCCTGGGTCCCTAGGTACCGAATCCAAAATATCTCTCTTTGTAGGAGGGATCTAGTGAGATCCACTCCTTCTCGTATTTCAATTTTCTCCAAAACTGAGAACTGTAGCTGGGATATGTTGTGCCTGTTTTCTGTCCAATGTTTAGCTAAGTTGCTCTTGATGTTAACATTCCTGATAGTACTTTTGTGTTCAGATATTCTTGTTTTTAGTTTTCTTTCCGTTTTCCCCACGTACAATTTGCCACAAGGACATTTAATGACGTAAATCACACTTTTGGAATTACAATCACTGTCGTGATGTAAGTCGATGGTTTTTCCTGTCTGGGGATGATGCAAAGTATTCCCAACGATTACATTATGGCAATGCACACAATTCATGCACCTTTTCATTCCTTTGTGGTTTACTCTTCTTTTGATTATGGGTGATTTCAACAACTCCTTTAAGTTTTTCGATCTGTTATATGCAAACATCGGTTTTTGCTGGAAAATGCCTCCAAAATCTGGTTCGTGTAACAGAAGTTCCCAGTGTCTTTTTATTATGTTTTTTATTTTGGATGAGCTTGTGGAGTATTTTGAAACAAACACCTGTCTGTCCAGGATCTTCTTCGGTTTCTTTTCCAAAAGCTTCTCTCTGTTGAACCTGGCTACCTTATCCTTGGTTAGCTTTAATACACTCTCCGGGTAACCTCTGGATGCATATTTTCCTTCTTGTATTTCCAGATGTTTTTCCAAGGTCTCAGATTCTGAGCATATCCGTTTTATCCTCATATATTGCGACATGGGCAAATTCATTTTTAAATTCTGAGGATGAAAACTCTGAAACAATAGAGAATTGTTGACATCGGTCTCTTTCCGAAACACTTCAGTTTGTAATGTTCCATTTTTCAATGACAGTAAAACGTCCAGAAATGCTATTTCGTGGTCACTGATAGTATGAGTAAACTTGATTTGCTCTACATGAGTATTTAGAATCAAGATTTTTTCTTCCAGCATTTCTCTGTTACCTGACCATAATACAAAAATATCATCGATGAATCTTTGATATATCAAGCTATGATCCTGCCATTCTTTATCCGAAAAAATATAGTCTGCTTCAAATTTAGCCATATACGTATTGGCATATGCGGGGGCCCCCGCAAATCCCATAGATGTTCCATTCTGTTGTAGGAAAATTTTTTTGTCCCATTGGAAATAGCTATGGTATAAGCAGAAATGCAACAATTCTAGAATAAAAGATTTTTCTGCTCTGATGGTTTCTAGCTCCAACAATGCCCATTCCACAGCTTCCAGTCCTGCTTGGTGAGGTATCGAAGTATAAAGAGATTTTACATCTATAGTGCATAGTAGTAGATCTTGTGTTATGGTAATGTCTTTTAATTTCTGCAAAAAATGGTTGGTGTCTTTTGTGTAGGATGGCCACTCTTGGACGAATTGCTGTAAGAACGTATCTATATACTGCCCCAATGGTTCAAAAATCGTGCCACAACCTGTGACTATAGGCCTCATGGGAGGGTTCATTTTGTCTTTATGAACTTTGGGTAGCATATAAAGGCGAGGTCGCCTGGGATTCTGTACTGTGAGGAATTGTTTCGTAGCCATTGAGATATGACCAAGTTCACACGCTTTATCTAAGATGGTTTTTAAGGTCACTTCCAGATCATAAATGGGGTCTTTGTCTAGTTCCAGGTATGTCGATTCGTCAGACACATTCCACGTTCCATTTGAACAAAGATTTTATGGAAAAATGGTATCGAATATTAAATAAGTGTTCACTAGATTTAATATTGTTACTGATTGAGGAATTGGCGAGAGTCATTGCAGACCTGACCCGTGAAATTGATGAGATCAAACAGAATTTAGAAGGCAGGATGCAAAAGGACGATTGGGATAAAACTTTGAATGACATTAACATCACATTGGATAAATATACCAAGGAAATTCAAGAAGGAAAATTAAGAAAATTCAAGAGGGACACGCTTGATTATAAGCTCAACGAAGTATACACTTGGGCTGAAGTCTATGCCCAGAGGAGAGCTTATCAACCTAGAAAAAAACCAACTAACACTTCGGAGGAGAGTTTAGTTTCGGACACCGATTTAAGTGCTTCTAGACCATCAGCTCAAACACAAATTGGAGAAACGCCTGGCCCAATGTGAACAGATAGATTCGGATCAAACGGCAACTACATCAAAGCCGTCTTCTTTTCCCCAGGCAGGGGATTTAACACAACCACCAGGAAAACCAAAACAAAAACCAGGAGAAGCCAGAGAAGGAGCAAGAACAAGGAGCACCAAGTAAATCTAGTGATGAACATTTCCAAAACTCAGTTAACATCTAAAGAACTTCAAGTACTGAATAAAGGATTGGGTTTTGTCCCAACCTATGACACAAACATCTTGGAAAGTGAAATAGCACTGTTTAAGTTCATGAGAGTGTTAAGACTTAGGCATTTCTTCACTAATGTAGTTCCCACACAAGAAGAAAAAGAACCGACTGAATTTATGGAATTCAAAGTTAAATCTAAATACCAAGCTCCGGTTTCGCATAAAATCTTGGACGCATTTGAAAAAGCAGTGAGAAATGACCTAGAGAAATTGAGCTTTCACAGATCCAAAACCAAGAATCTATCAATTCATGAAAGGAACATCTTAAAAAAACTTCAAATGAATGAGAATATCCACATTCAAAAGGCTGATAAAGGAGGAGCAATAATAGTGATGGACAAAGAATTCTATGAAGCAAGAGTTAATGAACATGTGTCTGACGAATCGACATACCTGGAACTAGACAAAGACCCCATTTATGATCTGGAAGTGACCTTAAAAACCATCTTAGATAAAGCGTGTGAACTTGGTCATATCTCAATGGCTACGAAACAATTCCTCACAGTACAGAATCCCAGGCGACCTCGCCTTTATATGCTACCCAAAGTTCATAAAGACAAAATGAACCCTCCCATGAGGCCTATAGTCACAGGTTGTGGCACGATTTTTGAACCATTGGGGCAGTATATAGATACGTTCTTACAGCAATTCGTCCAAGAGTGGCCATCCTACACAAAAGACACCAACCATTTTTTGCAGAAATTAAAAGACATTACCATAACACAAGATCTACTACTATGCACTATAGATGTAAAATCTCTTTATACTTCGATACCTCACCAAGCAGGACTGGAAGCTGTGGAATGGGCATTGTTGGAGCTAGAAACCATCAGAGCAGAAAAATCTTTTATTCTAGAATTGTTGCATTTCTGCTTATACCATAGCTATTTCCAATGGGACAAAAAAATTTTCCTACAACAGAATGGAACATCTATGGGATTTGCGGGGGCCCCCGCATATGCCAATACGTATATGGCTAAATTTGAAGCAGACTATATTTTTTCGGATAAAGAATGGCAGGATCATAGCTTGATATATCAAAGATTCATCGATGATATTTTTGTATTATGGTCAGGTAACAGAGAAATGCTGGAAGAAAAAATCTTGATTCTAAATACTCATGTAGAGCAAATCAAGTTTACTCATACTATCAGTGACCACGAAATAGCATTTCTGGACGTTTTACTGTCATTGAAAAATGGAACATTACAAACTGAAGTGTTTCGGAAAGAGACCGATGTCAACAATTCTCTATTGTTTCAGAGTTTTCATCCTCAGAATTTAAAAATGAATTTGCCCATGTCGCAATATATGAGGATAAAACGGATATGCTCAGAATCTGAGACCTTGGAAAAACATCTGGAAATACAAGAAGGAAAATATGCATCCAGAGGTTACCCGGAGAGTGTATTAAAGCTAACCAAGGATAAGGTAGCCAGGTTCAACAGAGAGAAGCTTTTGGAAAAGAAACCGAAGAAGATCCTGGACAGACAGGTGTTTGTTTCAAAATACTCCACAAGCTCATCCAAAATAAAAAACATAATAAAAAGACACTGGGAACTTCTGTTACACGAACCAGATTTTGGAGGCATTTTCCAGCAAAAACCGATGTTTGCATATAACAGATCGAAAAACTTAAAGGAGTTGTTGAAATCACCCATAATCAAAAGAAGAGTAAACCACAAAGGAATGAAAAGGTGCATGAATTGTGTGCATTGCCATAATGTAATCGTTGGGAATACTTTGCATCATCCCCAGACAGGAAAAACCATCGACTTACATCACGACAGTGATTGTAATTCCAAAAGTGTGATTTACGTCATTAAATGTCCTTGTGGCAAATTGTACGTGGGGAAAACGGAAAGAAAACTAAAAACAAGAATATCTGAACACAAAAGTACTATCAGGAATGTTAACATCAAGAGCAACTTAGCTAAACATTGGACAGAAAACAGGCACAACATATCCCAGCTACAGTTCTCAGTTTTGGAGAAAATTGAAATACGAGAAGGAATGGATCTCACTAGATCCCTCCTACAAAGAGAGATATTTTGGATTCGGTACCTAGGGACCCAGGAACCTAAAGGTCTTAATGAAAAGATAGATTATACATGTTTCTTGTGAAACAAATACTGTATGCCAGGTTAGATACATGTAGAGGTTTTGGCCAAGCCTCTCTTGAGCATGTGAATTTTTTGATCAAATTTTTATACATGTACTGTAGAATGGTTGAATTGCACTAAAAAGCTTCATATTTATTATTGTAAATAATCTCTATGTGATGTTTATTTTTAAGCACCTATCACTATTTTTATTTATTTCGTTTCGTTTATTTATTTTTTCACTATTTTTATTATTCATCATTTTGCCTTGATTATAAGTGGTAGTGAGTGGTTTTATAAGCTTATGATTTTAGGGTTAGTATGTAGCATGAGGTCGTTGAGTATATCTTCCTCGAGTGTTGTTGGTTTCGAGTTGGTAGACTTTACAAACATGGCGCGTCCGAGATTCTGGAAGTAGTCCGTTTTCAGTGTTGCTTCAGGAAGAGCGTGTTTTTAACCCGGCGAGCCCGGCGCGGGGTTTGTACTGGCAGCGAGTGAAGTTAGGAGTTGGTGTCGAGCGTTGAGGTAAGAATGGGTGCCCGGGGGGTTAGCGGTAGTTACGACCAGAGCTTGCATTACGAAGCTAAGGACTTCAATACTTTCGTTGTAGGTGGCAATATTGAGACGAAAACGTGGCGTTCTTACATTTTCTGAGACTCGAGGTAAGCGGACGCCCGTCGAGGTGGTTTTTTGAGTTAGGGCACTTGGTTGACCGCTTTCAGCATATATTAACAGTCAGAACTCTCGTTTACAGGTATCACAACCTCGTGGTTTGGTTGTGAGTATACATTGTTTCAGCACATTTACGTTTTAAGGTGCTATGGTGGTGGTTTTCACATGAAAAGGGTTATAAAGTGCATGTTGCAGCCATTATTATTTTTGTACATGATATCATGTTGCAGTGAGCATCTGTGGGTTTTTGAAACTTGAATCTGATAAAACTGGATATTATATTCAATTCGCTGACATAAGATTTTCACATTTTTAGGCCCCTGAGGAAGAGTCCATCTAGGACTCGAAATGCATCGGGCTACATCAACTTTAAGTTGCAAAGAAAAGATTGTATTTTGCTGATACAGTGAAATTATGAACTGTTGTTTTGTGAATATATGTTTGAATTCATTGTAAAAGAATTAATGATTAAATATCACACTTTCAAAGGAGAAAGGTGAATGTGGTTATGTTGAAAAAAATTTTTTTTTGTGAAAGAATTAAAATGATATTGAAAATGATGATTTAACTAGTGTGATTCACTAGTAGCAACAGTGCGCAGAGGTTGAGTGGTTGATCCACTCAAGTTAGGTTGGTAGTTTAGCAGGCACGGGAGTAGGACAAACGTGCCACCGCTGCAGCACGCATGTGATAAATAAGAGGAACAAAATTATATATTGTAAAAGAAAGGAGTGCCTTCCTTCCACTAAATGCCTAAGGTATGATGCCACCCAGATCTGTTTCACCCTATTATTGAGCCCCCGAACATTCCATGTGATCCGTTTGTATTTCTGGTTATCCCCTGGCATGAGTGAACAATTTTCGGTATCACAGTCCCCCGCCTGTGGTGTGGGAACCCCCCCCAGTAGTGTCATAGCTTGCCCCCGAAAGAGGAGGACGTCTTCGATCTCCTGTGTAACAACATAGACCAGACCCAACAGCAACCCCAACAAACCCACAACTGGAAACCCCAACTCCCCCCACCCACAGGCGGAAGCCCTTCATTCTCGCAGCCAGTCCTGGGTTGAGGACTCTGAACCCCGCCCCAAAGCTCCACCCACCCCCTAGAATACCCCTCTCAACTTGAAAGAATGATTACAACCATGCTTACCCACCCAGGTCCGTTTAAACCTCCCTTCCAGCTTAGACTCTGTGAATTAGCCGACTGACTGGCACCGCGCAGCCCCGCCCGACCGAGGTCTAGCCAGGTTGCCTCGGCACTCCACAACCGGCGAACCTAACCCGCATATAGGCGAAATAGTGTACCCTCCTCCCTCCTTTATCAAACCCCACCCCCTCAAGTCCATTCGTCTCAATGCCCGTTCATACGAGTCTCACAGTAGAGTCAAGTGCCCTGTGGGCCAAAGCTGGTACTCACAGTGTCTATGGTTTAGAACCTCCTGATCTCAGTGTCAGGTCCCTCAATCGCTTGTTTCCAGAGCCCTCTACAGCAGGGCCAGTGGCACCGTCCTAGTATGACTGTGTTTCCTAGTTAGACCTGGCAGCTTTGGCGTGGGTCTCCTTACATTCTTTCCCACTAAGCCCCCGTGTCTGTCCCAGTCTTCCAGCTAAACTCCTTTGTGCCTCACCCCTGAACACCGTGTGAGGCCACATCATAATCAGTTGGCCCCGACCCCCACGTATTCACCCGACCCCGGGGGAGTAACAGAAACTCCAGAATAGCGCCCCATCCCCTGGGTCCACGAGACCTACCCGTAGCATAGACCTGTAGCACCCCGAGCGTAGGAAATCCTGTAAGATCCCTGACTCCCTATCACCCCCACCATGCTTCAGGCCATGAGAGACATAGGGCCGGAAACACCCTGCCAAGTTGTCCCCCAGCCTGGTATTAAGCATGCAGGCACTAAATGAGGGCGGTGGAGGAGTTTCGGCCAAACATCCTGTCTCCCCCAAGGCTGTCCCCGCTGGGAGTCTGAGCACCCTGCCCCCAGCTGGAGAGGAGCCAGATGCCATCTGGCAGGAAGCCCGGGCCAGGAGGGGGAGGACATCAAGGAAACCTCTGTCGACTCGGACCTCCAGAGCCCTGCGGACGGCATCACGGCTCTGTCGACTCGGACCTCCAGAGCCCTGCGGACGGCGTCACGGCTATGTCGACTCGGACCTCCAGAGCCCTGCTGACTTCGTTGCGGCTCTGTCGACTCGGACCTCCAGAGCCCTGCTGACTTCGTTGCGGCTCTGTCGACTCGGACCTCCAGAGCCCTGCTGACTTCGTTGCGGCTCTGTCAACTCGGACCTCCAGAGCCCTGCTGACTTCGTCGCGGCTCTGTCGACTCGGACCTCCAGATCCTTGCTGACATTGTCGCGGCTCCATCCTGCAAGTATGGCTCGTACTCTTGCCCGCACCCGCTGATGCGTCTCGTTGATCCTCAGCCTGCCGGTACGCTCCGTACCCCTGCACTCCCCCACTGGTGCGCATCCTTGAATCTCCACCTTGTGAGTACGGTTCGTACCCTTGCCCGCACCCGCTGGTGTTCCTCGTTGATCCTCAGCCTGCCGGTACGCTCCGTTCCCCTGCACGCACCCGCTGGTGCGCATCCTTGGTCTCCATCCCGCGAGTATGGTCCGTACTCTGGCACGCACCCGCTGGTGCGCATCCTGGAACTCCAGCCGGTGAGTACGCCTCGTACTCCTGGACGCACCCGCTGGTGCGCAGCGCATCTTCACCGATAGCCTGAAGGGACTACCCCGACCAAGGAGTGCGGGCCATACACTGGGTTCGCCTCGCACGTGGGCACCTTCGTATCATGCGGCTCAAGGATTGGGAGCCGTACGCCTGATAAACCCGCAGCAGTCTTCCATCAATACCCATGTGGCTCGAGGATTGAGAGCTGGCCGCCAGGCAACCACACCACTGCTGCTCTTCACGGTCTTGCGGGACCGAACCGGGCGAGGGACTTCAGGCCAATGGACTGTGAGTACTGAGAAACCACTGCATCTATATCCCGATCGGACTGTCTCCTACACCCCTTGTGCTGACGGATACCCCTAACCCCTATCCGGATGACATAGTGTACCCGTGGATCTTGCAAGCTTATTGACCCCTGTTTATATAAAGAATCCATTTCTACCTGTAATCCACTAGTGTGTTGTCCTTTTGTGGTAGGGTGGGATCTCGCTGTGTGCAACTATCAATGCGTAACCCTCCCATCTGAGGTTCAGACCCCAAGTGCTCGGCAACGCTCCTGGGAGAGGGGGGTCCCTGTGTGGTCCGCAGTAACTACCTCGGCCACCCAGTGACCTCCCTCTTCTAACACTGGAAGCAACGGAAGGATCCGATCCGGCATTGTTAGTTGCTGCACAGTGAGTTACTGACCTGCTACCTCGCAAAGACAAACACTAAAGCCGCCCTGAGGTGGTGAAAACAAGCCCTGTTTGTCTGAAGTTCACCAGAACTAGTAAAGGAGAGTCTTGCACCCCGACAGCCATGAGTCTTACCGACACCAATGTGAATTAGACCTTTCAGGAAAACAACTAGAAAATTACACCCAGAGGGAGCTAAAACAATTCTGTAAAGACTTACAAATCCCTACCAATGGCCTAAGCACCAAGGAAGATGTCCAAAAAGCCCTGAGGGCCTTGGTAGAGTCCAGGGCCCCTCCCCCCATGTAGAAGGTAACGGCATTGGGGTGCAGGACAAACCCTGGGAGAGAGGGAGCAGTCTCCCCTGCACGTAGCAGCGCATCAGAAAGGGGCCTGTCCGCAGATGAGCTGGTGGACCGAGAGAAAAGCAGAGCCCACGAGTTAGAGCTGGCTAAGCTCCTAATCGAAGGGGAATGGAAGTTAGCATAGAGGAAGTTAGCGATGGAGGAACTAAGGTTGCAAGGGGAGTTGGAGGAGAAAAAGCTACAGCTGGAGCATGAGGGCAGGAGACTACAGTTAGAACATGAACGGAGCTTGAGCTCAAGGCTTGGAAGGAAGAAGCCGGACCCCCGTGAAACTGAGGGGCCACTCCCCCTGTAGAAGCCAAGGTCAACATCCCCAAAGACGTAGTAAAGGAATACTATAGGAATGACTACATTCAACAGTGGTTTAAAGCCTACGAGGTAGCCATGACCTCCCACCGGGTCCCTGAGAAGGATTGGGGTGCCGGGTTATGGGGGTGGTTCCTGAGCGAGGGGCGGGATACCTTGCTAGAACTACCCTCCACGGTACTGAATTCCTACAGTCACATGAAGGAGGCCATGTTTGCTAGACATGGGCTCACCCCCGAGATGTACCGACAACGATTCAGGGGACTGCAAAAAGCTCCCTGGTACCACTTGGGTCGAGTATGTTAACTTTTACAGCAGAGCCTTAGAAGGTTGGATCAAGGACAGCAAGGTCACCACTTTTGAAGACTTATTTGATTTGATAGCCTGGGAACACTTGTCCTTAAATTGCTTTGTAGAACTGCGCCAGCACCCACTCGACTACAAACTTACTGACCCCAGGAGGCTTGCTGCGGAGGCATACCGCTGGGTGAACACCCGGGTCCCCAGTAAGGGTCGGCTGAAAATTAGTCTCGCTCGCGGAATTTGTGGATTTTCCGCGATTTTGCGATCCGCGAATCTCGTGAAATCGCAGTAAAATCCGTGAGCGGGACGAATTTTCAGCCAAGCACTTACAGGGTTACTGCAGCAGGTGCAAAAGTTGAAGCTAATTTCTTTGTAACCTTTTACAAAAGGGTTACAAAGAAATTAACTTCAATTTGGGCACCTGCTGCTGTAAGTTCTTCCTAGCGCCTCGTTGCCTACTTGCAACTATTCTCTGACCCTGCTCTGACCCTTGAAGCAGAGTCAGAGAATAGTTACAATGAGGCGCCTGTCACGAAAATTAAACCGCAACAGGAAGCACTGACGGATATAAATGATATAAATGATGCTGTGGGGGACCTCTGCCACCCCGCCAGACAAAGAGCCAGCTCGCGGGGTCATTTGACAGGGGTGTTAAAAATACTCCTATCTAAAATGGTGTGATATATGGGAATAGATTAATAAACAGCAGACATTCCTCGTGTTCATTACGCTGAGTTCATCAATGAATGAATTCCGGTCACACTCCGAGATTAGGCACTGAAAACGCCAATTGTCTGCATACTCAACATTAAGATTAAATACATAAATCCAGTATAGAAAGAAGCCTGCTCAGGGCCGTGCTCCTGGCCCCAAGTAACTGCAAAAAAAGCTCAAAGAGACGCACATGTCCTGTGATTTATTGAACATGGAAAAGCTTTTTAAACAAGCGGTTTAAACTATGAAGAAAATTAAGGGGCAACAATGGTATGTTGTGCAAAATTTCAAAATCTGTTTAACAACCACTTCATCGCAACTGAAATGAATTCAGCTCCTATCAAGAAAATGTATATCTTCCTTAGATTTAGACGAGGCACAACCCACAGGTGGTGACTGAAGGCACATGGATAGCTCTTGCATTGGGGTTCGCATAGGTAGACTATGTAATGCCCTCCTGAAACTGAATGCACAAGGCACCTTCATTTTAGATGTAAATATCTAGATATGGAGAGGAGTCTTAGTTACACATCTGGGTTGGAATGGAGCTAAGATTATAGGACTGAAGGCAAAACAGCATTCTGTCTGCTTTGCGTAGGCTGGGCTTGGATGAAATTGGAAGTGGCTATCACTGTTGTGTGCCAGTGTGTTGTTATCAATAAGTGTATGTATGTGTGCTGCTTGTTTGCCTTTTTGCTTTGTCAGTACAAAGGTGTCCCCATGCACAGTGTCTGTGTGAGACTGGGCGCCTAAGTGTGAATCTCTAACAGCATGTCCGTTGTCTTGTGTGCATGTGTTGTGTGCCAGTGTGTGAGGTGGTTTGTGCGCATGGGTATCTGTATGTCTGTTGTCACTTTTGGTAGGGTGTTTATAGATCTATGAGCATTATTATGCATATCTGTTCATAGGTATTTGTAGTCAATGTGTACAGGGTCCTGTAGCTATATTTATCTGCGTGCACGGACGTCTCAAAGTAAGTTACTGTCTGCTTGTGCATGTATGAGTGCTGGGTTCTCTAGTTGTTTGTGTGGTGTGTGCATCTGAATGTATCAAGTATTCAAAACTAACCCTACTGGCTTTGCCAAGCCTTGTTAATTAAAGCTTGCGATTAGAGCTGCCCACGTCGCTTTCGTCCAGCGCCTTGAAAAGCTGCTGTTAAAACTTTAGCCGTCACAGCTCGGCCATTGCCGCTCCTCTGCAGCCGAGGAGCGTGAAATATGGCTCAGCGTGTTATCTGTGCCCCACGGCCCCCCTGGCGTCACCGAGGAGCTCCGGTGAGGGCAGTGTCACTCACGCCCCCCCTGCGTCATCGAGGAGCTCCGGTGAGGGCGGTGTCACTCACGGCCCCCCGGCGTCACCGAGGAGCTCCGGTGAGGGCAGTGTCACTCACGGCCCCCCGGCGTCACCGAGGAGCTCCGGTGAGGGCAGTGTCACTCACGGCCCCCCGGCGTCACCGAGGAGCTCCGGTGAGGGCAGTGTCACTCACGGCCCCCCGGCGCCACCGAGGAGCTCCGGTGAGGGCAGTGTCACTCACGGCCCCCCTGCGTCACCGAGGAGCTCCGGTGAGGGCAGTGTCACTCACGGCCCCCCTGCGTCACCGAGGAGCTCCGGTGAGGGCAGTGTCACTCACGGCCCCCCTGCGTCAACGAGGAGCTCCGGTGAGGGCAGTTTCACTCACGGCCCCCCTGCGCCACCGAGGAGCTCCGGTGAGGGCAGTGTCACTCACGGCCCCCCTGCGTCACCGAGGAGCTCCGGTGAGGGCAGTGTCACTCACGGCCCCCCTGCGTCACCGAGGAGGTCCGGTGAGGGCAGTGTCACTCACGGCCCCCCTGCGTCACCGAGGAGCTCCGGTGAGGGCAGTGTCACTCACGGCCCCCCTGCGTCACCGAGGAGCTCCGGTGAGGGCAGTGTCACTCACGGCCCCCCTGCGTCACCGAGGAGCTCCGGTGAGGGCAGTGTCACTCACGGCCCCCCGGCGTCACCGAGGAGCTCCGGTGAGGGCAGTGTCACTCACGGCCCCCCGGCGTCACCGAGGAGCTCCGGTGAGGGCAGTGTCACTCACGGCCCCCCGGCGTCACCGAGGAGCTCCGGTGAGGGCAGTGTCACTCACGGCCCCCCGGCGCCACCGAGGAGCTCCGGTGAGGGCGGTGTCAGTCACGGCCCCCCTGCGTCATCGAGGAGCTCCGGTGAGGGCAGTGTCACTCACGGCCCCCCTGCGTCACCGAGGAGCTCCGGTGAGGGCAGTGTCACTCACGGCCCCCCTGCGTCATCGAGGAGCTCCGGTGAGGGCAGTGTCACTCACGGCCCCCCTGCGTCACCGAGGAGCTTCGGTGAGGGCAGTGTCACTCACGGCCCCTCTGCGTCACGAGGAGCTCCGGTGAGGGCAGTGTCACTCACGGCCCCCCCCCCGGCGTCACGAGGAGCTCCGGTGAGGGCAGTGTCACTCACGGCCCCCCCGGCGTCACGAGGAGCTCCGGTGAGGGCAGTGTCACTCACGGCCCCTCTGCGTCACCGAGGAGCTCCGGTGAGGGCAGTGTCACTCACGGCCCCCAGGCGTCACGAGGAGCTCCGGTGAGGGCAGTATCACTCACGGCCCCCCTGCGTCACGAGGAGCTCCGGTGAGGGCAGTGTCACTCACGGCCCCCCTGCGTCACTGAGGAGCTCCGGTGAGGGCAGTGTCACTCACGGCCTCCCTGCGTCATCGAGGAGCTCCGGTGAGTGCAGTGTCACTCACGGCCCCCCTGCGTCACGAGGAGCTCCGGTGAGGGCAGTGTCACTCACGCTGGCGGTGTGGCTGCGCTGATCGCTTGTGCATTACTTCACACCGCTCACTTCTCCTCTCTTGACGTCCAGTTCCAGATGCCGATCATGCGCAGGGGCCTCGTGAACGGACGTGAGGTTATCACATATTCATGACCTCAGGCCTCCTTTTTACCCATTTTAAAGGCTCCAAATGCACACACCTGAATGAGCACAGCTGCGCTTCTCATTGTGTGCTTGGTTTCATGATTTGTGTCACTGCACTACTTTAGCTTCTGTTATTTCACAAGGTACAGTACTGCATCTCTCCATGCAGTGCTGCCAAGGTTCTAGATTCCTATGAGTGACATTTCAATGACTATGAGTGACACTTTCTGGCCAGCATAATTAAGCGAAGAAGCAGAGGAAAGTGTATAAATATCAGATATTACACCCATCTGATCAACAAGAAATTAAAACGTTAAGTGCTGCAAAGCACCAGAAATGGAAGGGAACTAATCTGGTGCACTTGTACAGTCAGAGGCACAACACTACTGTTAACTGCTGAAACTATTTAAAATATCTAAAACACTCCTAAAACCATTCATAAGCAATAGCTGTGTCACCTATGGTTTCACCATTCATTTGCCCCATGCGTGCCATGATGTGAAGCTGTTTCTGTGATATCGACTGATAGAGCTAAATCTGTTTGTCTATTTCTGTATTAAACATGCAGCACAAATGGTGTAATTCATAAGGATTCATGCTGACTGCTGTGATTTTCGTCTCCAATCAGGAGGCACGCTGGACGTGAGAGGAGCTCTCTGAACTGGTGGATGTCACCAGCTTCAAAGTACTAGTGTTGCCAGGCCACAGCAACAATTCCAGGGGCCCGGGCAGGTAGGAAATAGAACTAGGGACATGTTACCACAGACTCGGATACCTGCTGGAGGATGGGCCGGTGTTCTACAGGCACAAAAAGACGAGGAGCTCAAATCAACGTTACACCCTCAGAAAAGCAATTATTCATTCCAGCTTTCAGCAGCCTTAGTACACCCACTGGGCCCTAGGCTTTTTGCTGGCAATCAATCAAGGCAAAGGAGGAACATCACTGGCCAGGCAGCTCTCTCTGTCCCACGCAGGACCCGGGTCCACTCTTGTCGGATCTGAGAGGCCAGACACAGATTTCCGCTGCCTCACCCTTCATAATTATAGTCCACTAACAGTAGTCAGGTCACAGCCTGGCAGCCTGCTGAATTCCAATAAACATTCACTGACAACTCACAGAAGCAAAATAAAAATCATTCACTATAACTGAAATTCTGACTGCCACGTGAGCCGGCACACCACACCCATGACCCCAGTTTAGTTGCATCAGTATGACCAGCCCTGCCACGTACCATGCATCAGGCGTTAGACTAACACATTTCAGTGTGGTGGTCTGCATCACCGCGCTGAAATGCGAAGTCACACATTATAGCGCCTCCTCAGCTGCTATAATATACCCTGACTGAGTGGCAATGCATGTTGCGCGCTGTTCCCGCTAGGTTTCAGGTGCGTGCTCATGATCTGCTCCTCGCAGCTCTCTACTTTATTTACAATGCATTGGGACTGGACACACCACGGGCTGATACCACACCGCATCACTGAGGAGTCACTACCCAATGGCTTGGCTACTTAGATACTTAAAATATGATTGTGAAGCCTTGAGACATTTTAATAAGTGAAGTGCTGAGTCACGGGGTAACCCTGCAGTGCTGCCGGCCCTCGCTACCTGCAGCGTTGCAAGTGCGTGGCATTTCAGGAAGTGTTCACTGACACTTGTCAGTGTGTTGGGCGATTAATGGTAGCTCAGCTCCTCTTTGCCGCTCGCACCACAGCACTGTGGATGAGGATTGATTCCCAGACCCAAAGTTGGCCACGCCTGACTTGCCACTTTGGTGAATCAGCATTGCCATATGCTCCCCAGCCCAGCGGTATGGATTCCGTGAGTTACCATGTCACACACAGGCTGAGCCCACCAGAGCTGGCAATAGAGCTGATGCCAGTCCGAGTCAGCAGCCTACCCCCCTGCCAGAGTGAGTACTGTCCCCGCAACACACACAAAGGAAAAGCAAAATGGATAATAAAAGTTGCCACACACTCAGTGAGAAAAAACTGCCCTCACTCACAAAAAAGTGACATGCTTCATCATTGGGCTTGCTTACTAACAACCTTGTGTTCCATGATGCCACCTTGCCCCATGAGCATCTATCTGTGAATAAAACTAAATAACATATGAGAAATATAAACAACTGAACATGCTGTGTGGCAGTAGAAAAAACTTGATGAACAAAAACGTAGGAGAGATACGCGTTAATGCGAACCTTAGTTGTAACCACACAGAAGTACCATTAGATGCCAGAAATCCAATACAAAGTTTTCTACACACTACCTAGAGGAACACCACACAGTAAATGGCCTACCCTGGACGGTGCAGCACTAACCCAGAATCAGACCATCTACAGAGGATAAAAAGAGATGACTCCTGATGAGGGAACAGAAGTGGGTGTACAGACTAAAAAGCCATGTGGAGGGATTGAATGATGATATCCCTTGGAACACCCTGAATACCGTATATACAGTTGACCACTATATAGACTCCAGGTTTGATTAGTGGCCCCCTTGACTCCTACCTCCCTCACATTGCTGGAACTTTTCCCGTCTTAGGGTAGGAGGAGGACAGCAACTCGCCACCTACATGGAAAGAGTTGGAGAATGTCCAGGAAGTGTACCCACCTTGATGAAGTAAGGAGCTAGGGGTAGGATTCTGTGGGATGGAACATCTACAAGATGTGGCCATAGATTACGGTACTGGGTGTGCAGATACACAGACAAAGTAAATACGTGATCGCTTACTTTAATTATGACTATGTGTGGTAGTATACGCGTGTATATCATGAACTGGAGCATTTCCACTGTAATCTAGGCATTTTTTCAGCATCATGACCCTTACGACTGTGTGAAATGACACCATGAGTTGCTTCCGAATTAATTTATTTTTCACATTTATACTGGGTGTGCAGTTACACCGACAAAGTATACAAGTGAACGCTTACTTTAATTTTGACTATGTGGGGTGGTCTACACATTTATATTGTGAACTGGAGCATTTCCACTCTAATTCAGGCATTTTTTCCCGAGTCATGACCCTTAGAACTGTGTCACATGGCACTACGAGTTGCTTCCAGATTTATTGATTTTTCCCATTTAAACATATCAAATAATCATGCCGATTTATAACACCTTTATGTATATGTTTTATCTCCTTATAGAGTTTGACAATAGAGGGTCCCTCCCAACCCCTCTCTAATTCTAGCGATTCGCTTGGTGAAACTCAGTGAGTGAGATTTTCTTGCTCAGCATTAGTGGGTGTATTTGATTGATATGGATTTTGGTGATGGGAAAAGTACTTTCCTGAGTGTTATGTGGTGCGGACACTGTTCCACGATGAATGTTTAGACCGATTTGGACGCAATGCTTGAAATATTTTTCCAGTAGGGTACTGTGAGCTTTGAGGTGGTGCGTGGATGTGGGGCAAAGAGGGAAGAAGCACCCGGGGGTTTGGATTTTCCACTCCCTGATACTTTGTGGAGGATCAAATGGCAATCTAGCAATAATTCTCTCCCCTCCGTGTGCTTTTCCCACAGATTACGAAGTGTGCGTGAAATAGGGAACCCCATGTTGAAAGGAGTGCATTCCATGGATACCTAAGCCAGGATCAGAGGGTACTACGCTTTGGGATCCGGAGGGTCCTGATGAATGCCGGAGTGACCTGACAGTGTGGGCAAGATTTAAACAGCAGCAACATGCAGACGCCTTGGCAGTAAGGAAGGGTGAAGGAATCTTAATCTTCTCCTGTCACCACCATCCTTCACGTATTAAAAACTAGCCAGACGACCCAGGAATAAAGTTTCGAGTGGGTACACATCCAAGCTAGTTTTAACTTTCACTAGCTGCACTTTTCTTCAGTGATCCCAAATTGTCATTGTTTGTATTGTTTTCCCCTTCCCTTTGCTCTACGCCAGGCGTTGGTCTGCGCAGGGGTGTTAGTAACCAACCCAATGATGAAGCATGTCACAATTTTGTGAGTGAGGGCAGTTTTTTCTCACTGAGCACGAGCCACCTTTTATTATCCACGTTCCCACTCCTTTGTGTGTGTTGCAGTCATAAATTGGGGAGGTCAGAGTAGGGATGTCACCTCTCCCCCCTTCAGGTTGTGTTAAAGTGAGTGCTGGCACCATCAGTGTGTGTACAGTGGCTCATGACCATGAATCATGCAGGGGTGGTGTTGGATGCACCACAGGCCCGGGAGTCCATGTCGAGTTGTTGCAGGCTGGCCATGCAGGGCGCCCGCCTGTTGCAGCAGCGCCAGTTTTCCGTTGTAGAAGTAAGTACCTAAGAGAGACCCAGCATTCTTCCGTCTTCATGTAAACTTGTGCCATATCTGTTATTTGCTTTCAAAAGGTTGCTATGTGTGACATTTTCATATTTTCAGTGTAATTATGAGTGACATTTCAATGACTATGAGTGACACTATCTCTGTCACCAGTGACCAGAGTCACCCGACAACACCCGCAAAACCAGACACTTCTGATGCAGATAGATAAAAAATTAGGATTTGGACGTGGCATTTCTTGAGACCAGTTGTAGTAGCCCCGTAGCTTGTCCCATTTCTCCTCAGTGAATTGTTTGCTCTATGTTTCCTCCTATGTTCTACATTTGAATCACCTGGTATAATTTGGTCACAGCCTTACATCCAATGACCCACCTACAGGTGGGCTTTTAGTAGGGTATTTGTCACACATAAAATAAAGGCCTTTTTTACTTAAAAAATCATGAGTATCCCACCAGAATCAGGTCTGTTGATATGTATGTTTCTGTTAATTGGTCAGCGCATTCTGCCATGTTGACTTCCGTTAATTTCAACCTTCCTTGAAGCATGCCATGGTACTTGTGTGTCCTTCCACTGTTTGGGTTGTGGATCTACTTTTCCCTGCTCCCTTGATGTCTGCTTATAAATACGTTTAGTCTCATAGGGATTCTCTGTATGAATGTATTTCGTTAGCAGAGGCTTTTTTCTCTTTTTAAAACTTCATTTAATAGTTTTCTTTTAATGATATTCACGTATATATTTTTAACTTGCCTTGTAACTATGCCCTTAGCAGATGCACATCCAGACCACATACTTTAAATACTTTGCTCAACATTCTTTGTTTATTTCTTAATTTCAATCACACGTACACTTTAAACTCTTCTTGTGAATGTATGTCACTAACAGATGCACATCCTGTACGCATACAGTACTGTCAACCATTTAAAAACAATTTCCATATTATATATTTTTATGGACTTTAATTGCAACAGATTTTTACTTTTAAATATATCTACATACACAGAGAACTAGACTTAGAATGCTACATCTTACCCCAACACCCGTACTACCAACTTGCGGTAAGAAAATAAACAGCTATGAAGCAGCCAGTGCCTGCCACGTCAGAGCGCTTTTTTCCTAACTGTACAATTTGGTTTCGTTTTCTGTGAAATCGGTTGATGTTTGCACACTTTCGAGACAACAGTGTTGCGTAATAAAAGTGGTTTTCATAAACTAATATATAGTTTCTTTGTCTGCTATACGATAACTTATGTTTGTTTGACGGCCTCAATATATTTTCAAAAGCTCACAAAGTATTGCAATCTGTTCTTTCACAATCTTCTACTTTCATTATTTTAACTGACCTTACTGCTGCAAAGAACCTGAAATATAAGTAAAGGCACTCGTGAGAGGCCCCTGCGGTGAGTGGGCCTGAGACAGCTTTATGAAACTGAAAAGAACTCAACTAGTTGTGGAGACAGTCCGTGACTGCAGAGCTCTGAGCTGTGTCACTTTCACAATTACTTTAGGAGCTCCCAGCTGTGAAGTTACTTTGTGCAGCTGCCTGCATACAGGGAAATGCAGAGCAGCCTCTCAGCTAAACTAACAGTTACGGGCTGAACGAAGACGTGCTTTTGGTGTCCCGCGCTGCAGGAGACAGTATGGGCTACTAAGCTTGTTGCAGATGCGGTCCTTCCTCCTGTGCCAGCAGACAACAGGTCTCCTGGGATTTGTAGTCTCTTTACCAGGCAGCTGAAGTGGTGTGGCGTCCAGCGCTGCATTTGTTAGTCTGGCACTATATAGCGTGTAGAAGATGTGGCCCATCCTCCTCCATCAGCAGACAAATAGTTCTCCTGGGACTAATAGTCCCTTTAGCAGGCAGTCTGTCGACAGTGCGCGTGGCTCCTTGTTGACAATTAATGGTTGCCACAATGGGGCTTTTTGGATGGTCAGTCATAGCTCCGAACCTGTGCTTTCCTGTCTCCTCTGAGTCCGTACTCTTGCATGGACACGTACTGACTGAGTTGTTACTACTTTGGCCTTTTACCATAGGAGAACAGAGCCACAGAAAGCACAGTCCTTAATGACTGCCCTTCCTTAGGGGCGAAAGCCAGGCTAAGGTGTCAAGCCAGTGCTTAATTTGTAAAATATTAAGTGCAGGTGCTCAAATTTTTGGGGGGAGGCCACACGCACTTCCCCAGCTCCACCCAATTCCACCTCTAGCTCCACCCACTTACTCTATTGTCCCACCCAAATCTCCATAACACACGCTCTTGCATGTAATTCTACAAGCAGCTTTTGGTGACCGGTAGTAGCTCAATATTCTACATTAGTATTTTAACTTATAGACTGTAAGTAATAAAAGGATCTCTGAGCTTGACTTCCGGCAAAAAGGGGCAGTAGCGTAGTGGTTTATAGTTTCTGCTTACAAATGGAAGACATTCAAGATAAAATCCATCATCTTACAAAAGTAAAATCAACACTTTGTAAATTCCATGGCATAACGCAATTGCAGTAAATCTCATATTATAAAATCTATACAAAGTGAACAATTAGTATGCATTTTAAAAGTTTGAAAATCTCTTTCTCAAGCTCAATGCACAATCCACCTGCGGACCCCCGAGTTGATTATTATCATCCCACAGAATACAGGCGTAGCAGAATCCAGAGCAACCCTACTGGCGAAGTGCTATGTTCCATATAGATATGAAGCAAGTTGACCCCAACTGTAGATAGAACTCGGGCAAACCTCCTCCAGTGTACGGACACACACCTTCTAGCCTTGAGAAGTTTGAGCTCGCGGGATTTTATAGTTACAGAATATATTACATTAGAGAAAGCCTGATGGCCGGCTTGTCACCATTTGTCTGCATTTTTCTGAAGGTTGCCCGGCCCCATAGTTAAAAAGATGTTACCTACAAACCCCAGCATGCAATGTGTTGGGTAAAAAGTAAAATCCACAACGGCATACATAGTAGCGGGATGCGATGCCGCCAAGATCTTGTACAAGTTGTGGTCCAGTTACAAGCAGCTTACTAAAACCAAGGCAATGTCAGTATCTCAATTTTTACAAATCACTGGTTTTTGTGGCTTCTGCAAATAACCGATGGCACTATTTCCCAGTTTCAGGTACTTGGTTTATCAAACTAGCAAAGATGAAGGACTGAGTTTGCCCTGCTACGATTTGAACTCATTACCTGCAAGAGAGCAGAGGTCAAAACCGAGCACTGATGTCACTGAGCCAAGAGAACGAGATAAAATGGAGGAAGGAAGAAACTTGTAAATATGACAGGGAAAAACTTGGAAGAGCTAAAAAATATTACCTGCTTTAAAGCATAGTGAAGAGAAGTAGAGTCCACACAGCAGGTAAGTGGAACTACGACTTTATTCCACGTCCAGTCACAGCAACTCCCCGGCAGCAACTGCCAAGGAAAGAATCAAACAAGTGTCCCACGCAGGGAACATTCTACATAGAATGCGAGGAGAGGGAGAAGTCCCAACACACCTCCCTTTCTTCACAGAGAAAACAAAAGAAAAGAAAAGGAAAGGAGGAAGAAGAATGCCAAAGGAAAAGAAAAGAAGCTGAGGGAAGAAGGGAACAAGGGAAATAAAATACATCAATTATGAGGAAAAGCAAACATTGTAAGATAACACAACATATACAGAATTACTTCATCACATAGTCCTGAAAAGCAAACATTGTAAGATAACACAACATATACAGAATTACTTCATCACATAGTCCTGAAATTTGGCAGGAACAGATCTGACCCTGGAGGAGGACTCTCTCCGCGGAAAGTTTCCATCAGAGTGCACCACACCGCCCACCTTGGAGTTGGAAGGAGAAATACTGACCCCCAACCGCTTCCCAACACTCTCAACCATGGGTCCAGGAACGATAGAAACCATACTCTTACTCCAAACCCTTCCATCCTCCAACACCACTACAAAATCCCTCACAGCAGCCACCTTCCTGGGAGAATAAAACCGTGACTCCCCTTTACGGAGAAATCCAGGTTTCTTTATCCTCACCCAATCACCAACCTTCACCTTGCAGGAAGACAACACATCTGATCTGGTACCATAACTGTTCTGAAGCGAAGCCCTGACATCAGCTACTCTAGCTAAATCAGTAGCATCCACAACCTTCCTGGACATCCACTCCTTGTTCAACTTGGTACCAGCGACTCTCCCACGCAACAAGGTAAAAGGAGCAACACCAGTTGAAACATGCGGAGTAGTTCTTACAGCCCATAACATGTCGGCAACCGCTTGACGCCACTGCAAACCATTCACCAAAGCCAGTTGAAGATGCTCTTTGACAACACGGTTGAAACGCTCAACCAAACCGTTGCTGCGAGGATGATAGAGCGACATGCAAACGTGTTTGATACCAACTTCTTTGAAAAATGAAGACATCTCAGCAGAAACCAACTGCGTACCATTGTCCGAAACTATCTCCTCAGGAAAACCCTCCCTAGAGAAAACATCACGTAAAAATGAAATCACCACAGAAGAACTGATGGAATCAACAAATCTCACCTCAGGCCACTTGGTCATATAGTCAATTAATACCAAGATAAATTTGGGAGTCGAACCAACGAGACCGTAAGGTCCAGCGATGTCCAAAGCTAATTTGGACCAAGGAACACTCTTCACAACGATAGGTTGAACAGGCAGAGGACAAGTGACCTGTGACTTGTCACTGACCATACATTCACAACATTCACGAACAAAATGCTCAACATCTTTGTCCACGGACGGCCACCAAAAATCTTGCCTCACCCTGCGCTTCATGGAGCGAATGCCAGGATGGCCTTCATGAGCCAAACCAAGAATCTTTCCACGAATAGAAACAGGAACAACCAAAAGCCCACCCCGTCTCAAAATTCCATTAACAAGAGACAACTCATCCTTGACTCGCAAATAAGGAATAATAGCAGCAGGACAAACTTTTTCACACGGCCAAGGTTTAGAGAGAAGGTCAATAACAGACTGCATGTCCACATCAGAGGCAATCCCCTCCAACCACTCACACTCCGAAAGAGCACACCCCACAGAGTCACACAAGGAACCAACAGCACAAACTACTTCCAAGTCGTCACACACGACACTGTCGTCACCATCGGAAAGAGGTAGTCTGGATAAGTAATCAGCAACCAAATTCTTCGCCCCAGCCACATATTCAAGCTGATATTGGAATTCCTGCAATCTGAATTGCCACTTAGAGATCCTTGGAGTCGCCCTACCACCACCCTTGGTCGTGAATAGATCAATCAAGGGCTTATGGTCGGTCCTCAAGATGAATCTATTTCCCCACAAACATTTTTTGAAATGCAAAACTCCCCACCACATCGCTAGGGCCTCCTTTTCAATGGTAGAATAGGTCCCCTCAGCACCTCTCAAGGTTCTGGAGGCAAAAGCAATGGTTTCTTCACGACCATCACCCCTTTTCTGCATGAGGACAGCCCCCAAACCCACATTGCTAGCATCAGTGGAAAGAATGCACAAGTCATTTATGTTGAACAGCTTCAGAGGGCGAGCTTCAATAATCTCTTGCTTAATGACATTGAAGTTGCTCTCACAATCATTATCCCAGACAAACTTGACATTTTTCTTGAGCAGACCACGCATAGCAGCGGTTTTGGTAGAGAAATTCTTAACAAACTTGGAGTAATACTCCACCAAACCAAGATATGAACGTAATTGATCCTTATTCGTAGGAACAGGAGCATTTTGAATGGCGTCAATGATCTTGACTTTTGGTTCAACCCCATTTTGGGAAATGTGGTGACCAAGATAGTCTACTCCGTCTTGAAGAAATTTGCATTTATCCTCCCTCAAGGTTAACCCACTAGATCTTAGTATGCTGAGAACAAGTTTAACACGCTCATCATGTTCAAGTTCGGTTTTGCCATGAACCAGAATGTCATCCTGGAAAAAGACAACACCAGAAATGTTCTTGAACAGGTTGTTCATTAACCTCTGGAAAACAGCCGAGGCTGAAGCTAAACCAAACGGCATGCGGATGTAACGATAAGCACCCTCCGGGGTTACAAAAGAGGTAAGGTGTTTGGAATTAGGACACAACTCAATCTGATGATATGCAGATGATATATCGAGGGAGGTGAAAAATTTTGCACCTTCGAGGGTGGCTAACATCTCGTTGATGTTAGGGAGTGGTTGCCGGTCAATCCAAATATTGGCATTGAGATCACGCAGGTCAACACACATCCTCAAACACTTGTCAGATTTCCTCGCTAAAACTATGGGGGCAAGCCACTCTGAGCCTTCAATCGGCTCAATCACACCAGCAGCGCATAACCGCTTGTGATGCGGCGTCCTCTCATGTCCGTCTTGATCCGCGTCACTTCAGTCCTTCCTGTACGGCAGAGATCCCAACCAGAGCGTCCATAGCAACAGTCCGACCCACCAAAAGTCCAACCCTCTGTCCTCTGTTCCAGGACCCAATCCGGAACGGCGAACACCCGGAAGCACTACCTCCCGACCCCGGAAGTACCTCCCCCTCACGTGATCCGGATACTAGAAAGGCCGGAACCAGGAAACAGTCCAACGTCGGATTGAGCTTGTGGCAGGAGACCCCGACCGGAGCGGCGAAGGAGAAGGCGACAGAAGAGGAAGAAGACTGGTCCGAAGATTGGTGGAGTCCACCGGAGGTTGCTGGGGAGCGGCCGCAACTCAACTTGGAGAGTTGCGGCGGAGCGGGTGAGTGAAACGGAACCACCCTTGTAGCACATTAGGTGCAGTGTAAATAATTCCTTCTGTATAGATCAACCCCTTTAGGCTCACGTCGCCACCCGTAGCACTGTGTAAATATTGTGAAGCACTTATCCACTTTGTAAATAAACCTTCAAACCCTCACGTCCCACCACCCAACACCCCTACTGCTTCTCGATACCCAGCTTGTGTCTATACCTACCCCGACCCTACCTTCCCCTCCTCACTTTCGTCTTCATAACCCTCACAATCCCCGGTGTTGGTAACAGGGATCCGACGAAGAGAAGTCCGGCAGGACTAACGGCTCCTTTCTTTGTTTCTTTGTTTCCCCTCCCGGTACCTCCGAGGACATCCCCAAGACCGGAAAACCAGGAGAACCAGCTGGACACGTTACCGAACCCGGACCCTTCTTCCACCCGAGGAGCTGTGACTTTATTTTGTGGAACTTTGAAGCTTGATAAACAGCCTGTTTTGACCAGAAGTACAGAAATAAATCAAACATTGCCCACTATATACGGCCTCCGCGCTTGGTATTCCGGTCCGCCACACCCTCACGCACACAGTTGGTGTCAGAAGTGGGATCCGGAAGCATGGAGGCCGTCGTTCAGAAGATGGCCGAGTCCCAAGAGATGTTGGGAAAGCTGATGGAGCGTTTCTTGAAAACTGCCGAAGAAGACAGGGGACAACTGCACGACGTCCTCAAGGGTCAGGGGGATGCCCACGACCAGGCCATGGGTAAATTGACGGACGTCATCGGTCAACAGCAACAACGACCCATAACCTCCCTACCATCAGTGGTCCTACAAAAGTATGTTCCAGGAGAGGATCCGGACTATTTTTTACAAACTTCGAAAGGCTAGCCCAGGCCGCCTCATGGCCAGCAGACCGATGGGGACAATATTTGGGACCGCTACTGACCGGAGACCTCCAAGCTGCATATCAGCAAGCCAATATATAAGGCAACACGCCCTACGCTGATATCAAGAAGTGTATACTCGAGAGACTGGGTATAGATGATGAGACGTACAGGGTGAAACTGCGCCAAGCCAAGGAAGGGCCGCAGGAAACCCCTAGGGCCCTGTCCTTCCGCATTAAAGACCTCGCTAATCGTTGGTTACGCCCGGATACCTCCACCAAAGATGATATCCTTGCTAAAGTATATTTGGAACAATTCCTGGCATCCCTACATCCGGCCACTCAAAGATGGGTACGGCAGCATGCACGTCTCACCCTTGACAGCGCGGTGGAGATCGCGAGTGCATACAGTCGAGCCCAAGAAACACCCAGGGGCAGAGAAGAACATCCCCACCGGGCACATATAAACGCAGTCCGACCCCACCGACCCCCCCCTCCACGGAAAACGGATCCGCCTGTCCTGCTGCCAGCTCCGCTCTTGTACAGACCACCCAATCCGGGTCCACAGTGTTACAACTGCGGCGGCTACGGACACATAGCGCGTGTGTGTCCACAGAAAGACGAGCCCATGGAGGTAGGACTGGTACAGAACTATGTGTGTGCAACACCTGGAAAGACGCCTCCACCGTTCCGTTGTCCAGTATATGTGGACGGACATCCCCTCCTGGCTTTGGCTGACACGGGCTGTCGCCAGAGTGTTCTACGTCCCCAGGACCTACCAACTCCGCCGAGACCACCCACAGGCATGGTCGCCATACAGTGTGTACACGGAGACACCAAAAAGTACCCAACCACCCAGATACGAGTACGGCACCCGGCTGATCCCGGAACCAATCTTACAATGGGACTGATACCGAATCTTCCTGAACAAGTGATCTTAGGGAGTGACTATGCTGGCCTTCCTAAACTAGTACAAGACACTACAGACTCCCTGAACCAATGGTGGGAAGAAGCACCCTTTTCCAGGGAACAACCGGTGGCTGAAGATCCGATCAGAACACGGAAATCCCGTAACCAGAAGAGAAAAGAGAAGCGAAACCACACCACTGCCTACCCTGTGGTTCCTGATGTCCATCCCTGGCAAACGGACAGGGAATTCCGGGCGTCACAACAAGAAGATCCTATCCTACAAGAGGCCTGGGGAAGGGCCTTAGATCAGGAAGACCCCCTTCACGTAGGTCTCTATTTTTTTTTTAAAAACGGACTACTGTATAGGAAAGGGAATCCTAACCAACCACCCCAGTTATTGATCCCCGGACCCTTTAGAGAGAAGGTACTCTTCCTTGCACACAGCCATCTCCTAGGGGGTCACTTCAGCGATGAAAAAACCAGTCTGTCCATCCTGGAGAAATTTTATTGGCCGGGAGTACATCAACAGGTCAAACAATACTACAGAGAGTGCCCGGTATGTCAGAGGAATAGCAGATACCGACCTCCCAGGGCTCCCTTACTCCCTCTACCCCTCATTGACATCCCCTTCACCCGGGTGGGAATGGACATTATAGGCCCCCTACTTCCCTCTCGCAGTGGCTGCCGATACGCCCTGGTTCTGGTGGACTACACCACCCGCTTCCCTGAGGCGGTACCCTTACGTCAGCCCACGACACAGACCATAGCTAAAGCCCTCATCTCCATATTCTCGAGAGTAGGGTTCCCCAGGGAGATCCTTACGGATCAAGGCACCCCATTCGTTTCGTCCCTGATGAAACAAGTGTGCTCAAACCTGGGGATAAAGCAGATTCGCACTTCCGCCTACCACCCCCAGACGGATGGGCTGGTAGAGCGATACAACGCTACCCTTAAATTGACTCTGAAGAAAATGTTAGCCTTGGAGGCAAAGAGGTGGGAAGAGATGTTGCCGTTGGCCTTGTTTGCCATACGCTGCAAAACCCAGAGTAGCACAGGATATTCTCCATATGAATTGCTTTACAGTCGACCACCCCGCACCCTCCTTGATATGGCCCAAGAAGCGTGGGAGGCCGAACCTGACAGAACTCGACCCCTGCCTGAATATGTCGAAAACCTAAAAACCCATCTCTCACAACTGTGCGACATTGTCCGCCAGAATATGGAAAACGCCCAAGCCAGCCAGAAACGGCAATATGACAAAGGTACCAAGCCCCGCTCTTTTAGCAATGGAGATCTAGTTCTACTGATGAGACCGTCATCTGACCATAAACTATTGGGGCAATGGCAAGGACCCTATGTGATCCTTCGCCAAGTGACTCCTGTCACCTACGAGTTGGAACTCGACCCTACCCGGGGAACCACACAGGTGTACCATAATCAACCTTCTGAAAAAATGGGAGGGACCCCGACCCGTCCTATCCACCGCTGGTTTACCACCCTCTCTCTCATTTGAACCCTGTTTCGATCCCGAGATGACCAGAGAGCAGAGACAGAGCCTCCGAGAGGCATTACAACCCTTACAGAGAGTATTGTCCACCTCACCAGGTCACACGACCATCACAGAACACAGCATACAAACAGAACCCGGAAAGATTGTACGGCTACGACCCTACCGGGTCCCTGAAGCCCGCAGGAACGTGATAAGACAAGAAACCGAACAGATGCTGGGTATGGGGATTATTGAACCTTCCATCAGTGAATGGAATTCCCCCATAGTGTTAGTGCCTAAACCTGACGGGTCCGTCAGGTTTTGCATAGATTTCCGAGAGGTAAACAAAATTTCAACCTTCGACACCTATCCCCTTCCCCGGGTCGATGAGATGGTCGAAAGCATAGGGAAAGCCCGATACATATCCACATTGGACCTCTGCAAAGGCTACTGGCAGATCCCACTAAGAGCCCAGGACCGAAAGAAAACAGCCTTTTCCACCCCAGACGGCTTATTTCAATTTACGGTGTTACCATTTGGGCTGCACGGGGCGCCAGCCACCTTTCAAAGGGCGATGAACCATGTGTTAAGACCACATTCAGGGTATGCCGGGGCCTACCTCGACGATATTGTTATCTATAGCAATAGTTGGGCAGAACACCTCGATCATCTAGGTAAAGTTGTAGCATCATTGGGCACTTTTGGGTTCACCATCAACCCCGCAAAGACCACTCTAGCAGCCCAATCGGTGAAGTACCTGGGTTACCTCCTAGGTGAGGGTATGATACGTCCACAGGCCAAGAAAGTTGAAGCCATTCAGTCCATTCCATTCCCCCAGTCACGAAAGGACCTCCGGGCTTTCCTAGGCCTACTTGGTTATTACCGTAGGTTTATACCCAACTTTTCCCAAACTGCAGCCCCCCTCACTGACCTCTTAAAAAAGTCGGCCAAAACAGAAGCTATCCTAAAGAATCCCACTCCCATTTTACTGCTAGCCTTCTCTCGTCTCAAGACTGCTTTAGCCTCCAAACCTGTGTTGGTAAGTCCGGATTATTCACGGACCTTCCTCCTACAGACAGACGCCTCAGAACAGGGTCTAGGGGCAGTCCTCTCACAGAAAGACGAAAATGGGAATGAGAACCCTATATTGTACCTGAGCCGTAAACTGTATCCCCGCGAAACCAGTTATGCTGTCGTTGAGAAGGAAGCATTGGCCATTAAGTGGGCTGTGGAAAGTCTAAGGTATTACCTGGAAGGGAGAGAGTTTATCATCTATACTGACCATGCCCCTCTGGAGTGGATGGCCCGTAATAAAGGACATAATGACCGGGTCCTCCGGTGGTTCTTAGCCCTACAGCCATACAGATTTCGGACAGTCCACCGTAAAGGAACCGAACAAGGCAATGCCGATTTCCTCTCCCGATACCCCATGACCCAAACCCGTACTAGAAGGACAGCTAGGGGAAGGGGATGTGATGCGGCGTCCTCTCATGTCCGTCTTGATCCGCGTCACTTCAGTCCTCCCTGTACGGCAGAGATCCCAACCAGAGCGTCCATAGCAACAGTCCGACCCACCAAAAGTCCAACCCTCTGTCCTCTGTTCCAGGACCCAATCCGGAACGGCGAACACCCGGAAGCACTACCTCCCGACCCCGGAAGTACCTCCCCCTCACGTGATCCGGATACTAGAAAGGCCGGAACCAGGAAACAGTCCAACGTCGGATTGAGCTTGTGGCAGGAGACCCCGACCGGAGCGGCGAAGGAGAAGGCGACAGAAGAGGAAAAAGACTGGTCCGAAGATTGGTGGAGTCCACCGGAGGTTGCTGGGGAGCGGCCGCAACTCAACTTGGAGAGTTGCGGCGGAGCGGGTGAGTGAAAAGGAACCACCCTTGTAGCACATTAGGTGCAGTGTAAATAATTCCTTCTGTATAGATCAACCCCTTTAGGCTCACGTCGCCACCCGTAGCACTGTGTAAATATTGTGAAGCACTTATCCACTTTGTAAATAAACCTTCGAACCCTCACGTCCCACCACCCAACACCCCTACTGCTTCTCGATACCCAGCTTGTGTCTATACCTACCCCGACCCTACCTTCCACTCCTCACTTTCGTCTTCATAACCCTCCCAATCCCCGGTGTTGGTAACAGGGATCCGACGAAGAGAAGTCCGGCAGGACTAACGGCTCCTTTCTTTGTTTCTTTGTTTCCCCTCCCGGTACCTCTGAGGACATCCCCAAGACCGGAAAACCAGGAGAACCAGCTGGACACGTTACCGAACCCGGACCCTTCTTCCACCCGAGGAGCTGTGACTTTATTTTGTGGAACTTTGAAGCTTGATAAACACCCTGTTTTGACCAGAAGTACAGAAATAAATCAAACATTGCCCACTATATACGGCCTCCGCGCTTGGTATTCCGGTCCGCCACACCCCCACGCACACACCGCTCTAATTCTTTCTTTAACTCTGCACGTAAGCTCAAAGGCACCTTGCGCACCTTATGGGCAACGGGAATGGCACCCTCTTTTAAAATTATCCTGTGCTGGAAACCCTTGAGTTTGCCTAATTCCCCACTAAAAACTTCAGGAAACATGAGAGCCCACTTGGTGTTAGACACATGAGATACGGCAAGAGTCTTTGGTGATGCCAACATTGCAGAGTAATATTCACACAATTCATTGCGAGAAATTACCATGTTTGGATGGTTGGGATCTAAAACAATGTTCAAATCTCCCTGTTCATCCCACCCCAACAAATTAGTACCATCCTTAACTATGAACACAACACAAGTAATGTGATCACCATGAAACTCAAGTTTGACAGAACATTTCCCCAAAACCTCAACTCTCTTGCTATTATAAGCAAAAATCTTGATACTAGAAGATTCTAAAAGTACATTAGAAAGTTTGCTAAAGTCAGTGAAATTCAACAAAGTAAAAGGAGAACCAGAATCAGCAAGGAATTTGCAGACAACGCTATTTACAGTTATTAAACAAGAAGGAGATTTTCTTTTCCGAAGACCAGACAAAGCGGACAGTTCTACCACTCCGGCCTCGTGCAAAGTAGAAGACAGCATCAGTAGTTCATAACATTCCTCATCAGATTCTTCTGAGATATGCTTCACAGAGGGAACGGGCTTGTTTGTGGAAGCAGCTCTGCACATGCGGGAATAGTGACCTTTGTTCCCGCACTTGTAGCAGGTTTGATTGAGAGCAAAACAAAATTTAGCAGAACCTAAATGTGAGCTACTGCCACAACGAAAACATATTAATTCCTTTTGCACAGGTCTGTTTCTGGAAGAAAAGTTAGATGGGACAGAACGAGGAACACTAGGCAAAATAGGTGCTTTCGATTTGAAAGGAGGTTTAGAATTCAATAGTTTGACTTCAGTAGAAGTCGTTGGTGAGGAAGATGAATTCATTTCTTTGACGCAAAATTGAGAATGTTCAATACTTTTGGCTAAACTGAGAGCAGTCTCTAAATCAGGATCATCCGAAGCAAGAAGTTTCTCTTGAATTTTCTTGTTGGAAGTCCTCTCAATAAGTTGATCACGTATGATCTCATCTCTGAATTCCCTGTAGTTGTAGTTGATAGCCAAAATGCGAAGAGCTGCCACAAAATCATCAATTGATTCGCCAGGGGTTTGGGCACGTTGAAGAAATTTATGGCGTTCGAGAACGACATTTCTCTTGGGAGAGAACCTCTTGTCAAGAGTTTTGATCAAAGTAGCATAATCGTCAATGAGAAGTGATTCTCCAGCATCACCACCACTAACTGTAATGCTGACAACTTCAAGAGTCAACGTTTTTAATATGTTCCTCCCTTCATTGCCTAGGTTATAGATAAGTAGGGCTTTTTTCTTTTTGCCAGTAAAGGTATCGCCATCGATAGCTTCTAAATACGCTTCAAAGGTGTCTTTCCATTGCTCCCACGGAATGGGGGGAGTACCAGCTGTCTGTAGGATAGGAGGAGGAGCCAAAATATGATCCATAGCGTGGGTGAGTTGCTGCCACAGTACACACAACAAAATAATTCGAAAACTTTCCAAATTTCGAATTGTTCACATAAATATGTTACGTTTAGCAATGATACATTTAACAACGTATAATATACAGTACTGCTCGGTGGGCCAAAAACGTTGCACTAGTGAATAGCGTTGAGCTCACTGAGTAAGGAAGTGCATTGCTGTGCACATCAGCGTAGAATCAAGGATTTGAAAAGATTAAAAGATGAGCTGTGCGCATCAGCGATAAAACGTAAGTACGACTAGCTGTGCGCTTGAGATCTGCCAAGTTAAGCTGTGCGCATCAGCGGAGAATTCGTTGCGAGGCTTGCTTACTGTTGCTAGGATGCAAGTAAGGCCTAAGATGGCCGCCACACGCAACGTCAATTGTCCCGCAGGCGTCGTCAGGCAGGTCAGGCACGATCGCGTGGTAACGCGAGAGTGGTGCAGGGCTAGGACGCGCAGGGAAAACGAAAAGAGTACCTTAATTCATCCGTCGGGAAGGATCGAGGAAGTTGACGGGCCAACTGGATACCATATGAAGCTTAGGGAATGAGAATGAGCGCGGGGATGGCGCTTTCCTCAAGGAGATGTCGATTCCAAATTCCGACGGAAACAGGGGTGCGGAGGTCTTCCTCGGAGTTGGGGAGGCTGGGAACTGGAACCAATCGTCGCCACTGAAGAGAAGTAGAGTCCACACAGCAGGTAAGTGGAACTACGACTTTATTCCACGTCCAGTCACAGCAACTCCCCGGCAGCAACTGCCAAGGAAAGAATCAAACAAGTGTTCCACGCAGGGAACATTCTACATAGAATGCGAGGAGAGGGAGAAGTCCCAACACATAGCTAATGAACCTTTGAAAGAGCGGCCTGTGCAACCAAGGGTGTGGAGTCCCAACTTAGCATGTGGGCGAGTGAGAGCCAGGGAGCGAGGCGCTCAGGCGCAGAATCAGAATAAAATTACTTTTACTGATTTCAGTCAAGATTTATTTGTGACACCACCGCGGCCGCCCTAAGACTTTCGGACGGACTTTTGTTATTTTCAGGACCCCGTCCCCGATCCATCCAGCATCAGTACTGGATTTTCTGTTAGCAAGCAAGCGTAGTAACCAATCTCCCATTCATTCCCATACAGTCAGGTGCATTTATAAACTGAACTGTCCCTGTTGGACTTGTAATGAGAGGGTAGGGAATGTGCCGCTTGCTTGCCTTTTAGGCAAGGCAAGGTTACTTATGTCAGAGCATGTCCGGCCGGCGCCGTTTACCCAATACCGACCCATTTGTTCACTGAGTGAGACCAGTGCAGACGACCAGTTTAAGCCCCTTTCAACATTTGCCAGGGTAGCGACCTCAAAAGCATAAATTCTGGTTGGGCGAAAGCCTCCCTCCCGCCCTGCTCCCCAGATGAGCTTCGTCCAGTGCTAAGCCAAGCCTCCTGGGAGATTCCATGGCGAAGTTGTGATCCCCGTTTGCCACCACAAACACAGAGGTTATGTTTTAAGACTGCGCGTGCCCTTTGTTACTCGTTTATTTCGTCAGGGTCCATTACACTTTAAGCATAAATTCAATAAAGAAGCAGCCTATAAACAGATTGATCATTACAACAGTTTCACAATTTACTCTCACTTTCCGAGGGTAATTTAGCAGCGTGTGCAACACTAAATATTAAAGAGTGCGTCGCCGTTGGTCAGGCGGGGTGCATGTAACTAACTTAACTTACACACACTGAGTTACCTGCTGTGTGGTGGGCACGGCCGGCCGTCGGGGGCTAGGTGGACCGAGGCCCACACTAGCTGCACGCACGGTCTTTCTCTTTAATAACTGATATTTGGCCTTGAGCTGCAGCTGATTACTACTATAACCAGACACAGTAACTTACGGGCTGATGATCGATGTCCTCAACGCAACTCCTCGGTCATCGGGGTCGGGCTGACTTAAACGCGATGATGACTCTTGGGCCGGTGAGCTTAGCTGCTGCGCGCTGCGGTGGTTATGCTGGGGCGTGGCAACGCGAAACAAAATCTGCGCTCATTGCCGCGCGCACAGCCCCTACCCCAGTATAACTGAAATAAATTATCCAGCCCATTTCAGTGTCCTCCTGCCTGCGGCCCGCCCACAGGCAAGTGGCTAAGACCGCCGCGGCGTGCAGCGCGGTGCCGCCATCAGGAAAACAGTTGTACATTTAAATCATGTATTTAGGATAGGAATAATGAATTTCCTCAGGGTTCAGGGCAGCAGTCTAAGTCCCAAAGCAACACGTTTTCACCGCCGACACTGTGGGAGATGTGAAAAGCACGCAGCGGCTGCACGAGAGTACAGCAGTAAGTTAACATTGAAATAAATGTGACTTACGCAGCAGATGTGTGCTGTAGACTGTAGACCCGGCCCTGTCAAATAAGTACCGGTGCTAAGCACCGGAAAGCACCGGCACAAATTAAGCCCATCAAGCACAGGAAATACATGCCTACTAAGAAACACTTGGCTTCGGGTCCAAGGGTTCCTTTGCTATCAGTCCACTCTCTCAAACTCAGTTGCCTTATGCAGCACCTTTAGTACTACAGCTGCTTCCAGGCCTCCTCCCTGTCACGCTGGTTCTCTCTCTTCCTACAATGTAGGATACAGAGTTGATATACATAATACCCTACCAAGTGTCTTTTCAGACACTGAAAGCCTCAACCTTATTAAATACAGCATTACTCCTCCACCCCTATGATTTATAGTCATATTGCGGTCCTTGTTGTTCAGAAATAAAGACTTGATAATAATTATGTGTTTCTTGGAAGACTGAGGACGTTATCCTGACAATAAATGCGTACATTAAATAAAGGTATACTTATCTACACTAATCGTAGGTTGAGACATTTTGCAATGATTAATGATACACAATATAAGTTTGAGACTCTTACATTGATTCAGCACAAGTATTGTCAATTAAATGAACCTATAAGAAACAGGTATAGGAAATATCCCCTTGTTAGGATTTCTCTTTTAGCAGAGTTAATATTTTTTCACTAGAAGTTAGGAGACGGAATTAATTTTTAAGATTCAAAACCTCTGTTTTTAATGAGATAAATTAACAAAAGGAAACTGTTCCGTTTAATAGAACTAGTATCTCTACTCTACAGAGTTAGTGGATGTTTAGGGATCGAGCAAAATATATTATTGTTTAAGTCAATTGCTTTATGGAGAAATATTAAATATGAATGGCTATATATTTACCACAGACAAATCCTGTGACATAACCTTTAGTGTCATATTGTACTGAGAAAATAATTAAATGAAATGTGCACAGGTTTAAAAGAATATCATTTAAGTGATCAATATAATCGTGTGGAAATGTACTATGAATGTATTGCAAATGCTACTTACCAGTATGCATCTGTTCTTGGCATGTAGGGCTGCTGACATTCATATCTGTGCATAGTCCGCCACCTAGTGTTGGGTCCGGATGATTGCACATTGTTGTCCTGGAAGAGTCTTTGAAGTATCACGAGATAGGTGGCTCCTCCCCTGGACTACAGTGCGCATGGGCATCGCCTCCATCCCCAGATTGTTTTTAGCCATTGGCAGAGATGGAGTGAAGAAAGTGAGTGATGACCATGCTATGAGCATATGTGTGTATATGAATACATACTGCAGCTGCTACAGGCGCCGGGGAGGAGGGTGGGCGATATGAATGTCAGCAGCCCTACATGCCAAGAACAGATGCATACTGGTAAGTAGCATTTGCAGTTCGAGGCATGTGGGCTGCTGAATTCATATCTGTGCATAGAATACATAGCAGTCCCTCCATTAGCGGCGGCCGCCCGTGCCAGCTGCAGCAGTCTGAAAAAGCGTTTTTAGAACAGCCTGACCAACAGCTGCCTGCTGTTTGGAATGCACGTCTACACAGTAGTGCTTAGTGAAAGTATGAGTGGTAGACCAAGTGGCTGCTCTACAGATGTCTTCTAAGGGAATGTTACCTAAGAAAGCCATAGAGGCCCCTAACTTCCTAGTGGAGTGGGCCCTCGGTGGGATAGTGAGAGTGCGCTTAGCTTTAGCGTAACAGATCTGAATGCACTTCACTATCCATCTAGCGATTCCTGCTTTGGAGATTGCATTTCCCTTGTGTTGTGTGGCAAAAGCAACAAAAAGTTGTTTGGTTTTGCGGAAATCTTTTGTCCTGTCCACATAGTACATCAAGGCCCTCTTCACATCAAGGGTGTGGAGCATACGCTCCGCCAGCATCTCTGGGTCTTGGAAAACACCGGCAATTCAATTGTTTGGTTTATGTGAAACTGTGAGACCACTTTGGGTAAGAACTTAGGGTTAGTGCGGAGCACCACCCTGTTGGCATGTACCTGGAAGAAAGGTTCTTGGATGGTGAGCGCCTGCAGTTCGCTAACCCTCCGTAGCGATGTGATTGCTACTAAGAACGCAACCTTCCAAGTTAGAAACTGGAGCTCACAAGAGTGCAGTGGCTCAAAGGGAGGACCCATCAGCCTTGTAAGAACCACATTGAGGTTCCATTCTGGAGCTGGTGGAGTCCTTGGTGGAATGACCCTTTTGAGTCCTTCCAGAAAAGCCTTGATAGCAGGGACCTTAAAGAGTGACAGGTGCTGCCTATTCTGGAGGTATGCTGCCATAGCCGACAGGTGAATGCGGATGGAAGAGTAAGCTAGGTTACTACGATACAGGTGAAAGAGGTAACATATGATGTTTTGAATGGAAGCGTCTAGCGGGTCAATGTTGTGGTCCGCGCAATAGACGACAAACCTCTTCCATTTAGCCGCATAACAAGCTCTAGTAGTGGGCTTCCTTGCCTCCCGAATGATGTCCATGCAATCGGGAGGAAGATTGAGGTAGCCAAACTCTAGGACTTCAGGAGCCAGATCGCCAGGTTGAGCTGTTGCGGATCTGGGTGCTGAATGTCGCCATGGCTCTGCGTCAGAAGGCTGGGAGTGAGATGAAGCCTTTGATGCGGTACCACGGAAAGTTCCAAAAACGTGGTGTACCATGGTTGGCGAGCCCACGTCGGAGCAACCAGGATGAGCGTCATCGAGTGTTGCCTGAGCTTGCGTGCCACCAGCGGTATCAGAGGTGCTGGGGGAAAAGCGTACGCAAATCTGCCTGACCAGTTCATCCACATCGCATTGCCCTGTGATTGGGGGTGTGGGAATCTGGCGGCGAAGCTTTGGCATTTTGCGTTCTCCTTTGTGGCGAACAGGTCTATCTCTGGATGACCCCACCTTTGGAAGTACGGTTGGAGAACGGATGGATGTATCTCCCACTCGTGCATCTGATGGCTGTGCCTGCTGAGCAGATCCGCCATTTGATTGTCCTTGCCCGGGAGATGCTCTGCCATGAGGAAGATGTTCCTCTGAATGGCCCACTTCCACATGCTCTGAGCCAGATGAGACCGCTGTGGAGAGTGTGTACCTCCCTGCTTCTGGATGTAGTACATGGCCGTCATGTTGTCCGTCCGGATCAACACGACCTTGTTGCACAGATGTACTTTGAACGCCTTTAAGGCCATGAAGATTGCCATCAGTTCCAACACATTGATGTGCATCTTCCTTTGCTGAAGTGTCCATAGTCCCTGCACAGTGTAGTGGAGTACATGCGCTCCCCATCCCTGGAGAGAGGCGTCCGTCGTCAGGATGATCTGCGGGACAGGCTCTTGGAATGGTCGGCCCTTGCAAAGGTTTTGTGGATTCCACCAATGCAGAGAGTTGTATGCCCGACCGCTCACCAACACTAGGTCTGTCAGTTGCCCAAGAGCCTGAGTCCACTGACGTGCCAGGCACTCCTGAAGCGGACGCATATGTAGTCTCGCGTGCGGGACAATGGAGATGCAGGAGGCCATCATGCCTATCAACTGCATGAACACCCTCGCTGGAAGCGAGTGTTGGGGTCTGAATCGTTGGATCAGCACCTGGATACTGGCGATTCTCACTGAACTCGGCTGCGCAGTGGCTGCCAGAGTGTCGATTGTCGCGCCCAGATACTGTCGCACGTGGGCGGGCTGGAGATGGGACTTTGGGTAGTTCAGAGAGAATCCCAGATCGTGCAGGAGGTGAATGGTGCGGGACACGTGGTCCACGCACTGCTGTTCCGTCTTTGCCTGAATAAGCCAGTCGTCTAGGTATGGAAAGACATGGACGTGCTGGCGACGGAGATGCGCCGCCACAGTCGCTAGGCATTTTGTAAATACTCTCGGTGCCGTGGTGACCCCGAACGGCAGGACTCTGAACTGGTAATGCTGGTCCAAGATTGTGAATCTGAGATACTTTCTGTGGGAAGGATGCAGGGGAATATGAAAATAGGCATCCTTTAGATCCAGCGTTGCTAGGAAGTCCCCCTGTTGAAGCAGGGGAAGCACCTGCTGCAATGTGAGCATATGGAAGTGCTCCGAATTGATGTACCAGTTCAGGGGCCTGAGGTCCAGGATCGGCCTGAGTGATCCGTCCTTCTTGGGGATCAGAAAATATAGGGAGTAAACCCCCTTTCCCCGTTCTTGCAATGGAACGAGCTCTATTGCCCCTTTTTGCAGCATGACCAGAACTTCCTGCTGCAACAAGGTCAAGTGCTCGTTGGACATAGCACGGCTTCTTGGCGGTATGTCCGGTGGAATGGACGTAAGTTCTAGACAGTACCCGTACTGGATAAGAGATCTCACCCACCTGTCCGTGGTGATGGACCTCCACGCCGACAGGAACTGCTGGAGTCTCCCCCCGACAGGTGTCGTGTGATCGGGGGGAAGTGACAAGACGTCACTGCTTGTTGGTGGCGGTGGACCTGGATGCATTGTTTCCACGTCCCCTGCCTTTGATATTATTGCCTCTGTAGCCACCCCTGCCCTTGTTGTTGTTGTACGAGGACTGGGTGTTACCCTTGTAGTATTGAGTGGACTGGGATGCCTGCCCCCTCGAGGTGCCTCTTGAATTGGAGCGGCGAAAGGAACCACCTCGAAACTGCTGACTTTGTAAAGCCCCCATAGACTTGGCAGTTTCGGTATCTTTTTTCATCTTTTCTAGGGAGGCATCCACCTCAGGTCCGAACAGGTGGTCAGGATTCCCTGTTTGACCCAATATCGTGGTTTGTATGTCGGGTTTAAACCCCGAAATGCGAAGCCAGGCATGGCGTCTAAGTAACACACTTGTATTGATAGCCCTGGAGGCAGTGTCTGCTACATCTAGGGCACACTTGATGGATGCATTTGTAATGAGTTTACCCTCCTGAATGAGCATCTCCCCCGCCTCCTTGTATTGGTCAGGCAAGTGTTGCAGGATGGCCTCTAATGTGTCATAATGGGCCCTATCATAACGTGCAAGCAGGGCTTTAGTGTTAGAGATCCTCCAGATGTTCGCTGCCTGAGCAGCAATGCGTTTGCCTGATGCCTCAAAGATCTTGGACTCTTTGTCTGGGGGAGGAGCGTCACCAGTAGTCTGCGAATTCGCCCTCTTTCGAGCGTTGGAAACCACCAGGGAGTCCAATGGCAAGTGTCCCTTAATATACGTGGGATCCGTGGGCGCCGCTTTATATTTCCTGTTGATGCGAGGATTGACCACCCGCGCCCGGGTGGGCTCTTTGAATACCTCCTGCGCATGCTTCAGCACCCCTTTAACGGAGGAACAAAGAGAATTGCCAGTGCTGATGTGAATACAATTTAAACAGCTAATGCCAACACCTGAACTGAAAAAATCAAAACAGGGTGTACTATTCAATAGTTTTTTATTTTAAACAAAATTTTTTAAACAAGCGAACGGTTTTCCAAAATTCATTTACATAAGAGTGTATTTACAAAACGGACACATGAAACTAAGGAAGTGATTTGGGCACCATCAATCGATCAACATTTCAGGCATATCACATCCATTCAAGACACATTCATACCATTCAGGGGCAGGGGGGATTTATACAACACAGTTAAAATTATGTACACTACGATATACTACACGATCGGACAAAGGGCCACTGTCTGCGAGGGCCTTTTTACAACGACAGATGACAAAGCAATTTGTTGTATCTTGTACAATCCTATACAACTAAACAAATGAAAAAACTTCGTAATAATTAGCACAGTATTGTACTAGCGACCAAGAAAAAATAAATCTACTCTTGTCGCACTCGCAGACACGTAGTGGCTGTGGGCCTACGCGTTTCGAATCCCATTGGTTTGGGAGGGATTCTCCTCAGGGCCTTTTGTAGTATCTAAACAAAGAAAGGGAAACAAACCATACAACAGAAAGAAACCAAGTTACAAGTCGAAAACAAGTGTGGAAAGTACAAGAAAACATTGCATGAGAATTTACATCACACCTCAAGCAGAGAGATCTCCTGTGTCTGTATATTCTTACCAAAGGGGACTACATCACTTTTTAGACTATATCCGGTGAAGATGACGGGGCCTAGAAATCTAAAATGAAAATAGGAGCATTTAGATTCACGATATGTTGCTCAAAAGTGTCGAGTAAACGAAACAACTCTGCCATTCTACTTGCCTGGTGTCCTGGCATGCAGAGCCGGAGAAGTGGAAAAAGGGAATTCCTTCAGTTTACAAGCCTGGTCTTGGGTTACAAAGTGGATATATCTACCGTTCTAAACAAGAGAGAGAACGGACGTTTAGACAACTATACTTTGCTATCTATCTTAATAGCCGGGGATGGTCAAACTGAGGTTACCTGCACCAATCCAACGCAGCGCGTACATAGAGAATTACTAAATTCTTCACAACGGGGGGACACTCCGAGTTTCCGAGAGGGCTGGAAAATCCTATGTCAGAGGGGATAAGACAAACGGGTGTAAACAAGCACAAAAAGGAGTGCCCTGGTTTGAAGCATTATAAAAAGCATCAAGAGCTTACCGCCTAGAAATTTATCGGGCTTTGACTAACGGTAATTCCAACACGTCAAAAGGAGGTTGAACCCAGGTCTGATCTGAAAAAGGAAGCCAAGGTTATAGGAGGCTTTACTATCCTCATCGAGCGAAGCAACGCGAGAGGAGGTCAATTCTACTTACTGGTGCGGTCAACCGGCAGCCGCCGGTCTGCTGGCGTGGTAAGGGGTACTACTTTCTGGCGCATGCGTCTCACAAGCCAACGGTAGTGGCTTTCCTCGATTATATAGAAAGATGACGCGCGCTTAAGGAGGTGGGACAGAAACCCGGGATGGATTCCAGGCCTGACTTCAAGGATGGTAGAAAACGGAAGGAACAATTATCATAATTTAAAAATTTCACTTAATTCATTCAAGCCGGATGTAGTGGTATCGAATTTTAGAATTAAGTGAGCTTCTCTTTTGGACAACTGTGAATCCATGTCTCCACCTCGAGGATCTTTAAGATAGATAGCAAAGTATAGTTGTCTAAACGTCCGTTCTCTCTCTTGTTTAGAACGGTAGATATATCCACTTTGTAACCCAAGACCAGGCTTGTAAACTGAAGGAATTCCCTTTTTCCACTTCTCCGGCTCTGCATGCCAGGACACCAGGCAAGTAGAATGGCAGAGTTGTTTCGTTTACTCGACACTTTTGAGCAACATATCGTGAATCTAAATGCTCCTATTTTCATTTTAGATTTCTAGGCCCCGTCATCTTCACCGGATATAGTCTAAAAAGTGATGTAGTCCCCTTTGGTAAGAATATACAGACACAGGAGATCTCTCTGCTTGAGGTGTGATGTAAATTCTCATGCAATGTTTTCTTGTACTTTCCACACTTGTTTTCGACTTGTAACTTGGTTTCTTTCTGTTGTATGGTTTGTTTCCCTTTCTTTGTTTAGATACTACAAAAGGCCCTGAGGAGAATCCCTCCCAAACCAATGGGATTCGAAACGCGTAGGCCCACAGCCACTACGTGTCTGCGAGTGCGACAAGAGTAGATTTATTTTTTCTTGGTCGCTAGTACAATACTGTGCTAATTATTACGAAGTTTTTTCATTTGTTTAGTTGTATAGGATTGTACAAGATACAACAAATTGCTTTGTCATCTGTCGTTGTAAAAAGGCCCTCGCAGACAGTGGCCCTTTGTCCGATCGTGTAGTATATCGTAGTGTACATAATTTTAACTGTGTTGTATAAATCCCCCCTGCCCCTGAATGGTATGAATGTGTCTTGAATGGATGTGATATGCCTGAAATGTTGATCGATTGATGGTGCCCAAATCACTTCCTTAGTTTCATGTGTCCGTTTTGTAAATACACTCTTATGTAAATGAATTTTGGAAAACCGTTCGCTTGTTTAAAAAATTTTGTTTAAAATAAAAAACTATTGAATAGTACACCCTGTTTTGATTTTTTCAGTTCAGGTGTTGGCATTAGCTGTTTAAATTGTATTCACATCAGCACTGGCAATTCTCTTTGTTCCTCCGTTAGTTTGGCTCAGCCTTGCTGATCAGAGCCCCCCCGTAGTTGTTATACACTGATCATTAGCCGGCGCCTGCCGGCGAGGTCTTTTCTTGCTTAAATTTTGAAGCGTAGGTTAATTGTGTTGACCCGACTGTTGTTATTTATTAATGTGTATGTAGTTGTATATTTTGTGTTTTGTAACTGTATATATTTCTTTATTTATATTGCTTTTTTCAAGTGATGGCAGACAAGGACACCTTTGCCTACTCCGAAGACCACATTAAGAACTTGCTTAGAGATCCTCCTGTGTTTGCTTCCGTAACCCTTAGTGAGACTGCCACATCGTCCAACGAGGCTGAAAAATTGCTTCGTCTTAAAAAGAAACAAATCCGAACGGACCTACACGGCCACTTCCTGTTACAACATCTCAGAGAAGGTACGATCCCAGGTGGGTTACAAATAAAAAACATACCAGTCATTTTTACGGAAGACCCGATTTTTAAGAAAGGCTTTTCTCTGATAGAGACAAAGTGCAGTAGAGACCTTATGGTCCTGACTGTTGAGACGGCAGTCAGAATCTCTAAAGAGGAACTTGCGGAAATTGCAAAATTAGAAGCCGAAATCAACACGAACCCTACCATAGCTGACGCTAAGGCACTACTAGAAAAGGTAGCAAAGGAAATTGAAGAATTTAAAGATTATACAGTGACTCAAAAAAGTAATCAATTTGAAAAAGATAAAAAATCATTCTCACTGGAAAATACTTATCCTTACTTGAAGGCAGACTTTTATTCCAACACTGAGTCACGCCGTTTCCTTTCGGATAATCAAGGTAGATCGAGGAAACAGTTTATTTCTTTTTCCGACACCTCGTCATCTGGAACAGATAGTGACGTTGGTGGCAATTATAATCGTTCCAATAGAAATTGGAACAATTGGAACCCTAACCAGCAGCTACAGAATCAATCTTCTAACCCACATTTTTTAGGAAGAGGCCAGACGCGCCCCAGAGCCAGAGTACGATACACTGTGCCCTGGGAGATGAAAACGAGACGTCAGCATTACAAGAACTAAGGATTTCACCTATCTTTAATCTTTCTAAAAGAATCCTCGCACCTGAAGAGGAAGGCATTCTATCTAAGGGTTTATCATTCGTTCCATCTAAAAGAACCGATTTCATAAAGATGAAATCTGAGTTCATTGAATTCTGCAGAAAACTCCGCCTTCAACTGTTCTTTAAAGACACCCCGATCCAGAATCATACGGAAGTGACCGGCCTTAGAAATAAGTCCACATTTTGTCCACCTTCAAGTAAAACACCGAAAGAACTTCTCACCTTTGAAAAGAGTGTTCTTTCAGCTATTTCGGCTATGGAAAAGCAAAGAAAATTTGTGAAATTTAACACTACTAAGGGTCAAATGTCCGCATTGAATACTCTGAAGAATGATGCGACTGTAGTAGTTAAACAAGCCGACAAGGGCGGTGCTATAGTTATTTGGGACATCAATGACTACACCGCCGAAATAATGAAACAACTGAATGACCCCACATGTTATCGTAAAATAGAAAAGGATCCCACCACCGATCTAAAAAATGAGCTCTTCTCTATAATACAAGAAGGGTTCGAACAAGGCTTTGTCGGACCGAAAGAGCTGGAATTTCTTAAAACTAAACACCCTAAAATTCCAGCGTTCTACGTATTACCCAAAATACATAAAGATGCAAACCGTCCGCCAGGCAGGCCCATCGTGGCAGGTTGCGGTTCTCTGCTCGAGCCCATCTCGAAATACGTAGACTGTTTCTTGAAGGAATTTATGTGCCAGGTCAAATCCTACCTGCAGGACACCACAGACTTTATTAACAAATTGTCTAATATCGAGTTCTGTGACCACCGTGACATTTTAGTCACCCTTGATGTGACATCTTTGTACACACAAATTCCTCAAGATGAGGCAATATCTGTTCTGTCCCATTTTTTGGAACAAAGACAACGTCCAATGCGAGTACCGACCAAATTCATACTTGATCTCGCCACTTTTGCTCTGAGAAAAAACTACTTCAGTTTCAATGGAGAGTTTTTCTTTCAGGTAAAAGGGGTGGCTATGGGCTGCCCTTTTGCGCCCGAATTAGCGGTACTTTTCATGTCCCTGTACGAGGATACCTTTATACACGACAACAATCCCTTCATTCAATATATCGGAACATGGCTCCGATATATTGACGATGTGTTCATGATATGGACAGGTGATACGAACACTCTATCCCTGTTCCATCAGTGGCTTAACTCTAGGACTACTGACATCAAATTCAGCCTTACGCAGTCCAGGAGTAAAATCTCTTTCCTAGATGTAGAAGTTTTTTCGAGAGAAGGTAAATTAGCTACTACGCTGTTTACCAAACCCACGGACCGCAATAAAGCCCTGATGTTTAACAGCAATCATCCGCGCAGCCTTAGGGAGAATCTCCCTTACGGGCAGTTTCTGCGGGTCCGCCGAAACTGCACGTACACAGAGGATTTCCATCTACACTCAGAGAAATTAATATCAAAACTGTGCGATAGGGGGTATCCTAAAAAGTTAGTAACAAACTGCAAAAAGCGAGCCCAGTGGACCCCCCGGGAAGTACTTCTAGAACGCAAGGAGAAAACCAAACTGAAACGACAGGTTTGCGTCACCACGTTTTGCCCCAACGCCAATCAACTTAAGAAAATCATTAATCAGAATTGGCATTTGGTGAGCAAACTAGATGACAATCTTGTAGAGCCACCCATGTTTGCGTTCAAAAAGGAAAATAATATAGCCAACCACATCGTCCGTGCGGCATTGCCTACACCAAGACCGCCCACACTGAGACAAATGATGGGAATGCCACCCGTGACGGGCCATCACAGGTGTGGCGGTTGCTTATGTTGTGCCTCCACAGTAGAAGGGTCCCTTTTCCAACACAATGGAATATCGTGGAGACACGACTCTTTTAGCAACTGTAAAAGTAAATATGTCGTGTATGGCATATTATGCCCCTGCCTATTGTTGTACATAGGCAAGACCAGCCAAGAAGTGCGGCAACGCATTTCACAGCATAAATCCAGACTGAGACATAAAACAGAGAACGCACCACTGGTGCAACATTGGACACAACATCAACATAACATCAGTGACCTCAAATGGACGGTGATATCACGGATCGAAAAAGATCCTCGAGGTGGAGACATGGATTCACAGTTGTCCAAAAGAGAAGCTCACTTAATTCTAAAATTCGATACCACTACATCCGGCTTGAATGAATTAAGTGAAATTTTTAAATTATGATAATTGTTCCTTCCGTTTTCTACCATCCTTGAAGTCAGGCCTGGAATCCATCCCGGGTTTCTGTCCCACCTCCTTAAGCGCGCGTCATCTTTCTATATAATCGAGGAAAGCCACTACCGTTGGCTTGTGAGACGCATGCGCCAGAAAGTAGTACCCCTTACCACGCCAGCAGACCGGCGGCTGCCGGTTGACCGCACCAGTAAGTAGAATTGACCTCCTCTCGCGTTGCTTCGCTCGATGAGGATAGTAAAGCCTCCTATAACCTTGGCTTCCTTTTTCAGATCAGACCTGGGTTCAACCTCCTTTTGACGTGTTGGAATTACCGTTAGTCGAAGCCCGATAAATTTCTAGGCGGTAAGCTCTTGATGCTTTTTATAATGCTTCAAACCAGGGCACTCCTTTTTGTGCTTGTTTACACCCGTTTGTCTTATCCCCTCTGACATAGGATTTTCCAGCCCTCTCGGAAACTCGGAGTGTCCCCCCGTTGTGAAGAATTTAGTAATTCTCTATGTACGCGCTGCGTTGGATTGGTGCAGGTAACCTCAGTTTGACCATCCCCGGCTATTAAGATAGATAGCAAAGTATAGTTGTCTAAACGTCCGTTCTCTCTCTTGTTTAGAACGGTAGATATATCCACTTTGTAACCCAAGACCAGGCTTGTAAACTGAAGGAATTCCCTTTTTCCACTTCTCCGGCTCTGCATGCCAGGACACCAGGCAAGTAGAATGGCAGAGTTGTTTCGTTTACTCGACACTTTTGAGCAACATATCGTGAATCTAAATGCTCCTATTTTCATTTTAGATTTCTAGGCCCCGTCATCTTCACCGGATATAGTCTAAAAAGTGATGTAGTCCCCTTTGGTAAGAATATACAGACACAGGAGATCTCTCTGCTTGAGGTGTGATGTAAATTCTCATGCAATGTTTTCTTGTACTTTCCACACTTGTTTTCGACTTGTAACTTGGTTTCTTTCTGTTGTATGGTTTGTTTCCCTTTCTTTGTTTAGATACTACAAAAGGCCCTGAGGAGAATCCCTCCCAAACCAATGGGATTCGAAACGCGTAGGCCCACAGCCACTACGTGTCTGCGAGTGCGACAAGAGTAGATTTATTTTTTCTTGGTCGCTAGTACAATACTGTGCTAATTATTACGAAGTTTTTTCATTTGTTTAGTTGTATAGGATTGTACAAGATACAACAAATTGCTTTGTCATCTGTCGTTGTAAAAAGGCCCTCGCAGACAGTGGCCCTTTGTCCGATCGTGTAGTATATCGTAGTGTACATAATTTTAACTGTGTTGTATAAATCCCCCCTGCCCCTGAATGGTATGAATGTGTCTTGAATGGATGTGATATGCCTGAAATGTTGATCGATTGATGGTGCCCAAATCACTTCCTTAGTTTCATGTGTCCGTTTTGTAAATACACTCTTATGTAAATGAATTTTGGAAAACCGTTCGCTTGTTTAAAAAATTTTGTTTAAAATAAAAAACTATTGAATAGTACACCCTGTTTTGATTTTTTCAGTTCAGGTGTTGGCATTAGCTGTTTAAATTGTATTCACATCAGCACTGGCAATTCTCTTTGTTCCTCCGTTAGTTTGGCTCAGCCTTGCTGATCAGAGCCCCCCCGTAGTTGTTATACACACACACACACTCAGCACCCCTTTAAGCATCGGTAGTGTCTTGACTTGTTTTTCGGCTACCGAGAAGGTGTCGACCAAGAAGTCCGCATCCACGGGGTCTGAGTGCAGTTCGACGTCATGGTTCGCTGCAGCTCTCTCTACTAATGCATTGAAGGCCGCCGAGTCCTCCGTCGGGGACGTCTTTGCGGCGAAAAGTTGAGTGTCCTGCCCCGACTGCGGGTCGTCTGCGTCGCCTCCTGCCGTCCAGGGCACATGCTCCTCTTCCGGATCCGAGTACGCAGGATAGGTGTACTCGGCCTCTTCCTCGTCCACATCAGGCACGGGGGAATGGGCCGGCGAGTGTTCCAGGGCTTGTGGAGACAGAGGTTCCATCAGAGCCGAAGAGTCCGCAGAGTACCTCTTGTTTTTGAGAGGAATCCTAAAGGGTTCCAAGGCCGGCTCCGACGTAATCTTTCGTTTGAGGAGCGACAACTTTCCGGTGTTGGCGTCGATGGTCACCTCACGACGTTCCTCCACCGCAAGCGGCTGGAGCCGAAGCTTCGACACCACCAAGGCAGCTTTCGGCGTCAATACCTCCTGTGAGTGTCCGCCCTGTTTAGGCGCGAAGGCCTTCGGCGCCGACTTGGGTGGAAGGGTAAAACGAATGGGCGTTTGCTCCTTAGCAGGCTTCGGCGTGGGCCTAGGCACTACAGTGTCCTGGCTGGGAACCACAGTGGACTGTTGGATCCGCTTTAAGGAGTCCCCCACCTTCCTCGTAAGGGATGCCGAGGGCTGAACCGGCTCGAGCGACCCCTCGTCTCCGAGAGCCCGGTCGCCGGTAGGCCTCTTCTTCGGGGCCGACGCCCCATGACTAGGCGCACCGTCGGCGTGACGCTTCTTCGAAGCCGTCTTCGGGTCCGCGACCCCTTTCGGTGCCGACGCAGCCGCGTCGGAGGTCTTCACCTTCGGCGCCGACCCAGAGGGCTTCGGGTCGGCCATTTTGGCGCGGCTCTTCTGGTCGGCCATTTTGGCGTGGCTCTTCAAGTCGGCCATTTTGGGTTTCGTGGAAGTTGACGCCTCCAGAACCTTCTTCACCAACGCCACTTTCGGTTTCGGTTTCGCATCCGAGGGTGCGAGACCAGTTGGCTTCACTTTCGGTTTCTTCTTAGAAATGTCCGTGACCGGGCCCGGAGGCGGGGACGTAGGACTCATAGTTAGATCTTGGGTAAGGCCCGAAGGCGATCCCTCGACCTGGGCCGTATAACGGGGAGTAACCCCGGAGTCTGGTTGGGGATGCTCTTCCTCCGAGCTATCTCCCATCGTGGCACAAGCCAGTTCGTCGTCCCCTACCTCGCCGGAGACTTCGTCGTAGGCTTCCTCGTCCGCGTCGTAGGTCTCTTCCTCGGACGCGGGGCCAGAGTCCGACCCTTCTACGTCATCTTCTCCCTCGACAGATTCCTGGAAGATGTCATCCGGTGGGGGTGCCGAAGCCGACAATTGAGCCTGGAGCCGATTAGCCCGGCGAATCTTTAGTGTCTTCTTACTTCTAAATTTCGAACACGCCATGCAGGTGTCTTCACGGTGATCCGGTGACAAGCATGTATTGCACACGGGGTGCACGTCGAGGTGCGAATATTTAGAGTGACACAGCGGACACTTCTTGAATGGGGTCCGCTCCATAGCAAAGGGTGTAGTGTAGGCCCGTCCGCGTCGAAAACACGTGGAGGGGCAGTAAGAGATCGGAGCTGAGAGTCAGTAAGAAACCCGAACGCAACTATACCGACGCCCAGCCTAAAGACCTTTTGGTCTCGAGTAAAGAGTAGAACAACTATCGGTTCCGATAGAGGGAACCGAAACACATCCGAACCGAATGGCGGAAAAAAACAATCTGGGGATGGAGGCGATGCCCATGCGCACTGTAGTCCAGGGGAGGAGCCACCTATCTCGTGATACTTCGAAGACTCTTCCAGGACAACAATGTGCAATCATCCGGACCCAACACTAGGTGGCGGACTATGCACAGATATGAATTCAGCAGCCCACATGCCTCGAACACTATATATTTGCGATGTCATTCTTATTTACAATTGTTTTGATATCTTGAATGGTTTTCATGTTCTCTTTTTGAGTGATAATTGACATCTTAATTATAAAATGTTATGTGAAGCAAAGTAAAACATATGATAACTGTTCGTCTATCTGTCTTTTTTTGGATAGAAAATATTGTTTACGATAACCCAATAATCATGTAAACAATATTGTTGTGTTGCGTAAACTAGCGCTCTGGCCAAGCTCGATAGGCTTTGGCTGTCCCACCCATGGGTGCCTGGCCGAAGTTCAGTGCTCCATTGCTTAAACTTAAACAGAATTCCAAGTTATTGAACCCCCATACAACCCCATTGGGCATACGTGCCGGTGTGGTGTCTGTGCTTTCTTGGTTACAAACAGTTCTGTGAAGAGTTCAGGGAGGCAGTGGTAATTCTAACCCAATTTTGTTCTTTAGCATAGCACTCACAAGTACTGTACTAAGAAAAGACACTATATATGTTTTAAAGTGTTTATTTCGACTGTCTAAGCCTGTTGCTTAGTACATGAGTAATAACGACACAGAATATAATTAGAACAGCACTCATGTATGTTACTAGCAGCAAGAATAATATGAACATTTGTAACAAGAGTAGAATGTTCCTAGGAGCTTAGCAACTGGAAGACTACTTCTATGTGCTACACTACGAGAGTTTGGCATAGCTAACTTGCCAGTAGAGTTTCTTGGGACTCAGCAAACTGCATACCTGCTCACATTGGAGAAGCTGTGACTATAAGACTGAAGTTGAGAAAGTGTTCCCTAGGATGGAAAACACACATCAGCTGGGCTTAGCTCTGCTCCTCTCTGTTTGGCTCTCAGCATAGGAACAGATGCTGCAGCCGTCTGGCAGGAGCTCTTGCCATAACCCGGGATGAAGATCTCTCTAATTCAGTGCTCAATTCATGAGTGTTAACCACTGACTTTTACTCTACATTGGGGGACTTCCCAATAATCCGAGACGTAACTGCTATGAACCAGCATGATAAAAATATGTAAAACAAGACGACATATATATTTTTCACATTCACTGTCAGACCTTGAAAGGCAGATATCATGGAGCTGGTAGCATACTTGTGTCGCCTTGTGTGGTAGCAAAGTTATTGTTTGGATAAATTGAAACAGTCATGAGTTCCCCGAAAGATAATGACATGCCGCATACCGACCAAACACAGACAGGATAACGTGTTGGGAGTTTACAACAGTTGTGTGTCTAGTTATATATTTGGAAAAATAATATTGTCTGTGATAACCATATAATCATGTAAACAATGTTTAGGTAATATATGTATTTGTAGTTTTGTGATTGAAGATTGTTGGAATGAAATATATGTGCTTTCAGAATGTTATAGATTAAATGTTCTCTGAAAACTGAACCTTACATTGTGAAGCATGTAAATAAAACAAAATGCACTCCCCAAAAATACTTTATAACCTCTTTTAAGGCTCTAACAGTAGATGTATTACTGTTTGAAACAAGATGGTAGGGTCATACTGGCTGGGCTGGTTGAAGTACATGCAGGGTCACTGGCTTTCGCAGTCTGTTTCTTTCATTTCCCTAAATAGCCTGTTTTAAGATTCAAATGTTAAAGACACAATACATTCGAGCAGCAGTTCTTAACCTTTTTAATTCTGAAGCCCCCCATGAATTCATTACTGTAATCCAGTAATTATTGGATGCCGGGACCTTCGGCCTAAGCTATTTTTTGACAATACTCAAAAATATAGACACAGGAATACATGAAACACGTTCTCAAATATTGAAATCTTTTGTTTAATTCACAAAAGGGTCACAATTTTCAGTTTTGCTTCTTCATTCAAACCTACTTTATTAATTTGTATTCATTAATTTTAATAATATTTAATTTTGTAAAAACGTTTGCAGACCCACTGTGTAGGTCCCTTGGATCACAGGTTGTGAACCACTGCATCACAGAACTAATTAGTGAGGCACAATTCATATAAAAGGGAGGCAAACCACTATCCACAAAATTAAAGATAGTCAACTGAGAGTATTTAGGGAATGTTACCATATCATAACATTTGATATTTCGGCAAAGGAGGTCTAATTTTTTAATAGGCAAATTACTATATGCTCCTCCACAGGTTTCCCATCAACAAAGTGTGGTGTATACAATGGTCGATCTACGTGTGTTCACCATTCTGTACCACTTACAAGAAGACACTAGGTAGCTTAATATATTTGCTACAATAGTGACAGCAGCCAGCAGAAAATAGATAGGATCCCAGGTGGCTCTGCAGTCGGCAGTAAACAGATAGGATCTCAGGTAGAAGGTGGATACTATAACACCAATAGGGTCTCAGGTAGAAGGTGGTCACTATGATGCCGCAGTCGGCCACAACCTTATAGTTTACGTACGTCTTTATGCAGACGAAGAAGGCTGTACACTACTTCTGCACATAATCTGATTCAACAGCACAGCCACGGAGGGTGGCACACTGCTTTTATACAACATTTAATGCAACGGTACAGCCTTGGAGAACGGCACACTGGTTTTGCACAACATCGGACACAATGTTGCAAACTTCCAACAAAGGTCACTAAGGAAGAATGGATTATAAAAATAAATTGGAGAATTTTGGAAGTTGGTGAGAAGAATCTATCACTATTCCCCTCTGTTTGAATTGAGGTCAGAACCTCAGGAACCCTCACAACAATGACCGACATAGCTGGGGCCGTTGGTGTACGTACATTAGACCATTTGTCCTACTTATGGTAGACATTCTGACCTACTTGCTTCTCTTCAGGAACATTATGTAAAGACTGGCTGTCTGAAACAGAAAAAAACTAGGAAAAAATGACCCAGACTCCCTTGTAGAAAACTCTCAGTGTATCAAGTACAGTATTTATTGATTTTACAAAAAGCAAAAGCCAACTCTCACTTTAGGAGTAAGACAAAAAAGTCTGTGTGAAACATGGCAGTCACTCAGCAAACTTTAGGTGCTTTTATAATTTAGGGAATAAATTACATTTAGGATCTCCTATACAATCAGCAGTCTAATACCATGAATTCAAATACATTTGTTGTTTTATTACATATCTAAAAACATACATTTCATATTAATATGTAAAATCTAGTTATCATTGTGTACATTTCATAGCCTCATGATTGTTCTTGCTGTATCATAATTTCGTTCATGTTAATTTCAAAGTAAACTGAGTTTGATCCTGGTACACACCTCTGTAGTGTGGTTTTTAAAGGCTTTGTGGATGCCCATACATAGGCGGTGTTTGGATGTTTGGTTATGTATCATTAATACAGATTTCTAAAGTATTGGGTTTCAAATTTCTTATTCCACTAATGGCCGTTCAAACCACTTGTTCAGTTTAGAACGTGTTGCTTATAACGTGAAAGTAAAGTGTGTTTGACCCTCGAGCAAACCCCTGTAGTGTGTTATGTATAAGGATGGGTGTGCTGAAGAGCAGTCTCGTTCCTGTTCCTGAGTGGCTGTGTGGTGGTGTGGTGATGATGATGATGGTCGGCAGCAAGAAGAACATCCTAGACACTACCATTTGTTAAAATGAACTCAGTGGAAAGCATGTGTTTCTACTATCTTTGGCTACTGAAGATGTATCCTTTTTTCTGATGTGCATATTATATCAGTGAACTCCTTCCTCTAAGCGAGGCTGGGCTATAAGAACACTGTTTATTTGGCAGCTCCAGCAACACAAAAGCGGTCAGAGGACGTCCCAACTGCATCACAAAGTTTCACTGCTTGCGCACGAGGCAGCACATACTTTTCATGCCCATTCATTCACTTGCAGTTTATAAAACAAGAGTTTCTTTTTACTTGTAAAAACAAACCTGAATATCATTTGTGTCAAAAATCTGTATCTTTTGTGTTCCTTTACTTCTAAATCCATTTTTTTTCCAGGGCCAAGGTTCAAGAAATGTAAAGCAGGGAGTCGATAGTTCTGGACTGTAAGAGATGGAATTCTTTACTGCTTAAGATTCTTTACTTATCTGTCAATCTTTCAGAAACCTTTTAAGAACTAAACTTTTTGTCAGCTCTCTCTGTGATCATTACTTTCGTCATCATGCACGGATTCTGTCCTTTCACCAGTTAGGAGTTGGTTGGTTGATTCTCTGTAAATGAGAAAGGTCTAAAATATATTCATATCAAATTAATCTGGCTGTGAATCATTTACAGTCAGTGGGGAGCCAGCAAATTTCACAAGGGTCCAGCTTGATATTGAACACCTCTGGGGAAGTTCCACTATGGTGGGTGCATTAACAGATGCATGTGAAGAGTGAACTTAGCATCATGTATCCCAACTCAGTACAATACAGTGCTTCGGAGGTAAATGTTGTGCGCTGCAAGCATTAACTCTCAGAGTTACAGGTCACAATTTCCTACTTTGACTTCTTGTGCCTTTGGATGTTGTTCTCTAGCAGCTGTCATTGAACCGGTTGTTGCACAAAATGGCCAGACACCAAAACCAGCTACAAATATTCTCCAGTATGTGCTTGGTAAACTTATTCAAGTGTGTTGTGTTTATAGTTTTTATCACTAACCCCTGTAGTTAGCTGAAAACCCTTCCGTCAAACACTTCAATATCCACTACAATGGTATGGTTTCTCCCCTGTTTGTGTTTGTGTAGTGCACTTGAATGGCATTTCCCCTAAGTGGGTTCGCTGGAGATTTCTTAATGTTGAAGGGGCACTAAAACTACTTCCTCATTCACTGCAGTGGTAGGGGTTTATCACCTGTGTGTGTTCTTTGATGTCTTTGTATTTCTGATAATTGACTAAAGCACTTAACACACTCACTGCACTCGAACGTTTTTTCCCCTGTGTGTGTTCGCTGATTATTCCTTAATTTTGAGGAACGACTAAAACTATTTCCACATTCATTGCAATCAGATGGTTTTTCCCCTGTGTGTGTTTGCTGATGTCTCTGCAGAATTAATAACAGACTAATGCTCTTCATACATTCACGGCACTGTAATGGCTTTTCCCCTGTCTGTGTTCACTGATGACTTCTGAGATTTGAGGATCACTAAAACTACTTCCACATTCATTGCAATTCTATGGTTTTTCTCCTGTGTGTGTTCGTTGATGTCTTCGAAGACTTGATAACACGCTGAATCTCTTCACACATTTATTGCAATGGTATGGTTTTTCCCCTGTGTGTGTTCGCTGATGAATCCTGAGATTTGAGGAATCACTAAAACTACTTCCACATTCATTGCAATGGTATGGTTTTCCCCCAGTGTGTGTTTGCTGATGTCTTTGTAGGTGTGATAACCGACAGAAGCTCTTCACACATTCAGTGCAATGGTATGGTTTTTCCCCAGTGTGTGCTCGCTGATGAACTTGGAGTTGTGATAACCGACTGAAGCTCTTCATACATTCACCGCAATGGTATGGTTTTTCCCCAGTATGTGTTCGCTGATGTCTTTGGAGATGTGATAACCGACTGAAGCTCTTCACACATTCAGTGCAATGGTATGGTGTTTCTCCTGTGTGTGTTCGGTGATGTCTTCGTAGATTTGATAACACACTGAAGCTCTTCACACATTCAGTGCAATGGTATGGTGTTTCTCCTGTGTGTGTTCGTTGATGTCTTCGTAGATTTGATAACACACTGCAGCTCTTCACACATTCAGTGCAATGGTATGGTTTTTCCCCAGTGTGTGTTCGCTGATGAACTTGAAGTAGTGATAAATGACTGAAGCTCTTCACACATTCAGTGCAATAGTATGGTTTTTCCCCAGTGTGTGTTCGCTGATGTCTCCGGAGGGTTGATAAATGGCTGAAGCCCTTCACACATTCAGTGCAATGGTACGGTTTTTCCCCAGTATGTGTTCGCTGATGTCTTGTGAGATTTGATAATAGACTGAAGCTCTTCAGACATTCATTGCAATGGTATGGTTTTTCCCCAGTGTGTGTTCGCTGATGAACTTGAAGTTGTGATAAATGACTGAAGCCCATCACACATTCAGTGCAATGGTATGGTTTTTCCCCTGTGTGTGTTCGCTGATGAACTTGGAGTTGTGATAACTGACTGAAGCTCTTCACACATTCATTGCAATGGTATGGTTTTTCCCCCATGTGTGTTCGCTGATGATCTTTTAGGAGTGTTAACTGACTAAAGTTCTTCAAACATTCATTGCAATTGCACGTTGCTTCTCCTGTGTGTGTTTGCTGATGGCTCTTTAGTAGTGATGACAAACTAAAGCTCTTGCTGCTTGTGTATGATTTTTCTTTCTTGGTTAGTGTCTCTGGGTCGGGTTTATATTTGTCTGCATCCCTTGGCTGCGTTTCCTGAGGAGCTAACATGGTTGGTAAAGCACTTGTGTTACTGTCACATTCCCTGTATGTGTGTGGTATTTTGGATGGTTGATTTCAGATTTCACAATGAAATACAAGACTCACCAACTACATATATTATATTTGTGGCAAGTAAAGCTTCTTTGTAGGTGGTTATGTCTTTAGATTGCAGAATGTTTTTGCATGTTTACAGGTGAAGATTAGTCTTCCTTCTGGTTGAAGCAAATTGGGACAGTCTGTTGTAGATCAGAGACCCTCTCTTTTTCCTTTACCCTTCAGTTGTCTGGCTCCACTCCCTTGTGCTTTTCCCTTGTTCCTGTGGTTTGGCCAGAAAGAGTTTACAATACACCTAGCGTGCTGAATGGTGGTCTGCCATCATTACAGGAAGCAGAGCAATTCTGTATCTACCTCATACCGAACACATGATCAAAGCTGGTGGTGGAGGCCTGTTTATACAGGAAGTGATTTGTCAGTGTTGTTGTCTTAATTTTCTAGAGGTTGTTTCTTAGTCCTGTGGCGTGGAAGTGCACAGCTCAGACTCTTATATCCACCAAATTGCTCTGGACTGCCTCTTCCAGGATCTATCAGTTTATGTTCAAGTTCGTCAGTCTCTATGCAGATCTTTTCCTATATATTGGACCTCTTTTTTTCCAACCACTTGTTTTCATATTTTCACGATTACTGTCATTATTCACGATCATTGGTGCATTCAAGGCTGGTTTCCTATTGGATGTAAAGAGATTTAAAATCACTAAATGGAAATGTGAGAGAATGTGAATATACAATATTTAACTAGTGGGAAAAGACATCTGGATATTACCATTTATGAAAGTTGCTAAGAGATATTTCACCATACACAGATTTTTAACTAAATGTTTTACTTAATTCAGAAAAGGAGGTGATTTTCCGGTGTTCACAGAGTAACTTAGCACAGAAAGAGCACACATGGAGTGCCCACTTGCTAGAGGTACAGCTTTACGAAGACGCACATGGCTAAGATTTCATTTAAACAAGAAGGGATTGTGTAAGAAGAGATGGATCAGGATGTGCTGCTGTCACTTCAGTTTCAGGAATCGTATAACAGCAGTAACCCTTTCAAGACTACATGACAAAGAAACTCTTCATGAAGTATATAATAAAGGTAACGCTCCAGGAAGTTTATAATAAAGGTAAAGCTCTAGGAAGTATATTATAAAGGTAACGCTTCAGGAAGTATATAACAAATGCAGCTCCATTCACACTCATCTTGACAGTACTTTCCAGTTTACACTGGAGCAGCTGAAGTTCCAACTCCTGTCTTTACTTTTCTGTTTGTTAAGTTATCTTTGTCACATTCCCAGGGACGGTTCAAGCATTTGTAGGAAGATTGCAGCATTTATTATAGAGATTCCATCACAACCAGTAATATACCTGCGATATCTCTGCTGCCAATACGTGTCTGCTTTTTGTATTTTTCTACCTTACCATGGCATCTGACTTAATGTCTTCTGTTTGGTGCTAGGTCGGGGATGGAGCACTGGCAGAGTGGGACAAGATGTCCATTGCTTTCAGGTGAGTGCAGCATTTACACAGTTGGGAATTTCTTAAAATCAGCTTCACCTTACTCCCCGTACATCAACTTCCATACTCCCTTATGTCTGTGTACTCGCTCAACAGGGTTCATTGACAGCTAAAGCAGCGGAGTGACTCGATGAACACAGCAGACATCAAGTAATGATCTGATCGACAAACGCCATGGTTGGCAGTAGAAGGATCAAGAGTCTTTAGAGAAGCTCGCCCAGGACATAAAAACGGAAGAAGTGTACAGGTAGATACTCATGAGGTACAAACAGAGCAGGCGAACATGTAGGTACATGCTCCTTTTTCGGTCTGTTTCAGGCCTTTACTGGGCTGGGAATTGGGGTGCACTGTCTCTTAATCCTGCGGCTGATAAAGGCACTTGCTGCAAGGGTGTTACCACTTTGACCCTTTACAAGAGGGGAGCAAAGCTTTAGAAAGCACAACACCTGAAGGCTGCCTTCCCTGAGGGGAAGGTGTGGGTCCAGGTGTCACACAATATCATCAAGGGACATAAAAGGATCCTATGAAACACAGCAGCAGAGAGGTGAAATCGTCAGCCCAGATGGAGAAGAGCTGGGTCCTCCACTGTTTCCGGATCAGTAAGTGATATTGAATCTTTCTAAGGTTAGGAGGCATAGAATCCAATCGGGTCAGAGGTAAGACATGGAAGGAGCAACCTCTCATTCTGGCTCTGCTGTGACGAGGGATGTGGGCCAGGTTTAGATTGGTGGAGCGTAGTGTTCTGGAGGGCATGTAAAATTGCAGCTAGGCTGGGTACTCCTTGGTTAAGTTTTAAACAGTTTTCATGCATCCATTTGGCCAACGCAGTTTTTAGATTGATAAAAGCCAGTCGACTCTGCCGACAGGGAAATAATTAGCTGAGTGTCATCAGCATACAACACTATTTAGATATTCCAAAATATTTCACTACCTCCGCCAGAGGTCTGATGTGAATATTAAAAAGGGTAGGACTGAGCTCCAAATCCCAAGGGATGCCAGGAGCCAGTCTTCTTTGTGATGAGGCGAAAGGGAGGGGTATAACTTTAAAAGACCTCTCCTTTAAAACGAAGGTAAGCCAGGCCAGACCTTTGTCCTGTACCCCCAGGTCATTGAGGCGGGTTAATGTTATTGCATGTGAGACAGTGTCGAAGGTCACACTTAAATCTAGGAGTATCAGAGCCTGGGATTTGCCAGCATCTGTAGTACTGCAAAGGGATTCAGTAACTGTTAAAAGAGCAATTTCGGTGCTGTATGATCTAAATCCATTTTGGGAACAATCTAATATTTTATATTGTTCTAATATTTTGGTTAGGAGATTGCTTACATGTTTCTCCTCATCCTTGTACAGAAACGACAGAAGAGAAATGGGTTAATAGTTTTCTGGCTGAGTGGCATTTAGCAAAGGTTTTTTTAGAAGACGGATAACCTTGGCGTGTTCCCATGATATTGATACTTCTTCAGTGCTCAGCAAGTTTGGCTAATTCTAGAAATATGGGTGTGACACTCTCTAGAAATTTTTAAATGTAATCAGGTTTAAATGGGTCGTCCAGAGATCCAGATTTCACTTGACGCATTAAGGTGGAAATATAATCTGCGTCAAGTAGAGCCAATTGGTCCAAGGGAGCCCATTGCGAGTGGTAGGTCCCTGTGTCAAGAGAGACAGGTTTGACTGTTTTCTCACCCCTGTTAAAGTAAAGATAAAGATCATTGACCAAGCTTGTTGCAGTGGCTGTTAGAAGCTTCTGCTAATCCAGGAGTGGAGGTGGGTTTAATCAGGTTGTTCACAATAGAGAATATTTCCATGCTTTGGTGGAAGTCTCTGCCCGTTCTCTATTGGAGTCTAATAGAGGCACACTCCTTTCGATAAACCTTGAAAAGGCAGATGGGTCCAGTTTATGCCACTATTTTCTCATTTTCAACGCTAGGTGTATCAATGGTCAAAGGCACCAAATAATGGTTTGATCAGGTCACTGGAATAGGGGGAGCAGTTTGAAGGGTGCCAGGTTGGGGAAAAAAGGGTCCAGCTGATGGCCGGCCTCATAGTTGAATGTTTTACTAACTGAGCTAATTGGAAAGGGGCCAGGTCATTAGTAAAGTCCTGGATTTATTTATTGTTGATTAGATCAAGATGAAGATTCAAGTCTCCAATTATGCTCAAGTTGGACAATTGAAGTGAGTGCAAGGTAGAGCACTCTATTACAGTCCCCAGGCTCCACTACACGCCGCGTCACTCTTCCCGCACCCGGAGGCGCTTAAAGGCAGCAGTGAGGTTCCACTGTGGGGGACGCACAGGAGCACAGCCATGGCACTAACTACAGCCCCAAGTGTCCACCACACGATGCACCACTCTTCCCGCGCCCGGAGGCGCTTAAAGGCAGCAGTGAGGTCCCACTGTGGGGGACGCACAGGAGCACAGCCAGGGCACTGACTACAGCCCCAAGTGTCCACCACACGATGCACCACTCTTCCCGCACCCGGAGGCGCTTAAAGGCAGCAGTGAGGTACCTCTGCATGGGACTCGCCCGGGCCAAGGGCAGGCCCATCCACGCCCGGAGGAGGCTGGGCCCCCCGCTCTAATTTCTAAACTCCCCCGTTACAGGCCCACCATGGGCAAGAAAAAGCTGAGAGCAACAGAGGAGGTAACTGTTACCTCTTTAGATACCTTTCTGGCCAAGGCAACATCGGCATTAGCAAAATAAATCACACTTACAGAAAAGAGACTTTCGTTAGGGACAGGGCAGGGCAGTCATCTAATCTAGTTGTTTCTCCAACTAAGGGGGATGTAAAGAAACTATATGGGGTTTCTCTTCCCGAATTGCTGGCAGTCTCTGTACCAACCCCCAAATATTCACAGCCTGCCTCTACATTTAGTTGGAAACAATTTTATGCTACCTCCGTAATTGGTAAATGAAAAAGAGGTTAAGCGATACTGCCCTCCAAGTGTCGTACCAAGAAGATCAGAAAGGGACTCGCCCGGGCCATCAAAACAAAAACTATATATGAAAGACCCACCCCGGCACCTTGGTATTCTGATAGTTTGAAATTAGAGAAAGCGGCATGTAGAGTTAGAGAACGTAAATGGAGGAAAACAAAGTCACTTGAAGATAGACTGGCCTACAATACATCACCTAGCGCCAGTCTTAGAAATTGTAATATAGCCAGAAGATTACATCTGGCTTCCCGAATTGATGAAGCCAAGGGCTCCTAGAAAGAAGTCTTTAGAGTTCAAAAGGAATTTACCATCCCTAGAGTTACCAACTCTATATGCCCCCCTTCGCAAGAATTTTGCGAAGAGCTTGCTGTATATTTTACCAGTAAAATAGATAATATCTGTAACTTCTTCATTTCAAACTCAGAATGCATGGTAGTAGCTCCGGGGCCTGATAAGCCTTGTCACCCTAAATTGGAGTTTTTTGCCCCCATAACGATGGAGCAAGTTCTCTCATCATTAAAACACAGCAAGTCAGGCTCTCTTGCTGACGTGGCTCCCCCTCATATCATGTCTGACCTGGGTTGGGAACTGGCAAACCCTATCAAGGAAACTTGTAATCTGTCCCTATCATCTGCCTCTTTCCCGCTAAAATGGAAAAAGGCATTTATTAAACCTGTGCATAAGAAACCCTCGGCTGACCATGGGGACCTTCAGAACAACAGACCCATTTCTCTTCTGCCAATATGCTAACAAATTATGGAGTCTTTGGTGAATCGCCAACTCACAGATTATCTGGAACAGAATAACCTCCTGGAGCCCTCACAGTTGGGCTTCCGTGCAGGTTTTAGCACGGAGTCTGCACTAACTGAGGTGTCAGACATGATCAGGCTGCTGCTGGATGAAGGGAACCCCACCATGTTGGTTCACTTGGACCTATCAGCGGCTTTTGACACCATCTCTCACAGGATCTTGTTAGATAATCTGCGGGAGATGGGTGTCATGGGGAGCGCTGAACTGGATACAGAGCTTTCTATCTGAAAGATCTCAATGTGTACAACTGGACACCTTGATATCCAGGACCACAATCTTGGATAAGGGAGTTCCTCAGGGCTCTGTATTAAGTCCCTCACTGTTCAATATCTACGTATCGTCTTTGGCCTCTGTTATTAAATCATGTGGTTTTCATACCATCTCTTACGCAGACGACAAGCAGATGATTGTCCCTATAGAGAAGTACGCAGGAGAAACTAGAGATAGATTCAAATCATGTATGACGAAAATTGCAGTATGGATGAAAAAGAACTTTCTGCAATTAAATTCAAACAAAATCGAGATCCTACTGTTCAGAAAAGACGAGTAGTTATGGACCAAAGATTGGTGGCCAGAAGAACTAGGAGAAGCTCCCTTCCCTAAATAGTGGGCAGAAAACTTGGGGGTACTAATCGACTCCAAACTTTCCATGAAGCAGCATGTGAAAACACTATTTAGCAAGTGTTTTGGACTACTCCGCATGCTAAAGAAGATTTTTCCCTGGATCCAGCTCTCCACCAGAAATGTCCTGTTACAGGCACTTATAGTCAGCAGGCTTGACTATGGAAATGTCCTGCTGGTGGGGGTACTTCCTCTCTTCCATGATTGAATGAGCTACATTGGCTCCCAATGAGGAAAAGGGCAGTCTTTAAACTCCTGTGTCTGGCGTTCAAGGTGCTGGTCGGCCCTGGTCCAGAATATATAAGGAGGAAATTAATATGGTACACTCCTACTAGGCAGTTAAGAGAAAGCACGTCCCCCCATCCTAGCCTTTTTAATTCTACCAATTTGGAGGAGCCGATGGCCACTAGATCTTATGTTGACCCCAAACATTGGAATGCTCTACCAGTTGACCTGCAATCATGTACCACATTCATGGCCTTTAAGAAGAAATTAAAAACATGGCTATTTTAGGGTACGCACTCAGTATGTCGTTGTCTGCTTTCCCGGGCACCGAGAGATCCCTTTGGGGATGATTCGTACGCCATATAAATAATAATAATCAAAATATTAAAGAAAGAAAGGTCGCTATGCCAGCGAGTATCACATGTATGAATGGCCAGCAACATTCAGAGACTACATTTCCCTCATATTGGTGTGATCTTCTTGATAACTTTAAACAACTTTTGCCACCAATCTATGCCCGTTTAGATTCTATAGATCGCACCTCCGGTCATCCCCTCTGATGTCTGTAAAACTCTTAAAAACTATAATTGTGAAAGTCATAATTTGTGTTTTAATTGTAAAAACATGATCCTGAGTTAGCGTATTCGCCCTCTACTTCTATTGGTCATCCTTGTGTTGAAAATCAGTTGGCCTCCAGCAGGGATCCTATAGGTCCAGACCATGTAGATTTGGTCCCTAGGCGTTGCCCACTGCAGGTGACCATACAAGACTCTATGGGTAAGGGGCAATCACACGACTTATCAAGACCACAGGTTAAGCTAAATCCCCAGTCTACTCAGGCCCATAGCAGACCAAATCAGCAATACATGGACTTCCCGCCTGTTCAAATTTTAGTCAACGTGCCTTTACTACGTCCCAATCTTAGAAAATCTTCACTTCAGCTGATGGCCAAGGCTCAACACTGGATGACTCAAAACTCTAATCAAGGTCATCTCATCCAAAATCAATTGATAATGGCCAGAAGAATGCAGTGAATTGGGTCTGATGTAAAAACGACTGGTTATTTTAAACTTTGATGATGAATGGCTAGTGAGAGACCTATTAGGGAGTTTACCGGTTGCCCCTTCACTCCATTCTCAGATTTATGCAGTCTCGTTGGGCTTTTTTTATAGGTCCGCACCAGTACGTAGTTCCACCGTATTCACTCAGGGCCTTTCTTTAGTGAGAACTGGTCATAAGCCAGCCCAGGTGGCTTTTGATGCCCTTGCTCTATCAAATAGGTACTCATTGTTGGAAGATATGGAGGGATGTGATTGACTGATCTCTCCACTAAATCATTTGCCTCCTCTGTCTGTTCTTTATAACGATTATCAAATGGTTTCTGGCTTGGTACCCGTGGAGAGGGTTCAGTTGGTCGTTTTAGGTTCACTTAGCAGTATTACATCCTTACCAATAGACCCTACATCATCCTTCTCACCAGTACGGACAACGATTCGGTCGCAGGAGTCTCCAAGTGATGTAAAGTTTCTCTCTAGGAATATAGCGGGTTATGAAAACAAAAAGGATAATCAAAATTGGCATAAAGTGTTTACGAATTCTGATATCTGCTTTCAGGAAAATTGGGAAGAGTAGTTTGTCTATGTAAATGGCTACAGCTCCTTTGTTACGCCAGCAGTTCCATCAGCAGCAGGTAGATCTAAGGGAGGCTTACTCAGAATTATAGCAAACACGATCACTCTTCGTTAGGTGACCTTTATCAATAACTCGCCTCATTTTCATGTTATCGTGGCTGAAGGTTCTGGGAAAATTAATTTGTTACGCATTCATTTTTATAATAATAATTTAAAGAATCCTACACAGGTGACAGATGAGTTGGCAGGAATATTGGAATCTCTGTTAACATACTACACACCTTCAGATCTTTTTTTCTTGAGCTAGGGATTTTCATGTGTACTGTAGCCCCAATTCGGGCCAACGTAGTTGTGGGGTAATTGATGCTAATGATTCGTTGCTAGTCCATTTTATGAATCATAACTATGGAAACATGGTGGCTAAGCCGCCTAAGATGGCGGATCGATCCTCCTAGAGCTCCGGCTGCTGGCCCACGTCAAATGCAATTTACGGCATCCCCTCACCTGATACATGGGCTGTAAGGGTAGCACCAATGAACGGAACCACTCAGGACAGCCCCTATCTACCCGGAGCTTCTACACAAGGTCCCTGAGAGGTCCGCGGCGCTCCGCTGTTGCTCCCCATGTGCGGCCTGACAAGATGGCAGCCGCCGGGTAGAGCGACGGCGCCCGAGCACTGCCAGATCCGAAAGAAGCGAGACCGGATGTCCCCAGCGGCGCACATGCATTGAGCCCCGAGGTGAGGAGGCGGCGTTTCCGTGCCGGCGACCTGGCACCGGGCGCTGCTAGTAGTTTCGGGGGAGGAGAGGCCTGAGTGACCCATACGGACCACGCTGCCGAGGGGGGCCCGCCCCCGCCGGGCTGAACTGCCGCTGCCGGGGTTTGACTATGCTTGGTACCACCGGGGAGTGGCGCGAGAAACCAAATGCCAAGGGAGACACTGCTGGCTGACCTGGGACGGTGTAAGCGGCCTCCCCCCACCTCGAGCGGCCCGGATGGGGCTTGACGCGGCCCCCCGGCCACAACATAAAGTAAAGAGGTGAGGCGGGCGGGGGCCTGGGAACAACCCCCCCTCCCTTCCTTTAAGTGACTCTGACGGGACTCGGCGTGGCCCCCGTCCACAACAAAGCCCCCCCACAAAGGAAAGAGACGAGACGGGCTGGCGGCCGAGACCACCCTGAGGGGAGTGCTACGACTCTGATGACCTAGTGTGTTCAGAGGGACTGGCGACCAGCGAGGAAGCGCCGGAGAAAGTCCACCACTACCGCGCCTCTATCCCGGCCTGATTGTCACCCCGAAGGCCCGCTATCGAGTAAGAAGGGCCTGGCATACCATTCAGGGGATAGCACGTCGCACGTCCGCGGTGCTGGATAGTCCCCCACCTACCACCCGCTGACAATACACAGATCGCGGACGCGTGGGGGAAAACGGATGCAGTTGCTGGCCAACCGAGATCTGTGCAAACCCCGACGACCATAGAATTGGGGTGCTGGTGTGGGCCCACCCCTCCTACCTCCCCTCAGATTGAGCCGACGGGGCCCGGATGACCAGACGGATCCATAGACAGCCACGTTGCCGAGAGCCGCCTCGCCGTTGGTGCCCCCCCCCTCCTGAGCACCGCACTCACCGATGCGGGACGGGACGGGGTGGCGGCCGGCAATATCGAATAACCAGGGACCACATCTGCTGACCCAGCCGGCACTGGGAGTGACCCCACCCGCCCGTCATTGCATGCCTGGATCCACACGGAAGATCCGTAACCCCCACAATGGGCCGCCGTACAACGGGAACCACACTTGGTGCGGCTCACCAGAAGATACCGCCTCAGACACCAACTACAACCACATTACGGGATAGACAAGATAACGCAGACTCCACGTCCAGAAAGCTAGACCAAGTAGTCGCAGCCATAGAACATTCCAGAGTGGCGATGGAGAACAAATTCGACACTCTAGACACGGATCTCAACCTTCTCCGCGACGACCATAGGAAGTTATTGGACAAGGTCACCCAGGGAGAAAAGACGGTGCAGACCCTCCACCCGCAAGTACAGCAACACCACCACGACATTGCTGACATCCAATCCCGAATCAAGGCCTTGGAATACAAGACGGACGATTTAGAAGGATGCTCCGACAGGAGCAACATCTGCGTTATGAATCTGGCGGAGGGGGCCGACCCAATACACTTCATCACGGAATGGATCGCGACCTTCACACCGGCCAATGACCTGACTCCCTACTTCTCCATTGAACGAGCGCATCGAATCCCGATGCTCAAACCTAAACTGGGCCTACATCCGCGACCGTTCTTGTTGAAACTCCTACATTTTTGAGACAGGGACACAAGTCTCCGGGTGGCCAGAATGCATTGGTGACTACAGGTGGAAGATAAGCAGGTGATGCTATTCCCCGACTATTTCCGGGCCGTACAAAAACAGAGGTCCACCTTCCAAGTGATAAAGAGAACACTCCGGCAGAAGAACATCCAAAACGCCCTCCTATTCCCGGCCAAACTTAAGATTATCCACGACGGAGTCACACATTTCTTCACAGGCCCGAAAGAAGCAGACACCTGGGTGGAGCAACAGGACTCTCGCAGTCCGGCGACACCGGGCACTTAAAATAGTCAACCTAGGCGTCAACCACGACGACAAGGCCGCAAAGTCACCCTGACACAGCTCAGTGCCCGGTCTACTCAAACGGGAAGCGACTCTCCAGACCTGACCCAGATCATAGCAGAGCGGAGAAGAGCAATCGAAGCGGTGTCCGCGCTCGGGTCAGTGGAAGGGGGATCGGATGTAGACGGAGAGCCCCACCTGTTTAGCTCTGAAGACAAAGCCAGCGACGCTCCGGCCTTCCGCGAGGGGTCCCTGACACCCCCGATCGTGACACCCCAGACTGCGGATTTGCTGATGGGACAGTGATATGAACAGAGAGGCCGCTTGGTGCCACGACCCAGTTCGCACTAGGCCACCCTGCAAGCCTTCGGCGGCCTAGACGGCCATCAAAAGGGGTGGGTCCGCTGGTGGGACTCCGGATGACTATGGATTCTGAAGGTTTTTGGATCAGTTTACGCTCCGGGTGTACTGCCCGTATGTACGCACACAGTATAGAATTGCTATTATTAAGGTGCAAATCGGCGAGTGGAGAAAGCCTAAACCACTCAATTAGAGTAGAGGAAACTACCCCTTATTCAACAGACTTGGTTGCCGATGCACTCAATAGGGTAAACATTGTTCAGTAACAATACACACCAAAAAAGTAACAGATGACAGAAGTGTTTAAACAAAAATCTCTCATGAAGGGTAAATCTGGAGTCTTTAATGCAGTTTAGAGCCAGCCGACACGTGTTTCATCGCACTCGCGATTCCTCGGGGCTGAAATGAACAGAAAGTTGACAATGGAGCATGTATCTCGTAAGAGTATAGTTACAATAAGACCTGGTTCTCTGGTCTTTACATACTTGGTTTATGCTTCTATTCCAGTGAGTGTACAAAGATACATCTATATTTCCTGAGTGCCACCCCAACACATCCGTGTCGCAAGTGTGAGAATTATCATTCTTATCACTAACCGTGCTGGTGAATAGTGAAAATTGTGTTGACACACCGATAGAACTAGGATAATTCTCAAGAGAGACAGAGTCTCTGACTACAAAGTGGTCTATCTGTGTGCGGCCCAATCACACTACATGCTCAGTGAAGCTTGGGAATGACGTGAAACTCTGACTCTCGACGTCGTAACGTGACATACCTAGATGGCTGTGTCCAGATCAAAAAGGTCTGATTAATCAACATGGAGAAAAACAAAGCAAAAACAGGAAAAATCTCATCACTAATTGTCAAACTTCATGTTATAAGGCAAAATAATTCACAGTAATGGGGCTGTGAGATAAAGAAATAGATTGCAGCTCACCGCTCAGCTGGTGATAATTCCGACCCAGCCGGGCCCTTGACCGAAGATACTCGGTATGAGTATATGTGAAGAGAGGTACGATTCTGTAACCAGATTAAGTAACCTGAGTCATTGTGGGCAAGTTGGCATTTCATTGTATCATAAATACAGCCAATTCATAGATCTATTATTTCTATGTAGCGTCAATTTACACGGTTTGAAAATATATATATAAACAGCGCATTTGAACCAATCACATAATCGACATAGTTTTCATGAGGATGATCCCTACTACTCTTCCTCTTTCACCGGTATGGTGATTCTCGTATCAACCTCCAGTATAGTTATACACGGAGCAAGGAGTTCAATATAAACTTACATTTGTTGAATTTAAATTTGCAGTATCAGGCTCGAAGGTCACAGTCTAGCGTAACTTCAAAAATTGTCGCCCACGCCGAACAAGGTGTTGTTCTGCAAAAATTGGGGGCCATAATGATCAATTTGTCCCATTAAACTATTTCCGTTTCAAGGCTTTACTCAGGTGCAACATTATGTTGGCTTACCTATTAGGCGGGGAATAATTTGTTGTATGCCGAGTATGGCTCTAACGTCAATGAGTGCCCCAAGCTGAAAGGAAACCAAAATTAAAATTGGAGTCATGCTCCTCGTGTGTAGCCGATTGGTTTCCAATAATAAATCCGCAGTATGTGTCAGTGCTTTCTGAACTGCTTACCTGTATCAAGCAGAGGAGCGGCGTGTAGCGCGTCCAGGACCCCCGAGCCGTGTTCCTGTTTGGACACGTGACCTGGTCTTTGGAGACGTTAAATGCGTCTCTACGTAACGTCATCGGTAGACTAGACCGATTGCTGGCTTTAGGAACGCCTCCATATTGGATTCCCAGTAGAGTCATAGAGCTTATTGGTCATAATACTAACTCATTATTATGCAATTGGATAAGTCAAAATATGCTGGTCACAAGATCGAGTAGCGATATAAAATAGCAATAAGAGAGGGGAGGGTAGACATATGGAAGTAGCCCAAGCATAGTGACAGAGTATATGTAGTATGTCGATTTTGTAGTCGGTCAAGCGCGATTTGCGATAGTGAGGAAAATGACGTATTCAATTACAATATCACCGGTCGACGCAAAATTGGCGACGTAAAGAATGGAAGACATAAATAATCCTCCAGGTGAGCTTAATCGTGAGCACCAAGAATGGACATAAACAAACTACTGGTGCCCGTCCCAGTCACACGTGGATGTCTAAGTACCAATACAATTATACATCATAATGTAAATTATCTCTTTTGTATATACATGAATACATCACAGGCTACCACGTGCAAAATAATATAAAACCACAAATTATTTACAAACAGAGTACAGGAGAGTTCTCCTAGCATGAGGGAATGGTAAGAGTATGTTCATAATGTCACAATTTATACAAAACTTTGTAAACTACTGATTTGCATACAATGTCATGTGTCACAGTACCATACCAATGGTGGACATCCTATAGTTCAGTTCCCCAGGAAATATTGCAACTCCTGGTCATAATTAAGTCCCCGTTCTACGGATTTAAGACGCATGATCCAGGTTGCCTCTGTGCGTCTAAGCCTCAATTCGCGGTTGCCACCTCTGACGTCTTGAGGGACTGTATCTATGCCAAAGAATTTAGCCACTTTGTTGGTCCTATCTCTTTGGCAGGAAGCTATATGCAAGGCCACCGGATATTTAGGATCACAGTTCACTATTGCCCTTATATGTTCCATCATTCTCTCTTTCAGTGGTCTGATGGTGCTTCCTACGTAGAACTTTCCACATTCACATTCTATGACATAAATCACAAATTTAGTGGTACAATTAATGTTACTCTTGATGACGAAGGAAACACCATCTGGACCCTTGAATCTAGTTATGCCATGCTTAGCCCATTTACACATGCTGCAAAATCCACATTTGTAAAATCCTAGGCTATGTTGTGTCATCCAAGTTGTTTGTTTGGTATCTCTAGGTACCGTGGGACTCAGTCAGTCAGTCAGTCAGTCAAAAAACTTTATTCGGTTAATTAAAACCATAAAAGCAGTACATGATACATACAATCAGATTTTTTTAAAAAAAACAATTAAATAGGCGGAGAGAGTTGATTGCTACTCCATCTAAAAACAAAAAGAAAGGGCACATTCATTATGCAAAAGGGATTTGATAGAAACAGGGAACACCTTAAAATATCAGCATATGAAAGACATTCTCGCCAGAGTTTCTACAGAAAGTCAAGATTGATCATTTAGTGGTGCGGCAGCTCTTAGTTTTTTTCTGTCTGGCGGCTGCTACTAAAAAGCAGGCTACGCCATATGCAACCGGCACTGAGTTCAACATCTGTAAATATAGTAAAGCTGGCCGTACCTGAACGAAATTCAAAGGTTTTAAAATGGGAACAAGGAATTTTTTCCGTGGCACCAAATAGTGCTCACAGAACATGACCAAGTGCAAAGTGTCCTGTGTTGAGAAACAGTCACATGTACAAGGGGGAACATTTTCTGGTGTGCCCCATTCTTTGTGCGTGCCAAGGATGAGATGGATCAAATTAAATCTAAACCTTATGAGCAGAAAGCGATGGTAGGGCTTTGTGACATATTTTAAATAGGGTTCCATAGCTGTGGTTGTGGAAAGTTGAAAAAGTAATCTGACCGTAGGTTTGCTAAGTTCAGCCGATTCTCTTTCGCATTCCAACAAAGTCCGAAAGTGCTGCTTCACCCACTTTGCGTCCTCTTTTTTGAGATGTTGCGGTAGAGAGTACATTTCCGGACGCCCTAGCCTCGCACATGCCGCTCTAACATATGCCAGCCACGGAATAGTATGAGCTTTGTCCAGAGATATACAATCTTTAAGGATGCAGTGATTCAGGCTGATTTCTTCATTTGTCCAGGTTTTAATCCAGCAAAGTACTGGGGACATTTTTAGAAGATCAGAGACATAACCCATGCCTAGTTCATTATGGGTTGAATGTGTGGGGGAAGATTTCGGAAGAGTCAGCAGGGCCCGTATAAAGTTGTTTTCGGCAATTTGTATGCCTGAAGTTGGAACATAGCCCCAAATGTCTGCCCCGTAGGAAGCAATTGCCAAACATTTGGCTCTGTAGATCCTGGTCATAGCTTCCATAGGTTTCGAGCCCAATCTTTTGGAAAAACTCAGGAGTGCATTTGTCGATCTAATGACTCCGTTTTCCTTGAGTTTCATTTGTGGCTTCCAAGTTCCTCTCTCGTCAAAAGTGACGCCCAGATAACAAAAGGAGGGCACCCTCGAAATTGGTGAGTTGTTGGAGCTGAAAGATCTAATCTTCATGTTTTTCTTTCAAGAGCCAACGACCATAACATGGGACTTGACGGTATTAATTTTTAGATCAAGGGCTTCCATGAACTGGCCGAAATGGTCCAAGAGTTTTTGAAGACCTATGCCAGTCCGCGCTATGAGATCAGCGTCATCCGCATATAGGAGGACCGGGATAGGTAGCCCCCCCATATGCGGAATGTCCGGGGTGGCTGGGTTCAGAAATTTCCGCAAGGCGTTAATGTACAGTGTAAAGAGAAGAGGGGCCAGGATGCACCCTTGCTGACCCCTCTCCCTGATCTAAACTTTGCTGTACACCTGCCATCCCTTGATGCCCTAACAGACGCAAACAAGTTAGAATGAAGGTCGTGTAAAAAGCTAACCAAGGTAGTGTCCAAACCCAAATTTCGTAAGATGGTCCATAATTTCGAGCGATTAACCAAATCAAACGCGGAGGATAGGTCCATAAATCCCAAATAAAGAAACCCCCCCTTCACCACAGTGTATTTGCTAATGATTAGATGAAGGTTCAAACATTGGTCAATTGTCCCTCTATGTGCCCTGAACCCGTACTGCAAATCTGAAAGGATCCCGCTCTCCTCCAGGTAAACCTCCATTCTGTGCAGGATGACTCTGCCTAAGATCTTGACGGCAGAGTCCAACAGGGAGATTGGTCTGTAGCAGGCCGGGTCCGCCCTATTCCCTTTCTTGAATATAGGCACGATTATAGAGGTGGACCAGGAGGGTGGGAAGCCAGCTGTCGGAATAGCATTAAAAACGTTGGTTAAAATTTTGGACCAGAATTGTGGGTACTGTATATAGAGATCTGCTGGTACCCCATCGGGTCCCGGGGCCTTGTGTTTGCTGGTATCTCTAATCGCCCTTTCGACTTCCATGATGTTAAAATCCATAACCGAGTTGGAGTGGTCATGGGTTTTGGCAATTGAGGCAGGGACTGTAGACTCATAGATTTTGCCAAAATGGTCTAGCCATCTGTTATCCTCTATGACACAGTCCAAATCCGTTGGCCCAATGTCAGAAAAAAAGGGCTGATTTACAATGGCCCAAAACTTTTTACTGTCTCTCAGCACATCCACAGATAATAGGCTATTCCATGCTTCCTCCTTAATTTGGGTTTTGCGCTTATGGGTTGTGGTTTTGTATTCCCTCCTTAGCTTGGCCACTAATGACGTGTCTCTGGGTTTTTGTTTAATGGCTTTCAGCAGAGCACTATGTATCCTCGAACATTCCTTGTTGAACCATTTGTGGGTCTTTGTATTCCCTTGCCCAGCTGACCTTCGTACCAAATTCTTACTAATCCTGGAACAGATCTCTTCATAAGCGGTCAAGACCTTGGGGCCCTCAGCGGTTGAGTCCAAACACACTGCCATACTGGCCTCAGACTCTTGGGCGATTGAGTGAAAGAATTCCTCTGGAACAATCATCTCCCATTTCAGGCGCCTTCCCTGCTCTTTAGATTTCAAGACCTTTGGGGCTGCCATACTTGGCGGGCTGCCAGAACGGAAGCAATCTAGGTGCAAGGTCAAGAGGACAGGATAATGATCCGATGAAATAAGGTCAACCACGCTGTACTCATGTGCCTTTGCCAGGGCCCCGTTTGAAACAAAGATATAATCTATGACTGTGTTGGCATTTCTCCCAACAAAAGTTGGGGCTCTAGGCTCACTAATGCCTTGGTCGAATTCGAAGAGGTTTAGGTTAGCTAGAAGGAACTCTAGGTACTCGCCTTCGACTGTATGCTCAAAATGAGGAATGGCTTCGGGTGATATACCCCCGTATCTATCATTAAAACAACCTCCCTCACAGGGATGAATGTTAAAATCCCCCAGAATAACCAGTTCCGGGAGGGTAGTGCAATCACTCCTATAGGCTGACAAAAAATTTAACAAAGAAATCAGATGTTCATTTACAATGGCGGACTCCTTTGAGTTATAAAAATTAATCAACAAAAAAATCTTTGAGTTAGGGAGGGTCCACTCCACCGCCAGGGCATTTGTTAATGCGGTGTCTATTTTTTTGAAAACCCCTACTAGATCCAGGGAACACAAGGTGAGTAAACCACCCTTTGCTCTCCCTCTTATGCCTGGAACTGCCGGAGTAGAGAAGCTACAGAAACCATCCAGGGAAAAAGTATGTGTTGTATCCCACGTTTCTTGGAGTCCTATGATGTGGTGTTGTTTGATGAAACTTTGCCATGTTGGGTCTAGGGCCTTCGCGTTTAGACCTGCCACGTTCCAAGTGAGGACTTTACAGAGAGCTAAGTCTGTGTTAGGGGCAATCGATATACCCGCGCCCCGGCTCTCTCTCATCATCGGGCTAGTTCCTGGTGTGGGGGATAAGTTAGCTGTTATCGGGTCCGCTGTGGCAACATCCTTGCGGGGACGCGTTGGATTTGCACAAACACCATATTCCCCTGGCGAGCCCTGAGTATGTCAATCCACCCAATCTGTAGTTGACAGACAATCAAAGCGGTTTGCAATAGGAAAATGCAAAGGATTAGATGGGCCATTTAGTGGCTGCTGGTAAAAAAAGGGATGGATGAGTTAGGAGCCATGCGAGGGACCACCTTGACGTGGTCTACCTCCCCTAGTCCCCACCAAGTTCCACCCCCCTTCCCAGCCCTCATCCCTAACTGGGGGATGTATGTCCCAGGGGAAGTTAGGCCTTTGTCTAGGAATCCTATTGTGGGAGCCTTTAAGCCAGCTCCAACGATTATCCGCTTGGTTGTGGGGAAGACAGAAATACGAGAGAGGTCTGGCAGTCACCCTGCTCGCCTGGTATCTTGGGGCCCTGCTGTTACGAATAAAATCTACTACCTCCGGATTTTCAAAAGTAACCACCACACAGTCCCCCTGCAAATTTTTCCTATTTCCTCCTACCCAGGGAGCCCTCTCTATCATTAGAATGTCAGTGGGTATGTTTGGTGGGAGAGGATAATTATTCGCTAGCCAGTGACAGACTTTATTTTTGAGAGCCTGATATGATTCTTCTTCTGGCGAGCGAAGTTCTGTAACTCCAGTAAGGATAACCACATAGGGTGCGGCATCCGGGGGGAGGTGAATATTTCTACGTGACCTAACCTTACCCTTGTCCTGTATATCAAGATTGGGGGCCTGAGATAGACCATCGCCGGGTGTGGGCTTGGAAATAGTGTTGTTTTTAGAAGAGATCAGATTAGTATCTGTTTTCTTAGTTTGCTCTACAACAGGGGGTTTAGTTTTAGGTCCTACTTGATTTGAGGTATTACTGGGTTTCCTAGCCGTCGTGTTATTAGTCTCCGACGCTTTATTAGGAACCGTTATAGTCTTTGTGGGTTTAGGTAAATTAGTAACCTGAGTGGACTTTTTATTTAAAGCAAAGCTAGGGGCACTTATGTCCTTGTGTATATTTTTAAGGACCGTTTCCAAACAGCGTAATCTTACCTCTATGGGTTCTAGTAAAGCTTTTAACATGTTGAAAATTGCTGTATTATTTGAACTAGAACCGGGCTCCTCCAGTGGAGGTGTTATTATTGAGTAGGGCCACTAAGTTGCAAAATTTCTTCCAGACTTTGGTCAATTATGGTATCATCTGGGAGACTCAGCAGTAAGCCAGGGTTGTTAGGAGGTAAACCCTCTATGGGGATAGGTAGACTGACTGAAGGTTTTTCAATAGTACGAGAGTTAGGTAAAGTTATAGCCTTCTTCCCTTTCGCAACCGTTGAGGTGTTGGTTTTACGTTTTTGTTTAGGGATTGCCCCTTCTACCCGAGCTCTTTCTATTAGGTTGACTATAGGGTTACTGATGTTAGTCTCACTATTTTGCGTTCCACTTTCAGTCAATATGTTAAGGTTAGGTGAAGCTTCCAGGTCCTGGGCAAGATTGAGGGCATCCAAGTCCTCATTAGGTCCGGGATGATGTACTAAAGCCTGTGCTTCTCGACGGGTATCCGTTTTCGGTGTCTGAGCCTCAGCAATGAGGCCAAGGGAAGAACGCTTGGCCATAGCCAGGTCTTGGGAAACTCTCCTATCCATGAGGATTATCCCTTCATCGATAAGTGCGTGTGTGCGGGTGATGAAGTCGTCCAGTGTCCCTGTGAGTTTTTTGGCTCCTGCAGCAGCCATGCTTCTTGTTTCACGGCAGGACATAACCCGTGTATTCAAGATGAGTAAGAGGTGGGTTGGGTGCAGTATGTACTCGACCGGGATTCCTGACCCAGTCCAGTCTCCTCAGGCCTCTGAGGGCCACAGAGGGCCCGCCCTTTGCCCCGGGCGCTCCCGCGCGCTCCCGCGCGCTCCCGCGCAGCGTAGATCAATGCTTTTTATGAGCTAAGGGCGGGTTTTGGGTGGGCGGGGCGGTCAGGGAGAGCGGGCCAGGTGACTCGGCCTGAGGATTGCCGGGACTCCTGGGAAAGCGAGTCCCGGTTCCTCCACTCGCAGCCCTGTCTCACGCTCACACGCCCAGCAGCTACCTGTGGTTCCGGTGACAGCAGCGGCGATGCGGGACCCGCGAAGCGGGTTCCGCGAGTTGTAGCAGTCCTTCCTCCTTCCTCCGTGGACAACAGCAAAGTAAGGTGATTTTCGGCGTCCCCACAAGCTATGGGAGGCAGGGTCTTTTAAGGTGCTTCAGCTGGGCGGGGCGGTCAGGGAGAGCGGGCCAGGTAACTCGGCCTGAGGATTGCCGGGACTCCTGGGAAAGCGAGTCCCGGTTCCTCCACTCGCAGCCCTGTCTCACGCTCACACGCCCAGCAGCTACCTGTGGTTTCGGTGACAGCAGCGGCGATGCGGGACTCGCGAAGCGGGTTCTGCGAGTTGTAGCGGTCCTTCCTCCTTCCTCCGTGGACAACAGCAAAGTAAGGTGATTTTCGGCGTCCCCACAAGCTATGGGAGGCAGGGTCTTTTAAGGTGCTTCAGCTGGGCGGGGCGGTCAGGGAGAGCGGGCCAGGTGACTCGGCCTGAGGATTGCCGGGACTCCTGGGAAAGCGAGTCCCGGTTCCTCCACTCGCAGCCCTGTCTCACGCTCACACGGCCAGCAGCTACCTGTGGTTCCGGTGACAGCAGCGGCGATGCGGGACCCGCGAAGCGGGTTCCGCGAGTTGTAGCGGTCCTTCCTCCTTCCTCCGTGGACAACAGCAAAGTAAGGTGATTTTCGGCGTCCCCACAAGCTATGGGAGGCAGGGTCTTTTAAGGTGCTTCAGCTGGGCGGGGCGGTCAGGGAGAGCGGGCCAGGTGACTCGGCCTGAGGATTGCCGGGACTCCTAGGAAAGCGAGTCCCGGTTCCTCCACTCGCAGCCCTGTCTCACGCTCACACGCCCAGCAGCTACCTGTGGTTCCGGTGACAGCAGCGGCGATGCGGGACCCGCGAAGCGGGTTCCGCGAGTTGTAGAGGTCCTTCCTCCTTCCTCCGTGGACAACAGCAAAGTAAGGTGATTTTCGGCGTCCCCACAAGCTATGGGAGGCAGGGTCTTTTAAGGTGCTTCAGCTGGGCGGGGCGGTCAGGGAGAGCGGGCCAGGTGACTCGGCCTGAGGATTGCCGGGACTCTTGGGAAAGCGAGTCCCGGTTCCTCCACTCGCAGCCCTGTCTCACGCTCACACGCCCAGCAGCTACCTGTGGTTCCGGTGACAGCATCGGCGATGCGGGACCCGCGAAGCGGGTTCCGCGAGTTGTAGCGGTCCTTCCTCCTTCCTCCGTGGACAACAGCAAAGTAAGGTGATTTTCGGCGTCCCCCCCAGAGGTTATACCAACAAGACCATTTTGAAAGCCGAGAAAAGAGTCAAAAAAGTCAAGAGAATACACACTCTTACCAGCACACATAAACCTACCACTTCTGGAAGGGAACAAATTAGAATGGTAACTGACTTCAATTCACTCCACGACGATTTACGGAAAAGCCTGACCAAACATTGGGGCTTATTAAGATCAGAAAGAGCTCTCACTAATTGTATTACAGATAAACCTCAAATTTCATTCAGAAGAGGCAATACACTAAGAAATAAATTGAGTCCCACGGTACCTAGAGATACCAAACAAACAACTTGGATGACACAACATAGCCTAGGATTTTACAAATGTGGATTTTGCAGCATGTGTAAATGGGCTAAACATGGCATAACTAGATTCAAGGGTCCAGATGGTGTTTCCTTCGTCATCAAGAGTAACATTAATTGTACCACTAAATTTGTGATTTATGTCATAGAATGTGAATGTGGAAAGTTCTACGTAGGAAGCACCATCAGACCACTGAAAGAGAGAATGATGGAACATATAAGGGCAATAGTGAACTGTGATCCTAAATATCCGGTGGCCTTGCATATAGCTTCCTGCCAAAGAGATAGGACCAACAAAGTGGCTAAATTCTTTGGCATAGATACAGTCCCTCAAGACGTCAGAGGTGGCAACCGCGAATTGAGGCTTAGACGCACAGAGGCAACCTGGATCATGCGTCTTAAATCCGTAGAACGGGGACTTAATTATGACCAGGAGATGCAATATTTCCTGGGGAACTGAACTATAGGATGTCCACCATTGGTATGGTACTGTGACACATGACATTGTATGCAAATCAGTAGTTTACAAAGTTTTGTATAAATTGTGACATTATGAACATACTCTTACCATTCCCTCATGCTAGGAGAACTCTCCTGTACTCTGTTTGTAAATAATTTGTGGTTTTATATTATTTTGCACGTGGTAGCCTGTGATGTATTCATGTATATACAAAAGAGATAATTTACATTATGATGTATAATTGTATTGGTACTTAGACATCCACGTGTGACTGGGACGGGCACCAGTAGTTTGTTTATGTCCATTCAAGGTGCTCACGATTAAGCTCACCTGGAGGATTATTTATGTCTTCCATTCTTTACGTCGCCAATTTTGCGTCGACCGGTGATATTGTAATTGAATACGTCATTTTCCTCACTATCCCAAATCGCGCTTGACCGACTACAAAATCGACATACTACATATACTCTGTCACTATGCTTGGGCTACTTCCATATGTCTACCCTCCCCTCTCATTGCTATTTTATATCGCTACTCGATCTTGTGACCAGCATATTTTGACTTATCCAATTGCATAATAATGAGTTAGTATTATGACCAATAAGCTCCATGACTCTACTGGGAATCCAATATGGAGGCGTTCCTAAAGCCAGCAATCGGTCTAGTCTACCGATGACGTTACGTAGAGACGCATTTAACGTCTCCAAAGACCAGGTCACGTGTCCAAACAGGAACACGGCTCGGGGGTCCTGGACGCGCTACACGCCGCTCCTCTGCTTGATACAGGTAAGCAGTTCAGAAAGCACTGACACATACTGCGGATTTATTATTGGAAACTGTAGGAAGGGGGAGGCTCTAGTTGGCGCCGTGAAACACTAGCGACAAGCAGGGACTCTCTCTTCCTCGTCAGGGCTGAGGGTTACCTTCCAGACAACCTCCGCTTACCCTCTAGGTAGTGTGGCTTAAGCAGTCGTAGGCTAATCTTTGGGGCACATAGGGTTAAACACTTGCAATATTACACGTTCACAACCAACCCACCACACAATGAGACCAAACTGTATTCTGTAAAAATATATATCTTTATATAGATTTTAAGCAGGCTTGTGAATACAGTTAACGAACTTTCAAATATCGGTTCCAAATTACTTAGTTCAAGTTGCCACAGTTCTTTCTAGCAATAAGCGTTCTTTAGGGCCTTCAGGCCGGTTCAACAAAGGTCTTGTGGAGCGGGCGGCTTCCAGGGGAGCTGTCCCACATCGCGTTGCCTTTCCGGGGTCGCTGTTCGTTGCGGCTCTCAGCCGAGCAGGTCACGGGTCATCCGGGGCAGCGGTGCTCTGTGGCGGCAGGGTCCTTCCTTTGGCGTTTGCTCCGACCCTGGAGGCGGTGGCCGGGTGATGGCGGCAAGTGGCAGTACGGTCCTCAAGTGCAGGACGTACCCAGCCAAGTGCCGGTGCAGCTGTGCGCTCACAGCTGAGCTGTCGGGCAAGATACCGACTCAGGGGATTCTCACAGGGCAATTGTCCGTCTTTGCAAGTGGATTGGCTGCTCGTGGCGCAGTCAACTCGAGAGCTCGGACCGGACGGGTCCCCCTTCGCTTTGCTCTCGGGCTCCCGGTGCAGTTGCGGTCACGGTGTTCGGGCCAGCGGCGGCTGGACCTCACTTTGCTTCCGCTGTTGCTTTGGGCCCCGGTCACGGTGGTCAGGTGGGTGTCGTTGCCTTGGAGGAGATTCCTCCGTCGGTACTGCAGCGATAAGCAGCACCCACAGTCGCTTCCTTCAGGGTGTAGCGCCCACTGGTCCTGGGGCGCTGGTCAGAGGGCAAGTTCACCGCAAGCCCTTGGAGATCTCTCAGCAGAGTTTGGCACAAAGTCTTGTAAAGCAAAAGTCTTCTCGTAGTCTTTCCTTTCTCCTCTCCTTCGGCAGCAAGGCACCAGACACAGGCAAGAGACAGCACCCTTCCTTGTCCTTCACGGTCCTTCTCGTCGGGCAGAGTTCCTTCTGTAGCCCAAACCGGATCTAACTTTCAAGGAGCAGGGCTCCTTCTTTTATAGGGCATTTCTTTTGTTCTCGCAGGCCAGGGGGGCCTTTATATAGCCACTTTCAGTCCTTGAGTACTCCGGCGGGTGTAATCCGGCTTCTGCTTTCAGTGTGAGGGGCAGGCGCATCAGACGCCCCACAGGAGGTGGAGCCAGCATTGTGCGGACAGGGGCAGCCAGAGTACCTTGTTGATGGGGCTTCGCCCTTCCTGGGCCAGATGTCGGCTGAGTCATCAGTCGCTCCCCAGGAGGGTGGAGCCAGCATTGTGGTGGCAGAGCACAGCAAGATCCAGAGTCAAGAGCCACTCCTACCTCCCACTAAGGTGTAATCTGCGCATTCACCACCTGTCCTCTCCCCAGCCCTGTCACTCACACATCCCAGACAGTCAGATACACATACCAGCAGAGGCGGGCTGAAATGGTTAGGCAAGCAAAGGCTAACCTTCTAAAAGTAGCATTTGCAAACCCAGGATGCTAAAATAAACTTGACTACAAGAAATACGTTATCATCCTGAGTTCAGGCATACTAAACATGACTCGCTACCATGCTCCTTGAGCCTGCTGGGATTATAGCGTGTAATAATTCCAGCAGCTCAGTCTGGCCTAATGGAGCAGGTAGCCTTCAATAGTGAGCTACGATTTTGGTTGTAAGTCACTACTAGGACAAGCCCCAGGGCTTGTCCTACCTTACACCTACAACGCACCCTGCCCGCAGGCCTACCATAGGGGTGACTAATATGTAGTCAAGGGAAGGTTCGGGGGCTGGCAAGTGGGTGCACTTGCCCAGCTAGCGTGACAGTACGAGACCGCACGCGGGTTCTGCGGGCGCAGTTCCCAGACACATCTTTACGGCTGCTACGGTGGGTGGCGCAACCAGCGCTGCAGGCCCACCAGCAGTATTGGCATCTACAAGCCCCGGCACTCTCTAGTGCGCGTTACTAGGGACTAACAGTAAATCCAATGAACCAATCATGGATACCAATCACATGTACAATTTACAGTAGGGAGCACTTGCACTGCGGCACGGGTCAGCCGTGGCGCAGTGCCCTGAGTATCGGAAAACCAGCAAAACATCGGAGGCACATCAGCAAAAAGTGGAAGGGAAACTCACGCCAAGGTGCCAGGTCTAACATGTGTCCCCTCCAGCTGAAATGTGGGGGGAACTACCCTTCCCCAGGGAGTTCCACATCACTAAGGCGGAAAAATCTGGACAGACCGTCAGCGTTGGCGTGATCGGTACCAGGGCGGTGTTCCACCGTAAAGTCCATACTCTGTAGAGAAATGGACCACCTCAACAGTTTCGGGTTCTCACCCCTCATTTGCATCAACCATCTGAGGGGCCTGTGGTCCGTCTGAACTCGGAAGTGAGACCCAAACAAGTAGGGTCTTAGCTTCTTCAGCGCCCAGACCACAGCAAATGCTTCACGCTCTATTGCACTCCACCTACTTTCCCGTGGAAGTAACCTCCTACTTATGAAGGCTACGGGTTGGTCAAAGCCCTCCTCAGTCATCTGTGAAAGAACAGCCCCTACACCATGCTCTGAAGCGTCTGTTTGCACTATGAATTCCTTGGAGAAATCAGGAGCCAGGAGCACGGGCGCCGTGCACATGGCAGTCTTCAGGGTGTCAAAAGCCTTCTGACAGGTGTCAGTCCAAATCACATTCCTGGGCTGCTTTTTCGAAGTCAGCTCTGTCAAGGGGGTCACAATCGTGCCATAGCCCTTGACAAACCTCCTGTAATACCCAGTGAGCCCCAGGAAGGCTCTCACTGCAGTCTGGGTCTTGGGGGGTTCCCAAGCCAGGATGGTCTCAAATTTGGGTTGCAAGGGTGCTACCTTGCCACTCCCAACTTGGTGTCCCAAGTACACCACTGAACCCTGCCCAATCTGGCACTTGCTTGCCTTGATTGTGAGGCCTGCTCTGCGCAGGGCCATCAACACTTCCCAGAGGTGTTGCAGGTGTTCTGGCCAGGTGCCACTGAACACCGCGATGTCATCCAGGTAGGCGGCACTGAACTCGTCCAGCCCAGCCAACACCTGTTTGACCAATCTCTGGAAGGTGGCAGGGGCATTCTTCATCCCAAATGGCATAACCCGGAACTGGAAATGCCCATCTGGGGTCGAGAATGCCGACCTCTCCTTTGCCCCATCGGTCAAGGCGATCTGCCAGTACCCAGACGTCAAATCAAACGTACTGAGGAACCGAGCAGCCCCTAGCCGATCAATGAGCTCATCAGCTCTGGGGATGGGGTGCGCGTCAGTCTTCGTGACTGAATTGAGTCCTCTGTAGTCCACACAGAACCGTAGTTCGGGTGTGGCTCCCGGTGCAGCAGCCTTTGGGACCAAGACCACGGGGCTGGACCAAGGACTGCTGGAAGACTCAACCACCCCGAGGGCAAGCATCTTGGAGACCTCCTCCTTGATGCAGGCCTGGACCCTGTCAGTCACCCTGTAAGCCTTATGCTTCACAGGTAAGCTGTCTCCAGTGTCCACATCATGGACGCACCAATCTGTGACACTCGGAACCAGGGAGAACAGATCTGGAAACTGCCCCAGCAACTGGCGGCAGTCTTCCTGTTGTTCGGGGGTCAGGGTGGGTGAGAAGTTAACTCCATCCACTGACCCGTCCTTCTCACAGGCCACTAAGAGGTCAGGAAGAGGCTCCGACTCCTCTTCCATTCCGTCATCAGTTGCCAACAACATGCCCACTTCGGACCTTCGTAAGTGGGGCTTGAGGCGGTTGACATGTAGGACCCTCAAAGGGTTCCTGGGCGTCTTCATGTCCACCAAGTATGTCACGGGGCTCTTGCGCTCCACAACCTCAAATGGGCCTGTCCACTTATCTTGAAGGGCACAGGGCTCCACTGGGGCCAGGACATACACCTCTTGTCCAGGCTGAAGCTCGACCAGAGTGGCATTCTGATCGTACCACCGCTTCATCTCCTCCTGGCTCGCTTCCAGATTTGCCACGGCAAGTTGTCTGAAGCGTCGGGTCTGGTTTCTGAAGGCCAGCATGTAGCTATATACATTCTGGGGAGGTTTCCTGGGAGATTGCTCCCAGCCTTCCTTTACCAAACTCAGCGGTCCTCTCACGGGGTGACCGTACAGCAGTTCAAAGGGGCTGAACCCTAGAGACTTCTGTGGTACCTCGCGATATGCAAAGAGCAGGCATGGTAAGAGGACGTCCCACTTACGCCTCATCGGACCTTCTAGGCCCATGATCATGCCTTTCAGGGTTCGGTTGAATCTCTCAACCAACCCGTTACCTTGGGGATGGTAAGGCGTGGTGAACTTATACGTTACGCCACACTCTTGCCAAAGGGACTTCATATACTTGGATATGAAATTGGTCCCCCTGTCGCTCACCACCTCTAGAGGGAATCCTACTCGTGAGAAAATTCCCATCAGTGCACGTCCCACCACAGGGGCCGTCACTGTCCTCAGAGGGATGGCTTCAGGGTACCGGGTGGCATGGTCCACCAAGACCAGGATGAACCTGTTGCCCATGGCTGTCTTGGGGTCCAGAGGCCCAACGATGTCAATACCCACTCGCTGGAATGGCGTACCGACCACAGGGAAGGGTTGGAGGGGAGCCTTGTTCTTCCCTCCGGCCTTCCCACTTGCCTGGCAAGTCGGACAAGTTCTACAATGAGCATCTGAGCTCTTGTGCATTTGGGGCCAGTAAAAGTGGGTGACAAGCCTGTCATAGGTCTTGTCCATCCCCAAATGTCCTGCTAAAGGCACATCGTGAGCCAGACCCAGTAGGAAGGCTCTGAACTTCTGGGGTACCACCAGCACACGGGCTGACCCAGGTTCAGCAGCCTTAGGCTCTGAATACAGGAGGTCGTTCTCCCAGTACACATAATGTGTTTTGGCCTGAACACCATTGGCCTGGTCTGCAGCCTGCTGCCGCATACCCACGAGAGAAGGGCATTCTTTCTGCTCCTTGCAGAATTCCTCCCTGGATGGTCCTCCTTCTTGCTGCCAATGGGTCAGCTCAGGCAGGTCCCCCAGTTCGGCGATCTGTTCCCCTGTAGGCTCCAGGGCATCCCCCTCAAGGTCTGCTTCCTCCTGGACCGTGGGAACTTCAGGGACCGGTTTCCCACGCCCCCTGCGCCTTCTCCCTAAGGCCGGTTCCTGGGCCTCTCCTTCAGGCCCCAGGACCTCTTGATCACCCCTACTGGCTGCCATCGACCGGGTGGTCACGCACGCCCAGTCAGGCAGACCCACCATCCGCAGGTGAGTCGTTTTCTCCACCTTTTCCCAAGGGGAGTGCTCCAAGTCATTCCCTAGCAAACAGTCAACAGGCATAGTTTTTCTTACACAGACCTGCAGAGTACCAGAGACCCCCCCCCCACTCGAAGGGAACTTGAGCCATCGATCAATCAATCAATCAGTGACACTTATAAAGCGCGCTACATACCCGTAGGGTCTCAATCGGACACTGACTCTCAGAATTATCAGCGTTGATAACCCTACAGTAGGCATGGGGTACAACCTGCTCTTGAGACACCAGGTGCTGCCTCACTGCAGTCACACTGGCTCCTGTGTCTCTAAGAGCCTCAGCTTCCTTGCCATTGATGATCACAACCTGCCCATACTTCTTAGTGTTAGAGGGCAGGTAGTTCGTAGGGATCATCTCACTGTCTCCTAGCGAGACCAGGGTCATGTGAACGGGATCTCCACCCCCCGGGACCATCATTTCTTCTCCTAAGTGAACACTAGTCACTTGACGGGGCGGAGCACCAGTGGGTGCGGGTTTTCCAAACAGGCGACACTTGGGGTCACTGGATATGTGCCCAGGCTCGCCACATTTGTAACAATTGAAGGGCCCCTTCGGAACAGGTTTACCTGTCGGGGCCCCATTCTGCTTCGGGGGTGGGGGAGGCTGAGAACCTTGCTGCTGGTTCCCCTGGGAACTACTTTGGGGGCCTTTTTGGAACCCTTTCTGTTTTCCCCCCTTGTCCCCCCCACTCTTCTGCTGGGGACCCTGCCCACTCTTGGCGGAGTCTCCCACGGGACCCTTGTGGACCCTGGGGCTGAGCCAGCGGTCCGCCTCCTCAGCAAGCTTCCTCGGGTTGGACAGCTTGATATCGATCAGGTGTTGGCGTAACTCAGGAAAACAGTGATCAGACAAGTGCTCCCATGCAATTAAATCAAAGAGACCTTGAAAATCATTCACTTTGCTACCCTTCACCCAACCATCCAGTGCTCTGCAAAAGTAAGTCACATACTCCACATACGTATTCCCAGGCCGCTTAGTACATCCCCTAAACTTCTGTCTATACATTTCAGGGGTAAGCCCGTACCTGTTCATTAAAGCCTCTTTCATGTGGGAATAGGATCTCTGATTTTCAACGGGGAAATCTAGCAAGGTATCTCGCCCTTCGCTAAGGAACCTTCCCCACAACCCCGCTCCCCAATCCTTGTCAGGGACCCGGTGGGAGGACATGGCTACCTCGTATGCCATAAACCACTGTCCTATGTCATCCCCCTTAAAGAACTCCTTAACTACGTCCTTCGGGATGTGCACTCTTGACTCTACCTGCACTGGCGATGTGCTGCCACCAGAGGGAGGACGATCCAAGCCTCTTTCTTTCCGGCTTATCTCCCTCATTTTCACTTCGTAATCCATTTGGTGCTTTCGCTCTTCCAGCGCCATTCTTTTGGTTTCAAGCTCCAGTTGGATTTTTAATTCTGCCAGCTTTCTCTCGTGATTCCTTGTTTCCTTCCTGTCCGCCAGCTCCTCTGGTGACAGGCCTTTTCTAAAGCTGTGCACGCTGTCCTGCCTTTCAAGGTCAATCAGATCCCCAAGTGCATTCTGCTCCTCAGTCGCATCTTGCTCCGCGAGGGCGTCTTGATCCTCCGGGGTTTTTCTGGACTCTATCCAGGCTTTCATGGCCTTGTAGAGCTGTGGCTTGTTTTTGCAACCAGCGTGCGGAACCTTGAGTTTCTTGCAAAAGAACTTCAGTTCATCCTTGGTGTATGTATCCAACTTTGCGGCGTCCCACTCCACCTCCAACACCTCGGAGGTCGTGGACTCCGCTCCATCCAGGCTCTTCGTGCCCGGCATGGTTCTCGCACTCGGAATCTTCTTTCGGCAAAATTCAAAAGCAAAGTCTGTGGCTAAGTAACTGGACTGTAATCACTGTGCAGTGGTCAGAAGCTCAGGTATAGATATCGCAAGTGTAAATTCGAAAATCCTCACCGCAGCGTCCAATGTAGGAAGGGGGAGGCTCTAGTTGGCGCAGTGAAACACTAGCGACAAGCAGGGACTCTCTCTTCCTCGTCAGGGCTGAGGGTTACCTTCCAGACAACCTCCGCTTACCCTCTAGGTAGTGTGGCTTAAGCAGTCGTAGGCTAATCTTTGGGGCAGATAGGGTTAAACACTTGCAATATTACACCTTCACAACCAACCCACCACACAATGAGACCAAACTGTATTCTGTAAAAATATATATCTTTATATAGATTTTAAGCAGGCTTGTGAACTTTCAAATATCGGTTCCAAATTACTTAGTTCAAGTTGCCACAGTTCTTTCTAGCAATAAGCGTTCCTTAGGGCCTTCAGGCCGGTTCAACAAAGGTCTTGTGGAGCGGGCGGCTTCCAGGGGAGCTGTCCCACGTCGCGTTGCCTTTCCGGGGTCGCTGTTCGTTGCGGCTCTCAGCCGAGCAGGTCACGGGTCATCCGGGGCAGCGGTGCTCTGTGGCGGCAGGGTCCTTCCTTTGGCGTTTGCTCCGACCCTGGAGGCGGTGGCCGGGTGATGGCGGCAAGTGGCAGTACGGTCCTCAAGTGCAGGACGTACCCAGCCAAGTGCCGGTGCAGCTGTGTGCTCACAGCTGAGCTGTCGAGCAAGATACCGACTCAGGGGATTCTCACAGGGCAATTGTCCGTCTTTGCAAGTGGATTGGCTGCTCGTGGCGCAGTCAACTCGAGAGCTCGGACCGGACGGGTCCCCCTTCGCTTTGCTCTCGGGCTCCCGGTGCAGTTGCGGTCACGGTGTTCGGGCCAGCGGCGGCTGGACCTCACTTTGCTTCCGCTGTTGCTTTGGGCCCCGGTCACGGTGGTCAGGTGGGTGTCGTTGCCTTGGAGGAGATTCCTCCGTCGGTACTGCAGCGATAAGCAGCACCCACAGTCGCTTCCTTCAGGGTGTAGCGCCCACTGGTCCTGGGGCGCTGGTCAGGGGGCAAGTTCACCGCAAGCCCTTGGAGATCTCTCAGCAGAGTTTGGCACAAAGTCTTGTAAAGCAAAAGTCTTCTCATAGTCTTTCCTTTCTCCTCTCCTTCGGCAGCAAGGCACCAGACACAGGCAAGACACAGCACCCTTCCTTGTCCTTCACGGTCCTTCTCGTCGGGCAGAGTTCCTTCTGTAGCCCAAACTGGATCTAACTTTCAAGGAGCAGGGCTCCTTCTTTTATAGGGCATTTCTTTTGTTCTCGCAGGCCAGGGGGGCCTTTGTATAGCCACTTTCAGTCCTTGAGTACTCCGGCGGGTGTAATCCGGCTTCTGCTTTCAGTGTGAGGGGCAGGCGCATCAGACGCCCCACAGGAGGTGGAGCCAGCATTGTGCGGACAGGGGCAGCCAGAGTACCTTGTTGATGGGGCTTCGCCCTTCCTGGGCCAGATGTCGGCTGAGTCATCAGTCGCTCCCCAGGAGGGTGGAGCCAGCATTGTGGTGGCAGAGCACAGCAAGATCCAGAGTCAAGAGCCACTCCTACCTCCCACTAAGGTGTAATCTGCGCATTCACCACCTGTCCTCTCCCCAGCCCTGTCACTCACACATCCCAGACAGTCAGATACACATACCAGCAGAGGCGGGCTGAAATGGTTAGGCAAGCAAAGGCTAACCTTCTAAAAGTAGCATTTGCAAACCCAGGATGCTAAAATAAACTTGACTACAAGAAATACTTTATCATCCTGAGTTCAGGCATACTAAACATGACTCGCTACCATGCTCCTTGAGCCTGCTGGGATTATAGCGTGTAATAATTCCAGCAGCTCAGTCTGGCCTAATGGAGCAGGTAGCCTTCAATAGTGAGCTACGATTTTGGTTGTAAGTCACTATTAGGACAAGCCCCAGGGCTTGTCCTACCTTACACCTACAACGCACCCTGCCCGCAGGCCTACCATAGGGGTGACTAATATGTAGTCAAGGGAAGGTTCGGGGGCTGGCAAGTGGGTGCACTTGCCCAGCTAGCGTGACAGTACGAGACCGCACGCGGGTTCTGCGGGCGCAGTTCCCAGACACCTTCTTTACGGCTGCTACGGTGGGTGGCGCAACCAGCGCTGCAGGCCCACCAGCAGTATTGGCATCTACAAGCCCCGGCACTCTCTAGTGCGCGTTACTAGGGACTAACAGTAAATCCAATGAACCAATCATGGATACCAATCACATGTACAATTTACAGTAGGGAGCACTTGCACTGCGGCACGGGTCAGCCGTGGCGCAGTGCCCTGAGTATCGGAGAACCAGCAAAACATCGGAGGCACATCAGCAAAAAGTGGAAGGGAAACTCACGCCAAGGTGCCAGGTCTAACAGAAACCAATCGGCTACACACGAGGAGCATGACTCCAATTTTAATTTTGGTTTCCTTTCAGCTTGGGGCACTCATTGACGTTAGAGCCATACTCGGCATACAACAAATTATTCCCCGCCTAATAGGTAAGCCAACATAATGTTGCACCTGAGTAAAGCCTTGAAACGGAAATAGTTTATAGTTTAATGGGACAAATTGATCATTATGGCCCCCAATTTTTGCAGAACAACACCTTGTTCGGCGTGGGCGACAATTTTTGAAGTTACGCTAGACTGTGACCTTCGAGCCTGATACTGCAAATTTAAATTCAACAAATGTAAGTTTATATTGAACTCCTTGCTCCGTGTATAACTATACTGGAGGTTGATACGAGAATCACCATACCGGTGAAAGAGGAAGAGTAGTAGGGATCATCCTCATGAAAACTATGTCGATTATGTGATTGGTTCAAATGCGCTGTTTATATATATATTTTCAAACCGTGTAAATTGACGCTACATAGAAATAATAGATCTATGAATTGGCTGTATTTATGATACAATGAAATGCCAACTTGCCCACAATGACTCAGGTTACTTAATCTGGTTACAGAATCGTACCTCTCTTCACATATACTCATACCGAGTATCTTCGGTCAAGGGCCCGGCTGGGTCGGAATTATCACCAGCTGAGCGGTGAGCTGCAATCTATTTCTTTATCTCACAGCCCCATTACTGTGAATTCTTTTGCCTTATAACATGAAGTTTGACAATTAGTGATGAGATTTTTCCTGTTTTTGCTTTGTTTTTCTCCATGTTGATTAATCAGACCTTTTTGATCTGGACACAGCCATCTAGGTATGTCACGTTACGACGTCGAGAGTCAGAGTTTCACGTCATTCACAAGCTTCACTGAGCATGTAGTGTGATTGGGCCGCACACAGATAGACCACTTTGTAGTCAGAGACTCTGTCTCTCTTGAGAATTATCCTAGTTCTATCGGTGTGTCAAAACAATTTTCACTATTCACCAGCACGTTTAGTGATAAGAATGATAATTCTCACACTTGCGACACAGATGTGTTGGGGTGGCACTCAGGAAATATAGATGTATCTTTGTACACTCACTGGAATAGAAGCATAAACCAAGTGTGTAAAGACCAGAGAACCAGGTCTTATTGTAACTATACTCTTACGAGATACATGCTCCATTGTCAACTTTCTGTTCATTTCAGCCCTGAGGAATCGCGAGTGCGATGAAACACGTGTCGGCTGGCTGTAAACTGCATTAAAGACTCCAGATTTACCCTTCATGAGAGTTATTTGTTTAAACACTTCTGTCATCTGTTACTTTTTTGTTGTGTATTGTTACTGAACAATGTTTACCCTATTGAGTGCATCAGCAACCAAGTCTGGGGACTCCGGATGACCACGACGCCTTGCCACACTGCCCCGAATCTACACTAAAGAACCGAATCGCATGAGACACCAGAGGAACCACTTCCACAGCCAATCTACCTTGATCGTGGAGCCGGCAGCGATGAGGGAGGCATCCGGTCACCACCCCGCAACAACAAACTAAAGAACTCACATGTTATATTGTTTGGACGTATTGCCTCGAGCAATAGGTCCCCCCAGTTGGGAATGTTCCGCAGAGTTATGGTTTATCCCCCTTTACGATGCTACTCTCCTGGGTACTATAGAGCTGGCGGGCTCGAAAAGACAGGACCGTGACATGCATCCCCGGATTGGTGGGGCGGTGGAGGACCAGAGGGGGAGTCCAGCGGGGAGGACAGGGTTATCACAACTGGTCCACACACCACGCAGCTGACCTATGACATCTAAATTATCAAATACGGACCCAATATTTGTGACTTTAAACGTTAGAGGTATGCACACGGCCATGAAGAGATACTCAATATACGCCTATATTAAGCGTCAACAGGCACAGGTGGCCCTCCTACAGGAGACACACCTGATGGAACAAGAGGTAGGCCGTCTTCATAGAAAATGGCGGGGTATTGTGTGCCATGAAATACACAAGGGGCACGTTAATCTGGATTAGACCTGGCGTGCCATTCAAAGAACAGTCCAGATTGATTGACAATGACAGGAGGTACGCGATTGTCAGTGGCCTGTTAGAGGGCCAACCGATTTTTATTGGTTGTGTGTACGCCCCGAACACAGAACAAGATCAATACTGGGACAAGTTGACTACAGCACTAGCCCACCACTCAACGATACCATGGCTCCTGGGAGGGGATTACAACTGTGTACTGGATCTACACCTAGACAGATCACACACCCCCACCGCATTCCCCGGCGCACAAACAGACAGAACACTTCCGTAAATGGGTGGACCACTGGGCGCTAGCGGATGCCTGGAGAGCACGGAACCCGACAGCCAGGTTATATTACTTTCACTCCATACCACATGACCTTCGTGTGAGACTCGACCGGTTTCTTTGTTCCGCAGCCGTCCTACCGAAAATACAACACACAGATTATCTGGGGCGCATAGTGTCAGACCATGATGCACACACGGTGACCCTTCGCTGGAGTCCACCCCACCCACCGGTCCCCACATGGAGACTCCCTCAGGAATGCCTCACTGATCAGGCCTTCCGCCAAACACACTGGGACTTTATCGGAGAACACTTTCAGCATAATGCGGGCTCTGCCTCCTTCAAGGCTATAGAATGGGATGCATACAAGATCACCGCACGTGGACATTGCATTTAACAGGTGGTGGGGGTGCGGAGAACACTGGAGCAAACACTGCATGAGGCAGAGACAGCGCTCACAAGAATGTCCTGAGACTCAGACCAGGGAAGGGCCACCTTAGAGCAGGTTGTGGCGGCGAAGCTCACGTACGCTGAAACACTGTGAGACTTACGGAGGTATAACTTCCGCATATACGCTACAAAAACACACAGGGAGGGCAACAGAGCAGAGGCACTCCTAGTGTGGATGGCCAAACAGGACACAACCTCACAACCCATCACAGAACTGATAGACGAGACTGGTCGGCTCCACACCTCCCAACTCGACATCCTAAACAATACCGCAACCCAGCGCCGGCGACACCATGTACATTGGCACAATTCCTGGGCACGCACAGGCTCCCCACAAACTCCCCAGTGGACAAGAAAGAATTAGATAGTAAAATCACATCCTCCGATATTAGGAGCGCCATTGGGTCCCTTGCACGGAAGAAGACGCCGGGGATGGACGGGCTACCGTTGGAATACTATAACACACTCGCGGCCCAGATAGTACCCCATCTAACGATCGCATACGAGGAGGCCCTTTCCAAAGGGATTCTGCCCACACCCTTCCGCGAATCCACGATGGTGACCTTTCTAAAACCCCACAGAGACCCCACACTCCTGTCTTCATATAGACCCATCATACTCCTAAACACTGATAGCCAAATCCTGCCAGCCCTTATACACCCGATCAGTGCAGATTCGTGCCCAGGCGCAACACATCACACAATCTGAGACGGCTCTTCCATATTCAAGACAGTGCGCAGGACAGATTTCCCCATGCAGCGTGCCTGATCTTTGACCTAGAGAAGGCGTTCAACACCTTGCTGTGGCCCCATTTGTTCGCGGTCCTCCAGAAACTGAATATCGTCTGGGTCCTGATAGCAAACATGCGACTCTTATATAGGGGACTCACCTCTAGGGTAAGAGTCGGTAAGCTTATCTCCGCTCCATTCTCGGTGGAGAAAGGGACCAGGCAGGGGTGCCCACTCTCCCCCCTCCTGTTCGCACTAGCAGTTGAGCCATTGGCTATGAGGCTACGACTGGAGGGAGAGGCCTGGGGGATTCCGATTGCGGGAACGACACACTGCGTATCCCTATACGCAGACGATCTGCTGATTTACGTCTGCGACGTGACGGGAGATCTCACATCGATATGGGACACTCTGCAGGCCTTCGGAACCATCTTGGGCCTCAAATTCAATTGGGAGAAGTCGACCGTTTACCCTCTTGGCCCCCATCTGGCACCACTCGAGGTGATGCTAGGCACTCAGGTCTTGCGTTGGAGTGGGGATGCCCCCAGATACTTGGGAGTGCGACTCTATCATTCCTGACGATTTATACGAGGGCAATCACTGCCATGTGCTAGCGGGTCTGTGATCGGCGGTGAACTTCTGGAAGACTCTACCCCTGGCACCCATCGGCCATGTGGCCATAGCAAAAAATGATAATGGTGCCCAGACTGCTCTACCACTTTGCCAATCTCCCGGTGATTCCGCGCGGTCATTCTTCCGGGAACTGGATACCCTGCTCACAATGCTTATATGGGGTAACGGCCGGCGCAGAGTGGCACTACGCACGCTATACTTACCCACCGCAGATGGAGGTTTGGGAGCCCCATCCTTTGAATCCCATTTCCTGGCCGCACAACTTCAATGGCTATCCCACTGGACGGCAGAGCGATTCGTCGGGAAAACGATAACGGAGACCGGTAGGATACCTCTTCCCGTCATCAGAAGGATGCTCCTACCTAGGACCAAGCCGTCCCGCACCCACCCTATTCAGGTTTCCATTGCGCGCAAATACGTGATGCGTATTCACCGAATGTCCAAAGACCGGCCACTCTATTTCTCACTGTTGCCCCTAGTGGGTCTCCCTCACGGGGACAAATACCACACTTCCAGGGCCCTCCAAATCTGGACCGATCACGACGTGACGGAGATGGAAGCTTTGTTCCACGAAGGGCAATTGCGAACTTATGAGCAGTTGGTTGAGTGATATGACCTCCCGCAAGGACAATTCCTTACACACAGGCAACGTTCTGGAACCTGCGAGACGGTGAACCACCCACACACCCGGTGCTCCACACAATACTCCACATGGGAGCTGGTAGACACCTAGTTACATGGCACTATAAGGCCATTAGGGAAGTAACAAATGCTTCCCTAGATAGTCTGCTTCATTCCTGGGAAGACGACATCGGCAGGGTGTTCCATGACACAGAATGGATACGTGCTCTGGAATAAACAAAGAAGGTGTCCAAGAACACACGGTTCAAAAACATACAGTTTAACATACTCCACCGGGCCTACCTCACGCCAGATAAACTGCACCGGTACTACCCGGACACACAATTTAACTGCCCACGTTGTAAATTGCCGGAAGCGAACTTCAGGCACATGTTTTGGGACTGCCCCTCCCTGCAACGATACTGGACCACGGTCCACCAAACACTTCTTGCATTGGTCAGCTTGCCGCACATTGCTTCCTGGTAAGTCTGCGCACTAGGGACTTACAAAAGGAAGAAATCCGAAAAATTGCAATGGCGATTTGCATCTCTCGCCCTGCTACTGGCGAAGCGAGCAATCGCTATGCACTGGAGAGCCCCCTCGGGCCACCCGGCAGCAGCCTGGATAGGAGCGGTGAGCAAGTGGGGGGCGGCAGAGGAGGAAATCCTACAACAAGAGACAGCCCCGGACGACACACCGAGGCCAACCCCACCTCATGCTCAAGCTTCCCCACAGCACCTCAACCCCCCTAGTCAAATGCCCGGAACCTGAGTAGCATGCCAATTAGACGGGACAGAGTGCGCACCGATCCCTTTTAAAGCCACGGCCCACCGCCCCAGGCAGCATACCCCCCTCTACCTAGAGACCCCTCGCGACCCCAGCCACCCTGGACCACAGACCCTGGCACCCCAAGCCCATCATGTCCATAAGCCCGAGCCTGCCCGCCATGCGCTTTCCCACCGCCAATGAATATAGGAAAAGTTTTCCCCGCAGTTCCACATTTAGTTTCAGTCGGTAGTTAGGACACCGACACACACTTCACTTGACCGCAACAGTCAATTTAGTAAAGGTTTCACGTAAACCACACACGGGGATGACATTCACACCGACCCCCGCCAGCACGCAGCTCTAGGGACAAGTCGTAAAAAGTCATACCATGATACCCTTAGATCCAAACATGCAATCCTGTGAACACTTGGGTAAATTTTTGCTGGACGGGGCGACATTTACACATCGCAGATGATTTTTAATTGTGAATTTTATGTAACCCTTCAATGTGAGTGACATAATGGATACATGTCTGATGTATTACCCCCCCTTTGGGGGCTTTAACCTGTAAAACCTTAATAAAAAGATTTAAACAAAACAAATAACTATGGTAACATTTCAAACAGTTTTTCATTAACTTGGGACCTTGTTATAATAAATCTGTGTCAACCCCTCCCCACCTTTCAACCTACAAGAGTTACCTCGACATCTGATTTTACAATTATTCAGACTAATTTTAAGAGATGTATTGACTCCTCCATAGCCGAGTTGACAGAGTTCAGTGATCACGCTTTCCTTCTTTTTTTTTTGTTTGGCCTCTTTCTGCTAAGTCAAGCTCTATATTTGCCCCAAAAACAATTCTGAGAAGGAAAAATGGATCTACTCTTAAATGGGAGAAAATTAACCCTATTTCCTTCCTCCCAAAGGATGTAAGGAGGTGTTACCGGACATTACATCCTGCTTAGCCACCAACACTGAGTAGTAGTAATAGCATTTAGTAAAATTTTAACATCTATAAATTCTAATCTTTTACATCCAACTACAAGAAACACTCCATCGACGATAAGGGGGTTTGAGACAAATTGTTCGAAGGCCTTCAAAGATCTTCACACTGCTCTTAAAACAAGTCCCAGAAAAAAAGATTTGATAAGGAAGCTACGAGCTGACTATTAGACAGCTAAGGCGGTAAGAAAAAAAAGGAGTTACGGGATGAAGCATGGGTAAATTTGTATGAGGCTTCGAGGAGTAAAGATAGCAAGGCATTTTGGAGGGTGGTAAATGCCCCTTTTCTCCAGGATCAGGGCGGCCCCTCTCTTGATATTCATATAGAACAATCCAACTGGCTGTCTCACTTCCAGAGCATTTTTAATGTAGAGATGGATAGTGCTTTAAAAAAAACCTTAGGACTTTATGACTACCCATCTGGGGATGGAATTCTCAGTAGAGGAAATTTAACTTACAATCTCTCAATCGCCTGCCCTAAAAGCAGCAGGGTCAGATGGGGTTCCTCTGGATATTTCTTTGTTCATAAAAATGTTTGGGCTCCACTCTTGACGCAAGTTTTTAATACTGTTTACAAAGTGGGACCCCCGGCATCTTGGAAATAATCTGTGATTATCCCCATATATAAGAAGGAGGATCCCTTGAATCCTGCAAATTACAGCCCAATCTCCCTGCTGGATAGCGCTGCCAAACTAAAGATTGCTCCTAAATAGACTGGAGAAAGTGGGCATTTGTTAATAATGTTTTAGCTGAGACAGAATATGGGTTTAGAAAGGGGAGGGGTACGATCGACAAAATTCACCCTTACTTGCAGCAAAATATGTTTGTGCAAAAAAGGGCCTGTTTCATAGGGCTTTTGTGTACTTGTACGCGGCCTTCGACTGCGTAAACCACTGAAAATTGTGGGTTCTTTTGGAGTCGATGGGCATGGACAACTCCAGAATTCTTTTTATTAGGGAGATGTATAGAGAGGCAGGAGCAGTAGTCAGGTTTGGTAAACAGGGGAATGTTCAGAAATATTTAAAGGGGGTGCGACAGGGGTGTGTCCTTGCCCTCTTTGTTTTTTGCTTGTACACCATTAAATATAATGAAGTTTTGCCAGTGCAGTACACAGATGTTCCATCAGCAGGTGGCTTATAACTGCCTGCTCTCTTCGATGCAGATGATGCAGTTTTGATGGCCAGGGCACCTCTGGCCCTACAGCGTTTGATTGGCTCTTATTCAACTTCAAGGCTGAACTGGGTCTGCTTGTTAACAAATCAAAAACCTTTGTCATGATAGCCGGATTGGGAAGGAAAAAGTGTTTTTCATTCCATCTAGATGGGTGTTCTCTGGAATGGGTCATTTATTAGGTCAAGCCTGAGCCAGCGTGCAGGTGCTGCTCTGCGGAGTTCTGTGGTAGTTCCGCACAGTTCGGAGAGAAGCTTCGCTCACTCCCCCACCCTTATTTTTGATTGGCTTGTGTCTTTGTCCTTCGTTAATGCTGGCGTCTGATTCATTATAAAGCTTATTAGTCCCTCCTTAGTATGGACATGTCGCCATTTGTATCCCGTAGAAATGTGCACGCTAAAAGTGCATGTGCATCCCTGTATAAGAGGCACTCCCTTGGGTGTAATGAAAAATCCAAACTTTCTTATAGGTTCTTTATTTTTCTTTTTTCTTTTTAAATGTTCATTCATTTAAATTGATGATATTTACTGCATATCATACAGTTTCGTTTCTTGAGTCAATAAACAAGGTAGGTTCCAAACGGTAAGGCTCCGATGCATTTCGGGCAATACTCGCCCTTTATCAAGGAGTACTGAAAATGAGGAGAGATACGGCAAACTATCAGTAAACTGGATGAACCAAAAGGATTAAGGTGATAGAAATTGTGCTCGTGATAGGTAAAACACAGAAAAAGAAAACAACTTTGCATAACATATAACACATAACATCACCCCTAACGTGAGGGAAACAAGTGACCGGGATGTGGTAGTTTAAAAAACGGCTGTGTGAAGGAAGATTATCGAGTGCTCGGGGTTCGGGTGGGGGTGTGGTAGGAAGCTGAACTTACGAGTCGCCGGCCTCTGTGGAGGACATGGCGATCTAAAGTAGCGGGAAGAAAGTTAAAAAAACGTTAGTGCTGGCCTCGTAACCATCCCTGTATCCTCCCATGCCTACTAGCACCTTTACTTGGTTGTTTTATGGTGCGTGCTCTATATTCTGTAATGAGCTTTTCTTACTGCAGGCAAAACAACGTGCCCACCTCGGACAATGGTGCCACCGATTTTTCAAGCGCCGCACATACATTTTATTTGCCGTTTCAAAGCTGCCTCTGCTCCCCCTCCAGCCCCATCCACATCTTCATCAGCGGCAAAAGCCTCTTCCGGCCATAGTAATCAGCTGCTGAGCTGGGCTCCGAACGGCCCACCTCCCCTACTCCCCTGCTACAGCTGACCAGCAGCCCATGTGGCTGCCAGGAACCCGATGCATGCAAGTACTGATTTTGTTAAATTTAAAATATCAGCTTTCTTACTTGCATAGACTCACAAATGCCATCTACGCTGTGTGTACACGTTAGTTCTCTGAAATGCATCCTACTGCTGAAAGTGTTACTATGGAACAGAGGATCAGGACATAAGATTTTTTCTTTATTAAAACGCTTCCAAGCTGGACATAAAAGCCTAATTAAAAAGCTACCGTTTTCAATAAAGGTTGTTGTAAACAATGGGCAAAAGCTCTCCTGCAACCAACCTTGTTAATCTCCCCCCACCTCTGAAGCCATTTTGGCCAATCAGCAAGGAGGTTGTTGTGCTGCAACCAGCAATCATGGTGCTCGTTCCACATGTGCAAGTCATGCTGGGAACGCAAAGGTGATGGCTGCTTCCTATTGCTCCAACACATAACTGCAACATCTCTGGACCCCGGGGCTTGCGGATTCCGGAGAACTGGTCGCTTTGCAATCTGGCCTCCCTCTCTCCCGTGCTGTTCCAAAGAGCAGTCACCATGATCGATAGCTGCAAAAACAACAGCAGCACCACCAGCAGCAGGACTTTCAGGACATCTGTACCTGCTGAGGATTTCGAAGCAGTCATGAAAGACAAGTAATGCCTTGATCTGAACAGCCAGAAAAGTCTGAAGGAGGGTCAGTGAGGCTGTGGATGGACAGGGGCGCGAGGGCAAGCCATGCAGACAGGACTTCAGCCTGGGCTTAAAATCCTCTACTTTAGACGCTGCCTGTCTGCCCCAGCTGCACATTCCTGCCACACAGTGCACACTCCCCACCCCTGCCCAGACCTATGCAGATCAACCAGCCACACCTGGATCCAATGTCAGCAGCCGGGGGCGCGTAAATGGTTTATGTAAATCCACACAAAAGACATGCCCTTCTCAAAACATTTAACAATATTGTTGCTTTTCTGCGCACACAGACACACACACACACGATAAATACACAAACCCCAGGGCTGTCCAAAACAACTTTTGCTTTGTGAGGTCAAATCAATCCATACTATGAACTAAATTACTCTAGTCACCATCTGTTGTAAATGAAGTAGGCACCATATGACTGTCCATGCAATATAAATTGGGTGGTCGCTTTATTCTTTCAGAAACTTGTTGTGTTTTACATATAATGCTAAGGTGGCATAATTTGTCTTTCAGTTTCCACCACGTCTAACTAAATGGCTCCTTCATCTGAAGTGATTATTGTTTTGTGATTCTGTACCAGCAGCTGTGATTAAAAGTCTGTCCCAAGCAAGCTCAGTCTAATGTGCGCGAGTCAATAAATCAGTATTATATTCTGTTTTCTCCTTGGTTTTTGCAGGAAGTGTTATGCTGTATCCCGGTGCCGCCTTGCAGCACTGTAGTACAGTTTCTGTCGGCTCTCTGCTGACGAAGCGCTTGTAAACACAAAAAACTGTAAGGTGTGGTTAAGCATTAAATGGACCATTCAGTGAATTATTTTACACTGGATATCCACACCCCAACTGATTTCATCGAACAAAGGAACATTCTGGAAGGCCTATTGATAAAGATGCTGAATTGGGCAAAGTGAACCTTTTTTATCTCTACGCTGGATGGCCTTTTTAAATACCTTCAGAGTGAAGGCTTGAAGCTGGGTTCGAGTCTCAGCAGGGATGCTCAACATCCTGTGATTCTGGGCAAATCACTTAATCTCCCCAAGCATAACAAAAGAGAAATGAATATGTCCGTCTGTAAGCAACCACTGCTCATGTAAAGGGCTCTGATACCTTCAGGTCTAGTTTGAGCTATATTAAACTCCCCCAAAAAAGTCTTTTGATAACCCGCAACTACTTGTTCTAGAAACTGGATATTTTACGTGGGCTACAGACTTGCAAAAAACAACTATCTTCTTGAAAAATTAGTATTTAAGAAGCAAACAGTGAAAATCCTTTTCAATCTTGGCGGTGTGTTATATAAAACTGCAAATAATATCATTACAAGTTCGTACACCCCACTCTGGGCTTCAAGTCTGAATATCGTAATCAGAAATTATGTCTGACAAACATTTTGTCCTAAATATAGTTTACAAAAATATTGTCCCAATGGGGTAGATTTCATGTTATTACTCCAGTGTAGCAATGGTTTTGAATCAACAGGGCACAATATTTACGTCTGACAATATTACAACCACAGTTTTCTGACACCATACCCACTCTGGAAGGATAAAGGAATTCACAAATAGGGGTTTTTGTTAATTTAATTTTTTGAGAGTTTGTTAACCTTCCTGCATTGTATTTCTGCTGGATTTTGTTTTCTGTTTCCTCAAAATGTCCATACTATTTTAAGAATAAGTCTGTATCAAAATGCTTAGCAAACACCCATGGCTTGCCTCGTGGAATATGCTGATTTAATTTCCTCTTGATGTGTAAGTGGATGCTACCCAATGTCCATGCGTTGAATGACTGTATACGTTTGGAGCTTGAATGTGCCTTTTTTTCAATAAATCTATTTATTAACAGTCATTGGCATTTACATACAGTACGAAGGATAAGGGAATTTATGCTGACAGTGGTGACATACAACATACATTGAAGTAGCATTATTACTTATCGGAATCTATGGGGAAGGGACAGTGTCAAGGTCAATTCCATGGTGGGTTCCCTGGGTCTCAGATTTTGGACCATTTATGGGGGCTGCCCCGAGCGATGTAGACTGCCCTCTCCCTAAACATGCACCAGTCGAGGTCTTCTTCCAGTCTCAAAGCGTGGGTGTGTGGGCCGCCCTCCAGAGCTGTGCTATGTTCCTTTTCGCTATTGTAACCCCCAGAGTGACCCAGAGGGTTTGATGGCCGTTTAAATCCATGGGTTCTCAGATATTGAGAAACCCTCTACGTGCTTCTGGGTGGAGAGGAACTGCCATTACCTCACTGATCACCTCATGCAGTTTTTCCCAGTAGGTTTGTATGTGAGTGCAGTACCAGATAATATGCATGAATGTACCTACTTGAGTGCAACCCCACCTACAGTCCCCTCCCTGGCTACCCCCATGTGTAATAGTTGTGGGCCCGTCATGTAGGCTCTGTGGAGAATTTTGAGCTGTATCAGCCGCAGGCGTGCAGAGATTGCGACTATTGTAGGGGAGGACACCGCCTCCTGCCACTCCCTGTTGTCAATTATCATGCCGTTGTTCAACCATTTTTCACGCAAAGCGTGGAGGGGGTCCTCCATATTACTTATTAATTTTTTATATATTCGCGAGATGGTCTTATCTGGCAGATGTCCATCGAGAATTCTGTCCTCTAAAGGAGACGCTTCAGGGGGGGGGGGGGGGGGGGAGGACACCGCCAGAAGGAGTGGTCTGAGCGCGTGACGTACCTGAATGTAGCGAAAGCATTCCGAGTCTGCTAGTTTGTATTGCTGCTGTAGTGCAGCAAATAAATTTGATGTCGGTCTTATCCCATAGTTCTTGTATACGCGAAATCCCTATGAGGCCCAACTTGTCAAACCCCTTCGATTTACACAGATCCCCTAGCACCTGGGAGTCCCACTATGGGGTAGCCAGCGTTAGCTTCTCCCGACCAGCCCTGTGACCTATTAGCAGTGTGCCACACCCCAGTGGGGCCTGTGAGGGGATATCTGCTCGGCTTGGAATATAGCACCCGGCTGAAGGCTCCTCCGGGGAAGAGCCATCTGTCCATCGCATACAGGGTCGTCGTGGCGTCCATATGTACCGTGATTTATGGCTGCGAGGTGCGCCGCCCAATAGTATTTTTTAATGTCTGGTGGACTAATTCCCACGTCATACCAATTGAGGGTTAACTTCTGCAAGGCGATGCGCGGTTTTGAATCTGCTTTTTGCTTTATAAAAATGTTGGAAATAAGTAAGCAATTCAAAAACAACAGCTATGTGTGGATGAAGAAAATGAAAAATGAGTAAAGTGCTAAGCAAGAGTCAGTGTATCTACTTTTGCTTATTGCTGGTGACATTTTGACATCTTTATAACTATCTTTGTGTCTAGTTGTTGAGCCCAGTGCCAAGAGACACAGATATTTCTAAAAAAACAGTATTTCTGAACTCCGTGCATAGCTGAGGAGTGCTGCTGCCTGTGGACAGTTGAAAGTCAGAATTTCCACTAGAAAAGGAACAGCTGTTGGATCATTGGGTGATGAGTGATTGTGTGAGATGTCCATGGGTTTGAAGTGTGACTGTGCGATTTTATATTCATTGTGTACACCTTTTTTTATTATTGGTGAAAATGAGCAGCTAAGACCCACAGATATTTTGATTACACTTCTTAATGTTGTTTGAATTATTTTAGTGTTTGTTTTCTGTTTGTGCTAGAGGTGAGTGACGTTGCAAGGGCTTTATGTCCGCAACACTGTAAAGTTTTTTAAAACTTTGCAACTTTGTAATCTTTGTGAACTTCATCAGTTCCGCAAAGCATTTTCTTTGTTTAACAGTTTAATAACGCTTTAAATTACCAAATATTTTCCGGACAAAGGAACTAAAAATCAATACTTTTTTGAGAAAATAATCTGATAAAAAAATTATGATTAAATTTGCATTCAGTTGGGAAATTTGGTTGGTTTGGATGTAAACCGAGTATTGGGCCTGGACAAGCATTGAGCCCTTATATAAGACAACTAATCTCCTGCACTTGGTTCAACTTTAGGATAGAAATGTGCTATTGACCACAAATAATGTGGAGTTGGCAGTGTCTTTCCCAGTAAGTCGAAGAGCTGTTCCATTACTGTAACCATATACTTTTTCTGTTTCTTAACCTTGAAAAAATGCCCCACCCTCCATATTGAGTGCGGGAAGCTGACTAAAGCACATCTGTGTTACATTTCATCTGTATTAAAGCCACCTGACCGACTGTTTTCAAAAGCCTGTTTTATTAACAATACCACCACCACCATCACCAGTACCAATACCACCACTTCAGTGCCTCTCGCTCACTAGTAATTGCACTGCAATAGGTCTCGCATTTGCTAGAGCTTTAGCTTTTAGTATTGTAAATGACAATGCCTTTTCATTTAGGTTTTAAAAGCTAAAATATAAATAAAAAGGCATTGTCATTTATAGTGCCAATAGCTCAAACTTGTGTGTATGCAAAACCTTTTTCATTGCAAATGCTTGTCTATCTAGCCCTCTTCTTCGATTCCAAACTTAACTGGTCTGCTATGGTGGAAAACAGAATTAATTTGTTGCAAAGAAGCATAGCTGCTCTGTGGAAATTTGTCTCTAATCTGGGTAAAAAGTAAATTAGAGAAATAGTAGAAATGTATTTGGCAAAATCCATAGCCCCTTACGGAGCAGAAATATGGGGCACAGCTAAAGTGGGTACTCTACCGAAAGTGGAGGATACGTTTGTTAAAATACTGCTTTCAGTTACTCTGGCTTGCTCAAATCTGATTGCCCACAAGGAACTCAAACTCCCTTTTATTACTGACTCAAACTGGCCCCGCTCCTCTTATGGTTTCGTATTTGGAACAGGGACTCAGTTATGTTGAATCAAGCTGTAATAAAAGATATTTTCAGCCTTGACCGAGCCATTAGTATTCCTTGGCCAGCATATGTCAAGACGTGTTTCACAGATTTGGGACTAGCTTTTCTGTACACATCACCTTCTAAATGCTTATCTTTCTCCAAAACTGAGTTAAGAGAGGCTTTTGTTAATCAATGTGAGTTAGAAAGATGGCAATATAATCAAAGTAAAGTCATGGTTATATTCTAGCAGACACTGTCCAGGGTGCCCACAGGGCATGATTCATATCTCTCCTTTGTCTCTAACAACAGGCATTGTTATCTTTGAACAAGGATGAGATTGAATTTTAAGAACATGAACTCAATAATCTATTGCTTTGTCCTTGTGATGGCTTGTCCACTCAAACAATGTCTCATATTTAATTCTTCTGTTGTTTTTATAAAAATGGAAAGAAAAAAATTCATTCTGCGAATGTTAACAAAACTGAGTCTATTTTCTTACTCTTCAGCCCTTACAGTAATTAATTCCCTGAAAAGCCCTTTCATCTGTTTTATGACTGCAATTTTGTTATACTCAGTCATTCGGACTAGGTAAAGTTCATTAGAGAGGGGGGTTGTTTTATTTGATCATTTTCATTAGCCTGTCGTCAATTGCCCAATTACTGATAATGAATTGTTGTATGGCTTTAAACATGTTAACTAGAATTCGACACAGGATTAGGAAGAGTTTATGTACGCGTGGCAACATTTTAAATTGCTTGTCGTAATAATTTGTTCTTATTACTTTTATACATCCATAATGAATTGTTGTTAGTTTTAGTGGCGAGGATTCTTGGAAATATTTTTATTTAAAAAATAATTAATGAACTACTGATTCTAAATGTTTTTCGATCAATTTGCATTGTGATATTTCTTTGTACTTTTATGCGTTCACCAAATGTAAATACAGTTATTTGATTGGTTGATTGCAATGTTACGCGCTCCATTAGAGATTCCCTGTACTGTTTAGAGGTGCCTGGTGGTCTATAAATCAGAAAGCCTGAAAACGTAAAAGTTTTGCTAAAATGCAGTTTAATGGCATGCTTTCACAGTCCTAAATATGGCCAGGGGACAGAATGCACTTAATATAGGTTCTGTGAATGATTGTGATACCAAACTCTCTGCCACAGGGTCCTTTGCATCTTTGAATGAGATATCCTAGAGGGAGAGCCCAGACAGGTTCAACATATGTAGATTGAGTGAGCCATGTTTCGGTGAGGAATAAGACGCTGAGCTTGTGATCCAGGACACAGCCGTGGATATCAGAATAGTGGCGGGTCGGTGGCTGCAGATCATCAGGTGGGAACAGCTGAAAATCATGAACACCACTGAAACTGGCCTAAACGCTAAGAAGAAATGTGTACCCTCTGCCTCATTGTGATTTAGCACTGGTATGTGTTGGACTTAATACCACAATGGAAGGGGCGTATGCGCCAAGATAGGTACAATGTGTTCATACCCATGAAAGACCTGTACAATGGCACACTGTCAATCGCCTTCCAAATACTGTACAACCTACAGCAGATCATGATTAAAGAAGGAGGTGCACCAAACATATAATGGTTTACAGGTTTGTTTACCTGGGTACCAAAGTGGATCGCAGGCCTATGCAAGGCCTCGTTAACCAGTGGTTGCAATCTACCTCTCACTGTGCAGCACCCTGAAACTAATATAGGCCTGCATAAAGAAGGCTACCCTGAAAATAGGGGGAATTCACCTGATTAGGACACACAATTCCAAGGGAAACTCTAACACCACAAGCCAGAAACAGGAACCATCCATGCTCAAGACCAGGTCACAAACACCCAGGGTGGTAGATAACTCAATTAGGGAGGGGGAATGTTAGATTCAGATTAATTTATAGAAAGGGCCCGCTCTTAGGAGTCCAGCACACCAGAGAACAACTGTTGCCTGCACTACCTAAATCTAGGCCTGGGAGGTAAATTATGTTCCACTCGCGGAATTTGGGTAATTTGGGTAATTTCACATTCTGCAGAGAATGCGAATTTGCCCGAAATTCTGCGTTCCGCGACTTCGCGAAATATTTTGCTTGTTCGCGTTCTCAAATGCGTGTTCGCGAGATGTTTCCCCCCGAGCACGCAAACAGTGATTGCAAACAGTAAAAAAGCATCACGAACAAGCAATTCGGCTTGTTCGTGGAATTTCTGCATGTTCACAGAGATTTTTTACCGTTTCGCGGAGATTTGCGTAACACAATTACGCAAATTCCACCCACCCCTACCTATATCATCATAAAATACTTGTTTCGGTTACAGAGTGACCCTTTATCAGATCAACATAACACAGTTGTCATCTGTATTCCTAGCACTTACCGTGATGGAAACACCAGACATGGAACAAGCTTCAAACACACCAGGAAGATTGCAACAGAAAAATCACATGAGGTCCCAGGATCTAATACCTAAAGAAACAAGTCACATGCACACACTCAAACACAAATAAATGTCGAGTTAAACCTGGTATAAGAGAGATTCCACAGGAGCGAAGAGGAATTTCCCCCAACTTCCAGAAAACAGCACCCGGAATGCAAATATTAAACACACTCACAGAAGGCTGTTCCCTAAAAGTATGGAAATAAACCATAGAGTGTCTACCACTCTTTCCGAGAAGATGATGATAGAGAATTCTGTAATGGGCTGACTGGAGAGACTGGCACTGTAAACAAAAGAATATCATTTTATAGTAAAGAATCCATGAATTATAACAAAACCTTTCAAACATTAATGTATGTTCAAATCAGTGCTCCACTTACCCCAGTGTGTCCCCGAAGGTCTTGGAAAACAGCAGAGAAGAGCCTCCACAATGAATGAGGGAAAGTTGAGGGCGTCTTCAAATGTTTCATAAATTCTGTTGTTGGGACTTGGGGGAATAAGATACTCTCATAAAACTATTCATACAAAATAGAACTAGAGGAATCTAATGGTGGGTAAAACACTATTGAGGGAGTAGCTCCAAAATACTGAAAATATAGAAGTGGAATAAATGCCAAAGCTAAGGAGTTGTAGCTGTGTGAGATACTGCTCAAGAGAGAAATAGAGCATCAATCACATTAAAGGACTCCTTAAGTGTAGCGCATAAAAAAGAGCTGCAGGCCTCAAAATAGTGAAGGGATAAATAATAGCTATTATGTTTGTCTGGCTCTGTAGAGAATATGGAGCAGAAAATGCAAATGCTACTTACCAGTATGCATCTGTTCTTGGCATGTAGGGCTGCTGACATTCATATCTGTGCATAGATCGCCGCCTAGTGTTGGGTCCGGATGATTGCACATTGTTGTCCTGGAAGAGTCTTCGAAGTATCTCCCCTGGACTACAGTGCGCATGGGCATTGCCTCCATCCCCAGATTGTTTTTAGCCATTGGCAGAGATGGAGTGAAGTATGTGAGTGATGACCATGCTATGAGCATATATATATATATACATATGAATGAATACTGCAGCTGCTACAGGCGCCGGGGAGGAGGGTGGGCGATATGAATGTCAGCAGCCCTACATGCCAAGAACAGATGCATACTGGTAAGTAGCATTTGCAGTTCGAGGCATGTGGGCTGCTGAATTCATATCTGTGCATAGAATACATAGCAGTCCCTCCATTAGCGGCGGCCGCCCGTGCCAGCTGCAGCAGTCTGAAAAAGTGTTTTGAGAACAGCCTGACCAACAGCTGCCTGCTGTTTGGAATGCACGTCTACACAGTAGTGTTTTGTGAAAGTATGTGTGGTAGACCATGTGGCTGCTCTACAGATATCTTCTAAGGGAATGTTACCTAGGAAAGCCATAGAGGCCCCCAACTTCCTGGTGGAATGGGCCCTCGGTGGGATAGTGAGAGTGCGCTTAGCTTTAGCGTAACAGATCTGAATGCATTTCACGATCCACCTAGCGATCCCCGCTTTGGAGATAGCGTTTCCCTTGTGGTGTGTGGCAAAAGCAACAAAAAGCTGCTTGGTTTTGCGAAAATCTTTTGTCCTGTCTACATAGTACATCAAGGCTCTCTTAACGTCAAGGGTGTGGAGCATCCGCTCCGCCAGCGTCTCTGGGTTTTGGAAAAACACCGGCAACTCAATTGTCTGGTTTATATGGAATTGAGATACAACCTTGGGTAAGAATTTAGGGTTAGTGCGGAGCACAACCCTGTTAGCATGCACCTGGAAGAAAGGTTCCTGAATGGTGAGCGCCTGCAGCTCGCTAACCCTCCGTAGCGATGTAATTGCTACTAAGAACGCAACCTTCCAAGTTAGAAACTGAAGCTCACAAGAGTGCAGTGGCTCGAAGGGAGGACCCATCAGTCTTGTAAGAACCACATTGAGGTTCCATTCTGGAGCTGGTGGGGTCCTAGGTGGGATGACTCTTTTGAGTCCTTCCAAAAAGGCCTTGATAGCAGGGACCTTAAAGAGTGACAGGTGTTGCCTATTCTGGAGGTATGCTGCCATAGCAGACAGGTGAATGCGGATGGAAGAGTACGCTAAATTGCATTGATACAGGTGGAAAAGGTAAGAAATGATGTTTTGAGTGGAAGCATCTAGCGGGTCAATATTGTGGTTAGCACAGTAGATGACAAACCTCTTCCATTTAGCCGCATAACAAGCTCTAGTAGCGGGCTTCCTTGCCTCCCGAATGATGTTCATGCACTCGGGAGGAAGATTGAGGTAGCCAAACTCTAGGACTTCAGGAGCCAGATCGCCAGGTTGAGCTGTTGCGGATCTGGGTGCTGAATGTCGCCATGGCTCTGCGTCAGAAGGCTGGGAGTGAGATGAAGCCGTTGATGCGGTACCACGGAGAGTTCCAGAAACGTGGTGTACCATGGTTGGCGAGCCCATGTTGGAGCAACCAGGATGAGAGTCATCGAGTGCTGCCTGAGCTTGCGTGCCACCAGCGGTATCAGAGGTGCTGGGGGAAAAGCGTACGCAAATCTGCCTGACCAGTTCATCCACATCGCATTGCCCTGTGATTGCGGGTGTGGGAACCTGGCGGCGAAGCTTTGGCATTTTGCGTTCTCCTTTGTGGCGAACAGGTCTATCTCTGGATGACCCCACTTCTGGAAGTACGGTTGGAGTACTGATGGATGTATCTCCCACTCGTGCATTTGATGGCTGTGCCTGCTGAGCAGATCCGCCATCTGGTTGTCCTTGCCCGGGAGATGCTCTGCCATGAGGAAGATGTTCCTCTGAATGGCCCACTTCCACATGCTCTGAGCCAGATGAGACAGCTGTGGAGAGTGTGTGCCCCCCTGCTTCTGAATGTAGTACATGGCCGTCATGTTGTCCGTCCGGATCAACACGACTTTGTTGCACAGATGTACCTTGAACGCCTTTAAGGCCATGAAGATTGCCATCAGTTCCAACACATTGATGTGCATCTTCCTTTGCTGTAGTGTCCATAGTCCCTGCACAGTGTAATGGAGTACATGCGCTCCCCATCCCTGGAGAGAGGCGTCTGTCGTCAGGATAATCTGTGGGACAGGCTCTTGGAATGGTCGGCCCTTGCAAAGGTTTCGTGGATTCCACCAATGCAGAGAGTTGTATGCCCGACCGCTCACCAACACTAGGTCTGTCAGTTGCCCATGAGCCTGAGTCCACTGACGTGCTAGGCACTCCTGAAGCGGACGCATATGTAGTCTCGCGTGCGGGCAATGGAGATGCAGGAGGCCATCATGCCTATCAACTGCATGAACACCTTCGCTGGAAGCGAGTGTTGGGGTCTGAATCGTTGGATCAGCGCCTGGATACTGGCGATTCTCACTGAATTTGGCTGCGCAGTGGCTGCCAGAGTGTTGATCGTCGCGCCCAGATACTGTCGCACGTGGGCGGGCTGGAGATGGGACTTTGGGTAGTTCAGAGAGAATCCCAGATCGTGCAGGAGAAGAATGGTGCGTGACACATGGTCGACGCACTGTTGTTCTGTCTTTGCTTGAATGAGCCAGTCGTCCAGGTAGGGGTAGACGTGGACGTTCTGGCGACGGAGATGCGCCGCCTCAGTCGCTAGGCACTTTGTAAATACCCTTGGCGCTGTGGTGACCCCGAACGGCAGAACCCTGAACTGGTAATGCTGGTCTTGAATCGTGAATCTGAGATACTTCCTGTGGGAAGGATGCAGGGAGATATGAAAATATGCATCTTTCAGATCCAGCGTAGCCAGGAAGTCCCCCTGCTGAAGCAGAGGGAGTACTTGCTGCAACGTGAGCATATGGAAGTGCTCCGAGAGAATGTACCAGTTGAGGGGCCTGAGGTCCAGGATGGGCCTGAGGGATCCGTCCTTTTTTGGGATTAGAAAATACAGGGAGTAAACCCCTGTTCCCCTTTCCTGCAATGGAACGAGCTCTATTGCCCCTTTTTGCAGCATGACTAGAACTTCCTGCTGCAACAAGGTCAAGTGCTCGCCGGACATAGGAAGGCTCCTTGGGGGTATGTTTGGTGGAATGGAAGTAAGTTCCAGACAGTAACCGTACTGGATAAGAGACTTGACCCACCTGTCCGTGGTGATGGTTTTCCACGCGGGCAGGAACTGCTGGAGTCTCCCCCCGACCGGTGTTGTATGGTCGGGGGGCAGTGACAAGACGTCACTGCTTGTTGGCGGTGGTGGACCTGGAGCTGTTGTTTCCACGTCCCCTGCCCTTGACGTTATTGCCTCTGTAGCCACCTCTACCCTTGTTGTTGTATGAGGTTTGGGTGTTACTTTTGTAATACTGTGTGGACTGCGATGCCTGACCCCTTGAGGTGCCTCTGGAGTTGGAGCGGCGAAAGGAACCACCCCGAAACTGCTGAGATTGGAGGGCCCCCATAGACTTGGCAGTGTCTGTATCTTTTTTCATCTTTTCCAGCGTCGCATCCACCTCAGGGCCAAACAGGTGGTCAGGATTAACTGTTTGGTTCAGTATTGTTGTTTGAATATCGGGCTTGAACCCTGAAATTCTAAGCCAAGCATGCCGTCTAAGCAACACACTGGTGTTGATTGCCCTGGAGGCTGTATCGGCCACATCCAGCGCACATTTTATGGATGCGTTTGTGATGAGCTTTCCTTCCTGAATCAGCATTTCCCCTGCCTCCTTGTACTGGTCAGGCAAGTGTTGCAGTAGTGATTCTAAGGTGTCGTAATGAGCCCTATCATAGCGTGCAAGTAGGGCCTGTGTGTTTGAGATTCTCCAAATATTAGCTGCCTGTGCAGCAATTCGTTTCCCTGAGGCCTCGAAGATTTTGGACTCTTTGTCCGGGGGAGGAGCGTCACCAGTGGTCTGCGAGTTCGCCCTCTTCCGAGCGTTGGATACGACCAACGAGTCCAGTGGCAAGTGTCCCTTGATGTATGTAGGATCTGAGGGCGCTGCCTTATATTTTTTGTCAATGCGAGGGTTGACGACACGCGCCCGGGTGGGCTCCTTGAAGACCTCCGTTGCGTGTTTAAGCACCCCCTTAAGCATTGGCAGTGTTTTGACTGACTTTTCAGCCACTGAGAAAGTGTCAAATAAAAAGTCCACATCCACAGGGTCCGAGTGCAGCTCGACATCGTGGTTAGCCGCAGCTCTCTCGATCAGAGCGTTGAAGGCCGCTGAATCCTCCGTCGGTGACGTTTTGGCCGCAAAAAGTTGCGTGTCCTGGCCCGACTGCGGGTCCTCCGCGTCGCCTCCGGCCGACCAAGGTTCGTGCTCCTCCTCCGGATCCGAGTACGCCGGATAGTTGTACTCGGCATCTTCCTCGTCAGCCTCGCCTGCGGCGGAATGCGTCGGCGAGTGTCCTAGGGCTTGTGGAGACACAGGTTCTATCGGGGCCGAAGTTTCCGCGGAGTCCTGTAGGAGAGTAGGGTCTGCAATCCTATGATCACCCAGATTTTTTGCTTTTGTTTCACTGGTTTACGACTTTCTCTGGCTGTGGGCCTGCCAATCAGACCCACAGCCTGGCTGTTCTCTCTCTAAATTACGATGTGCCCTACGTGCATTTACCAATTGGTACTGGGCCACCTTATCAGACCCTGTAACTCAGGGCATAGGTGTACCCAGGGCCGCCATGGGCTGCAGCATGTATTATGCCACCCCTGGCTGGCCTCCTAAATTTGACACAACTGGCTGCATGACAGCTGGGGCAAAGTCGTGTAATCACCCTTTGCTTTAGATATAGTAGCCCTATATCTAACCCTCCAATGGACACCCGAGTTCCTATCAGTCACTCCTATGGCAGGCCTTGACAATCCTGAAGGCAGAGTGCATGGGCTCGTGTGAACTAAGCTCTGGCCCGAGCCGAGCCCGGTTGCAGCTTGCGGAATCAAGACCCAATGGCTGTTCCATGATAACGCGTACCATATCGGTAACTTCGGTGTCGCGTTATCAAGACATGTCGAGTAAGGTGTCATACGAATCGGGATGCTGCCCTCTCACCAACTCTGGCGACGAGGTTAGCATTCCGCCCTTCTAGAGGGACACGACATGTACGTAACTGTGAACCCCGGTTAAAGTTAACGAAAGCCTCAGCTCCACAAAATGGATGCTGCCACCACAGACACGAGTCTGACCTCCTGCTGCTGGGAGTCCTTCCAGCGAGGAGCACTTGGACAAAGGGTTTCCTGTCAAGGGCGGTGTTCGCACCGTCCCAGACAGGGTTTGTGTATTCTGGGTAGGTAGGGCTTTTGCGAGAAGGTGACTGCGGAGTGGCACCCCGGTGCTCACTACGCATCTGCCGGTTAGAACCAGTTCCAGGGGCGACAGCCCTGGCCTGGGGAAAGTCCGGCAGGGGAGAGGGGTGTAACTACCCCCCTTCCTGGTCCCACCCTTAGGGCAGGACCTAGTCATGTACCCACCCCTTTCTTTAGAATAAAGGCCGGAGCGGGGACCCTTCCAAATTAGATCATCTTTGAATCAAGAACTACTTTCTACGAAAGGACCTTCAAGACTCTTCTCAAGATTTCTCCCTTGTGGCTAAGGAGTAGTCACCCTGCATCAGCGGGCACCATCTAAGAACTCTGCGGTTTGCTGTAAGTCCTTCCTCAAGGAATCCGACGGCCCAGCTCGACGAGAACCGGCTTCCCTGGCACCTCTGACCTCTACCCACGTCATCAGCTCAGCTGTGATCTGTGGGTGCGACGAGACCTCGAGGGACCGGCCATCATCAGAACCTGCACGCTCTTAAAAACCAGCACGACCATCGAGGTAACTCTCTGGTGAGTGCTCTGGGGTCCGAGAAGCCCCGACCCTGAGCCGCTCCAGCACCGAAGTGCAGTCTCCCAGCATCTCCACGATCTGCGTGGGGCCCTTCTGCTCGCTGCTCAGCACGTTGTCTGGTCACTAGCCGCTGGCTCGTGTCCTTCTGTGACGACATCCGAGAATCGACACTGCCGGTCTGGTTGCTCCAGACTGGCCCTTGCTTCCATCTTTTCGAGAAGCACCCCGGACCCTCCTGGTCCACTCAAGACGCCGACAGCGACATCCGTCGTGGGACAGCTCGCACCTCCACCGTGGTCGCCAACAACGCCTCCTGGTCCGAGAGACTGCAGAGCCTAGCGTCGCCCACTCACCTGGTCGAGGTGACGGCCAACCGGTGCCTTCCTGGTACCCTCTGACTACTGGCTAGTAGTACGAACTTGGTCCCCTCTGCTTTCAGGTTTCATCAATCTCCGATCCAGGCTTGGATCTCTACGAACTATTCAGCACTGGTCGCCGGCCAGCAACTCCTTTTCTTCCGGCTCCTGGCTCGTCAGCGAAGACCCCGACGCCTGTAAGACTTGTGCAGCCGCAGCCCTCGTGGCTAGGTAACTCGGCACTTCGGTGCCTGCATAGCCTCCTTACTCTAGGGTCCCGAGTCCCTCGCTTCCGACTTGCCTTAACCTTTCCGTGTCCCCGGACACTTGTTTTAAACTGTGCACTTGAAGTATTTACTAAAGAGATTTGGTTTGTGCTAAATACCCTGTCCTCATAAAGAGTACAGGGCTGTTGTGATTCTTAATAAATATACTGTTTATTTTCATAACACTTGTGTGGTGTCCTTTCACTGGGTGTTCAAGGGGTACATGTGTGGTAAACAGCTGGCTTAACGCGCCCTCTCGAGTCTTTAGCCTTAGACTGCTCGTATCCACGCTACTAGGATAGCTGGTCTATAGGTTGACTTACAACCAAACACCATAAGGGTCGTTGGAACGATACATAGCGGTCGCTAGAATAGCGAACGTTGCATATCGGGCCAACTTCTCACATTGGTGAGCAGCGGTTGGGATTTGAGCTTGCTGTTGTTTTACCACACGTATCCTAAGAATATCTTGTTGAAAGATCGCACAAGTACTGTTAGTACATATAACTAAAGCTTAGAATACTCTGAGTTCTACTGAACCAGCTGTTGTAGCTCCTCAAGGCTTAGCACACCTTGGCTACAGCTCTTAGCAAGGGAAAAGTAGGTAAACACATAGTGTAGGTAGGTGCATCACTTACACCACACTAGAAACAGTATGTCGGACAAAGGAGGAAACTCTGAGTCTCCCCTTGTGTCAGTTGACCCTCCACAGGTCATCCCGTCAAGATATACTGCGCTTAACTTCCATGAGTTACGACAAGTATGTACCTCTAGGAAGATTAAGCAAGGGGCTAACCCCACCACCTCCTTTCTGATTGGTCTCCTAGAGACTTATGATGCCAGAAAGGCTGAGAAGCTTCTTAGCCCTTCTAATCCAGAAGGAGGCATGCCTCCCCTCGAGGGAACCCGGGACGATCCTGACCTCATTCACCTCGCAACTGAGAACGAAGATGGGGAGGAGGATGAGGATGAGGATCTCTCTGGGGACGAGGCAGATAAGGGACAGGTAGAAGTCGTCAGACTGACACGGTCCAACTTAAGCAGACATGATAGTGGTACTGGGGGACCCCCGGCGCTACTGTCAGGTGCGCTTAACATTGGGAATGGACGAGTTAGGTCTCTATCAAGAGGCTCTAACAGATCCTTTCGAACCAATGACTCTCACAACTCTTCTCAAAGAGGGATGACGTCCCCTCAGAGGAGAGTGTACGAAGCTAAGGAAAGGGCGGCTAATCTGCGGATCGAAAGGGAAGAACTTGCCCTGGCCAAAGAGAAGCTTGCCTTTGCTAGAGAGCAACAGTTAAGTGGGGTAGTCCCCACTGGTGGCAGCAATGTACCTAGTAGTAGGGAAAAGAGTTTCGATACGAAACACCTTGGGAAGATAGTGCCCCCCTTTAAACAAGGGGACGACATCCACAAATGGATTACTGCTTTGGAGAGGGCCTGCACTGTGCAAGGTGTTCCCCAGAGTCAGTGGGCAGCTATCTTGTGGCTCTCCTTTGAAGGTAAAGGGAGAGACAAGCTTCTCACCACAAGGGTAGAGGACGCTAACAATTACCAAGTCTTGAAGAATACACTCGTTGAAGGGTTCGGCCTAACCACTGAGCAGTACAGGGTGCTGTTCAGGGATACCCAGAAAACGCAGACTCAAGACTGGTCTGATTTTGTCGATTGTGCCACTAAGGCTTTTGAGGGCTGGTTGCTGGGCAGTAAGGTTACTGATTACCAAGGATTGTACAATTTAATGATGAGAGAACAAATCTTAAACAATTGTCAGAACCAGTTGTTGCATCAGCATCTTGTCGACTCGGATCTGACCTCTCCTCAAGAATTGGGGCAGAAGGCAGACAAATGGGTTCGTACGAGAGTTAAACAGAACCAGGGCCAGAATCAAGGTGGTCAGAAGAAAGCAGACCAGAAGGGTAAAGATTCTAAAGGGGAACAAAATGACCAGAAGTCTTCGACAGGTCCCCAACAACCCAAAGAGGGTGGGGGTCAGGCTCCCCAAAAGAAGAAAGAAGGCCAATCCAAACGATGGTGCCAGTACTGTAAAAGTAAATCTCACTGGTTTAGTGAGTGCACCAAGAAAGGAGGAGGGCAGACTCCTGCCACTGCAGCCCCTAAGGCACCTGTGCCCCCTAGTACAGTCAGCAGTGGTAGTGCGCCTCCCAAGGGTTTAGTAGGGTTAACCCTGGGTTCTGAGGGGCGTGACAACTTAGTTGGCACGCTCACTCAGGCTGTCCTTGTCAGTACAGGGGACGCGGACGTGTCCCCTGACATAAGTCCCAATACTTTGGGCAAATACAGACAGACGCCTTTCATAAATGGAAAGATGGCTCAGGCCTATAGGGACACTTGTGCCAGCGTCACCATGGTGACGCCTAACTTTGTGGACCCTGGACAGATCATGCCAGGTACAGAATTCCTGGTGACCAATGCAAGCAATGTCACTACCAATCACAGTATGGCAATTGTAGCTTTCTCCTGGGGAGGGGTAACTGGCCAAAAGAAGGTTGTAGTTAGTCCAGACCTCCCAGTGGATTGTTTGTTGGGCAATGATTTGGAGTCGTCACAATGGTCAGAAGTGGAGCACCGGACTCACATGGAAATGTTAGGTTTGCCAGCACATGTGTTCGCTGTGACTAGGTCACAGGTCAGGAGATGCCCCACTGAACAGGTGCTGGATCCTGGAACAACGGACCAGACACCTCCCAAGAAAAAGAGCAGTAGGGTTAAGGCTGTGCCTTCCCCCTTGCCCCAGGTCGAGGATCAAGTCTCAGAGGAGGCTGACCTACAGGAATTGAGGGAAACTGAGCCGAGAGAGTTCGAGCTTGATCAAGTTGAATTCTTGGGCTCAGGGGGACCCTCAAGGGAAGATCTGGGGAAGGACCAGTTAGACTGCCCTTCTCTTGAACCCCTCAGACAGCAGGCTGCAGCTGAGGCTGCTGGGAACGCCACAGGTACCCACAAGGTATACTGGGAAGATGGACTCCTGTACACTGAGTCAAGAGACCCCAAGCCTGGCATGACCAGGAGGCTGGTCGTCCCCTTGTCTCAGCGTGGTTTCCTACTCACCTTGGCCCACGAGATTCCCTTAGCAGGTCACTTAGGCCAGACGAAAACGTGGGACAGGCTTGTCTCACACTTTCACTGGCCTCACATGAACGAAGATACCAAGGAGTTTTGCCGCTCCTGTGTCACTTGCCAAGCCAGTGGTAAGTCAGGTGGCACGACAAAGGCCCCCCTTATACCAATGCCTATGGTGGGGGTGCCCTTTGAACGGGTGGGGATCGACATCGTCGGTCCTATGGAACCACCGACAGCATCAGGGCACAAGTTTATACTGGTGGTAGTGGATCATGCCACCAGGTATCCTGAAGCTATTCCCCTTAGGACCACTACAGCGCCTGTTGTGGCAAGAGCCCTAGTTGGAGTGTTCTCCAGAGTGGGCTTCCCGAAGGAGGTCGTCTCCGACAGAGGTGCAAACTTTATGTCGAGCTACTTAACTGCTATGTGGAAGGAATGTGGTGTCAACTACAAGTTCACTACGCCCTATCATCCACAATGCAATGGGCTTGTTGAGAGATTCAACAGGACCCTAAAAGGGATGATTCATGGACTACCGGAAAAGCTTCGGCGTAGATGGGACGTCCTAATCCCCTGCCTCTTGTTCGCCTACAGAGAAGTCCCACAGAAGGGGGTTGGCTACAGCCCTTTTGAACTTTTGTACGGGCATCCTGTAAGAGGACCCCTGTGTTTGGTGAAGGAAGGATGGGAGAGACCTCTCAAAAAGCCTGCAGCCAACATAGTGGACTATGTGCTCGGCCTCCGCTCGCGGATGGCTGAATACATGGAGAAGGCATCCGAAAACCTTAAGGCCAGCCAAGAACTCCAAAAAGCTTGGCATGACCAAAAGGCTGTCTTGACTGTTTACCAGCCCGGACAGAAGGTGTGGGTGTTGGAGCCAGTGGCCCCAGCAGCACTCAAGGACAAATGGTCCGGGCCCCACACCATCCTGGAGAAAGAGGGAGAGGTCACCTACCTGGTCGACCTGGGAACTCCCCGGAGCCCCCACAGGGTGCTTCATGTCAACAGGCTAAAAGCATATGTCGACAGGAAGGACATGAGTTTGCTCATGGCCCTAGATGAGGGACAGGAAGAGGAGAGTGACCCTCTCCCCGACCTGCTCACTCAGAATCCTGACGATGGCTCGGTAGATGGTGTTGTCTTTTGTGGCAGCCTCTCCGAACATCAACAGAGCGACTGTAAACAGGTTCTTCAGTCGTTCAGACATATGTTTTCTCTAACACCCAGTCAGACCGATTGGTGCACCCATGAGGTTGACACTGGTGACAGCTTGCCCGTAAAGAGTAAAATCTACAGGCAGCCTGATCACGTTAGAGACTGCATCAAAAGTGAAGTGCAGAAAATGTTGGAGCTGGGAGTCATTGAACCCTCGGATAGCCCTTGGGCTAGTCCCGTAGTTCTAGTGCCGAAACCTCACACCCAGGGTGGTAAGAGAGAGATGAGGTTCTGCGTAGACTACAGGGGTCTCAATGCAGTCACTAAGACTGACGCCCACCCAATACCAAGGGCAGACGAGCTTATTGATAGGCTGGCCTCGGCCAACTACTTAAGTACGTTTGACCTGACAGCTGGGTATTGGCAAATCAGGTTAGCTGAGGACGCCAAGCCTAAAACCGCATTTTCAACCCCTGGTGGGCATTATCAGTTCGTGGTGATGCCCTTTGGTCTGAAGAATGCACCTGCCACCTTCCAACGGTTGGTGAATCACGTCCTTACTGGGCTGGATGACTTCTGTGCGGCGTATCTTGACGATATTGCTGTCTTTAGCTCCACCTGGGAGGATCACCTGGTCCACCTGCGGAAGACATTGGAGGCGCTGCAAGCAGCAGGCCTCACTATCAAGGCCACCAAGTGCCAGATAGGGCAGACACAGGTTGTATACCTGGGCCACCTTGTAGGTGGAGGTCAGGTTCAGCCACTGGAGAGCAAGATACAGTCAATCAGGGACTGGGCTCCTCCAACCACCCAGACTCAGGTTCGAGCTTTCTTGGGCCTGACTGGTTACTACAGGAAGTTTGTCAGGAACTATGGTTCCATCGTGACACCATTAAATGAACTGACAAGTAAGAAAATGCCAAAAAAGGTTCAGTGGACAGCGAGCTGTCAAAAAGCATTCGATGACCTAAAGCAGGCCATGTGCACGGCGCCTATCCTCAAGAGTCCGGACTACTCCAAACCATTCATTGTCCAAACAGATGCTTCTGAGTTGGGTGTGGGAGCTGTTCTTTCTCAACTGAATTTTGATGGTCAAGACCAGCCCATTGCTTTTATAAGCAGACGGCTGACCCCTAGAGAGAAAAATTGGTCAGCTATTGAGAGGGAGGCCTTTGCTGTGGTTTGGGCCCTGAAGAAGCTGAGGCCATACTTGTTTGGCACTCACTTCAAGATTCAGACCGACCATAAGCCCCTCTTGTGGCTAAATCAGATGAAGGGTGAAAACCCCAAACTGCTTAGGTGGTCCATTTCCCTACAGGGGATGGACTTCACGGTGGAACACAGACCTGGTACTGATCATGGCAATGCCGATGGGCTCTCCAGATATTTCCACTTAGAACAAGAAGACTCACCTGGTCAAGGTTAGCTAGTTGTTCCGACGTTTGGGGGGGGGTCATGTAGGAGAGTAGGGTCTGCAATCCTATGATCACCCAGATTTTTTGCTTTTGTTTCACTGGTTTACGACTTTCTCTGGCTGTGGGCCTGCCAATCAGACCCACAGCCTGGCTGTTCTCTCTCTAAATTACGATGTGCCCTACGTGCATTTACCAATTGGTACTGGGCCACCTTATCAGACCCTGTAACTCAGGGCATAGGTGTACCCAGGGCCGCCATGGGCTGCAGCATGTATTATGCCACCCCTGGCTGGCCTCCTAAATTTGACACAACTGGCTGCATGACAGCTGGGGCAAAGTCGTGTAATCACCCTTTGCTTTAGATATAGTAGCCCTATATCTAACCCTCCAATGGACACCCGAGTTCCTATCAGTCACTCCTATGGCAGGCCTTGACAATCCTGAAGGCAGAGTGCATGGGCTCGTGTGAACTAAGCTCTGGCCCGAGCCGAGCCCGGTTGCAGCTTGCGGAATCAAGACCCAATGGCTGTTCCATGATAACGCGTACCATATCGGTAACTTCGGTGTCGCGTTATCAAGACATGTCGAGTAAGGTGTCATACGAATCGGGATGCTGCCCTCTCACCAACTCTGGCGACGAGGTTAGCATTCCGCCCTTCTAGAGGGACACGACATGTACGTAACTGTGAACCCCGGTTAAAGTTAACGAAAGCCTCAGCTCCACAAAATGGATGCTGCCACCACAGACACGAGTCTGACCTCCTGCTGCTGGGAGTCCTTCCAGCGAGGAGCACTTGGACAAAGGGTTTCCTGTCAAGGGCGGTGTTCGCACCGTCCCAGACAGGGTTTGTGTATTCTGGGTAGGTAGGGCTTTTGCGAGAAGGTGACTGCGGAGTGGCACCCCGGTGCTCACTACGCATCTGCCGGTTAGAACCAGTTCCAGGGGCGACAGCCCTGGCCTGGGGAAAGTCCGGCAGGGGAGAGGGGTGTAACTACCCCCCTTCCTGGTCCCACCCTTAGGGCAGGACCTAGTCATGTACCCACCCCTTTCTTTAGAATAAAGGCCGGAGCGGGGACCCTTCCAAATTAGATCATCTTTGAATCAAGAACTACTTTCTACGAAAGGACCTTCAAGACTCTTCTCAAGATTTCTCCCTTGTGGCTAAGGAGTAGTCACCCTGCATCAGCGGGCACCATCTAAGAACTCTGCGGTTTGCTGTAAGTCCTTCCTCAAGGAATCCGACGGCCCAGCTCGACGAGAACCGGCTTCCCTGGCACCTCTGACCTCTACCCACGTCATCAGCTCAGCTGTGATCTGTGGGTGCGACGAGACCTCGAGGGACCGGCCATCATCAGAACCTGCACGCTCTTAAAAACCAGCACGACCATCGAGGTAACTCTCTGGTGAGTGCTCTGGGGTCCGAGAAGCCCCGACCCTGAGCCGCTCCAGCACCGAAGTGCAGTCTCCCAGCATCTCCACGATCTGCGTGGGGCCCTTCTGCTCGCTGCTCAGCACGTTGTCTGGTCACTAGCCGCTGGCTCGTGTCCTTCTGTGACGACATCCGAGAATCGACACTGCCGGTCTGGTTGCTCCAGACTGGCCCTTGCTTCCATCTTTTCGAGAAGCACCCCGGACCCTCCTGGTCCACTCAAGACGCCGACAGCGACATCCGTCGTGGGACAGCTCGCACCTCCACCGTGGTCGCCAACAACGCCTCCTGGTCCGAGAGACTGCAGAGCCTAGCGTCGCCCACTCACCTGGTCGAGGTGACGGCCAACCGGTGCCTTCCTGGTACCCTCTGACTACTGGCTAGTAGTACGAACTTGGTCCCCTCTGCTTTCAGGTTTCATCAATCTCCGATCCAGGCTTGGATCTCTACAAACTATTCAGCACTGGTCGCCGGCCAGCAACTCCTTTTCTTCCGGCTCCTGGCTCGTCAGCGAAGACCCCGACGCCTGTAAGACTTGTGCAGCCGCAGCCCTCGTGGCTAGGTAACTCGGCACTTCGGTGCCTGCATAGCCTCCTTACTCTAGGGTCCCGAGTCCCTCGCTTCCGACTTGCCTTAACCTTTCCGTGTCCCCGGACACTTGTTTTAAACTGTGCACTTGAAGTATTTACTAAAGAGATTTGGTTTGTGCTAAATACCCTGTCCTCATAAAGAGTACAGGGCTGTTGTGATTCTTAATAAATATACTGTTTATTTTCATAACACTTGTGTGGTGTCCTTTCACTGGGTGTTCAAGGGGTACATGTGTGGTAAACAGCTGGCTTAACGCGCCCTCTCGAGTCTTTAGCCTTAGACTGCTCGTATCCACGCTACTAGGATAGCTGGTCTATAGGTTGACTTACAACCAAACACCATAAGGGTCGTTGGAACGATACATAGCGGTCGTTAGAATAGCGAACGTTGCATATCGGGCCAACTTCTCACAAGTCCCTTTTATTTTTGAGAGGGATCCGAAAATGTTCCAACACCGGCTCAGTGGTGATTTTTCTCTTGAGGAGAGACAGTTTTCCAGTATTAGCGTCGATGATGACCTCTCGACGCTCCTCCTCAGCAAGCGGCTGGAGCCGAAGCTTCGACACCACTAAGGCTGCTTTCGGTGTCAGTACCTCCTTCGAGGGCCCGCTATGTTTCGGCGCGAAAGCCTTCGGCGTCGACTTTGGCGGCAGGGTAAAACGGATAGGCGTTTGCGCCTTCGCAGGCTTCGGCGTGTGCTTAGGCGCCACAGTGTCCTGATCAGGAACCACATTGTCCTTCCGTATCCGCTGCAGGGATTCCGCCACCTTCATTGTCAAGGCAGGAGAGGGCTTGACCGGCTCGAGCGATCTCCCCGAGTCGGGAGTCGGAACGATGGCCGGCACCTTCTTCGGGGCCGACACCTCACGCGCCCTGTCCCCAAGGGCCGGCGCCGGCCGTGCCCGGGTCGCGTCGTCGCCCTGACGCTTCTTCGGAGCCGTCTTCGGGTCCTCGACCCCCTTCGGCGCCGACGCCGCCGCGTCGGTCGACTTCGGCGCCGACCCCGAGGCCTTCGGGTCGGCCATCTTGGCGTGGCTCTTCAAGTCGGCCATCTTGAATTTTTGGGAAGTTGATGCCTCCAGAACCTTCTGCCCCAGCGCAACTTTCACTTTCAGTTTCGGAACAGAGGGAGCGTGACCAGATGGCTTCACTTTCGTTTTCTTCAACGGGAGTGGCGCCTCAGAAATGTCCGTGACCGGGCCCGGAGGCGGGGACGTAGGACTTATAAGCAGATCTTGGGTAAGGCCCGAAGGCGATCCCTCGACCCGGGCCCTATGAAGGGGATTGACCCCTGAGTCAGGTTGGGGATGCTCTTCCTCCGGGCTATCCCCTACGGTGGCAATAGCCCGATCGTCGTCCCCTACCTCGTCGGCGACTTCGTCAAAGTCCTCATCACCCGCGTCGTAGGCATCCCCTTCGGACGCGGGACTAGATTCCGAACCTTGTATGTCGTCTTCGTCTCCAACAGATTCTTGGAATATGTCGTCTGGTGGGGGCGCCGCGGTAGCCGAGAACTTGGCCTGGAGCCTATTGGCCCGACGAATCTTGAGAGTCTTCTTGCACCGGAATTTCGAACACGCCATGCAGCTGTCTTCGTTATGGTCCGGTGACAAGCAGGTATTGCACACGGGGTGCACGTCGAGGTGTGAATATTTGGAATTACACACCGGGCACTTCTTGTCCGCTCCATAGCAGAAGTGTAGTGTAGGCCCGTCCGCGTCGAAAGCACGCGGAAGGGTAGCAAGAGTTCGGAGCTGAGAGTCAGACAAGAAAACCCGAACGCAACTATACCGACGCTCAGCCTAAAGACCTTCTGGTCTCGAGTAGAAGTTGAACAACTATCGGTTCCGACAGAGGGAACCGAAACACATCCGAACCCAATGGCGGAAAAAACACAATCTGGGGATGGAGGCGATGCCCATGCGCACTGTAGTCCAGGGGAGGAGCCACCTATCTCGTGATACTTCGAAGACTCTTCCAGGACAACAATGTGCAATCATCCGGACCCAACACTAGGCGGCGATCTATGCACAGATATGAATTCAGCAGCCCACATGCCTCGAACCAATCATGAATAGTAAAAGGGTGAGGCGGGTAGAGGTGAGTCGTCCGGCTCCGTGGACCGGGAAGAGCGGAACAAACTCACACTCGGAAGGCAGGGGTGAGGTACACCGTCCAGCTCCAGGGTCACTGAGAGCGGAACAGTTACACACTCGGAAGGAGGCATGAGGTGTGCCATCTGGCTCCAGGGGGCAGCGAGAGCAGACCAGCCACACACTCGGGAGGAAGGGGAGATGTGACATCCGGCTCCAGTAGGCAGCAGGAGCGGAACCACCACACACTCGGGGGAAGAAGTGAGAAGCGCCGTCCGGCTCCGGAAGGGCAACAGGAGCGGAACGCGCGACTAACTCACCGGAGAAAAGAAAATCTTCAGAGGCGAGAACGATCCGGTAATCAAAATGAGACTGCTGGAAACTCCTAATACAGGGTGCTAGGCAGGACTCGAAGAGGAACTCGGAAGCAAAGAAAGGGGGCGTGGTCACGTCCAAAGAACAGTAAGTCAAGCAGCGGCTTACGTTGGAGACAGCTTTTTACGTCATCTGGGGACTGTCTGTAAATTACCAAAAGCGAAGGGAGGCACAATTCCGAACATACATTAAGGTTAGTTTCATACATCCTATCCCCTAACTATCGTCTATTCCTAACAATAAATGCGCAGCTGAGAGCATGCACTCCAGCGAAGGACGATGCCAGAGCAGCCGGTGCGTTGCACTCATCAGATAAACAATGCATAGCAGTAAGCGTTATCCTATAAAACACACACAACACACCTGGAACCCCTCAGAATGTGACATCCAGTTGGTATTTATGGTCCCTTCTATAAGAGTAGGATAAAGTATCTAAACACAATGGGCCAGATTCACAGAATTAACATAAGACAAAATATTAAACTTACTACCATTTTGGAAGGTCTGGGCATCGGTCCTCTCCATACGCCTCCCCAAGCACACCAGCAACCTAATGGAAGACATCAAGAACGTCAATGAATAGATCACCACCTGCACCAACAATCTGGCCCCCCTTAAGCACATAAAAATCAAGATCACAAAAGCAAGCCAGCTGGTACACAGAAGAACTGTAGATTGTGATGCAGCACTGTAAGCACCTGGAAAGCAAGTGTAGAATGATCCAAGACACCGCAGACAATGACGTCTTCTAATCTGACATGCTTCCACCAGCAAGTCTGAAATGCCAAGTGAACAGCCCACACCCAACGCATCGAAGCCAACAACAACAGCACCAAAAATCTTCGTCATAGTTTGCCACCACCAGCAACATCTCCCCTTACAAGACCCAATGCAACAAACTCTGTAACTTCTTTTGGAAGGTGATCAAATCCACCTACGCCAACTTCAACCGGCAAACTGACTCCAGCAACCTGGCAGCAAGTCTTCCAATGTCAGCTGAAGAATGGACCTTGACCATGTAAAACGGCATCACCACAAAAGAGACTGCGGCAACCATGAAGACTATCCACTGTGGGGCCCCCTAGACCCATGCCCCCACCACACTTTCAACAAAGGTCTAACCACTGTCAGTGACGTCCTAACTCCCCTACTGAAAGACTCCTTCAATGCGGTCTTCTTCCCAGAAACCCGGAAGCAGGTAACTGTCACAGCCCTGCTGAGGAAACCCTCTGAGGATCTCACCAAACTCTCCAACTACTGACTAATCACCCTCCTATCATACATGGCCAAAGTCCTAGAGAAAACCATCAAGAAGTGCTTGACCAGCTACTTTGTGAACCACCAGCTCCCCAAGGCCATCCAGAGTATGGAAACAGAGCTCATTGAACCTACCTGGAGAAGTGTGGCTCAATTATTAGAGCGACAGACCCTGATGCAGAGATCTGGCCCGAGACCAGGGTTCAATTCCCCGCCTCGGCGGGTCTTGGGCTCAAAAATTCCACGGACCTGATAATTCTCGCCTCGGTGCCTATTCCAATCATGGAGTCCCACTCTGTAACTCTGGGCAATAGCTTGCTTAATCTCCACAACGGCCCCCACAACGCTAAGGATACCTGGCCTCCACCTTGGGGGTGCCCAGGAGTGGACACCTCACAGGGAAAGCTGGGATGGGTTCCACAGCGGTACAAGCGCCTTGAGACCCTTGCAGGTGAGTAGTGCGCTATACAAGTATCAATTTACATTTACCTACACCATTTGCATGATCCTAGACAGAGGAGAGGGTAAGGTCGTCATACTAATGAACCTCTTGGCGGTGTGTCACATGGTACCACATCTCATCCTCTTCAGGTGCCTTCACAAGGACTAGATTCAAGAACCTGCATGCAATTGATCTGCTACTTCCAGATAAAAAGAACTTCGACAGTTAACCTGACATCATACCCCTTGGAACCTGGAAATCTCATCTGCAGAGCACCTCAAGGTTCACTCCTCAGCAGAACACTATTCAACACTTAAATAACCCCACCGGCCAATGCCATCCACACCCACTACATCAATATCCTCTCCTTCACTGACAACACACAACTAATACTGTCCCTCTCGGACAAAATCCACAACAAAAGGAAACTGCCTGCATGATGGAAGTAGCCACTAGGATGAAGTTTAACAGTCTCAAACTCAACACTGACAAACAACACTCAACACTCACCATCCAACCTACGACCTACTCCCACCTCCAGCTTGCGCACCAGCAACCTAAGAATCATCATCAACAAAAAGATGGACATGTTCGCCCAGGTCAATGCCATCACTGCTTTCCATACCCTAAAGAACATTTTCAAATGGCTCCCGAGAATCACCATAAGACCGTCATCCACACACTCATCAACAGTAGATTGACTACAGGAACTCCCTCTATGCAGGAATCATCAAACAGCTCACCAGAAGGCTGAAAACCAGCCAAAACACGGCAGCCAGACGTATCCTCAACCTCCCACTCAGAACACATATCACAGCTCCCTAGCTCCAGATACAAAGGCGCCCACAGTTCAAACTCCTCACCCACACATTCAAGACACTACCCAACAAATTCCTGCCTAAATTAACAACTGCATCTTCTTCCATCAACCCCCTATGCACCTCCATTCAGCCAGAATCATACTCAGACACATCTCATGCATACACAGAAACAGATCCAGGTCAACTGAATGAATGAATGAAATGTATCTTGTCCTGCGCAAACTTTGCCCAATGGGCGTCAAGGCGCCTACTTCAAATAATACAGCTCGCCGGATCAAACAGCATTCTCTCATTGGTAGGCTCTAATGAAGCATCAAGTTTTAAGGGCCTTTTTAAACAAATCAATTGAGGGTAAGGTTTTAATCTCAATTGGAAGAGAGTTCCAGAGCTGAGGAGCGGCGACAGAAAAAGCTCTCGCTCCCCATCTGGTCAGCCTAGCACGGGGCACTACAAGTTGCAGTAGCCCGGCCGATCGAAGACATCTTGTTGGAACATAGCGGATGAGCAGGGTACCGAGTGCGTCATCGGGGCCAGCCGCAAGTGCTCTGTATGTAAGACATAGGATCTTAAAAGAAATTCTATACTGGACAGGGAGCCAGTGAAGGTCTCTCCTAGCAGTCGTGGCCGATGATGCCATAGGAAGGGCCAGAACAAAGCGCGCTGCAGCATTCTGCACGATTTGCAGTCGATGAATGAGGCCCTTGTTGAGCTCCACATACAAAGAGTTACAATAATCGAGCCTGGAGCCAACAAGAGCGACTGCGATCTGTTTGCGCGACTGGAGGGAGAGATAATTACGAATTCTATTTAGGATCCTAATAACACCCCAGCACATGGCCACGGTCCTATTAACTTGGAGCGTCATAGAAAGTGAGGTGTCAAAGACAACACCGAGATTTCTGGCTGATTGGGAGGGAGTGGGGCAGATGCCAAGAGATGAAGGCCACCACTCGCTCGACCAAACATCTTGGTCTTTCCTGAAGACCAAGACCTCTGTCTTGTCGCCGTTTAGCTTTAGGGAGTTGATGATCATCCAATCTGCCACATGCTGCATGCATGACCTAAAGCTAAGGGCGGATGTACGGACAGAGGAGTGAGCCAGCGATACCATGATCTGGGTGTCGTCTGCGTAAGACACCACCTCCATCCCCTGCGATCTTACTAGTCTAGCAAGGGGGGCCACATAGATATTGAACAGGGTCGGACTCAAGGCCGGCCCAGTGACCCCTGCCTCCCTAAGCCGAGATGTTAGGATGGCGGGAGACAGGGTATCGAATGCGGCCGTGAGATCCAATAGGACCAGTACTGTAGTTTGGCCGCTATCCACTTTGCGGCGAATGTTGTCTACCACAACAGTGAGAGCGGATTCAGTACTGTGATGTTTTCTGAATCCGTGCTGCGTGTTATCAAGGTAATCACTGGTCTCAAGAAAGGTGGAAAGATGAGTGTTGAGGTGTGCTTCTAATATTTTTGCCGGGGCAGGGAGCAATGAGATAGGCCTGAAGTTTTTAAGAAGGCCAGGATCCAAAGACGGTTTTTTAAGGAGAGGCTTCACAATAGCCTTCTTCCACACTGGTGGAAAAGAACCCTGGACAATGGCCCTATTCATGACTTCCAGCATAGGCGGAAGAATGCTGGTTCTACACTCTTTAAGTTTTTTAAGCGGTAGGGGATCCATTAGGGAGGAGGATTTGGTCTTGTCAAGTAGGAGGTTCAGTCCTTCCAAAGACAGTGATGGAAATTGCGTGAATAATTCGGAAGGGCCTTCACCCAAAGTATCCAGACTGGCTATGGCAGGAGGGACATCCTTATCCAGCGAGTGGCATTGGGCTTCTAGAGAGATATGAATGTCCGAAATTTTGCTGTGAAAGAAGTCCGAGATGTCATTACAGAGATCCTGAGAACTAACCACTGGATCAGGGAGTTGAAGAGAGCATAATGAATCAGCAATTTTAAAAAGTTCCCTAGATGAAGTTAGGGAACTTGTAAGATTGGAGAAATACTCCTGCTTTTCCATTACCACTCTCTGTTTGTACTCCCGCAAAGCGGACTTATGAACCTCCCGATCCTTCGGATCCCACGATTTCCTCCAACTTCTCTTGCTGCTCCTACACCCCTGCCTTAAAAGTCTCAGGTGTTCGGAGAACCAGGGTGCAGTAGGCTTCTGCCGAGCTACATATCGGAGGGAGGCGGGGGCAAGCTTTTCAACTGCATTGGTGACAGAATCCATAAGTTCTTGAGCTGCCTCATCCGCCTCTTTCAAGGAGAAGGACTCCGAGGTCCGAACATGAGAAGCAAGAGCCTCATCCGTGATGTTTCTAAAGTTTCTCCTAAGAGCAAATGTAGTGGCGGCCTGGTTCACTAAGGGCAAGGCAGGGAGAGCAAGTTCCAGCGGCACTGCAAAATGGTCTGTCCAGACCAGCGGCAAAGGGGGGCCAGTAGATAGTCTTAAATCACTAGAAAATACCCCATCCAGAATATGGCCAGCCCTGTGTGTTGGGCTGCTCACCAGCTGAACGAGATCACAGGCTCCAAGTGACTCGATTAATGTCAGGGTATCCTTTGAGTTGACTTCATCAAGATGGAAATTGAAGTCCCCCAAGATGGAGAGATAGGGTTTTCCAAAATAGGGTTCGAGGATTCTAAGTAGATCCGCAGAAAAGCTGGCCCTAGGGCCAGGTGGCCTGTATATAAGTATCCCAGTGAAAGAGACAGATGGAGCACACAGAATGCAGAAATATAGTGCCTCAAAGCAATCTTGAGGCATTGATAGAGATTTAATAGTGCAGGAAAGGGAGGATTTTAAAAGGATGGCAATTCCTCCACTTCTACGCAATAGTCTGTCCTGCCTATGGAGAGAATAGCCATCAGGAATGGCCAAAAGTAGATAGTGACCGGAGGAATCCGAAGTCCAAGTCTCCGTAATAAAAACCCAATCCGGCTGTCTCTCTTCCACGAATTCGTGGAAGGCAACATTGTGTTTGATAAGCGAACGCGCATTTATTAGGAAACCAGTTCTAGGCGGAATGACAGGATGGCTTCCAAGGCGCGAACGGGATCTAATGGGACCAGGAGCGAAGAAGCGAAAAGAAACTTTACATGTCATGCATAGACGGGAATGCAAAATTCCTTCAGGGGAGGAGCGGTGAGAGCATAGCTGCGCTAATGGTCTGAAAGCCATAAGTTCTGACATAGAGTATTGCCTGGGTACCTCAGAGAGTGGAGGGGGAGTGCCAGCCGAGTCCAGCCCGTCCTGCAGCCCGTCCTCAGCGCGGACGGGCGCAGACGGGCTGAACTCAGGCGTAACTCCGGCGGAAGTCCGGCGATCCCGCTGCGCGATGACGCTGCACGTAGGCGTGACTGATATTTATGCTGGTCGAGCCTCCTAAATGAGGACTAGACCGCGGTATGGATCACCCCTCACCTAAGATGGCCGCCAACGAGACAGGGGCGAGAGACCCGCGAAATGCGGTGAATTAATCCAAATTACGGTGCAAGTGAGAGGGACAGCAGTGCAGGTAAACATGGCCGGCACTCTAAAAACAGGGGAAAATATTGCAAACACAAATTAACCCAAAAGACAAAACGGGGATTTTAAAAACAGCAGGAGCTGCGCAATGATAGAGCGCTGCGAGGAAATGCGCCGAGGCTGGTATGAGAGCTCGCCTTCAATTTACCCGATATTTATGCTGGTCGAGCCTCCTAAATGAGGACTAGACCGCGGTATGGATCACCCCTCACCTAAGATGGCCGCCAACGAGACAGGGGCGAGGGACCCGCGAAATGCGGTGAATTAATCCAAATTACGGTGCAAGTGAGAGGGACAGCAGTGCAGGTAAGCGTGGCCGGCACTCTAAAAACAGGGGAAAATATTGCAAACACAAATTAACCCAAAAGACAAAACGGGGATTTTAAAAACAGCAGGAGCTGCGCAATGATAGAGCGCTGCGAGGAAATGCGCCGAGGCTGGTATGAGAGCTCGCCTTGAATTTACCCGATATTTATGCTGGTCGAGCCTCCTAAATGAGGACTAGACCGCGGTATGGATCACCCCTCACCTAAGATGGCCGCCAACGAGACAGGGGCGAGGGACCCGCGAAATGCGGTGAATTAATCCAAATTACGGTGCAAGTGAGAGGGACAGCAGTGCAGGTAAGCGTGGCCGGCACTCTAAAAACAGGGGAAAATATTGCAAACACAAATTAACCCAAAAGACAAAACGGGGATTTTAAAAACAGCAGGAGCTGCGCAATGATAGAGCGCTGCGAGGAAATGCGCCGAGGCTGGTATGAGAGCTCGCCTTGAATTTACCCGATATTTATGCTGGTCGAGCCTCCTAAATGAGGACTAGACCGCGATATGGATCACTCCTCACCTAAGATGGCCGCCAACGAGACAGGGGCGATGGACCCGCGAAATGCGGTGAATTAATCCAAATTACGGTGCAAGTGAGAGGGACAGCAGTGCAGGTAAGCGTGGCCGGCACTCTAAAAACAGGGGAAAATATTGCAAACACAAATTAACCCAAAAGACAAAACGGGGATTTTAAAAACAGCAGGAGCTGCGCAATGATGGAGCGCTGCGAGGAAATGCGCCGAGGCTGGTACTCTTCTCATACATCACTCCTAAAATGTGGAATGACTTCCCTCAACACATCAGAGCCTCCTCCTCACTTCTTGAGCTAAGCAAGTAGCTGAATACATGGCTCTTCAAAAACATTTCTAGAGTTGGGACAGATTGAGGTGGTCTTGGGTGCAAAATCGAAGCAGCTTAAATTTTTTTTCAATGTATTTATTATTAGGAATTTGTTAGACCCAGCGGTTTCCGGATGGTATGCATCTAAGCCATGCAGAATCCACTGTCCTAGATACACTTGTCTGATAACCTACGCTCACCCTTGGATAGCTTGGCACAGAGCAGTCAGGCTGATCCTCAGGGTAAAAGTGTAAAGTGTTGATACAACGCTCCACCTCACAACACCCTCTGGATGCTACAAAAAGACTCTACACGGTATGTATACAACACTGGTCTTTGTATTGTACATACATTGAAATCAAAACAACATACACATTGGATATATATTTTACAGTTATATCAAATTTTCAAACTCTTCCATTAGCAGCAGAACGGCATTCACATATATATAATTGTCCTGGGTGTTCACTTGCACCATTATCCCTTCAGCCTTGTAAGCAACATACACACAATACAAGCAATCCCTTCCACATTAAAAGCAACAGAAGCATATATCAAGGCTGTTCAGAGGTATTCTACTTTTCCGCTAACACATTTGCATGAACAACAACATTCCCATTATCGCGTACTCCGTATACTTGTAATGGTCACGAAATCACAGGTTCTCCCCACACTTTATGACTTAGCCCCTCAGCCACTCAAACTACACCAGCCAACGATACAGATTGCCCCTGCTGTCGACACTTTGATTAGATTAAGGGACCACCTTAAGAGGAAGGAAAGAGTTACACGTTTTTGTCCATCCAGATTACGTCCTCAGGCACCTAGTGGCACCTTCACAAGTGCAGGATCACTATCCTCCCCACAGGAAAAATACTGCAACACCAAAAGCTGGCGGGCTCCCAATTTGGAGAATGATTTCACCTCCGGCAGAGGTGGGAGCTACAGTTGCTCCAGGGAGCAAGTTGTGGGTGCACACAAGGCACGACAAGACCTTTCAGTCAGGCTATCCTTAACAACGTAGTACCTTGTGGCGTGGGCCTGGGGAGAAGGAGCGAGTGACCTCAGACTGAGGCTGCGATGTCCGGCACTGTTGTCCTCCCAATCTGGAGGTCGGACACAGTCTATGCTGCCAGCTTGGCTATCGGTTGGCTATCGCAGACTCTGCAAACTTCTCACAACGCCTGCTCAGAAACCTAACGCTTAGGAATACTAACTAGCAGAGGTGTCCGACTGAAAGCTCGAGCCTCTCAGGCTCATTAAACATCCCCTGCACTCATTGAACTTGTCACTCTATAGCCACCCCAGGTGAGCCACTGAACTTTACCAGCTCATTCTACGGCACAGTCTGGTGACTGCACACGTCGGAAGGGTCCTTGTCCCACCGGAGGATCATTTCCACATGTTTACCCCTCACCCTGCACGGTCCTTACGAGCTTGTGGAAACAGGGAGACCTTTTCTGTCCGTGGGAACTCGAGCCCTAGGAGAGTGGTTGGGGACCTGGGTCACAACAGTTCCCAATTAGCTGCAGGCCAGCAGCATCCAGGCAAAGTCCCATTCCTAGAGCACAACAAGCCACATGCCACCACTGGTCTGCAGATAATCCAGTTGCAGCCCCCGCCCCAATAGTTCTTCTTGTTGATGTCCCAGCATCAAACCAGCGTAGTATGTTTCCAATCCCCAAAGCGTCTCTAACTCCTAAAGGCAGAGCCCCAGTGGTTATACCCACAATGACCTATGAAGATGAGATCAGCTCAAAAGGCCACCTTTGAAATGCACGGGCCCTCTCTAAATGTTGTCATGTCTGACATCCTACCCTGGGAGGCTTGATCAGTATCTTTAGTGGGGCCACAAACCTACCATTTGGAATGCAGGTGCCAATTCCACCCCGTCTTAACCAACACAGGAAGGCCCCTCAGAGTGAGAGGTCTACAGTATACCGTAAGCCCTTAGTTTATGACTGTCTTATCAGAAATACACAGATGTAGCCATCCCCCAGCAGCCAGCTGTGAATTGGAGACAGGTGGATAGGCATACAGAGCCATTAGTACAGACATTACCAATTTCCCAAAGTGGTATTTCCACCGTCGTAATGTCGAATTCACTCACACGACCGGAGCAGGATCGCCATTACAAACTCATCGATATCAAACACTATACTGACACTCTTATGCATGCAGGAAATCCAGCTCAATAGCCTTTCCACAGTTCCCTCAAGCCAATCCAATACGAGGAGAAGGCCCTACTGTACCCAATACACTACTCATTGCCATTCACTACTAGTGCATGTAGCACACACACGCACATGCCCTACCCTTTACCGATACCGCACCCTGTCCCCAGGGAGTACTCTGATATAGCAAGAGACATGCAGAACCTTGGAAAGCGTCTTCTTAAATGCCAAGCATAGTCTCAGTAACCTACAGACACAGGCCCCGTCATGGCAAATCAGTGGCACATTTGAAGAACTACCTCCGTGTGTGGCACAACCAGTTCTGCAGGCCCACGGAGAAGGTGTTGAGTTACATGCCCTAGGTATAAGTCTTACCTCTAGACAATGGACTGACAGCAAACTCAATTTAGCCAATCATGTATACACTAATCACCAGTATGTATATGACAAGCACAGCACTTTAGCACTGAATGGCAGTGTAAAAATCGATCAAACTCCTTAGGATATTACATCAGCGGAAAACCAGGAGGGACAAAAGTAAAACAAATGTTGAGGGAAAGCACCCTAGAAAGGGCCACCACCAACAGAATTTATTAGAATTGGTATGTTTGATACAAAGGTAACACAGATCTGTGCATTATGTGCATAAACACATTTATAAAGGAGGACGGTTGGAACCTGGGACCTCCTAACTGTGTCACTTGAGCTGAGATTGGTAACCCGAAAATACATTGATCCCTCCCTTTGGTTCATTTACACCCTTTGGTGATTGGGATTAAATCCCAGATCCAAAGCTATAAAGTTGGTTCAAGTATTGGTACCACTAAACAGCACATTACCCCTATAACACTTGAAGACTCACATTCACGTCACTTAAATTACATTTATAGCTCCTAAAATATAATTCAACTTTTGGCAATTTATAAATAATGTTCATTCGATTTTTTTTCCAGGCCATCTTTTAGAACTCTCGTTCCCTCCCTTACACATTTCTTTCTTTTACATTTTGGCCGATATCTATTAAGTACTTTTTTCCACCCTTCGTGTGTTTTCTCTCTGTATCACTCTTATTTCTCTTCTCTTCTTGCTTTTTCTGCTCGCTCATCTTGTTCTCCCCTTCCTGCTGAAGTGACAACTAGAGCAGTATGACTTCAAGAGTCTCTTCGAATCCTTCATGTAGGCTTCATATCATAGCACAATCCTCATCAACACACCGTTGATGAGAGAGTGCAGCAACCCCTTGTAGCATTGTCATACAAGTAGCCCTGGGTGCTTGTGGGCAGACACATAATTGAAAGTCGTACTGAATTCTATGTCAGGACAGGAGGCTCCGATTATGCTTAGTCTCATTTCTTTACTGACACATAGCAGCCAATCACATTACAGTAAAGAAAAAACAGAAACAGGGCAACCATAGAGTACCCCACAGTATATAAACAGTCTCAGAGGTAACCACTTCCTCTTTCTTTGCTGCTCCGCAGCCAGTTAAGTGCATTTTGCTTACTTACTTGATATTTTATTGCTTATTGTGCCTTGTGGATTATTGCCGCTTTGTGTTTTGGCATTGCGCTGTGTATCGCGCGTCTGGGGCTTGGCTCCGTTGTTGTTTGAATCGCGTCTTTCGCCGCTTTCAGCGTGCACTTTCTTGTTTACCGGAGCGTGTGCCTCACCTCCGTTTAGACGCCGAGCGCTTCCTAGCTGCTCGCGCGCTGCTTGTGGAGCGGGAGCAGGGGTTCCGTGTGTTTTGGGAGCGCGAGCGCTCTCCGACGGTTTTCACTGGCAGGCGACAGTCGCGCATGCGCGCTGTCCCATTTCCGGCTGTTTTCTCTTCAGCTGGTTAAACGACGGCGTTTGTTGACGTTTGCCCACGGCCTGTCAGTGCAATTAACCCCGTCCGACGCTGAGGTCTTTTAGGACTTTGGTAGTGTTATTATTGGCATAGGCTCTGCCTAGAGTGTTGTTTAGTGCAGGCTTTGGCTCCCTCCACTTTCTATTTGCTACCAGGGCAGGTTTTTTCCTGCATTTAAGCCTGCTTTGGGGTTTTACACTCCCCCTTGACTGGTGTTTCCAACACTCCATATTTCTAGTCGTCTTGTGGGCATTTACCTCTACCTTGGTGTAGAATGGCTGACTATTTTGATGACGTGGAAGACGACTACTATTATGCTGATGAGGAGGAAGGCTCCTTGGAACAGGACTTGGTTGAACAATTAGATAAGGGTGTTCAACAGTCCGTTAACAAAGCACTGGTACGTGCTATTAACCCTTTGAAACGTCACCTGAGTCTCTATGCTCAGCAGCAGGGCTGGCTGCCTGCTTCCAAGAAGACGGCGAAGTCGCCGGTTGACCCTCACAAGGCTGACTTTCAGCGTCTGGCAAAAACTTTGGCGGCTGCGCCTCCCTCAACTGCCGGTCTTCATGAGGCTGATTCAGACAATGTGTTGTCCTCCGCATCTTCAGACCATGTTTCTCCTCCACCTAAAAAACGGGTCTGTAAGGAGCATTTTGTGGACGCTCCTGAGTGTCCTCCGGTGCTCAATTTCGAGCCCGCCGACATTGTTCACCCCAACTCTTCTTCATGGGGGCCTTCTCCGGCTGTGGCTGCCTACATTGAGGCACATATCCGTCAGCCTTTTGAGGCTTCGGTGCGTGCCAGGCTACGCTCGGAATGCCCGAGGCCAGATTTGTCTGCCCATTTATCTGAGACCCCTGAAGTTGACCCCATGATGGTCACCTATTTGAAAAAGTACGCCAAGGACCCAAAGAAGGGCCTGGATAGATCTTGGCGGTCCTGTCAGGATAAGATGTTGGACATCCTTGGGCCTCTCACTAAAATTTTGGACCTCGGTTACAGGGCCCAGGAAGCTTCTGCCCTTGTGAACCCTAAAGAAATGATTGAGTGGGCGCAACGGGCGATTTGCCAGCTAGGTAATGCGAATTGTGCGATATCTGCGGAACGTCGCAGGTCCATCTTATTGAAGCTTGACCCTAGACTATCTGAACTGGCCTCTTCTGAGTCGGGCCCTGAGGCGGATGGCCTCCTGTTTGGCCAGCCTTTTCTTAAGGAGCTCACGCGCTTTGTGTCAACATTCAGTGGCATCGATAAGGCGCAGGCCTCCTTGCGGCGAGCCATGCGTCCGGTTTTTGGAAAGGCCGGACGAGGTAGGGGACGCTCGTTCGGCCGTGGTTCTGCCAGTCAGTCCCAGAGAGGCAATTCCTCTCAACACAGAGGCTCCTACGACGCAGGCTATTCTTCGAGAGCCAACTTTTATCCTTCCAGAAAAGGAAAAGGCCAGTACGGCAAAGGACGTTCCGGTGGTCATCAGGGACAATACCAGGATTCCCACTCTACAGGTGAGACTGATTCCTGCATGCGATGTGATGTTGGGGGGTCGCATTCAGTTTTTTCTGCAGAATTGGCGCATGCTCTCCGCCGATGCTTGGGTGCTACAAACTGTTCAGGGGTTCAGAATAGAATTCTATCACCCAATACATCAGTCTTGTCCCCCTCCTTGTCTGCATTTTTCTCTTCAGGATCAGGTTTGTCTTTCCGAGGAGATAGACTCTCTTCTCAAGAAAGGGGCGGTGATTCCGACCACCCGTCATCCAAAAGGGTTTGCCAGCTCTGTCTTTCTGGTCGAGAAAAAGGGGGGCGGTGCTCGCCTTGTTCTCAACCTGAAAGAGTTCAACGGGGGAGTCGTATACCGGCATTTCAAGATGGAGGGAATCCATCTCTTGAGAGATCTCCTTCGAGAGAAGGATTGGATGGTCCGGCTGGACCTCAAAGATGCATATCTCTCAGTTCCGATTTACAAACCACATCGCCGTTTTCTCCAGTTTCTCTGGCAGGGAGTCTGGTACGAGTATCAGGTTCTCCCGTTCGGTCTTTCGTCGGCACCATGGTGCTTCACGAAACTGTTGCGACCAGTTGTGGAACATCTTCGATCTCTGGGTGTCCGGTTGATTATTTACCTGGACGATATTCTCCTTCTGGCGGAGTGTCCTCGCAAACTTATTCAGCATCTGGAATTGTCCATCACTCTTTTACAATCTCTGGGGTTTCTGATCAATGTTCAGAAATCGGTTTTGGTTCCTTCCCAGCGGATAGATTTCCTGGGTTTTCAGATCGACTCGGTAACTTGTCAGCTTCTCTTACCCAACCAAAAGATGCGTTATATCAAGAGAGAGTTGACATCTGTTATTTCCAGACCGACTGTGTCGTTGAGGTCGTTGGCACGTGTAGTCGGTCTGCTGGCATCTTCCATCCAGGCGATTTTTCCGGGTCCCCTGCATTACAGGGCAATGCAGCGCCTGAAAATTCTTCATCTCCGGAAAGGCCTCGGATATTCAGATCAGATTCCTCTTACGGAGGAGGTCCGGTGGGAGATGCAGTGGTGGTTGGACCACATGGAGGCCTGGAACGGCCGAGCCCTTTTCGGTGTGTCTCCGGATCTAGTGATAGAGTCCGATGCCAGTCGGTGGGGCTGGGGAGCCCGTTGCGGCTCGGTCTCGACGGGGGGTCGTTGGTCCCCTCAGGAATTGACACTGCATATCAACTGTCTGGAACTTCTAGCGGGTTCCTTTGCGATCAAATGTTTTTCCCCTCTGCAAACCAGTTGTTGTGTCCTTCTCCGGATGGACAATATATCAGCAGTCCGCTACGTCAACAAACTAGGCGGGACCAGGTCCAGAATCCTGGCGGAGATTGCCAAAGATTTTTGGCACTTCTGTCTGCAGAAGAAGATCACTGTTATTGCGGAGTACCTTCCGGGATGCCACAATCAAATAGCGGACTGGCACTCCAGACATCTCCGGGATTACAGCGATTGGAGGCTGCATCCTCGGGTCTTCCGTGCTCTCCATCGGCGTTGGGGTCCTTGCCAACTAGATCTCTTTGCCTCACGCCTCAATGCGCAACTTCCGCATTTTTACAGTTGGAGGCCGGACCCTCAGGCTCTGGCCACGGATGCCTTTCTCCAGCAGTGGCCATCGACCCTCTGTTATGCCTTCCCTCCATTTCTGATGATTCCCAGGGTATTGGCCTACTCCAAACGATTTCAGACGGATCTGATTCTGATTGCCCCTCTCTGGAGGGCTCAAGCGTGGTTTCCGGTCCTTCTAGAAATGTGTTCGGCTCCACCATTTCTCCTTCCCCCTTTGTGGAATCTCCTGTTGGACCCTCTCGGGGATCCTCATCCCCTGATCCTCTCAGGCTCCCTCCCGCTTCTCGCGTGGAGGATCTCGGGGATCGCTGGTCGCTCCCAGGCCTTTCAAGCGACGCTTCCAAGCTCCTTAGTGAAGCATGGGCTCCCAATACTCACAAACGGTATAAGGGGTCTTGGAAGCGTTGGTGTGATTGGTGTTCACGACTCCAAGTTGATCCCGTTTCAGCAGATATCAGCATGATTGTTAATTTCTTGGCCTCCTTAGCCACCTCTGGTCTGGCTTATTCGACTATCAACGGTTTTCGGTCGGCGATTTCGGCGGGTCATGCCCACATAGATGGGAAACCCGCGGGTGAACACCCTTTTGTTTCCAGGTTACTTAAAGGTGTGCGTTTCGCAAAACCTCCCACTCCTAAGTATGTTACCTTGTGGGATGTTTCGGTTGTACTCAGATTTTTGGAGGCTTGGCCTCCCAATGCCTCCTTATCTCGCAAGCAACTATCTGCAAAGTTAACCATGCTGTTATGTTTGGTCTCCTGTAAGCGCGTGTCGGACGTACACGCTTTGGACCTGGCGGGTCGCAGTTTTACTCCTGAAGGAGTTTCCTTTCGTCTCTCCAGACGTACCAAATCTAATACGCCATCTATTTCTTATCCTTCTTTTCCTTCTCACCCCAATCTTTGTGTGGTTCAATGCCTGAAAGATTATGAGGTGAGTACCGCTTCTTTGCGCTCAGACATGCAAGGTCCGCTCTTTATTGCATTGCAAAAGCCTTTTCGCCCTGTTTCTCCAGCTACCTTGGCGCGCTGGGTGCGGGGACTTATGTCTGAAGCTGGAATTGATGTTTCTGTGTTTGGCGCTCACTCTGCACGGGGAGCGATGGCGTCTAAAGCCTATTCCATGGGTGTTACTTTGTTTGATATCATGAAGGCTGCAGATTGGTCATCTGCTTCTGTGTTTAAGACTTTTTATTTTAAACCCATCGATAGTGTTGCTTCTGTAGTGGTGGCTCAGCTTTGAACAAGCATAATCGGAGCCTCCTGTCCTGACATAGAATTAAAAATTTGCAAACATTCGTGACAAGAATTTTCAATTCTATTAAGGACTAGGAGGCGAGGATTATCCCACCCGTTTTTTCCTATGCATATATCGATTATTTTATTACTATGCACTGCTTCATAGTTTTTGCCTACTGATATGTAATGAATGCAATGATTTTCTCTACCCACCCTTATTTGCTCATGATTACACAGGATGTGTATTACGGCTTTGTGTCTCTTTTCAGGCTCTGATCCCAAGTGAGGCTCCTCCGTCTCCATCCTTGTGGACGTTCTGCTGCGAGTTTCTGCTCCTCGTTGGCCTGCTCCTGTTTCTGTGGCTTCTGGAAGTTCCTCCGCCGCCTCGTTCGGATTTTGGCCCGATTGGATGATGTTCTCCTGGTTTTCTGATGTTAATTGGTTCTTCATTCTGGATTTTGGACAAAGAAAGAGGAAGTGGTTACCTCTGAGACTGTTTATATACTGTGGGGTACTCTATGGTTGCCCTGTTTCTGTTTTTTCTTTACTGTAATGTGATTGGCTGCTATGTGTCAGTAAAGAAATGAGACTAAGCATAATCCTCGCCTCCTAGTCCTTAATAGAATTGAAAATTCTTGTCACGAATGTTTGCAAATTTTTAAGTCTCACTCAAAGCTGCCAAATTCTTCCAAACTATTGGGAAGAACTAGGACTTTACATGTGACTTTGCTCAGACGTCTACAGTGTGCCGAGTAGTACCTGACTATTCTGCACAGAGCAGACCCTTTTACAGCAAGTGATCCTAAAGATTTCGGTACAGAGAGGAGAGGCCAAGAAGAGTGACTGACAGTCACGCCAACATCTGCTAAGACAGACACACTTGAAAGGCCTCCTACCTGGCAGACCCAAGGTCAGTGCACATACACACAATCCCTGCAGCAGACACACAACCTCTGCAGCAGATAATGCTATAAGCCAACCTATGCCGCTGGAAACTATTGCAATGACAGAGGTTTTACCTAGACTGAGATATGAAAATAGGGGCAAAGGGGCATGGGGCAGCAAGGGAGCCTTGACGGTCAGCTACCTGGGGGACATGCTTCTGACACAGTGGTACAGATGGGCAAGTCAACAAACTAACAGCGAGAGCCGCGCAAAGAGTGTGCACAGATTTCTCATAGAGCGCTAAGATGCAGTGCAATATGAACACATTTTACGCAGTGTAGTAAGATGCAATGCAGTGGGACAAATTCCTCAGTAAAGTAAGATGCATTGTAGTGACACAGATTCCTTATAGTGCTGTAAAGTGCAATGTGCAACGATCTGTCACAGTGCATTAAGATGCAGTGCAGCGTGCACAGATTACTCATAGTGCAGTAAGTTGCAGTGCACAGATTCCTCACAGTGCAGTAAGATGGAGTGCAGCGTGCACAGATTACTCATAGTGCAGTAAGTTGCAGTGCACAGATTCCTGACAGTGCAGTAAGATGCAGTGCAGTGTGCACATATTTCTCACAGTGCATTAAGATTAGGGCTCCCGGTTTTATGGTATTTATTTTTGTGACATTTCCTTCTGTATTTATCCAGATTTATTTTTTGTCAACTTTATCTGTATTTATCCACATTTATTATGGGTTTTGTGAAAAAACTAAAGCTGAAACGGATATATTTCCACATTTATTTAACCAATAAATATGAAGTAATGCTTGAATGCCTGCCAGCTTTTGGTGATCTTAACACCCGCAGAAGATAAATCAATGCACTTATATGAAAATATGCACATTTCAGTATCAGCCTTGTGCATAGCTACTGCTGTTTAAGCCTCTTTACTAAAATTCCTTTCTTTTTTACCCCCCTTAACCATCAATTCACACAGTTATTGGCCTGGCAGTCATGGCAAAGTGTATTTAAAATCACTCAAAAAGCACCCATTTCCGTTTTTCTCCACATTTAAAAATGAACACAGACAAGAAAATGAATGGTTTTCTGCCTGCATTTATCTGTTAAAATCAGTAAAAACAGGGAGCCTTAATTAAGATGCAGAGCAGTGCACAGTTCCTCTCTTTAAAACAAATGATGACCACAAACACCCCCAGGGCCGGACGGAAAGACCCACAGAGGTCCCAGGATAGAAGAGCCCGGCTCCTGAAGATTTCCTCCAGGATTATTCAGTCTATTTCTACAAACACAGCACAAGGTGCTGACAATCTCCTACCTGAGCAGAAACCTGTGCAGACATTTCCAGGCTCTCTCCTCCTCCTATGGCTGGGGTGGGGCAGGTGCTGATTTAGGGTCTGGGAGAGGTGGTGGGGGGGCTGTGAGGGTCTGAAGATGAAGATAACTGCACAGAGAGACAGGGCGTCCTTCCTCCTCTGCAGCAGCCTGGACACAGAGGGAGAGGCAGGAAGTGATGTCAGCATCTGCTGCTTGTACTGTCTCTGCCACCGCTGACCTGGAACAGGAAACCCTTTCCCTTTCATACAATGTGCTCCGCTCTGCTGGCCACTTAAAGAACTATCACATCCAGTCTCGAGTGAGAAATACACAAGCATTTTGTGGCAGGAAATGCCTGGGTTTTTAGATGTCTCAGTAAGTATTTACAGCTTCACTTCACATGAGCATCTTCAAAACACTGATGCAGAGGACTAAAGAGTATTTACAGAAAGTTATCAACTGGAAGTGACAGTTTATATTTCATTAAATATATGAGAATATGTGATTGTGGTGCAATTAACCTGGACAGCTTATTAATTTTTCATTTAATTTTTTTAATGCTTTATTTATTGAGTTTTTCAAATGTACATCATGGTACATAGCAAAATAAATAGAGAACAATACCATGCAATTTCATACACCAGACACCAGACCAAATACAGTGTGGCATAAGTCTTATGTCAAAGCGAAAATTAGAATAACAGATTTTTTCTAATCTTCCTGTGTTTTTGGGTTATTCCTTATCATAGTTGCCAAAGTTTCAGATTGCTATGAGTTACATTTCAATTACTTTGAGTGACACTTTCTGGCCAGCATAATTAAGCGAAGAAGAAGAGGAAAGCATATAAATATCAGAAATTACACCCATCTGTGCAACAAGAAACTAAAACGTTAAGTGCTGCAAAGCACCAGAAATGGACGGGCACTAACCTAGTGCACTTGTACAGTCAGAGGCACAACACCAATGTTAACTGCTGCAACTATTTAAAATATCTAAAAACACTCCTTAAACAATTCATAAGCAATAGCTGTGTCACCTATGGTTTCACAATTCATTTTCGTCATGCATGCCATGATGTAAAGCTGTTTCTGTGTTATCGACTGATGGAGCTAAATCTGTTTGTCTATTTCTGCATTACACATACAGCATAAATGATGTAATTCATAAGGATATATGTAGACTGCTGTGATTTCTGTCTCGAGTAGGCACGCTGGACGTGCGAGGAGCTCTCTGAACAGGTAGATGTCAACAGATTCAAAATTCGACAGCAACAATTCTAAGGGGCCCGGGCAGGTAGGAAATTGAACAAGGGACATGTTGTCACACCCTCGGATACCTGTTAGGAGGACGGGTCAGTGTTCTATGGGCACAAAAAGGAGGGTAGCTCAAAACAACGTTACACACAGAAAAGTTATTCCAGCTTTCACCAGCCTTAGTACACCCACTGGGCCCTACGCTTTTTGCTGGCAATCAATCGAGGCAAAGGAGGAACATCACTGGCCAGGCAGCTCTCTCTGTCCCATGCGAGACCTGGGTCCAGCCTTGTAGGATGCAAGAGGCCCGACACAGATTTCCGCTGCCTCACCCTTCATAATTATAGTCAGCTAACCGTAGTCTAGGTCACAGCCTGGCAGGCTGCTGTATTTAAAAACACACTCACTGACAACTCACAGTAGCAAAATAAAAATCATTCATTATACCTGAGATTCTGACTGCCACATGAGTTGGCACGCCACATGAGCTGGCGCGTCACGTGAGCTGGCGCGCCACGTGCCCACGACCTCAGTTTAGTTGCATCAGTATGGCCAGCCCTGCCATGTACCATGCATCAGGAGTTAGACTAACGCCTTTCAGTGTTGTGGTCCGCATCACTGTACTGAAATCCGAAGTCACACATTATAGCGCCTCCTTAGCTACTATAATGCACCATGATTGAGTGACAATGCATGTTGTGCGCTGTTCCTGTTAGGTTTCAGGGGCGTTCTCATGATCTGCTCCTTGCAGCTCTCTACTTTGTTAATATGTATTGGGACTGGACACCCCACGGGCCGATACGATGCGGCATCACGGAGGAGTCACTACCCAATGACATGGCTACTTAAATACTTAAAATATAATTGTGAAGCCTTGAGACATTTTAATAAGTGGGGGGGCTGAGTCACGGGGTAACCCTGAAGTGCTGCCGGCCTGCGCTACACGCAGCGTTGCGAGTGCGTGGCATTTCAGGAAGTTTTCACTGACACTTGTCAGTGTGTTGGGCAAATTAATGGTGCTCAGGTCCTCTTCGCCGCTCGCACCGCTGCATTGTGGATGAAGATCGATTCCCAGGCCCAGAGTAGGCCACGCCTGACTTGCCATTTTGGTGAAGCTGGTTAGCATTGCCATATGCTCACCAGCCCAGCGGTATAGATTCCGTGAGTTACCATGTCACACACAGGCTGATCCTACCAGCGCCAGCATTAGAGCTGTTGCCAGTCCGAGTCCGCAGCCTGTCCCCCTGCCAGAGTGAGTACTGTCAGCGCAACACACACAAAGGAGTAGGAAAGTGGATAATAAAAGTTGGCACATGCTCAGTGGAAAAAAAACTGCCCTCGCACACAAAATGGTGACATGCTTCATCATTGGGATTGCTTACTAACAACCCTGTGTTCCATGATGCCCCCTTGCCCCATGAGCATATATCTGGGAATAAAACTAAATAAAATATGAGAAATGTAAACAACTGAATATGTTGTGTGGCTATGGAAAAAACTTGATGAACGAAAACGTAGGCGAGACACAAGTTAATGCGAACCTTAGGTGTAAGAACACAGAAGTACCATTAGATGCCGGAAATCCAATAAAAAGTTTACTGCACACTACCTAGAGGAACACCACACAGTAAATGACCTACCCTGGATGGGGCTGGACTAACCCAGAATCAGACCATCTACAGGAGATAAAAAGAGATTACTCCTGATGAGGGAACAGAAGTGGGTTTACAGAATAAAAAGCCATGTGTTGGGATTGAATGATGATATTTCTTGCAACACTCTGAATATATAAAGTTGACCACTATATAGACTCCAGTTTTGATTAGGGACCCCCTTGCCCCATGAGTATCTATCTGTGAATAAAACTAAATGAAATATGAGAAATACAAACAACTGAACATGCTAGGCAGCAATAGAAAAAACTTTGATGAAGGAAAACGTAGGAGAGATACGAGTTAATGCGAACCTTAGGTGTAAGAAGGTTCCCTACATTTAACATTATCTATATATTGTATCAGTTTAAACATGTATAGGAATGATTCCCTTGCCAGTTCGACTTAGAGACTTAATTACACATCAGATACTGTTCTTACAATTTATAACACTATGGGGTGGATTCCGATCTCACGCGACAGCCCTTCCGAGAGCTGTCCATAGCCTTACCTTGCGACCGACTCGTACCAGGAGCCAGTCTGTCTGGGCGATGAAGTACGATGCGCAAACGTGTCACAATCCCGACCGACGCTTTGGCTGTGATTCCAGCAGCATTTCCCGTATGAGCCAGATCTCCAAACGCCTATTTGAGTCTCCCGGAAGCAGTTTCCACAGCATTTTCCGGCCGGACAAGTACGATGCGGACTTCCTACCTGCCGAACGGTTTGCCACTATTAGCACGTCACAGCATCCGGTAGAGCTGTATAGGTGGTCCGATTCACACCACAACACGATCCACGGCTATGAGACGGACCAACTCCCAACATGTACAAGACGGAGCAACAATCAGCAAGTACAAGACGAATCAATGATGAATCCCATCACGCAGGTCATCCCAGTACTGTATATCTATGACCGGATCAGGAACAGACGCGTACATCGCAGACAGTAAGTCAGACACCCACACAAACAAACGTCACGAACACACGAAATGCTAAACCCACATAGGGGGGGACATCCATTCCACCAGCAACAGCAAAACCACAGGGGTTGCATGGTCCTCACCACCAGCAGTCCCCACACCTGGGGGGGTGCCCATCACCACTACCATCCCCACACATAGGGAGCTGGATGCCCAGCACTACCAGTACCTCCTACACATAGGGGGCTGGATGCCCAGCACTACTACCATCCCCATTCACTACCACTACCCACACTCATAGGGGGCTGGATGCCCAGCACTACTACCATACGCACTCATAGGGCGCTGGATGCCCAGCACTACTAGTGCCCCTACTCATCGGGGGCTAGATGCCCAGCACCACCAGTACCCCCACTCATAGGGGACTGGATGCCCAGCACTACTACCATACCCACTCATAGGGGGCTGGATGCCCAGCACTAACAGTACCCCCACTCATAGGGGGCTGGATGCCCAGCACTACTACCATCCCCATTCACAGGGGGCTGGATGCCCAGCACCACCTTCATTCACACACATAGGGTGACTAAGCAAAGCCCCCAAGCCCCCTACCATCTTGGCAAGATTGAATGTGTGTGTGTGTGTGTGCAAAATGCCCACAACACAGATTCTGACAGCGAACATACAATGTGGCTCCCATCACATGTGTGCCCAAAAGGTGATTGTGGTGTCCAAAAATCTAGCATTTTAGGATCATAGTGGTAATGGGGTCTAAAGTCCACATCACTACAGTGACCAGAAGGTGAGTGTTGACATAATAATAGTAGCATCACCAAACCAGAATGTGTGATTACTGGTCCCAACACCACAAGCAATGTAGTGGCAATGTGGTGGTTGTGTCACATATAAACATAGATTTGGGAGGCAAAGATTGCTGAGTATCACAAGAACTCCCTCTGACATGTGCAGACAAGTATTGGCCATGAGCCCTGACAATGCCTCCAGTGTCCAATTAGACTATGTGAAAAGTGATCATCAAGATGCATACACACATATCTTTACGAACAAACACACAAACTAAGGAATCCTGTGGAGACTGTTGATGTTAGGTGACCAAGACCCATATCATGGCAGCAATGAGACATACCAAACATGATCAATGTGCAGGATGATGAGATAGGAGATGCAGGGACACTAGGGAAAAACCTCCAGACAACATCAAACCAATGGAACGCAAAAGCCATACCAATGCAGAGGTGCAGATGCACAAACACAGACAGGCAGCCCCGCACTGCATATCATACACAACACGTGTGTGTGTGTCTCAGTGACAAGTTGTTACTTATTGTTTGCCTGCACTGCTACGGCCAGGGGAAATCTCCCCTTGGAGGGGCATACATAGGGGCAGGCCAGGCACCACAGGGACAGGATCAAGGGACAGCAGAATAGGGAAGGGGAGGAGTGATGGTTGATGGGTGCAGGAGTGTCACTGGCAACTGCAGTGGAGGTGTCTGACACAGTGGGCGCCGTCACCACTGCAGGGCCCAAGTCAGATTTGGTGGGTGCCGTCACCACTGCTGGGCTCAAGTTAGACAGGGTTGTTGCCTGCACCACTGCAGTGGGCAGGTCAAATGGTGTGGGCGGGGTCTCCACTGCAGTGCCCAAGTCAGACTGGGTGGATGTGCTCTCTACTGCAGTGCCAATCTCCAAAGGAATGTGATGGGGTTCAGGTGAGGTGGGCAGGACAGAGGAGAAGCGTGGCTCAATGGTTAGAGCGGCAGACCCTGATGGAGAGGTCTGTCCCGGGACCAGGGTTCAATTCCCGCCTCGGCGGCTCTTGGATTCAATTTCCCCGGACCTGATAATTCTCGCCTCTGTGCCTAGTCTAATCATGGGTCCCACTCTGTGACTCTGGGCAATAGCTCGCTTAATCACCACAACGGCCCCAGCAGCGCTGTGGATGCCTGGCTTCACCTTGGGGGTGCCCAGGAGTGGACATTTTCACAGGAAAGCCAGGATGGGTTCCACAGCGGTATGAATTCAGCGCTACGATGCCTCCGGGTAGAAGTGCGCTATATAAATACCCTACATTTATATAAATACTCTACATACATTCTCCACACCAGTGGCAGGAACAGGGTGAGCGTGTGAGGTGGGGGTAGAAGTGCATGTGGTGGGGGAGGGCCTACGCATTTTGGGGATGCAATATCAGTGTGTGGGGAAACCAGGGGCAATGTGTGGCGGGGGGACCTGTGGAGTGGTGGCCTGGGAGCTGCAGGACGGAGACTGTGTGGTAGAGATGCAGGATTGTGGTGGGGTCTTGCTCTTCCTGGTCCAGGGGTCCTTGCGGGTGGGGGCCTCAGTGTCCGTGCGCCATGGGGAGGGTGTCCGTGTGGCAGGGGAACTCCCCCCTATGCGTGGTGACTTCCTCTTCCCCTTGTGAGGACTCCTAAACTGAGAAAAATTCTAATTTTAAGACTTTCGGTATTCACAGAAGGCATTTAGGAGTCCTAAAGGTAGGAGTCCTAACTTCTGTGAATACCGAAATGAGTAAGTGCCTTCTGTGAATACGAAAATGTTTGTCTTAAGTTAGTTCTGTGAATCGGGCCCAACCTTTATTGAAAGCTATCCTACTGGTAGCTATGGAGAGCAGCCTTCAGCTAAGTCTTGAAGGAATGTAAAGCAGCTAGATGCTATATATATATATATATATATATATATATATATATATATATATATATATATATATATATATATATATATATATATATATATAAAAGATATGTATTTATTACTAAACACACCCCGCTAGTCTCTTTATTAGACTAGAGGTCAAAACACATAAATTACACTTCAATAATCACAGTAAAATAGCACAAATACACGTCAGGCCCTAGGGGCGAGCCAAACATATACTAAAATAATGGCATAAGAACCACGACTTAACTAGAAATAAAGCCTAGAGCCTGTAGAATCGCTTGGACCCCAAGGAACCACCAAAGGTAGTGACAAAGGGGACCCACGTGGGCCGTGTGCAGTGTGTGAACACACCTGCGATCTCCTGTTAGCTTCTATGGGGAAAGTCGCGGTTAGGTTTTTAAAGATTAGGGACACTTAGAAATGAGTCAGGACCAAACCCTTTTGGACTTAGGAAGTTCTAGGGCTAGCACCCATGGGAGCATTGTAGTACTCGTGTTACCTCACCCAGGGAAGCCGGGTGCATAGGTGTTTTTTGTTGTCGGGCTGCGTCATCGATTTTAATGGGAGCTGGTGAAGAAGTGCTGCTGCCGTGAAGATGTGAAGTGTCCGAAGAGATCCAAGCCTGGATCGAAGATGATAAGAACTTGAAAGCAGAGGGGACAGAGTCTGGGTCACTTGCCAGTGACCAGGAAGGCGATGAGCAGATGCCCACCGATGTCAAGTGATTTCAGGTGAACGAGGTGAAGCTTGACTCTTCAGCCACGAGGACCAGGAGGCATCGAAGATGACCAGAAGCTGGATTCAAGCTTTCCCATAAAGGATGTCGAGTGCTGCAGCATTGGTGCCCGGATGGGACACAACAAGCCTTGGCAACAGCAACCCACCCAGAAACAAGAAAGATGCTTCGGTGCAGACCAGCAAGGTCTGTGAGACTCACCACTTGGTTGGGAGACAGGGCACTTCAAGAGTAACCAGGGAAGTCCAAGGAAATACAAAGTTACCCCCTCAGGGACCTACCAGTCAATGGAGCAGGGATTGCGATTGGACCTCAAGATGAAACACAAAATGGCGGCCCACGGGTCACTTGGAATGACCAGGCCAACAATCTTTGGTGGATTTAGTGCTCAAGGTGGGCGCTACAAGTTAGCCCAAGCATGACTTTAAGAGATGTCGAGAAGTAAATTCACTTGCAGAAATGCACGATAACCAGGAGTTCCGGTTCCACGCTACTCACGAGAGCTGCAGGTTTCAGCTTTGCTGGGGACTCGGGTCGGTCTCTGAGTTGTCTGGAAATCCTCTTCCTGGGCTGCAAATACTTTGGAGTCCGGCAGGAGCTTTAATGATGCAGACCGGCAAATTGCTTTGTTGGTGCCTGCCAAGCAGGGGAGTCATTCCTTGATCCCAAGGGAGATTTCTTCAGTCCTCTGATCTTGAGCAGAGAATTGAAGGTCGAGGATTCAGCTTCAGAGTTTCGTCCAGGCTAATCTAAAGTCCTAAGGCCTGGGGTACCATACTTATACGGAGGTAGGGGGTTGGACATACTCTGGGGACTCACCTATGGGAGGGGACTCACCTATGGGAGGGTTTGGAAAGAAGGGTGGCTCCACCCATTTCCTTTGTCCAGTTTTGCACCAGAGCAGGGACTGGAAGACCCTGAACCGGTTTGAGCTGGACTATGCACAGGGACACCAAATGTGCCCCCAGTGCAGGACTTCAAAGCACTCAGAGAGTGCTCCTACCCACCCCCAAGACACATAATCCTGTCTGGGAGGTGGTTAAACCTCCCTGTGACAGGAAACCTATTGTCCAGGCCTCCCCTGCCGGAGTTTCGGTCAGCAGCAGGAGGCCAGACCAGTGTCTGTGGCTGCAGCATCCATTTTGTGATGCCAGGGCTCTATTAAGTTTCTATCGGGTATACCAGTGCTGTCATGTTTCTCCCTCTAGAAGGGTAGGATCATACTCCCACACCAGTTACTGGCCAATCCATTGCATTGCACGCCTCGTACACGCGTTCTGCATCGTTCAAAACATTCAAATCCAAGAGTTTGATACATTTTTGTAGTGAGCCAACGGATTTTTCAGCACACGAATCGTACAAGGGTCAAATGCGCGTCAGTCCCCATTGCAGTCAATGTGCAAGGAGTGTGCACGCCTCGTTCCTTAGACGTGCGACGAGTCTTTAGAATTTGTCACCCGTGTCAGTCCCCATTGCAGTCAATGTGAAAGGCATGCACACGCCTCGTTCCCGAGGTGTGCGATGGGTCTTTTGAATTTGTCACCCACGTCAGTCCCCATTGCAGTCAATGTGCAAGGTGTGCGCACGCCTCGTTCCCTAGGTGTGCGACGCGTCTTTTGAATTTGTCACACGCATCAGTCCCCATTGCAGTCAATTGCAAGGTGTGCACACGTCTCCTTCCCTAGGTGTGCGACGCGTCTTTTGAATTTGTCACCCGTTTAGTCCCCATTGTAGTCAATGTGCAAGGTGTGCGCATGCCTCGATCCCTAGGTGTGCGACACGTCTTTTGAATTTGTCACCCGCGTCTGTCCCCATTGTAGTCAATGTGCAAGGCAAGCGCACGCCTCCTTCCCTAGGTGTGCGACGCGTCTTTTGAATTTGTCACCCGCGTCAGTCCCCATTGCAGGCAATGTGCAAAGGATACCACCCACCATAGCTTGCCAGGGACCCATGGGCACACCAACAACAATACAGCCTGTGACACAGTATATCAAAGAGCATGTCAGGCTGCATTACCTGTGTGTGTATGTGGGTCAACATGTGATTTGGTATGTGGCACTTAGTGACACCCACTCCCACGCAGGGCAAGGTGTCATGGGGACCGATACCTTTGTGTGTTGTACACATAACCACTGTGATTGACTAATGTATAACCCTGGGCGAAGCTCTACGCTACGCTCGCGTAGTTTGCGAAGTCTGCGCAACTTCGCACTACGCGAGCTGCAGGTAGCACAGTGCGAATACGCGTAGCGAAGCGTAGCGTAGGGCAGCAGTCATTTTTTGCTTGTTCGCGGTCCTCAACGTCATGTTCGTGACCCTGAGCAAGCAAAATGACATCCCGGCAAGACTCTCAACGCGGGGAGGTCAGGTTTCTCATTGCGAGGGGCCGTGCATGCTCGCGACCGCTCGCGATGAGAAACTACCAGTTTGCGTTGAGAAAGCTGCCGCTCGAGTTAAAATCTACTCGAGTGGCAGAAAAGTACAGCTCGCACTGTGCAAGATGCCGTTTTCAATGATTGCACAGTGCCGGATGCTTGTTCGCACTGTGCAATCATTGAAAATGCATCTTGCACAGTGCGAACATGCTACTACGCAGCTCGCGTAGTGCTACATGAAGCTCGCGAAGTGCACTTCGCGTAGTTTCGCGTAGCGCTACCTCGCGAACTACGCCCACCAGTTCAGAGCACGAGCCATATACACAGTTCCCGGGGGATACATTATGTATGACATGTGACATACTCCCTGACTCTTCGGTAGAATGGTATGTGTGTCACAGGGTGTCCCAGTACCACAAATGTGATCTTCATCCACAGTATGTGTGCATTTTGCTTCGCAGATGACTTTGATTTCATAGGCGCAATGTCAAACGGTCACCACATCCATGTGTTTTGTCAACATAAGCAAATCAGGTGGCACTTCATGTGTGTGTCATGTGTGCATTGTGGTGTGTGCATGAGATGCTACATCATGATGGTGTCCTTGTGGCAATACAAGGTCCCTGTGTGTGTGTCTGTCAAAAACCTGTGATGTAGGGTAGACATCTGTCCTCACTAGTCACTGTGGTGTATGTCTGGTATGTGACACTCGTACTGATGTACTGTGGGAGAGCCTATAGATCTATCACAGCACAACGTGGACCTTGTTGTGTGTACCTGTAGAGCTGAGATGTCTGATGATGGGCATGTATCTGACATGTGTACCCATACCCAAGAGCACACATCATGTCCTTGTGTCCTGTCCTGTTGTTTCATGTGCTATTTAGCGTGGACACTGGCACATAGATAGGAGAACTGACAAACTGTCTTTGCTCATCTATCTACTGCAGGAGACCTGCTGTCCACAGACCGTTCCCTGACCTTGCAACCATGGTTGAACGTGACTGCATGCGACAGTACCGCTTCACTGGGCCACTGATTGAAGAATAGGCGGAGCAGTTGGCCCACACTTACAACCTGGCTGGACATACCCTACAGAGCTGACCCCCAAGGTGAAGGTGATGGCAACCCTACACTTCTTTGCCACCGGTACTTTCTAACACCCTGTCCCTACTGCTAGTGGGATGTCACAGACCATGTTCAGCCGTGTGCTTCGAGATGTGTTGGAGGCGATGTTGCATTTCCTCAACCACTACATCCATTTCCAAACACCACAACAACTCGCTGACATCAAGGTGACTTTTATGCACTGGGAAGGATGCCAGATGTCATTGGCTCCATTGATGGGACACATGTGGCTTTGGTACCACCACAGGCACATGAGCAGACATACTCAACATTTCCACTCAATCAATGCTCTGGTGGTATGTCTGTCAGACATGACCATTTCACATGTGTGTGCACGTTTCCCAGGTTCAGCGCACAACGCTTACATCATGAGGAGTAGTCACATCCCAATGATGATGTTACAGATGCATACCAGTGTGCCTGGCTTGTCGATGTGTACTGACTGATTACCATTGTGTGTGTTTGCTAAAGTTGATTTACACCCTCTTTTCAGACTCATCTAATGTGCAAACTTTATGAAGGTGACTCCGATATATATCCCAATATGCCATGGTTGCTGACACCCCTCAGGAACCCTGTGACACCAGAGGAGATGCACTACAATGAGGCGCATGGTCAGACCAGGAGAGTGATCGAGCTGACATTTGGACTCCTGAAAAGCAGATTCCGATGCCTGGACGAGACAGGAGGGGCCCTCCAATATGCACCTGCTAAGGTGTGCAGAATCATCATAGTGTGCTGCATGCTACTCAACCTGGCAGTGAGGAAGAAGTTACCTCTCATACAAGATGACGAGGACCAACCTCCGCCAGCCGTGGAGGATCCTGCCCTGGGGCATGATGCCAGTGACGATGAGGGTGAGGGTGATGTTCTGGGCCAGCTGATCCACAAGTTCTTCACATGAATGTCAGTATACAGTGATGTGATGTCAAAGTATTGTGTTTGCCTGATATATGTTGGTGGTGCACTGGTGCTGCTTGAGTGTGGCAGTGTGCTACTTGTCAGGATAGTGATGTGTCCTTTCAGGGAGTCTGTACTCCCAAACAGTGTTTACCTGATTGATAGGTTGAGTGTACGTAGTTTGGGTTTTGTTTTGGGCATGTATATTGTAGTTGTATGCTGTAAATCTGTTTTTGATTGTGTTTTCTGTCTGTCCTTCACAGGGTACTTCGGCTGCTGTGTGGTGAGGTCTGAACCCCAACACACAGATCCTTGTTCCAGAGTGCAAGTAGTCGTTGTCCCAACCAACGATGTGCTCCACACCCTTGGACTTTCATTGTTTATCACTTGGTTAATTTTTTATCACTGTCACGTGAGGTTACCTTGTATCAGTTGTGGAATTCTCACGTTGCGAATCTTTAATAAACCTGTGCTTCACTTTGGGATGCGCGCCGTCTGTATCTACACTTCCGACAGTCATTAGCATCCTGTACCTGTGGGCTGCTTGCCACTGACCTAGGATGGGTGTGGTGTACGTGCATTTGACTGTATTTCCTGTTAACACCAATGTAGGCGATGAGTTAGATGGACATGGTGAGTATGTGTTGTGTTGCACTAGTGGTGTGTCTACCTCATATGTATCACATTACCATGACTCACATAACGGTGTTCACATTGCTGTAGTAGTTTGCATGCAAGGTGTTCTTAAGCAGATCATCATCGCCATGACACAGACCAATGATAAATCACGACAGAGGCAAGTATTGTGTGATTGTGATTATATTTACAGACATGTGTAAGGATAGTGTACGGAATTGGAAGTGCTGTACAGTGTGAAGGTAATCCAAAGTTCACAGGTGAGTTGGTAGTGTTGCTAGATGAAATGTCCAGAGTAGAATCCACAGTAATTTGAGGCCTTGTCACAACTTTGACCCTCCATGTCAAGTGGGTGTTTCGGATGTCAGTCAACAAGGTTGAATGGTTTGCACACAAAGGTCGATATCAAGAACAGGTGTGGAGTCCCTGGAGGATATGCATGGCCATCAGCGTCTCACTTGCCCTTCTTTGGACGGCCCCTCGCCAGGCTGCTGCGGTGCTGAGGACTTTCCGCCAGAGTCCTCCTCCCTCCCTGTGGCAGTTGCGGATGTTGTGGCAACAGATGTCGTGGGCGCACAGGGAGGTGCGCTCATGTTGGCGCTGATCTTGCGGAGGCATGTCAGTATGTCCCTAGGCACCGCCGTTAGACCATCAATTTGTCCCACTTGGACTCAATGCGGGACATGTGTGTCTCCACCTGGGACATGTGGGAGTCCAAGCGGGCATGATGGGGAGCCTGCTGTTCTTTGAGGTCCTTGAGGATCCACTACCTGGCCAAAACCTCCGGTGCTTTTGTGGTACGCGTCAATGATATAGTAAGAGTTGGCGGTCCTCCTCCCCCAGTCCAGAAATCCCACCATGCAGCATGCTTCCATTGCAGGGAGAGGAAGTTAGCTTTCAGGCTGTCAGGCATTGGTGTCCTGTTGTTATTTTGAGCCCAAGTCCCAGCAGGGTCTTGTGCTCTCCATAGCAGGGCCTAGTGTTAGCCATCTTGGCAGTACTTTTGCACTCCCTGTGAGGTGAGCAAGGTTCAGTGTGTGCTTGCTGGGACATGTAGGTGGGGGACTGTTGGCTGTGACTGCAACTCCCATCATGCTTTTGGCTACACCCACCTTTCCACAATACCTGCCTTTCCTTCCTGTGATTCATTTTCCTTATGTTGTGTGCCTGTGCTGACAGGTTGGCAGACAGTGGTGTCCTGGTGTTTTGTTGCACACAAGTCCCAACAAGCCCATGTGCTTCACACAGCAGAACCCAGTGTGGTAAATCTTTGTGAGATATTTTAATTGAGTCCGAGCGAATGCACTATACCAGGTGGGTTGTGTGGAGTTTGTGTTAAGGGGGGTGTGTGTGGAAGTACCTGCTGGTAGATAGAGTCAAAGCTGGCAGTACTCCTTCCCTCTAGGCCAGATATCCCACCATGCAGCATGCTTCCATTGCAGGGAGTGGAAGTTACCTTTCAGGCTGTCAGGCATTGGTATCCTGTTGTTTGTTTGAGCTCAGGTCCCAGCAGGGCCTTGTGCTCCCCACAGCAGGGCCTGGTGTCAGCCATCTGGCAGTACTTTTGCACTCCCTGTGAGCTGAGCATGGTTCAGTGTGAGCTTGCTGGGGCATGTGGGTGGGGGCTGTTGGCTGTAACTGCAACTCCCATCATGCTTTTGGCTACACCCACCGTCCTAGCATACCCGACCTCCTTCCTGGGGCTCTGTTTCCCTGTGGGTGATTGAGACAGCAATGGCAAGATGACTGACAGTGGTGTCCTGTTGTTTGTTTGGGCACAATTCCCAGCAGGGCCTTGTGCTCCCCACAGCAGAGCCCATTGTCAGAGATCTTGGAAGTGACTTTTCACTCACTCTCTTGCGGATCATAATCCCAGGTGTGTGTTTTGGTGTTGGTGGTAGGGGTGAGTGTGACAGGGGCTGCTGGTAGATATAGTCAGGGATGGCGGTCCACCTCCCCTAGTCCAGATTTCCCACCATGCAGCATGCTTCCATTGCAGGGAGTGGAAGTTACCTTTCAGGCTGTCAGGCATTGGTGCCCGTTTGTTTGTTTGAGCTCGGGTCCCAGCAGGGTCTTGTGCTCCCTACAGCAGGGCCTAGTGTCAGCCATCTTGGCAGTACATTTGCACTCCCTGTGAGGTGAGCATGGTTCAGTGTGGACTTGCTGGGACTTGTGGGTGGAGGACTGCTGGCTGTGATTGTGACTCCCATCATGCTTTTGGCTACACCCACCTTCCCATAATACCTGACCTAGCTTCCTTTTGACTCTGCTTCCCTGTGAGTGGGTGAGGCAGCAATGGCAAGATGACTGACAGAGGTGCCCTCTTGTTTGTTTGGGCACAATTCCCAGCAGGGCCTTGTGCTCCCCACAGCAGAGCCAATTCTCAGCCATCTTGTCAGTTTTTTCAACTCCCTGTGAGATGTGCATGGTTTGGGTTGGAGCTTGTGGGGTCATGTGTGTGGGGGGGCTGTTGGCTGTGACTCCAACTCCCAGCGTGCTTTCTGCTACATGCACATTCCCAGCAGCCCAAGCTTCCTTCATTTTGACTCAGCTTTCCTGTGAGGTAGGGTGACAGTGGTGGCAAAATGGATGACAGTGTTTGTTGGTGATTTATTGTAATGCCTTGCCAGATCAGTAAGGCGCTAGCTAGTGGTGAGGTGACTACTGAATACTGTTGTGGCGCTTTGCGCTTGGAATTTGATTTAATAAATTCGAGACGCTAGTTTTTTAACTCCTGTGAATATTTTAAACTGTTCTCTTTTAAACCTACCTTTGCTTGCTCTTCCGGTCTGAGCCCCGTTCCACCACGGCTTGTGCCGCTTGTGTGGAGGGCATTGACAGACCAGGCTCAGCCCCCCGAGGGTGACTTACTACCGGCAGGGGCGGGTCCTCCACCCATATAGCCGCCATGCCTGCACTACCGTGCAGCGGACGCGCCGTGGGCGCGCCCAAGGCCTGCCCGTCGGCGCCCGTCCGACGCCATACGCCAGACCCCCTTGCTGACGGACTGCTCAGATGCTCCATTACTCCGGCAAGGACCTGCTAGCTCTCCGCACTCGGCCCCCTGTGCCGCCCATCTTTGGCGCCTAGATACCTCATGTACTAGGTGCGATAGATGTGGGTTCCAGACCACTGAAGATGTTCGTTCTCCCCCCGATATACTCAAGCTTACGAACTTAAATATATTTAGCCTGAACTGCAGGTCTCTAGTCGAACATCATGAGGATAAACTTGAGCTACTCACGCAAAGGTCCCTTGCCCTGCTTTTCCTCACGGAGACGTGGCTCACCAGTGACTCTACCGCCATTCCAGCCCGGGCTCTCCCACCGGGCTACTTTATGTGCACCCAGAATAGACCTAGTGGCGGGGGGGACTAGCTGTCATAGCTAAATCCTCTTTCCTCTGTACTCTCTCCCCTGTTACAATACCCGAGTGTGAGAGCACACTATTTAAGATCAAGATATCTGACAACTTTACCCTCACTGGCCTCCTCATCTACCATCCCCCTGGGCCGGCATGGACCTTTCAGGAAGCCCTGCCCCAGACTGTCTCCACCCTTGCCCTGAAGACACCCAATTTCAGTATATTGGGAGACCTAATCTGCACTTAGAGCAACTTGACTCCCATGGCATCGCTAACTTTCTTGGGGATTTGGAAGCCTGCCAGCTATTTCAGCTGGCCAGGGGCCCATCGCATCTGGCTGGTCACCTACTTGACCCTGTGTTCTCTAACATGGAGGGAATTAGAGCTTACGATCCCCTTCCCCTCACCTGGTCAGAGCACTTCCTCATACACATATGCATCAATACTATAGCAACTAGTCGCCAGAATCCCCTCCCCCCCTCTGCAGGCACCCATGGCATAAACTGGATGCCCCCAGCCTCGAGTCCAGCCTAAATTCTTCCCGTCCCGATTGGCCTAGCAATTTGGAGGAAGCAGACCCTGCATATAGGGGATGGATTAACAACTCCCTTGATCTCCAGATTCCTAAAAAAAAGTCTCGGCCCAAGCGTGAACAGACTCACCCATGGTACACCGTAGCACTAGCAACTAAAAAAAAGAACTGTAAGACCCTTGAACGCGCCTGGAGACGCCCTTATGACCCCTCAGCAAAAATTAACTACAGGGCAGCCACGAAAGCATATCATAAACTCATACAAAAAACGAAAGCTGCATTCTATACTAATCTGATCAATACCACTCATAATCCTTCCAAAACCATCTTCTCACTGGTAAAAGATAAGACCAAAATCCCTGAGAGTACCCTCAACACTATCACCTCTAACACGCAATGCGAAGAACTGGCCCAGTTTTTTATTAACAAAGTTCAAGGAATCTATACGTCATTGGTCGCTAGAAGGCCCACCCCGACATCTGGTCAATTGACCTACTTACCTGACTACCTCCCACTCTTGCAAACCCTGCCCCTAATTTCTCATAAAGATCTTGAGTTCCTGACTACTAAGGTGAAGTTTGGGTCCCCTGACGATCCTGTCAAACCTGATACCTTTCGACTTCTACGGGATTCCATCTTAATTGAGGGACGGGAACTGATCTGTGGTAAAATTAATTACCTATGCATAATTTATACGGTAAAATCAATAAGAATAACTCAGAGAAATAAGAGGCAAAATCCGGGATATTGAGGTTTACTCAAAAGGGTTTTATTCCTATAAAAGGAATTGGGTTATTGGCTCGAGCCAAGGTGGCATACCATTCCGTCACCACATAGGTTCGGGAAGGGGCAGACAGACAACATTTTATTTACAGAAATTCATATATATAGTCAATGCATTACAATGAATGAATATGCAGTAGGCGTAACAGCTGAAAAAAGAGAGATAAAATATGAATACGTCATAGAAAAGGCGTTGCAATAGGCGTGCATAAAGGCGTGTACTAGAGACGTCATTCATCATGAGATCACAAATAGGTGGATCCATAGGAGAATCCTGCAATGTCAGCAGAAATACATGGCAGAGATGCGCGCGCAGCAGCTTGACGTGTGTCTGACGTGTAACTGGAGGGTGAAGGGGACTTGACATTTAGCACTACAAGTGTAGACATAAGTCTAGGATGTCAGATCAACCTAATCCCAAATCGTATCTGATATCGTATGTTTAAGGAACTGTAGTATCTGGAAGGGAAAAGGTCTCTCGGGCGGAGGCTACCCTATACTAGTTGTGAGTGCGTGTATATGTGTCTACGTGTCGGCATGCGGGGTGAGGGGGCATGGGCCTACCATGGCAACGGAGTCTATGAATTACTTGCACGGAGACAGAAAGACCGGGTCCATTGCTCCTGCAGCTGGGAGGATGTTTACTTGAGCTACGAGACAGGAATGTATTTTCGAGGAGTGGAGCAGATAATTCGAAGGTTGAATACAGTCTTGGCAGGCAGAAGGCTGGGCTATGCGCCGGAGCCGCGCAAGGAGTAAGGCAGGGGTCACTGGTACAGAGGCAGCCTGGGCTGAGGCCCTCAGAGTCGGAAGGCAGGAAGAGGCTCGATGGCAGAATCAGGGCCTACTTCGCCAGAGCTGAAAAACGTGTAAAGTGTACCACAAAAAGACGGTGGTATGGCATATATAGGAACTGAATATTCAATCCGTTCATGGCGGATCTGAAAGAGGACATGTTAAAGATGGACGCAAATGTATTTGCGTCTTCATAGCTGGCACAGGAGGGAAATCACATGCACTGCAAGCTAGTACATGGAGACGGTGGGGTACGCGCTGGGGAACACTACTCGATCAAAAATTATATTTCCTCATTCCCTCCTTGTTCCCCACGGACCCTTCATGATACATCGATTCTCATCAATTGATCAATCTGTTCACTTAACATCATTTGCTCTTCTTTCTTCTTTTCGCGTTTGGAATGGGAACTCGGATGCGGAATGCATGAAGTAGCACACAGGCCGCAAATCGCCGGTCCACATTGTAGACACAGGCAACAACTGAGTACTATGAGAAGGCCAATACCTAGGAGGGATAGGATCTTCCACCCCCAGGCAGATAACGTTGTCCAGAACCAACCGGACCAAGTCCAGGTGCCTGGAGTCTGATGTATTAAACTTGCAATTTTATGGAGACGTGTAATAGCTTTGTACACGGTTGGCGCGTTATTTGGGATGAAAACACAGCAACTTGACCCGATGACCTTACAAGCTCCACCCCTATCTGCCAAGATGACGTCAATAACGAGACGATTTTGAAGAACAACAACCCGCATGGCGGACTGCTCCTCCGTTAAGTTACCTAGAGCTGAAGTGGTCTCAAGCACCACTGCTTCGAGGGTTCTGGTTAATCTACGGATCAGTTTACTATTAGAAACAGTACCTAGGTAGGGGAAGAAACCTTTATTAAAATCTGTATATTGTTCCCATGTTGTTTCAGTATAATCGACAAGCGGGAGATCTCTTTGGTATCTATGCTTTACCAGATTAGTGTTTCTATGGTAGTCAGGAGGGGCTAGAAAAACAGGCGGCAGAAGGAATGCAATGTAACAGGTACCATCCCAATCTAGAGGCAAACGGACATATGCAGTATGGCCACAAACAAAATAGGAATGACGTAAAGCCCTAAACATGGATCTACCATGATCACTGAAATCGACCACAGTAGTACATTTACTATGACCTAAGTGTACGGAACCATTCTTGCGAACACATAGTTCACCAGTAACTGGCAATACTGCCATAGCAGGTAGAACAGGAGCAGCCTCGGATTCGACAGATAAAATCATGAATGTGACTGTGTAATTACCTAACCCATATACTTCGTTTTCTAGATCAGTTCCAGTATCTACGGGGAGTCCCTCCTTGTCAGGGTAGCATACTTTAAGCAAGACTAAATTCAGGTTTCCCCAAACCCAGTTACCTTCGTAAATAGCAGCATCAGAAACTAGGGAATTGAGCATTTTAAACCATGCACCACATGTGCCATTGTGAGTGAACGGGTACGGAAAAAGGGGCAGAACTCCCTTGTTTTCTTGGTAGGGAGGGAGTCGACCACATATCCAACAGTTTGTAGCATTGGTAGTCTGATGGGAGTGATGTAACATACTAATGAAAGTGTTATTGCGCAGCGCAAGTCTGTAGGACAATTCATGTGGGGGTAATTCACTAAAAGAATGTTCGGCAGTAACATTATAAGCAGATTGTGCACGCTTGAATATAGGGTAATATATGTGTAATAAAACACTAGCAGTAATAATCAGAAGACTTAAAAAAAACATAATAAGTAGTGTCACTATACAGCGACTGCGAAGTGATTTACAATATGCATTCTTCTTATGTTGTCTTTGTCTATCTCTCTCTCTATCTCGATCTAGGGGATACATGTCAGAAACTAATTTAACCGATTCACCTAGGGGAGGACTTAAACAATTAAACTGTCTGACTTGCTAGATCGTAATTTCAATCTGTATTCCTCTGAAGCGGTTTTCTCAACCAAAGGGAGTTTTGAGTCAGTTTGTGTAGGAGGGCAGGGCTTAGAGTCCAAGTCCGAAGGAAGTCCGTAAAATTTCTTAATGTGGCTGGAATGCAGCCATCCCTTCCTGCCCTCTATCTTCACGGCTGTCCTCGTTGTGAGCAGGACCAATTTCGGGGTTTGCCAGCGGGGCTCCAATGGGCTCCTCCGATCAAAGTTGCGGATGAATACGTAGTCACCCGGGACCACCTCGTGGGGCTTCACCTCGGTGTTGTCGGGAAAGGCTGCAGCTACCTGTGAACGACAAGATTGTAGTGCAGACATCAAGGAGGCAAGGTAATCTGTCAGCATAAGACAATCAACATCAGTTATTTTTCGTGGAATAGGCGTCCCCCACATATTCGGTGGTCTACCAAAAACCACTTCGTACGGGGATAGCCCAGATCGGGAATGGACCACCATCCTCATATAGAAGAGGGCGACCGGTAATGCAACTATCCAGTCCACACCCTTCTCTCTACAGATCTTGGAAAGTCGGATTTTTAAAGTCTGATTATGGCGTTCCACGAGACCTGCTGCCTCAGGATGCTGGACACAATGGAACTTCCACTGATAGCCTAACAGAAGTGTAATGTGTTTCACGAGCTCGGATGAGAATGGCTGGCCATTATCTGAGTACACGATACGGGGCAAACCATACCGTGGGAAGTATTCACGAACCAGCTGCTTGGCAGTGGTTGGAGCAGTGTAATCGGGAACTGGGTATGCCTCTATCCATCGGGAAAGAGCACACACAACTACGAGGACATACTTGAATCCTCGACAGCGTTCCATCTGGATATAATCCATCTGGAGTATTTCAAAAGGGTGTTCGGGAGGCTGAAATCCACCTTGTTCTACGGGGATGCTTTTACCTGGATTGAACTGACCACAAATCATGCAAGTACGCACTTTCTGTTTGGCTGCTGCCCGTAAGTTTTTATTGGACCATATGTGTTGAATACTGTCTAGCATTGCTTTCTCTCCTAGGTGTGCAGGACTATGTATTGTGTTAATGATGACTTGTACCATAGAGTCGGGGAGAAACCATGTAGATTTTCCCTTCGTCATCCATCCCTGGTCCGTTTGGATCCCTCCTAGTTTAGTCCATTCCTTAATTTCATCTGGTGTAGCATGTGTCTGTATGTCAATCACATCATGTGCGGGATCCCTGACTGTCATGCAGTGTGATGGTACAACTATTTGTGTCTGGTCAGTTACATGAGTTCGGTTTTGAGCAGTTCGCTTTGCTGTTCGGTCTGCCAGGTCGTTACCCTGGGAAATGATATCAGTAACCTTTGTATGTGCCTTACATTTCATGATAGAAATTGCAGTGGGTAGATGTATTGCATCTAACAGAGCTTGAATGAGGGGACCGTGTTGGATGTTGGCACCGTGAGAAGTTAAGTAACCTCTCTCTCGCCAGAGGACTCCAAAGTCGTGAACGACTCCGAATGCATAACGTGAATCCGTATATATGTTGACTTTCTTATTTCTGGCTTGAATACATGCTTGTGTCAGAGCAATAAGCTCTGCTGCTTGAGCTGACAAAGTGTCAATACAATTGGTCTCAATGACTTCCGTGTCTGTCGTGACAGCGTAGGCTGCCACTAATTCACCTGTCCTTGTTCTCATACATGAACCATCCACATAAAGTGTCAGGTCTGGATCTGGTAACGGAACATCTGTCAAGTCTTGTCTGGGTTTTGTTGTGATAGTAATAACTTCAATACAATCATGTGCCAATGGATCTACTCCATTTAGTGGCAATAACGTGGCAGGATTTAATGTGCTGCAGCGTCTGATTTCGATGTGTGGTTGAAACAATGTCAGTTCGTAACCTGTCAATCTTGCTATGGTCAGGTGTTGGGTCTGAGTCCGATTTAATAGGACTTCCACGGAATGTGGAACCTGTACTGTCAATGGATGTCCTAACACAATGGAATCACTCTGTCTGATTGCTAAAGCTGTTGCTGCAACTGATTTCAAACACGCCGGAAGGGCCTGGGCTACTGGGTCTAATGTGCTAGAAAAGTAAGCACAAGGCTTGTGTGAACCTGCTTGTTCCTGAGTGAGGACTGACAAAGCAGTACCCTCGCGTTCTGTGACAAAAAGTGTAAAAGGCTTACTGTAACATGGTGTTGCTAAAACAGGTGCTTGACATAAGGCTTTCTTCAAGTCTTCAAAAGCTTGTGTATGTTCCTGAGTCCAAGGGAGGACAGTCGAAGTCGCTGCCTCCTGTGTCGTTAACTGAATGAGTGGTTTCGCTAGAAATGCATATTGGGGAATCCATTGTCTGCAGTATGAAGTGAGGCCTATGAAAGCCCGTACTTCCTTTTGTGTTCTGGGTGGTGCCATATTTACAATTAACTGAATGCGATCAGGTGTGAGCTGCCTCCCCACTTTGGACAGCAAGTGACCCAGGTACACAACTTGCTGAACACAGAATTGTAGCTTCGAAGGAGACACCTTGTGTCCCTTGTCGGCCAGGAAGTTCAAAACAGTCAGTGAAGCATTTTCACATTCGGGTTCGCTTCGAGCGGTGATCAGCAGATCATCGACATACTGAAGCAGGGCAGTGTGAACTGGCATGTGAATACTGTCGAGTTGCTTTTTCAATGCTTGACTATAGATGCTGGGGCTTTCTGTGAATCCTTGAGGTGCGCGGGCAAATTTGAAAGATCGTCCATTTAAACTGAATCCGAACAAATATTGGCTTTCCGGGTCAATAGGGACACTGAAGAAAGCGTTCTTGAGGTCAATTACAGTGAAGAACGTTGCTTCTGAATCAATAGCAGTCAGTAATGAAGAGATATCTGGGACCACGGGGTACTGTGGTACAATACATTTATTCAATTCGCGCAGATCAATAACCAATCGATAAACAGGTGGAGCATTTGGGTCAGTACGTTTAAGAACAGGAATGATAGGAGAATTACACACATTGGAGTCAGTTTCCACAACCACTCCTTGTGCGATGAGCTCGTCAATGATTCCCAGTAAAGCCACTACAGCATCAGGGGGTAACTTGTATTGTCGAATTCGTGGTAATACCACTCCTGCCTTGAGTGTGACTCGATATGGGGTAATGTGCATGCAACCTACATCAGTGGGACCCTGCGCCCACAAGTGTGCAGGGACGTTCTGTAGCCGGGGATCCATATCTCTCAATACATAATGGCCTTTGAAATCTCGCAAAAACAATCGTACTCCTTCGGGAGAACAACATATAATGGCTCCTAGAGCTTTCAATGTTTTTATGCCTAACAGGTTTTCTGGACATGATTTCGTGAGCAATAAATCTGTAGTCCGTGTCAGAGGACCTACTGCAAGAGGGAGGGGTTGTGACACTTCATTAATAATGGGTTTTCCTGAAAATCCAAGGGACACGTTCTGTGAGCCTGAGAGGGGTGCCCCTGGTACCTCGTTGTGACTTATCGTGGTTCTGCTTGCCCCTGTATCAATGAGAAACTTTCTGTCTTTCCCTAATACTTGACTATGTACATAAGGACCATTTTGATCTACAGGAACCTCAATAAGCGGCAAGCGGAACTCCCTCTCCAGGCTGTTTCATGTGTATCGCTGGTAATCAGGGTAATCGCTCTGTGCATACTGGTACATCTGCTGTGTTGTGTTTTGTGTTGCGGTAATGGGCTGTTGTTGGGGTATCGCTACGGTCTGTGTGGAGGCTGGCATGGGTGCAATATGTTGTATATTCTGAGGTACTTGTTGTAAACTCTGGTCTTGTCTAGGAAGACGCGGTCTCTCTTTAGTCTTACCCGTGGCGATATTATGTTTCAGAACTGCACAATCGTTTATATAATGACCTGGCTGTTTGCAATAATTACATACACCCTTTACAGGAACTGTCGAATTACTGGGTTGGGTCGCACCCTTTTTCTGACCATCGGCGGGAACTGACTGAGCAACTAACATTTTCATTTTTGTATCTTTCATACGTCTTTGTTCATGTTCTTGTTCTTCTCTAAGTCTATTCTGGTGGTACTGTAACATTTGTAACATTTGTGAAGGAGTATTAGCTTGCCAAGTGCTTTCTACTTTCAGTACTCTATTCTTAACCTGGGGCAAAGAATTCTCGACTAATTTCGTTACAAAAAGATGTGGATATGACTCGCTACTCGCTTTCAGACCGCTGTTTATACCAAAACATTTCTCAAATCGTGTATAGAAATCACTAGTGTCTTCATCAGGTTTCTGTTTGCATGCTGAAATTGCACCCCAATCTTCCTTTTTCGTACTCAATAAACGTGGCAATACTTGTACTAATAAACCTGGTAACGCTTTAACTTTGTCTCCAAGCCCTAGGCCTGGCACTCGGGTATCTTCTTCATTTTGTAATCCAGCCCAATCAATCTTTGCATCTCCCACCTCCCACTCTTTTTCTTTGAGTTTCTCGTATATGCCTGGAGGTAGTAGTACTTTCAGTATTTTCATAAGGTCGGGATAAGTGTAATCGCCCATTAATAACATATCTTTTATTTCGCGGTGAAACCCGGCGGGGTCTTTATCGTGACTGGGTACTAGTTTCTTCATTTCCAACAATTCAATTTTTGTTACAGGTGTATACACGAACACACGTCTAAGCGTGCTGTCTGCGTTCTGTACGGGGTGCACTTCTCGCAACGGATTCTGTCTATCCATATAATACATGGTTTTTCGTTCCATAACGGGTGCTGAGTTGATCTGCGGACATAAGAATGTACTATACTTGTGGCGATGTTCTAGAATTATTTTATTTAGATCGGTACCTAGACCTTTCCATCTGTTCGTGAGCAGTTCTATTAATATATCAGGCAGAGGGCCTGGATCAGAATGTTGGCTTTTATACAATAAGAGCAGATGTTGTATCATGTACATACCAGCTAAACGCTGTTCACTCGGTGTCAAGTTCAAAAACGTATGTGCTAACGCATCATCACCATATTTCTCAGGGCTGTCAGCCCATTGCACGGCTGACCTGGCTAATTCCTGTTCATCCATAGAATCGAGTACATGGTACCCCATTCGCTCTTGAAGTATTCTATCAGTGGCTTGGAATAAGTGTTCGGGGGTTCTCGGATTACACATGGCTTCCTGATATATCCTTTTACTTTCTGGGCGCACTGGGCGCATCGAATTATTATATGGTCTTCCTTTACCTACATAAGCTATCATTTCTCTGGCCGGCAACTGTGTGTGTTCTGGTGTCTCGGCTTCCTCCTCTGCCTCCTCCTCTGAGGATTCATGTTTGTCTGAATCTACTTCCGGTGTGGGCTGTCTTTTCTCATGCATCTTATTTATTGCAGTTCTGATTCTTCGGTACATATTATCTACACAGGCCTCCTTGTCATGCTGTCCATCTGCTATATTCTGACCCCATCTGTGGAGTGCTTTTACATCTTCTGGGTTCATACCCGGCCTATCCACTTCTCAAATTAAGCAGTTTATAAGAAACCGCAATATCTTGGCTTTAGTATCCACTTTCTGATAGGCCATGGCCTCCTTAATACTTTCAGGCCCTACTCCTGTCTGAACATACAGATATATTCGATCTAAGTGTTCTGTCATTCCAGGTAGTGTCATTAGGAAGTTCGTGACTCGCCGTAAACGTACTGATGCGAGTAACATTCTCTCGTCATTCTTTTTACCAGGTACAGGATCATATCTACAGTCTGCAAGGCGATCTCCATAAATTGTAATATCTGTTCTAGGTATACGCTGTTGCGCTATTTCTCTAAAGGTCATGCGATGGGTGGGTGGCGGGGTCTGGAAACCTATCGCTCCTCCGGACGCGCCACCTGAGGCGCCGGCTCCGACGGGGTTTGTCGGGTTTGTATCGAGGGAAGTAGGAGGTGGAGGGAATGCTGGAAGACCAGGAGGAATCGGGGGAGGAGTAGCTTGTCGGGGAGGAAGTGCATAATCGTTCTGACCGTTAGGCGCAGGCACTCGTGGCAATGCGGTATTAACATATGCGGGAGCTACATCGTCTAGATAGGAAGAAAGAAAAATGTCCTTTGCTGTCTTCTGGTGTTTTTTAGTCGGGAGCAACGGGGGTGGTAGGTCGTTCGGTACTTCTGGAGAGGCCTTAGGCAAGCCCTTTGACAAGATGGGGAACATGCCATTCATAAGTGTATTTCGCTGTCTCTCTACTTGTTCTAATTTTACTCTGATACCTTCCTCAACTAATGCGTTTTCTCGGGTCTTGTCAGACTCCTCCTTACTCTTTTCTTCTAGTCTGTGTGCTTTTTCTGTGCGCCTATGCGATTCTTTACGCCATAACTCAATGGCATCCTTCTGTGACTGTCTGGCTTTCTTTTTCCATAAAGCTTCTTCTACTCTCATGATGCAATCTGCATCCCATGTCCCAGCAGCGGGCCATCTCTGATTCTCCGACAGTTCTTTAGTGTAGTCCACCCATAGGTCGAGAAACAAAACGGCATCTAGGCCGTGCTTATGGTACATAAAGTACCCTGGAGTGTCCCTAGGTGGAATGGGAACAGCTTCTTCTAGAACCCCTTTACGGGTTTTTATTTGTCTTAGTTTGGAGAACAACGGCATTCTGTAATCTGGCTACCTGGTCCTTACTCAGATATGAACATGAACACACTATACATAAAACACGTTTAAGCACAATAATGAAGATCGAACATTCACTCACACCACGACATTTGAATGACACCTTAAAAACATTTCAAGAACGAACCACATTAATTACAATGAAAACCTACCAACCACGTGAAACAGGATGCACCGCTAAACGGTACAGTTACACCTTCTACAGATGCAAACTAGATATACTGCTAAACAGTACAGATACACTGCTAAACAGTGCAGACCAGGCTCGTGTACCCGAACCCGTCTTGACCGGCACAAGCTAATGCGCACGTCAGGATGCGTCCCTAGCAACGGTACTCACCAGGAAGCACGGAAACAGAAGGCCTCGGAAACCCCGGACTGGACTGGGCTCGGACTGGATTCGGACTCGACTCGTGACGCAGATACTTCGGAACTTCGGAACCTGGTGGGCCTCCGTATACCTCGGATCTTGCTCTCTCAGCTAGGCTCAGGTCGGGATCCTCCACACTCCTCACCGCCTCGTCTGGGTGTCGATCGCAGCCTCAGTCACCTCCGTTGGCCTGAGGGAGATACAGGAAATCCTGCGGGTACGCGTAGTTGTCCGTCCGGCTGTGGCAGGGGGCTAGGCCTGCAACGCACCTCCGGCGCGTGGGGTGGGGGAGGGGTCCCTATTCGGGCGCCAGAACTGTGGTAAAATTAATTACCTATGCATAATTTATATGGTAAAATCAATAAGAATAACTCAGAGAAATAAGAGGCAAAATCCGGGATATTGAGGTTTACTCAAAAGGGTTTTATTCCTATAAAAGGAATTGGGTTATTGGCTCGAGCCAAGGTGGCATACCATTCCGTCACCACATAGGTTCGGGAAGGGGCAGACAGACAACATTTTATTTACAGAAATTCATATATATAGTCAATGCATTACAATGAATGAATATGCAGTAGGCGTAACAGCTGAAAAAAGAGAGATAAAATATGAATACGTCATAGAAAAGGCGTTGCAATAGGCGTGCATAAAGGCGTGTACTAGAGACGTCATTCATCATGAGATCACAAATAGGTGGATCCATAGGAGAATCCTGCAATGTCAGCAGAAATACATGGCAGAGATGCGCGCGCAGCAGCTTGACGTGTGTCTGACGTGTAACTGGAGGGTGAAGGGGACTTGACATTTAGCACTACAAGTGTAGACATAAGTCTAGGATGTCAGATCAACCTAATCCCAAATCGTATCTGATATCGTATGTTTAAGGAACTGTAGTATCTGGAAGGGAAAAGGTCTCTCGGGCGGAGGCTACCCTATACTAGTTGTGAGTGCGTGTATATGTGTCTACGTGTCGGCATGCGGGGTGAGGGGGCATGGGCCTACCATGGCAACGGAGTCTATGAATTACTTGCACGGAGACAGAAAGACCGGGCCCATTGCTCCTGCAGCTGGGAGGATGTTTACTTGAGCTACGAGACAGGAATGTATTTTCGAGGAGTGGAGCAGATAATTCGAAGGTTGAATACAGTCTTGGCAGGCAGAAGGCTGGGCTATGCGCCGGAGCCGCGCAAGGAGTAAGGCAGGGGTCACTGGTACAGAGGCAGCCTGGGCTGAGGCCCTCAGAGTCGGAAGGCAGGAAGAGGCTCGATGGCAGAATCAGGGCCTACTTCGCCAGAGCTGAAAAACGTGTAAAGTGTACCACAAAAAGACGGTGGTATGGCATATATAGGAACTGAATATTCAATCCGTTCATGGCGGATCTGAAAGAGGACATGTTAAAGATGGACGCAAATGTATTTGCGTCTTCATAGCTGGCACAGGAGGGAAATCACATGCACTGCACGCTAGTACATGGAGACGGTGGGGTACGCGCTGGGGAACACTACTCGATCAAAAATTATATTTCCTCAATCAATAGATCTCTTCTGTCATCCACCATCCCCAAGTCATGGAAACATGCCAAAGTTATACCCCTGCTCGAAGGCCACTGTCACTGCAATCTCTGCCTGCCGTAGCTGTGGAGTGCTGCGAACCACTGTTTTGCCCAAGGATCACCGGGAGAGGAAATCTACACGGGCGTGCAGCGGGACTGCGAGGACCAGGGGGCCAAGTTCCATCTCAGTGGCCGCACCTGGGTCCTCTTCCCGCCCCGCCCCCCGCCTACTTCAACGCCTCGCGGCTCCCGCTCCGCGGGAACCGCTCGAAGGCCACTGTCACTGCAATCTCTGCCTGCCGTAGCTGTGGAGTGCTGCGAACCACTGTTTTGCCCAAGGATCACCGGGAGAGGAAATCTACACGGGCGTGCAGCGGGACTGCGAGGACTAGGGGGCCAAGTTCCATCTCAGTGGCCGCACCTGGGTCCTCTTCCCGCCCCGCCCCCCGCCTACTTCAACGCCTCGCGGCTCCCGCTCCGCGGGAACCGCTCGAAGGCCACTGTCACTGCAATCTCTGCCTGCCGTAGCTGTGGAGTGCTGCGAACCACTGTTTTGCCCAAGGATCACCGGGAGAGGAAATCTACACGGGCGTGCAGCGGGACTGCGAGGACCAGGGGGCCAAGTTCCATCTCAGTGGCCGCACCTGGGTCCTCTTCCCGCCCCGCCCCCCGCCTACTTCAACGCCTCGCGGCTCCCGCTCCGCGGGAACCGCTCGAAGGCCACTGTCACTGCAATCTCTGCCTGCCGTAGCTGTGGAGTGCTGCGAACCACTGTTTTGCCCAAGGATCACCGGGAGAGGAAATCTACACGGGCGTGCAGCGGGACTGCGAGGACCAGGGGGCCAAGTTCCATCTCAGTGGCCGCACCTGGGTCCTCTTCCCGCCCCGCCCCCCGCCTACTTCAACGCCTCGCGGCTCCCGCTCCGCGGGAACCGCTCGAAGGCCACTGTCACTGCAATCTCTGCCTGCCGTAGCTGTGGAGTGCTGCGAACCACTGTTTTGCCCAAGGATCACCGGGAGAGGAAATCTACACGGGCGTGCAGCGGGACTGCGAGGACCAGGGGGCCAAGTTCCATCTCAGTGGCCGCACCTGGGTCCTCTTCCCGCCCCGCCCCCCGCCTACTTCAACGCCTCGCGGCTCCCGCTCCGCGGGAACCGCTCGAAGGCCACTGTCACTGCAATCTCTGCCTGCCGTAGCTGTGGAGTGCTGCGAACCACTGTTTTGCCCAAGGATCACCGGGAGAGGAAATCTACACGGGCGTGCAGCGGGACTGCGAGGACCAGGGGGCCAAGTTCCATCTCAGTGGCCGCACCTGGGTCCTCTTCTCGCCCCGCCCTCCTGCCGTTCCCCCTCCTATCATCAGTATCTGGCTAATCTATTTAAAGGAAGTAAGTCGCGCGCACGCGGGACGCGCGCGGGACCTAGCCCGGGGCTAAGCCTGGGCCAAGGGCGGGCCCGTTTTAGCCCGTTCTAGACCGGGAAAGACTGGACTGGGCCTCCCCACTAACATTTTCTTATATCTGTTACTGTATACCTAGGCCTTCTGAACCTCACTGTATAGTTTCTGGTTGTGTATTCGATATAACTGCATTATTTAAGTATGTCTCCCAGAATCACCCGAAACAGTAAAGCTGCGCATACTGCCCAGATTATAGGTCCCATTGACCAATTCATTGCTAAAGCACATGACGCTATTAACCAAGGTGTGCTATTATTAGAGAGAAGGGTATCACAAGATCTTGCTATGGCCAGGCGCTCTTCACTGGGCTTACTGGCCTCAGCTATAACACCACAACGTCCCTTGGTGCCTGACTCCCAATATGAAACCCCGTCAGTACCAGGGACGGTGGATTTATCAGTATCCATTGACCTCTCTGTAACACAAATATCCCAGCTTTCTGCTCCTCACCCCTCAAGATCACTTGAGAGAACTCCTATTCTTTTTCCCAATATGGAGGTGAATCCTCCATCCCCGAACACCAGGGGTCAACGGGAAGGTGCAATCCCGAAAAACAAAAACAAAAAGAAAAAAAAAGATAACTACCCTACCCAGAACGCCACAGACTCCCAACAGGTTTTTCAGCCCCAATTTAATGATGATCTACATTTATCAACTCACCCTGTACCACTACCGGAAATTTCAAATCAGCCTAGCATCTTAATATTGCCTGAAACAATTGATCTTTCATCTGACAATTGTAGTATCGTCCCAGAAGGTACCACAGGCATAGGGCGAAACTCTTTCCCGCAAGATATGCCTATTTTAGCCTCCATAGAGGCTCTAATCAAATTACATCTTAACCCCATTAAACTGGTTTTATCTAAGATCGAGAAATCATTAGCCACATTGACAACTGAATTAAAAACTAACACTACGACAACTAAGCCAGCAGCTCCAGTGACTCGGCAACCTAAATCAATACCTATTCCAAAACCGGTAAAATCAGGGGCCACTCTCCCCAAACAAACTTTACAACTTCCTAAAGCGGTGACCACCACAGCGGTGGTTCACCAAAAATCTGCCCCCATAACCAGCCTTAACCCTCAGCAAACCTCATCAAATTCAGCCACAAAACAACCTGTTATTCCTTCTGCTCCCGCCCCTCCTGTACAAAAGGCCACTTCTTCCGGTCCACCACCTGCTCGCCCCGCAGCTAAAACTCCAGTCAATAAAAATGCGGCCTATAATACAAGGCGTAATGTCCCTCGCTCAGCTCATCTCCCCCCAGAAGCTACACCGTATGTAGCTATTATGACCGGGGTCCCAGCGTTGCATGTCAACTCTGAAGAACCCGGTTGGTCCTTAAAAAATAAGGTTCTTCATTGGCTGTCATTGAATCGCCAACTTCCCCCATTTGTCAACAACGGCATTGTCTCTGTCCGTAGAGTTCCCTGGGTAGGGAAAGAGAAAAAAACCATCCCAGGTGATTGCATCATAATAACTTTCGAAGACCCCCAAATTATAGAATATATCTGCCCATGGGGTGCCCAAACCTCCTCGGAAGGAATTGGCACAAAAAGGTTAGCCTTCTTCTATCCCCCAGCCAACCTCCTCCCACCGGCCCCTGAATGGAACTGGACTCAGGTAGGGAACCGACATAGAAACACGGATTGGATAAACTGGCAGGGACAAGGAGGCAGAAACGCCATGCCTTCTTTGGATTGGAGAGGAGTCCCCACGTCTAACAGGTTTGACTGTTTGGAGATGGTGGACTGACCACCAACAGCCAAAGCCCTGGCCGCTGGTAACCCCTCCACTTTAGAGCCCCGACTCTTGATGCCAGTAATCTCCCCTGTCATTCAAAAACCGTCGCCCATACCCACGTCCTCATTACCACCAGCCAAGTTAACTGTTTCAGAGGACATTCGCACCTCCCAACATGTTGGTTCTCAGTTTCACCCCCATCCCAATAACCTGTGTGTAAATCATCATGAAAGTTTGCCCCGATCTCCCAGCACTGAGACGACCTCTACACAAGGCAAACAACCTCATGATGGACTGATAGCAACTGCCAACGGACCACCAGCGACCACCTCACTGCCGATATTATTCTGGAACGTAGCTGGTCTGCGACCCAGGATGCTATCGGCATCATGGTTGGCTTTTGCTACCTCTCATACGATAATGTGCTTTCAAGAGACGTGGATAACTGACCCACTCCACATTCAAGGTTACGTAACATTCCACTCTTCCGCTACTCCCTCAACACACGGCAGACCAAAGGGGGGTCTTGTGGTATACGCATCTAATAAGCTCGAAGTTAAGAAAATTTCCCTGCAGTGTACTTCCTTGTATTACCAGATCCTTTTGATTACTTTCAAAAATGGTATTTTATACTGTCTCATCAATTTCTATAATAATCTTTTACCTGTAGAATGTGTTAAAATTGTCTCTGAAATTTCACTTTACGTAGACAATCTACGTGCAAGGTTTGCGCCAACTACATGTAATGTAATTTGGGGAGGGGATTTCAATGCACAATTGTGTTCCCACTACATGAATTCTGAATGTGGCCTCCTAGACGAAAACGATTGCCCTATGACACATTTTACTCACTCCTCTGTAGGAGATTCTTTTAATGGTAGTCTAATGTCTTTGGAATTGTCTTTTGCTAACGAACTTACTGACCCCCCCGTGGAATTTAATCCTACTTTTCACGGAAGGGGTTGTTTTAGCACCATAGACTTTATACTATGTTCTTATTCATTAAAGGGTACTGTCTCACAGTTTAGTACAGGATCTGAAATCTCAGGAGACCACTTCCCCAACACAATAGTACTATCTCTAATTTTGAATGCCCCCCAACCTTTTAAGAAAAGCCTTTTGGCTCAAGAAACACTGTCCATGGCCAAAAATAATGGGTACTGTGTGAAATGGTCAAGAATCGAACCAGTAGAAACAACAACCACTGTGATCTCAAACGCACTCCCATGGATCAACACATGTTTAAATGAGACATCCTCCCCAGCGCAAATCATCACCAGTTTTGGGGAAATTCTGAAAGTAATCCAGAAGGCCCTCTATAGATCTCGCAAGCAGGACCGCTCCAAGGAGCCAGGTTGGTTCAATACGGCTTGCAGGAAAGCTTTAAACGCCCTAAAAAAAGAGCTACATAATCCAATCAGGGACCGAGTAAAAATAGCTAAACTAAGACAGGATTATAAGCAGGCTCAGCTTAACTGTAGGAGAGACCATAGGAACGACTTATGGGCCCAACTACACGAGAGTTGTAATAGAAAAGATAGCGTTCTATTCTGGCAAACGGTAAAAGCTCCCTTCCTGAGTGAGGGTAGCTCCCACCAATATTTGGATGTAGCTGTGTCTGCGGATGAGTGGGTGTCCCACTTTTCAAAAATCTTTAGTGACCCCATCGCAGAAAGTGTCACTCAACCAAATTTTGTACCCGAGCCCACTGAGAAGGGGGAATATCCCATCGACCTCAACTTCTCTCTTGATGAAGTTATAAGCGCACTATCTTCTTCAAAAGCCGGAAAAGCCCCTGGTCCTGATGGTGCACCACTAGATATATTTCTTTTTAACATCGAGTTGTGGTCGCCAGTAATCACCCAGCTAATCGCTGCTGTATTAAAAGAAGGACTCTTGGCCTCTTGGTCTTCCTCCATACTGCTCCCAATCTTTAAAAAAGGCGAGAGAAACAACCCTACGTGCTACAGGCCCATATCCCTCCTGGATTCACTAGGTAAAGTTGCGGCCGCTTAATTTTGGACCGCCTCCAGGACTGGGCGACAGAAAAAAACATCTTAACAGACCTCCAGTACGGTTTCCGGGAGGGACTGGGCACTGTTGAACAAGCACTAAATCTAACACTTCTAATAGGGAAATATGCTGGAGTTAAACGGGGAAACCTTTTCATGGTTTACGTCGACCTCAGTGCGGCGTTTGATTGTGTAATCCACGCCAAGCTATGGTCTATCTTGGACAAGTTGGGTGTCGACCCACCTCTTCTCAAATTCTTGCGGGAGCTCTATACTGGCGCATCGGCTCGCGTAAGATTTGGCACAGGTGGTGAGTTGACCCCATCTTTTCCAATAAATCGTGGAGTAAGACAAGGCTGCGTCCTCGCCCCCTTTTTATTTAATTTATATACTAACGGCTTGGAAGCGGCCATGTTGGAGGGGAGCCGGGATCTACCTACCATCAATAAGCGCCCGATACCAGCACTCCTCTACGCGGACGACTCCGTAATTTTTGCTAGGACCCTAGTGCAACTCCAGAAACAGTTAGATAAATATTGCACTTTCATTCTCTCACTTGGGCTAAAGGTCAATAAGACCAAGACCTTTGTTATGCAATCAGGCCCCAAGGTAAAAAGCTCGAAACATCTTTGCATAGACCAATCAAAACTGGAACGCGTCACGGAATACCCCTACTTGGGTATCCTCGTAGACGATAAATTATCATGGAAAAGGGCAATGGTAAATAGAAGATTGCTCTACCAACGTGCAACTTCTGCCCTCGTTTCCTTTTCCAGAAAAGTGGGCAAACCATCTCCCCCAGTATTGCTTAATATCCATCAAGCAAAATGCCTGAGCATTGCTACGTACGGAGCCGGGGTCTGGGGCTACGTAAAAACAGATGAACTACAAAAAATACAAAATGGCTTTGTAAAATATCTTCTGGCTCTCCCGCAGAGCGCCCCCTCTTTCGGATGCCATACAGAGCTTGGGATAGATTATCTAACAGATTATGTTAGGTGTCAACCAATGCTACTATGGCATCGCATATGGACAAAGCCCCAGTGTCATCTTACGCGTGCCCTGATCTCAGATTGTCTCGAGATGTCGGCCTGGAAAAACATTCCATGGCTGTCTTACGTGATTAAATTCCTGAAAGACCTTGACTTTACTCAGTACATCATCGAGCCTTCAGCCATTACTGAGATGAGTAGAAAAACCCTGAAAGCACATTGTCTTACTCATCTAAGGGAACTCCGTATGTCCAGTGAAGTATCCAAACAATCCAATGCCCACATTCTGATGGTTCAGACGTCTCTAGGCACCCAACCATATTTATCATATTACATATCTAATTATGAAAAGTACCTATTAACAAGGTTTCGATTTAATTTGTTTTTCCGTTTAGTTACTTTTCCTAAAATGTCTACCTGGTCACACGATTTGGATAAATGTCCATGTGATAAGGTCTCCCCCCAAACAACAATGCACGTGGTACTGTTTTGCCACTACTACGCAGTACCACGCAGGCGCTGGGTCGTACCTTTGTTACGACAAATGGGGTTGAGGACCTGTCGCCCGGCGTTCTTAGCCCTGCAACAGCTTGACTCGCAATTTGTGGCAAAGAATTTAGCTGTGTTTTTGAAAACTTGTATAGCCATCCGTAAAACCCTGGAAATGAACTTGTCTGATTGTCAGTACTAGTGCTGTAAATGTATATAAACTGTACCCCTAAAATGTATTAACAACAATTGTGATTTTTAATGTATTGTTTTACTACGATGTACTTTTTATGATTGACAAAACGGTTAATCGAATAAAAGAATTGAATTGAATATACCCCTGCTTAAAAAGCCGACCTTGGACCCCTCCCGCCCGGAGAACTTTAGACCCATCTCCCTTCGGCCCTACCTGGTCAAGGTGATGGAAGCCCATGTGAACTCCATTCTGACCAGCCACCTAGAAACTAACGGGATCCTGGACGAGTCGCAAAATGGCTTCCGAGCAAATCATAGTACGGAGTCAGCCCTACTGGCAGTCACAGAACAACTGAGGGCCTCACAAGATCTGGGGAACACCTCTGCTCTCATATTGCTTGATTTAAGCGCAGCGTTTGACACGGTCTCCCATGAGATTTTGCTCAAACGTCTTGGGGAGATCGGAGTCAGAGACGGGGCGCTCTCCTGGTTTGCTTCATTTCTATCGGACCGCTCCTTCCAGGTTCACGCCCTTCCCTACTCATCCAGCAGGCTCCCCCTCAACTGCGGGGTCCCGCAGGGCTCCGCCCTCAGCCCCACGCTGTTTAACATGTACCTCCGCCCCCTGGCCCTTTTGGCCAGGGAACGTAAGATCAAAATGATCTCTTATGCGGACGACACGCAGCTTATATTCACGTTCCCCAATGACACCTCGCCTGACCAGGCCAAATTTCAGGAAGACGTAATGACCATCTCAAACTGGATGTCCGACAATTATCTCCAGAATAATTCCTCCAAAACTGAGGTGCTCCTGTTGGGACGCCACGTACAGAAATGGGACCACCAGTGGTGGCCCCCGGATACGGCTCCCCCCCCCCCTAAACCAAAGGAGGTTGTAAAGAATCTGGGTGTCCTAATGGACAGCGTACTTTCTTTTGAGTCGCATGCAAAGAAGGTTGCTGGTACCTGTTTCGGCCGCCTACGCTGCATCAAACCTATATTGGGCTTCTTCGAGCCACCTACCCGGCAAGTTATAGTCCAATCCCTGGTCTTATCCCACCTAGACTATTGTAATGGACTACTGCTGGGTACTAACAAGTCAGTCGTCAAAAGACTGCAGAGGGCTCAGAACGCAGCCGCTCGCACTCTCTTTGCCCTACCCAAACATAGCCACACCTCTCATCTCTTCAATCGACTTCACTGGCTGCCAGTGAAACAGAGAATTGAATTCAAGTCTCTCTGTTTAACTCATAAAATTCTAAATGGCCAGGGCCCTCAAATACTGCAAGGACTCTGCACCCCCTATACTTTCACACGGGCCTTGCGCTCTGCCGATCGCCATCTAGCCTGCACCATTAGGGTTCGCAGGAGCAGAGCGGGCGGCCGCTCTTTCAGGTCTCTGGCCCCTGCTCTCTGGAACTCCATCCCCATTGAAGCACGTGCCATACAAGACCTTTGGCTTTTCCGAAAATGTATTTAAAACCTGGTTGTTCGCCTCCATCTAGACAGTCGACTCTTCGGTTTCTCATAGTACTCTCTCTGTTGTCCTCCGCTGCCACCCCTGGTTGGTTTTTCCGCAAGCGCTGGGACGCCCTGCTGTTGGGGCAGCCATGCGCTATATAAGTAAAATTAATATAACATAACATATTTGTTGTTAGGTTTGTACATGTTATGACGTAGTTCCATATTACTGTGGGGTGGCAGGTATTGTGTTTGTGTAACTGGCATACACGTTAAAGGATACTTGCCTTTCTGTTGCTATGGCTTTGCTGACAGTACTTGGTTTCACAGTCCCCTTGACATTGATATATGTGTATTGCCGCACAATATTGGGAATATTGGTTGTGTACTCACCAGGCTCTGGTATTCCTGTTAATCCATGGATGCCCTCCTGTGGTAGGATGGCCCCTCAGCTTCTCCTCCCAGGACCTGAAGTGTGTTGGTTTGGCAGGAGGGCCACCGCCAGTCTGCTTGCGCAAGGTATGCTCCCTGTCGATGAGCTTCTTGACCCTCCTGCGCACATCATAGTACCTGTTCCGTATATCGTCCTTTGTGCGTAGACAAGGTGCTTATGCATTACACCTTGTCAACAATCCTCTCCCACATCTTTGTTTTCTGTGACATGGGGGTCTGTTGGACCAATGTGCCAAACAACTGTGGCTCTACTCTGAGTAATTCGTCAATCATGACTTCCAACTCACTATCTGTGAACTGTGGATTCTTCTTGGGGGGCATAGTGCTGGGTGGTTATGGGGATTGATGTGTGTGTGAGGGTGTGAGTGTGGTGGGTGTAAGTTTGTCAGTGAATATGTGATTTAGTTTTTGAATGGTGCAAATGGTGTAGTTGTTGTGTGGTGTGTGAGTTTTGGTGTGTCTCTGCAGTGTGGTGGTGTTGTCTGCTGTCCTATGTCTGTAGTTTGCAAAGGATCATGGTAGGGATTCCTGGCCTTCATGTATGTGGGAGTTGTGGGTGTGTCTTTGTTCCTTTATTTGTTTTAAATTTTATTTATTGGCTTTGTCATTGCTTTTTTTGGTCCTTTTTAGGTCTCGTGTTTGGCAGCGCATGCGCTCCATGCGCTGTCTAAGCGAGACTAAAGTAATCTCTATATGTTGGCAAGCAGCGGGTAGTTTCTCCTGCTGCTTGCCATTGGCTTAGGGTTGTTCCCCCATTTCTTACCTTTGTTTTGAGTGGCTGTTCTGACTTCTGTGTAGACCGGAAGCAGCAGTCACCAACTACAGTTTTTAGTCCGCACTGTTTTGTCTTGCGCATCGCTGCCTGACCTAAACATGGCAGCAGCGCATGCGCAAGGAGCTGGTGGGCAGCGCATGCTGCTTGTTCTGTTCTGTGATTTAAAATACTTTTTTTGTATGTTTTCTTTAATTACGACACCGGTAGCAGTTGCCATGTGAATAAAGAACAAGACCCGATGGAAAGCTCAAAGCTCGAGGTAATCCGCTGATGGAGAATCGCTTCGTTTCGTGCCCCAAGCACCCGATCTCGGTAATCATTCAGTGTGGCACAAAGAGGCGTTCAGTATGTGAAGGGCCCTCGGCTGCAGGCCGTTTGTTTACCTATTGCAAAATCTTCTGTTGCGCAACAACCTGAGGCTCGGTGTGTCATCGGGTGCACCTTTTTTATGGTCACCAACTTTTACCTTCACCACTTTGCATGTAAGGACTTAAAAATTCACATTGGCAAAGGAATGGCCAAACTACAAGTCCCAGCATGCAAAGAGCCGGACAAACAACCATGTACTTGTAATAGGCGTTCTTGCTGATAATGAGGTAGATCGCAACTCTGCAAATTGTCACAAAGAGCAACAGCACGCAAAAAAAAAAAAAATCAATGACAAATGTTGTTATAATCCATATGGCTAGAATATTTCCCGTTATGACATTCACTTATGCCTTTAAGCAAGATATTTTACACCCGCAATGAAGGCCTGACTGCTGCTGATAGGATGTTGTAAAAGTGGTGTTTTAGAGTACTTAAGTCTGTAACACCCAGAGAGGTTCACACATACTACTAGATTGTTGCACTTGATGCCTTTATCATTTAACTGGTTGGTAAAGTCGTTGCGTGACAATACAGCGTCACTGCACATTAGAATGTCTTACTGTTAGCAAATGGAAAGCAGGTGGCATGTGTTAATGAATGTAGTGAAGTTGTTCTTTATTGGAAAAGTAGATTTATGAAACGTCCCATTAGGCTCTCGGTTTTTGTGGTAATAAAGTAACTCATAAAAAAAGCTAGCCACTGAGTAGAGAGTGACTTTAACGTTTAATATCATTTTAATAGTCTGACCGGGTATTTTTCTAAGAGATGTTCCCACCCCCTATAAATCTTGCCTTGTCATCCTGAGACAATTCTCTCAAAGGTGTTAAGTGGACATATTGATGCATCTTGTCCTGATGGTAGCTTACCAGTGTGATGTGATTGACATGCTTTGTGTGCAGTGACGCTCCACAATCGCCGTTATTATTGTTGTTGTTATATTATCTAGGTTTGCAAAAGCGTGTTTGCTGGATAGATGTCTTTTGCGCTTTGACATCGGATCAAATGAAAGCCTTTTCTTCACACCTGTGCCTCGCAACACAAGTCCAGCACAACAACTTTTACATATGAGGCACTCAAAAAACCCTTTAAACAACACAATTCCACAGTCCCAGGTATCCGAAAGATGTGCGCATGTGTGGGTACAAGCCTGGGCCACGCCAGTGTGCTCTGGCATTCACATGATGAACAACCGGGATTTATGGGCCTGGCGGCGCAGGGTACGCCTTAATCTCCGAGTTCACCTGCCTTGTCGGACAGCGACACGAGACACTCTGTTTAAGCATAGAAAACCAGGGGGCAGATTTATGATGACTGGCGCATCCCCAGGGATGCGCCAGTTATCATGCACCGCTGCTCTGCCACCCATGGTGCGCCGCATTTACAATGCGGCGCACCATGGGGCAAAAACGGCACAGATGCGTGACGCATCTGTGCCATAAAGGTGGCGCATTGCTGGAGTTTCGTCGCAAGCACAACGCAGCTCCAGCAAGGCTCGGGGGTGCCCCATCTTGACAATGCTGCGTCAAGACCTACGCCTGCTTCAAGCAGGCGAAGGGTTTTGACGCATCATTGTCCTGAAAGTGACTGAGTGAAATCTTATAGATTTCACTCAGCCACTTTTAGTAGGCGTTCCTGCGCAGGAACGCCACCCCCTGCGCAGGAACGCCCCCCCTGCGCAGGAACGCCTCCTTATGGCGCAGGGCTTTACAACGTGACTCATCTCCTAGATGCATCACGTTGTAAATAGGGTGCATTGTTTGCGCCGCCGTTGCGTCAAATAAAGTGACGCAATTGCGGCGCAAGGGCCTCATAAATCTGCCCCAAGTTTATTAGCTGCAGCTAAGCACAGTTGTCCTAGAAGTACAGAGTAGGTTCTTAGGAGACTGCCACTTCAATTCCGTGGCGCACAATCTTTTATTACACACATATTTACGACATGTACTCCCAATACATACAAAGCTAACCAATAGGAGACGTTGGAAAACAAGCTATCGAATATCCCAAATACGCCCTTCTTTCAAATCCTGTGTGTTACCCCTCCCCACAAGTTAATCAATGCTAGTGCCATAATCTAATTTGCAGGTGGCAGCACGTATCTGTGTGCCTCAAAGGATAGTTGTATAACAAGAGAATACAAGAAGAGAATGGCAAAGGCCAGTCGGATAAGATAAAGTGAGGAAAGAATAGGAGAGCCAAACAGTCAGTCGAGACAGGGATCAATCAGCCCAGACATGGATTAGAGACTCGGCCCGACCCTGACATCGGCTTCGTAAACAAGGGCAGAGAGTTACTTTTTAACAGAAAGAGACACGTAGCAGCTGGAAATGACAAAAACACTCAGATCGCCGTGCTGCCTGAGTGAAGGCAATACAAAATGGCGACGGGACACAAAATGGCGGCCAAATGCAGAACGAAGTCGAAAACCAAAGAACCTCAGACCCTCCTTTTGCCATTACTCAGACAAAACACAAAAGACTCAAGTTAGTCTGAGTCGATGTCAATGGCCATGAGGTCATCAAGCTGTTGCTGCAACATCATTTTAATGTGCTCTGTTCTCTGTGACACAGGTCTCGGGACGCACATGGTGGTACAAAGACCACAGATGGCAGGTCCACATTGTACGCACAGACAACAGGAGAAAATGATGGCAAAAACCATTCCTAGGAAGGTTAATACCTTCCATCCCCATGTGGACAGTAGTCCCCAAAACCATTCCATCACCGACCAATCTCCTGCATCTTGATGAATTGACTCGGAAATTACGTGCAATTTAGAGATGGCTTGGTATACTGTGGGGGCATTATCAGGAATATAAATGCAGCAACTAGACCCGAACAATTTACAGACTCCTCCGCGATCTGCGAGAATAATGTCCAGAACCATCCGGTTCTGCAAAGTCATAAGACGGTCCGCCTGAAGTTCGGCTGTTAAATTACTCAAGGCTCCAGAATTCACATTTATGGTAGCCTCAACAGCACAAACTAGTTGCCTAATATTCCTGCTATTGACCATTGGGCCCCAGATAGGAAGGAGTCCTTTGAAAAAGTCCCCTCCCTCTTGTCCTGCGGTGTCTTTAGTATCAATAACTCCTCTGCAGTATCTATTTCTATGATGACCTGAAGGAGCAGTGTATGTCGGAGGGAGAAGAAAAGCCACATAACATGTCCCTGAAAAGTTAGTGGGGAGCCACGTGTAGGCTCTGTCATGACGGACAAAATATGTGCCTTGAGATGGTACTAATGGTGAAGGGATCTGTGATGAATAGATATATGTACGGGAACAAATACTCTTTTCCTGTTGGTTTTCAATATTTTTACCTTTTATCTGTAAACACAAATTTCCTCGATGAGATACGGTCCAAATTGGTGGTGACATTCCTTGTCTAACCTTTTCTGTGAGGCTAATAACATAACGAGTCACATTCCAACCATTATAAGCTCGTTTCTCATCGACGGGAATCTTACCACTTTCGGAAACTCTAGCCATAGCCACTATTCTCTTTATCACAGAACTATGACTAAAATCTGCTCCACCACCATATGGACCAACAAGATGATGTCGAAGTTCATTCTGGTATGCATTGGAAAACATAGTCAGATAGGCCCAAGCAGAACCCTCATAAGAGAACGGAAGGACTAAATATGGCATCCCTTTCTCTGTGTGATGGGGCATGAGTCCACAAACCCAACAGTCAGTTGTATTGACTGCTAGTTGATGCTGATGCAACAACTGAATAAATGAGTTGTTAAAATATTCTGTTCTCCTAATTTGTTCGTGTTCTGGGAGTGTATAAAACTGATGCGGAAAGACAGTAGTGGGAGAAGACAAAGAAACAGAAGTAGGAACAGGTGCTTGCTGCATAGTGTGAACAACCCAACCCACACGAGCCAATAAAATACATGTACATATTAAAATGCACAAAGTTATGCCACATGGACTAAACTAATTTTAAGAAGAAGGTGCCAGCAAGGGAATTTGTTTTATCAGAATCGATCACAGATTATAGACACATAAGTTAATTATTATTGTCTATCCAACCCAAATGGTATCTGTTAACTGTTATTTGAGTCTTACTCTTTAGACAAAGGAACAAATCAAACAAAAGAAAAGAATTTGCTACACGGGAAATTGATTTTATGAAAAAACTGATTATTATTTATATTTTTTTTAAGTGTACAGCTAAATAATTAAAATTCAATATACATAAAATTTCAAATGAACAGGAATTAAATCAATCACTCCATTAATTCATCTGAACTAGAGTCCAGTACAACGAAAAATATCATCAACAACTCCTTTGTTACAACAAAAGAGATGATGTTGCATGAATTCAATCAAGATGAAAAGGATCTGGACAGTTCGGTCGACGTTTCGGTCTTATAGTTGATGACTCCTTAAGACCATCTTCAGGACACTCAATAGTTACATGGGAATATGATCCCCTGGTTATTACTCTATGATGTTACCCACTCGTGAATTAATCGTGAGTCTGTCTCTGTCTTCTCGTTTATTTTGCATCTTTTTGGTCCGTTTATTTGCTTGGGACCTGAGTGACGTTTTCAAATGAAAGTGTCTTGTTGATTAGACGTGCACTTGCTGTTGCTCGATTCACAGCATAGCCAACTCTCTCGAACCCGACGTGGTCTGTGATCGAGTCTGATAAAACAAATTCCCTTGCTGGCACCTTCTTCTTAAAATTATTTATCAGCCCGAGCCCGCAAGTGTATATTGGGTAATCCACTCTCCTTGAATACATGGACTAAACAACAATTTTTTACATTTGCTGTTCATTTTTTGTTTTTCATCATTCTTTCCAAATTCAATATCCATTCTCTAAAGCGTTGCTCACGGTAATCTTCCTAGATCACTTAGTTGTGGTTATTAGCCGCCCTATGACACTGCAAGTCCTGCAGACCTATGTCACTACTCAGGTCACAACCTAAGACTCCTACCATGACCCTGCAACTTGATGGATGGTAAAAAGTATGTCTCTTAAAAGTATAACCAAAAAGAGTTCAATTGTTTTTTGTCAGTCTCGGTCTCAGATTGTACCGAGCCTTGTCTCTGGATTTGCTGTGTTCAACCGCAGACGTGGTGGTACAGCTTCTTGCAAGACATCGTCATCTTCTTTCTCAGATCTCATCCGATCCAGACGTGCACTACTGAAAGGCACCAACCAAGGGACCCTTTCGCCTTCACTATCACCTATACCCTTGCGAACCCACTGATCAAAAGGCAAAGGCAAAGGTACCCTTTTGCAGTGCACGCTGTGGATCCAATTATTCTTTCCGACGACTTTCACTGCTGTACGTGTCTCAAGAATGACCTGTCGAGGCGGCCCCCAGCGAGGTTCCAGATTTTTCTTCCGCTGAAAGTTCTTCAGACAGACCCAGTCTCCGGGTTGGATGTAGTGCCCTGGGTCTGTGGAAGCCTCTGGCAAAGCGTTTTGTACCTGCTGATGAAGAACACGCAATTTAGTGGTGAGGTCATTTAAGTAGTCAATCAACATAGGATACGGAATATCAGAGTACTTTTTAGGTCATGGGACTCCCCAAACATTAGCTGGGCGCCCAAAAACAACTCCGTATGGGCTGAGTCCCAAGCGAGAATGTACAGTTGTTCTCGTAGATAGGAGTGCCAAAGGTAAAGCATCGGGCCAAGGAAGACCCATGCTGGCCTGAATCTTTGCCAGTTTGAGCTTGAGAGTGCCATTATAGCATTCTACCAAATCCGCTGACTGAGGGTGGTTTGCCGCATGGAATTTTTGCCTAATACCAAGGCCTGCACATACCTTCTGTATGATTTGGCCTACAAATTCACTTCCGTTGTCACTCCAGACAACTCGCGGCAAACCAAACCTGGGCAAAAATTCCTTCAAGAGGACTTTGGCAGTGGGCAAAGCAGTATTATCCTTTAGGGGGCAGGCCTCTATCCATCTGGAAAAGGCACACATCACCACCAGAACATACTTTAAGTTATTGCAACGTTCCATATGAATGTAGTCGATTTGTAATACCTCAAAAGGATAGGTAGGGGGAGCAAAATGACCTGCCGGAGTTGGGGTCCCCTTTCCTGGATTATGCATCAAACAAACGATACAATGTTTCACCACATTTTCCGCAAATTTAGGGATTCCTTCATTCTGCCATACTGGAGCTAGAAGTTTGCATATCCCTTTGGCACTGATGTGGGCTGGACCATGCGTCATAGTAACCACAGGCAATACATAGGCGTCTGGTAACAGCCAACGTTGGTGTTCTGACAATTCTGTCCAACATCCTGTCGCGTCCAACATTCCCGTACTTTCTCTCCACTTACTCAATTCCGTCTCCGTAGCTTCTTCTTGAATCATTCTCACACTTTCTACTGTGTCCTCACACATTCCTGCTTCTCTGACCCATCTTGCAGGGCCTGCAACATACATGCGACTTGTAGCATCTCTCGCTGTTTCTTTCGCTAGCTCGTCCGCAAAAGCATTCCCGCGACCCACATCATCAGTGATCCTTTTATGTGCACTACAATTCACAATTGCTATCTGGGTAGGCAAAGCAAGTGATTCGAGAAGGTAAGTTACCAACTGACCATGCTGTATTTTAGTACCATGGGAAGTAAAGAATCCTCTTTCTTTCCAGAGATGGCCAAAACTGTGGGCTATCCCGAATGCATATTGTCTGTCGGTGAACACATTCACTCTCTTCCCTTCAGCCAACACACACGCTCTTGTCAGGGCAATCAATTCAGCTGCTTGGGCTGAATTCTGTCTAATGCGTGCTGTTTCCACTACTGTATACAAAGTAGTAACAGCATAAGCTGCAGTCTTTTCACCATTGGGGAGCTTAAAACAAGACCCATCCACCCATAGGATCCCATCCGGGTCCACGAGTGGTGTATCTTTTAAGTCTATTCTGCCTTTCGTTTCCTCCTCTGTACGGAGAAAACAATCATGCTGTTCTTGGGTATCTTTCTCTTCTGTAATGGGTAACAGTGTTGCCGTATTACATCGCATAATGTGTATATGACTAGCCAAAAGCGTCAACTCATACCCAGACAAACGAGCACTGCGTGGTAATTTAACATTAGGCTTGACAGTAACCACGTAAGGTGGAATTTGAAGCAAACCAACATCATTTGGACCTGTAGCCCAAAGGGTAGCAGGAAGGGAATGTAATTCGGGTGGAACATTTTCTTTAGACAAATACATAGGAGAGACCAAGTTCTTGCCTAAAGTAAGATGTACACCAGAGGGGGAACAGTGCAACCCCAAAATGTTGCATGAAGATGTTTCAATAAGTCCAAACCCAGCAAATTCTCACCGCAACCACTCGTTAAAATGAGCGGGGCCTCCAAGTCATAAGGACCAATTGAAAGAGGCAAAGGGCAAGAAACCGGGTTATGAACTGGGGTGCCAGAGAAACCTACAGAAACGTTTGTTAAGCCAGACAAAGGTGCCCCAGGGAATTTAGAATGAATGATAGAACTTCTCATTGCACCAGTATCCAAAAGAAATGGCTCTGAAACACCCAATGCAACACTTTAACATAAGGCCCATTCTGAACCACTGGAACTGATACGACTCCCTTACTTTGTCCATGGCTGTCCTAACTAGTATGAAAATCTTCATTCCCACCCTCAACACAGTAGTCGTCATTGTAATATTGTGCAGACTGAGTATTCTGTTGGTTAAAATAATTCAAAGAATGTTGAGGGGGAAAGGAACGCTGTGTTTGTGACAACGCACCTCGCCCTCTACCCCTGAGTACTGACTGAAAACTACCACGGCCTCGTGGCCCTGGTAATCCACCATTACGCTGTAATAAAACCAGACAGCTATTCTTAAAATGACCTTCTTCTTTACAATAGGCACATTGATTAGGACCGAGCAAAGGTCGCGGGACAAAAGGTTCAGGTTTCTGTAATAACCTCTGAAACTGGGGAGGCTGTTGAAATTGGTGCTGAGCAGAACGAGGGAGATAAGCCTGTTGCAAAAGAACCTTCATTTTCAATTCTTTAGTCTTTTTCTCGAGTTTATCCTTTTCCTCTTTATCCCTATTCTCATAATACTGAGCAGTGGCTAATATCTGGGCAGACGAAGAAACAGCCCACGAACTCTCGCAGTCTTTCAATTTATGCGACAATTCTGGAAGTAAATTAAATCCGAATTTGTCCACAAATAATCACTGTCCACCGTCAGTACTCATATCTTGACCACTGTGGTCGATAAACGTCTCCTCGAAATGGGTAAAGAAATCGGAGACACTCTCCTCTTTCTTCTGTTTACAAGCCGCTAACTTATCCCAGTTAACACGTAAGGCAGGCATCATCGTTTTCATTAAAGTAATGATCCTACCGGGCAATTCTGAAATTAAAGCATCGAGTTTAGCACCACCCACTTGTGCAGCATCCGCAGTAAGTATAGCAGCCCAATTACCATCTAAAGATTGATCATGGCCCTCCCTACGAATCCGAGCCCATAAGGCTTGTGGGACTACATTTCCCATCAACATATCAATGTCGGCCAAATTCATAACGCAAGCATCAACAGTCTGGGACAGCTCTTTATAATACCCAGCAGGATTTTTACGAGGGTCCGGTAAAGCGCCAAAACTTCAGATCGTTTCCAGGGGACATGTACCCATATACGCTGAAAATGAGCAGGGACACCTGGAACATTGCCTGCCTGTGGAACCGCCTCTCTCCATATTGGAGGAACTTCTCTCATAGGACAATGTTTCACTTTTTGACTAACTGCAGGATCATGTTCAAGAGAAGCCTGAGAAGAAAATAAAGACCTAAAGGTGACAAGTGTCCTTACGGCGTTCTCAACCTCAGAGCCCACAATAAGTCCCTTATCAAATGTAGCCTGTATATCTAACAGACCCTGGAGAGCTAAACCCAATTCCATATCCTCCCAAACTTTAACAAGAGTGTCACACATAACATTAAAAGCATATCTTTGACTGGGCGCATCCCACTGGTGAAAGGTGCTCATAATATCCTGCACACCATACTGCGTAACACTCATAATCCATTTGCGGGCAAGATTATCTAACACAATTCGCTCATCGGGTCCTGGGAATTGACTACGGGATTGCCTTCGAGAAAGAGCAGGAGTTAAGTTAAAAGATCCAAAGACGGCGGGAGAAAAGGCCAGAAACAGTATCGACCAATCGTCTACGAGCGGTAGGGGAATCTGACAGTAGAACGGGAGACAAGGCATTAGGCAGAGTAGAAGGGGGGCTGACAGTTATAAGAGGAACCGAGGATAAAGGAGACTGAGGTATAGGAGTCCCAGGAACGGGAGTCGGTGGCAAAGGAGGCGGAGGTGGCAATACTGGAAGAGGTAATTGTGGAAGCGCCGGGACCTGTGGCGGACCGACAAGTGGCTGAACAAGGGGCAACAGTGGGGGTGCATTGGCACCTTGTACATAGGGCGGAGGCAGTCTCAACAAATGGGACATTAAGGGATTTTCGTCAAGATTCTTGCTCTGTGGGGAAGTAGGCAACACAGGGTAACATTTATCGATTGCCATACAATGCTGTCTGTCAGAGACTTCAATCGCCTGATCAATCTCATTATTTTTAAACTGCTGGGCAGCCTGTATATTCGTCATATTTTTCTCTTTCTTGTCTCTTTTCACCTGCTTAATTTCTCTCTGTTTGGCTTCCTTACGCCAGAGGCGGAAAGAATCAAACATTGCCGGCCGGGCTTTTCTTTTGAACAAAGTTGCTTCTAGGTTATCTAATATATCAGACTCGAAGCTACCATTTCGTGTCCACTGTAAAACACCATCTTTCTTTGTGTATCGGATCCATGCTTCATTAAAGACAATGGGGCCAACACCATGTTTTGAATAGAGCTCATAAGTCGGAGTTCCGACTGGAGGAATTGGACAAGACTCCTCCAACCGGGAATCCTGATTACAGTTAAAACAACAAAACTTCCAAAATTTGCTAAAACCAGACATGTTGAAGTCACTGAAAAATCAGAGAAAAACAAAGAAGTGGGCGCTACCCACAAATACTTAACTAAATGTTTTCTCACGCCAACAGAGGTCCGTCTATAGTCTGGCAATACCAATCATCACCAAAGGGCCAAGGCCGGGCGGAAGTCAAGGCAGCAGTCGTCAGCAGCCGTCGAGAAGGAGTAGCCGCGCTGCAAAAGACCTTCGGTTCACTTTGACATGCAGGGGTCGCTTGACGTGGTTCGCGAATCCTCCAGAATTCTCCTCCAGCTCCTCACGACCCTGAACCTCTACCACTGATCCCGCACGAGCCCCATGTTGGGTGCCAGTTGAAGAACCGGGCCTTATGGGCCTTGCGGCGCAGGGTACGCCTTAATCTCCGAGTTCACCTGCCTTGTCAGACAGAGACACGAGACACTCTGTTTAAGCGTAGAAAACCAGGTTTATTAGCTGCAGCCAAGCACAGTTGTCCTAGAAGTACAGAGTAGGTTCTTAGGAGACTGCCACTTCAATTCCGTGGCGCACAATCTTTTATAAAAATATAGAACAAAGATGACAGGTCTGCTGTGTATGCTTCTGTACTAGTGACTAGGAACCAGTGGGATTCATGTAAATAAAATATGAGTTACATCTGGCTGAGAAATTCTCATCAGCCCACCCTTCTGGCGGAATCTCATCATGTGGGATTAGTGGTTCAATCCAAACACCGCCCAAACCATCAATCAGTGGTGCGGATGTGGATATCAGAAGAAACTCTGGCCAGAATGTTACTCAGAGAATGATCCTAATGGAGTGTTGTGCAGTGCTCTAGTGAAGTGGTGATTAAAATTAACTACTTGGACAAAAAGTATATTTATTAAGGATTGTACAAGTGTCAAGAATTAAACCCATGCCTGGTAGTCTAAATTTATAACTACACTATGGCGCTGTGCAGGACGGTCAACATGTTTCAGCCAAATGGAAACTCTATCCGGCTTTCGTCAGGACCTTAGTGGTGGTAAGCTATTGCAACATATAAGTGGTGGTGATGTGCAAATTTAAAGAATAAATGATATACTTAATGTTACTTATATCTACCAGGAACTTGGAGCCCCAATGTATGCTGGAAGAAGTAAGTTGTCTTTGCTCTTATTGGAGAAAACATACACAGACAAGCACATATTTACATGTATATCCACATGATAACATAGAAACCGTACAGACAACACAGCAGCATAAGTATTTTATACTTAGCTATCAATTGAGCATACTAGCTCCCTTACAGAAAGAAATTCCCTTTCCATAATACTCACCCAGCTTTTTGTGGGAGAAGACCCCACCTCGCCCGGCAACCGCTCGGGACTATGAGGCCCCGCTCTAACGTGTAAAAGAAATAAAAGAAATAATAGGGCATATTTTAACAAACACTGGCTTATATGTCCCAGCTAAAATTGCTTTACACCTAAAACCCTAGCTAGCTATTGTGGACGCCACCAGCATATCCCATGATCTAGTCCCCACAGGTGTCAGCAGAGGGGAAAAAAGGACTCATACTCGCAGTATATACCCAAACATGATTGATTGATAATTGCAGTAAAAAACATGAAAGTTGCATACTGTTACCTTAAGTCTCATATCCATATATAATAGAGTAATTGGAATGAGACATTATCATTAAGTTGAAAATAAAGCTTCTGCATAGTTACAAGTTGCAGCTACCTCGTTACAACAAAGTGTCAATAAATGGAAGAGCAAGGATCTTACCTGTCCGTCAGTACCTCTCTCTATCATCCGAGAGGAAGTGGAGGTACCGACAGGACTCGACCTTCTGCTTTATATAGTGGAGCTAATTGGTTAATTTGCTCAATCTGTCCCACCTACGTAGACAAGGAGTCAATTCTCTCTGCGCATGATCGAAGTAGACTGGGGCTGTTGCTGATGAACTCTACATGCGCGGAAGAACGCATACCACGGGATAGAGGAACACTACTCTATCGCGCATGCGCAATGTTATTTACATCCCGCACCAAGTGCTGAAGCGCGCGAAGGCATGCTTGTCATAGCACGCGTGCCCGGAGTGAAGAGCGCTTGCTTCTCGCGCACGCTTAGTACGGTAATTGACATCGCCCTCCGTCACAGGTTGAAAAGTGCTCGATGTATTACCCTTCTCTAAGCGTTGTTTTGGCGATCTCGGGTATGTATAGTTTTATATCTCAACAGATCCTTGACCCGAATCGAGACACTGCATATTAGTTAGCTGCTGAAAGAGGAATTTTCAATTATCAGGCGACCGCTATGAATGTACTCGTGGAGCGGCACTGCTCTCACATCTAAGCACTCTTAGATATCATTATCAGTACACAGGCAAAGTGCAAATGTATAACAAGAATATTAGTATGTCACCAAGTGATGGAAAGGAAGGTTTGACCATCTTGCTTTCTAGCACGATTACACTCCACCACTGGAATGAGAGATACTGCTAATCATGGAGCAAATAGGACAATGTGGGTGTACTGTTCTCATGTCAGCTACAGCGACACCCACGGGATGGTGTCATTCAGTCCCTTGCTGTCACTTTGAAGTCTGAAGATCCATTTTTGCTCCTTAATGAATAAAAACCTTGGATGGTCGCTAATATGTGATGGTATGTATGGATGTTCAAGGATCACCCATTTCAGATCTTCTGCCTGGTGTTTCATAGATAAAAAGTGATTTGTCATGCAGGTAGACTGTTTATGACATCGAATGGTGCTCTTATGTTCACTTATTCAAACCTTCATTTTGCGAGTGGTGTGGCCAATGTATCTTAGTGAGCATGGACAGGTTATCATGTAAATGACACCTTCCGTGTTGCAATTAGTGTGCTTTTTAAGCAACCAAGGTTTACCTTTACCAAAATCCACTTTGTCAGCTTTGTAGGTTTGGGGACATGCATTGCAAGAACCACAAGGAAAGTGACCACGGACTAGTGGAAGATTCTTGAGTGTATTGGACGTTTCTGTCACTTGTGCTCTAGGTCTACTGTGAACCAGACTGTCGCGTAGGCTGCAAGCTCTTTTGAAAGAGAACAAAGGAGGCAGAATATTAGTTTCAGCTACATTCAGAATGTTCCAATGTGTGCGTACTGTCTTCTGGATCTTGTTGGAAAGAACACTATATGTGCTGACAAAAGTCAGTCTCTCCAAGGGTACCTTTTCAGGTCTCTTTTCCAGAAGAGCCTCTTGATTATTGTTCGAAGCTCGTTTCCAAGCCTTTCTTACTAAATAACGAGGGTACTTGCGCTCCTGCAGTTGTTTAGAAAGTGCACTAGCATGTTTCTCAAAAAGTGGTTTGGATGAACAGTTCCTACGAACCCGTAGGAACTGTCCCACTGGGAGATTTTCGCGTAAAGCTCGAGGATGGTGGCTGCTGAAAACTAGCAACGAGTTCCTGGACATGGGTTTTTTATAAAGTTCACATTCAAGTTTCCCTTCTTTAGGGAAGATAAGAATGTCCAGAAACGGCAATTGTTCCCGGCTGAACTCTACGGTGAATTTGAGAAACTGGTTCTGACTGTTGAGCCATTGATGGAATGATTCAACCTCTGATGGTGTACCTCGCCAAACCACAAGGATATCATCAATGTATCTCTTCCATAGCACCACCTGGTGGAAGTAGGGGTTGCTATGGTTGAGAACATGCTGTTGTTCAAACAAGTGAACATACAGGTTGGCGAGGCTTGGGGCAAAGATACTCCCCATAGATGTCCCTGAGGTTTGAAGATAAATTTGGTCTTCAAATTTGAAGTAGTTCTCCATCATGGCCAATCTAGCACACTCCATGATGAAGTTCACCGGAGTTATGCTCTTCAAGTCACGTGTGGCTAAAAGTGATCTAATAGCCTCTAGGGTCTCTTCCTGCGGTATGCAGGTATACAGGGACTCGACGTCGAAACTGACTAGAAGGTCAGTTGCAATGTCGAATTCCACCTCCGGTAGCAGTCTGAGCACATCGGCCGTGTCCTGCAAATACGTGGGCATCTCTTTTACGAGAGGCCTCAGGAAATGATCCACAAAAGTGGACAGAGGTTCCAGCAGGGATCCGATCCCTGAAATGATCGGACGTCCAGGGGGGGGGCCTGATGGATTTATGAATTTTCGGTAAACAGTACAAACCCGGCATGACCGGATTATTCGTTACCAAAAATGTGGCCTCTTGGGGTGTAATCCACCCTTCTGCACTCCCTTCGTCCACTAGGATCTTAATTTCTGTTAGGAGTCGCGGAGTGGGGTCGTTGGTAGAAGTTGGTGTTATCCAATTGTCGTTGGCACACTTGTCGGTAGGTAACCGTGTCCATAATAACAGTTGCACCCCCTTTATCCGCCGGCTTAATGATGATAGATTCGTCTTCGGATAAGTGTGCAAGAGCAGTTTTTTCTTTGACGGACAAGTTTTGGAAGCTACCTGGGTTTCCCTCAAATAAGGCCATGACATCATGGGTCACTGCTTGCTCGAACGTTGTTACTTTTGAGGGTACCTGGTGTGCTAGTGGAGTGAAAGTAGATTTGGGGTGGAGCCCTGTATTGATTGAACGGTCGTCTCTTTCTGTAGTCAAATCAGTCTCTTGAGTCTTAAAAAAGAAATGAAGGCGAACTTTCCTATAGAATTTCTCTAACTCACATCTGGTATCAAAAGGGTCCCCCTTGTTAGTAGGAACAAAGCCCAACCCTTTTCCTAAGACATCCTGTTCATCAGTAGTCAAGTCTCGTGAGCTAAGGTTCACTATTAAGTTCCTGTCGCCCCGTGCTGGATGTCGCCTGAGCTGCTCTTCGGATCCTGGGATTTGGGGAAAGTCTGCGCTGCCTCCCACTGGACACTCTGTTGGCCTCTTCTTCTGCCATAGCTGCGGCCCCGGCCCTGTCCTAAAAAAGACGGGTCTTGAAAAAATTGAGGATGTGGAGGAAAAGTCTGCATGTGTTGTGCAAACGGTGGTGGTTGGAAACCCCACGGTCCTGGTGGCCACCATTGGCCCTGATTCTGATAGAAACCCCGTGTACCTCTCCTCCTACTGAATCTGCGCTGTTGTCCGCCCCCTCTCATTTGTGACGTCCCTGCATTGGAACTGTCAGAATCAGTGTCAGCATCTGATCCGGAGGACGAATAATTAGAGCCATAGCGTCTGCCCTTATTATTATAATCTGGTGCAACCCAGTTATCGTCAGTGTATGAAAACATTTTTGTCATTGAAAAACGCGCTAGATCCTTTTTGAACTTCTCTATTTTAGAAAGAAGAATGTTGTCATTATAATCCTTGTTAGTTTTGTTGGTCTCATCTAGATGTTTCTTAAAAACAGTATTAGTGAGAGTGGCTTTAATTTGTACCTCAAGTAGCTGAATTTCTATTAAAATAGCATCGGCTGTTCTCTTGGCGGTGTTAACTATAAGGATCAGCCAGTCTCGCGTACACCGCCATGCGATGAGAGACCAATCACGAAGAAAATCTCTGTCTGTTAGAAAAAGTCGCGGGGTGTTTGTTACAATCAGGCCTGTTGGTGAACATTTGCCCCGTAAGTACTCAGCCATTATTATCCCATGTATGGAAATTCGGGAATGGCTTTTCTTAAGGTTCAATAATATTGACCAATCATCTTTTATGGTGTTAACATTATCAGGTAAGGAGTCTAGAATACTTGGGTTATTCGCCAAAATGGAGTTGAGTGCTTCATCATCAAATGCCAACCCCGTGAAGTCAGCCATGGTCAACAGGAGGCGTCACACACAAATAAGCTGGGTGAGCGAAAAGAAACATCTAGATGAGACCAACAGTGTTGGTTCCCGTCCCTTCTAGAAATATCATGGGACAGGCCTCTTCGGTTGCCATCATTCAACCTCATTCCAACAGATCCATTGGGTCATCTGCATCCCCTGGTTCTCCAAGGCCATCTACATCTCATGGCCTGGAGGATTTCAGGGGACGTTGGTCTAACGACTCTCTTTCAGCGAGCCTGGGCCCCTAGTACCACTAAACGATACCGATCAGCCTGGAACAGATGGGTTCGTTGGTGTGTGGCAAAACACCTGGATCCTGTGGGCTCCTCTGTTACTGACGTAGTAAACTTCCTTGCTGAACTTTTCCACAAGAATCTTGCATACTGCACCATCAATTCTTTTAGATCAGCAATTTCCGCTGGTCATGCCCTAGTTGATGGCTCTCCTGTTGGAGAGCATCCTTGGGTTTGCAAACTCCTCACGCCCCCCAGAGCCACGCTATTCTGGTTTATGGGATGTTAATGTGGTTTTGCGTTTACTTTTATCCTGGCAGGATAATAAGTACCTTTCACGTAAGGAACTTTCGGCTAAACTGGCTATTCTCCTCTGTCTCATATTCTTGCAAAAGGGCTTCTGATGTTCGTGCCCTTGATATTTCTGCCAGAGTCTTTACTCTTGAGGGGGTTACATTTACTGTTTCTAGGAGAACTAAGTGCAATACCAGGTCAGTATCATACCCAGCTTTTCCTGATTCTCCTAAACTGTGTGTTGTTCGTTGCCTCAAAACTTATGAAGATGTGACTCTGGAGGTCCGCCCTCCGTGCGAAAGACAATTGCTTATTGCTATTAAGAAACCTTTCAAGGCGGTTTCTTCTCCCACCATTGCCAGATGGGTCAGGTGGATCATGTCTGAGGCTGGCATTAATATTACAAACTTCGGCGCTCACTCCACTAGAGGCGCAATGGCATCCAAGGCTGTCCAAGATGGGGGCAGGTTGGAGGACATTATGAATGCAGCGGATTGGTCTTCGGATGACCTGACCTGACATCGTCAGAGACGGTCGCTCCACCCGCCGCGTGGCCCCTCCTTGAGTCACCCGGTCTCCCTGCTCCCACCGCTCGCCGCCGCTCCTGTAGGCGTGACCCCTGTGCCTTCCTCTGGTTGTTCCTCTGTGCCAGTTGTACTTTTGTGCTATTATCCCCTGTGCCTGTCTCTGCTTTGTTTCTCTGCGCCAGTTGTGCTGCTGTACTAGTATCCACTAGTGACAATTTCCCCCCGTGTTGTTTTTTTCCTCCCCCCCCCGTGTGGTGACCCTGATTGAGTGAGTCCTGTACTGCTGCCGTTTTTTCCCGCCTTCTGCCGTCGCACCCCGCTCCCTGCCGCTGCTCCCCTGTGGCCACACCCCCTTCTCGCTTAGGACCTCTCCCCTTCCCTTCCCATTCGCCATACCACTCCCGCCTCCCAGCTGCTCCTCCCTCGCTCCGCCCCCTCACTCTCCACTTATGGCAGAGTCTGCACATACGCGCAGCGTTCACGCGCAGCGGGCGCGCTGATTGTGCGCCAAAGGTGCGCCAAAGGCAAGCCCGTCTGCACCTGTCCGCGCCTGGACCGCGCCCAGCGCCAGGACCCCTGGCCCCCGAGGAGGCCAGCCCACACGACGAACTTACGACGCCGACACCCTCAACGCACTCAACTCCGGCCGGAACCCCGCCTGCTACCAAGCCACCCCTAGACGCACCCACGGACCCTTCACCTGCAAGGCCTGCAAGTTCACCTGCCTCCGCACCTGCACCGCACCCGCCAAGCCAAGCACCAGCAAGACCCACCTCAAGTGCATCCTGCTCAACACCCGCTCCATCCACAGACACGCCATCGAACTCTGGAACCTGCTCGACGCAACTTCACCAGACGTCGCCTTCCTCACTGAAACCTGGATGAACGCCTCCTCCGCACCCGACATCGCCATCTCCATCCCAGACGGATACAAGATCACCCGGAGGGACCCCATCAACCAGACGGGAGGAGGCATCACCATCATACACAAGAACACCATCCGCATCACGACCGACTCAAACAACACCTTCTCCGCCGCAGAGCACCTCCATTTCCAGATAAACGTAGACCCAAAGACGACGCTCAGAGGCTGTAGTATGTTTATCTAGGGATCTGTATTGATACTCCTATTTCTGACCCTTGTCCGGTTAATCAATCACTAATGGCCATACAACGGCACAGAAACCCGTTTTCTGATTAGGTCATAGCGCATGCTATCACATTAGGCAAGCACTATTCCTCCAGCCCCCCCTAGAAAGCATACTGAGTTTTGATTCAGCCGAGAACTTCAGTAAAGAATGTAAGAACGACCAGTTCTTATGACATCCTTATTGACGTATTATGTCCATCCTTACGTCAAACTCGGCACCTTTCAGGTATAAATAATACCGACATTGCCCTAAGCAAACACACGGTGGTGACGAGCTTGGAGCAGCGCTACTTGCCGGAGAGCCCAGCTGATGCAGAAAGCCCACAGACGCTGCCCCTCCATTTTGACGCGCTGAGAGAGACGCTGCCTTTTCTCCTGCCGAGAAATCCAGCCTCCAGCGTTTCCAGCCGCCCTCGCGGGTAACTGGGAAAGGCTGAAAGGTAAGCGCTGCAGTTCTTTAAAACGTAGCTTAATGTTTGATTTGCGCAACCTGGTCGCGCTTTTTACTTTCTAATTGACCTCTTTTAATTTTTCGCGCCTTTTCAGCCATTTTAATTCCGTTATAATTCCGCCGCGCTCTATGTGAGGGTAACAAGGCTTTCTAGGACATTGCTTGCACTCTAATCGGAGACACTCACCGCTGTTACAGCGGCCCTTTAGCTGCTTCTGCCTGCGAGGAGGACATCTTGGGTGAGGTAGTGCCGGCTGCGGCAGACATCTTTGTTAGCAGGCTAGCTGCTGCGTGACGCGATAGGCTCACAGGAGGCCATTTAAACCTGTCACATGCAAGCGCGCAGCATACACGCGCAGCGGGCGCGCCGTGGGCACGCCGGAGGCGAGCCCATCTATGCCCATCCATGACCAGACGGGACCCGGGGCCAGAACCCCTGGTTCGCGCATCACCTATGACAGAGGTGAGCTTTTGGAAATTAACCTGATTAGCACTTCTCTTGAGGAGGGGAGCGCGGCCCTACTCCGACAGGTAGGATTGGGGAGGGCCCAGGAGAAAGGGTCTGGATGGCCTCATGCTCATAAAGCTGGGGTCGTGCATTACGGGCTGTTAAACACCGCTCCCTCCAAAAACACAATGGAGAGGTGTTCTCATTGCTGGAGGACGGGGAATTTGATGTGTTGGAGATCACGGAGACGTGGCTGGAGGACTCCTCGCTACCGGATCTTGTGGCTGCCTTACCAGCAAATTTTTCGGTCCTACATCGCAATAGAGCGGGAGAGAAGAGAGGCGGAGGGGTGGCACTTTTCTTTGCTGATCGTATGCGAGGAGAAACAATCTTGGCAGAAGATTTGGGAGGGGCGGAGGTTCTCGGTGTTAAACTGAGATTGGGGATAGATTGCCTGACAGTTCTGGTAGTGTATCGTCCTCCATGGGCCATGCCGGAGTTTCCAGACCTGTTTCTGAAATTAGTGCAAGATCTGCGCTCGAGGTACGATAATATGGTCATCTTGGGAGACTTTAATTATCACTGGGAAACTACCCCAAGAGAAGGGCAGGCTAGCCAGATTGATGAGGCATTATCATCGCTAGGTCTAACCCAACAAGTAAAGGGGCCGACACATGTGAAAGGTCACACGCTTGATCTGGTGTGGACGTCACTTCCGGTACAGGGAGTGACGATTACGCGGCCTTGTGTCTGGTCGGATCACCACCTAGTGAAGGGAGATCTCCTGATGAACTTACAAAAAACGAAACCTGTAGAAGGCCAGAGGGTGGTGAGGAAATGGAAGAACATCAATGGAGACAATATGGTAGCACACCTTTTAGAGAATCCATCCCAGAACTCTCTGGATGAGAATCCGGATGCTCTTTGTAGCAACTTAGATGATAGACTTTGAAGGGCGGCCGACTATGTGGCGCCAGCACGAAGGGTCAATTTAGTGAACAGAGGCCCGGGATCCCCTTGGTACAATGACTCTCTAAGGGAGAAGAAGAGAGCTTTACGCAAGGTGGAGAGAGCTTGGCACAGAGCCTACGACACTAAGGCGAGAAGTCTTTATATGCTAGAACTAGCGACCTATAAACGGGCAATAACAGCCAGGAAGGCGGAGTTCTATGAGGAAAGGATCACTACAGCCAAAGATCCACAAAAATAAATCTTTCGAGTCCTAAATGAACTCAGGAAAACAAAAGAACAAAGGCCGGAGTTCACTTTAGAGGACTGTCAGAGGTTTCAGGACTTCTTCACTAGCAAAATCACAGACCTCATCTCGGAAATTGCCTGTACTCCCATGCATGTCTGTCCCGTACAGACCATCTCGGCCAAGAAGCTGGTGGACAGACCTTTGGACACTCTACCTTCAATTACGAAGGATGAACTGTCCCTGCTTGTGGGGCGAGTTAAGTCTGGCTCCCAGGCCGATCCCTGCCCTCCTGAAGTATTCAAACTGGCTATGCCAGGAATAGAAGAAGAGGTCTTGACTCTCCTGAACTCATCCTTAGCATTAGGCAAGGTCCCGACAGCCTTCAAGGAAGCACGGCTGATCCCTCTGTTAAAAAAAACTGGGGCAGATGTGAAGTGCCTGAAAAATTTCAGGCCTATCTCCCAGATCCCTTTCCTCGCTAAAGTGCTAGAACAGCACGTTTTGTTCGATCTCTCTGACCATCTGGAAAGGAATGGTCTGTTGGAACCAAATCAATCGGGGTTCCGTGCAAATCACAGCACGGAACTGGTCATGCTGTCTATCGTGGATGAGGTTAGGAATAGGGCAGATAAGAAGATACCTGGTGCCCTGGTGTTGTTAGACCTCTCCGCGGCGTTTGACACCGTGTGTCATAAACAACTTCTGTCGCGGTTGAGGGATTTCGACATTCAGGGCACAGCTCATGCCTGGTTTGCATCTTTCCTACAAGGGAGGACGCAAAGAGTACAGCTGGGAGAATTGCACTCCACTGCAACACCAATCTCTTGTGGAGTGCCACAGGGGTCTGCCCTGTCGCCCCTGTTATTTAATATATATCTCCAACCTTTGATTTCACTCCTCAATCAAATGGATTGTCAGGTATATAACTACGCTGACGACACCCAAATCATTATCCAAATGGACAATGCTCCGGGGGCGTCAGCAAGTCTGCAAAATATCCTTAAGCATACAGCTAACTGGATGTCGTTGAACTCCTTAAAAATCAACCCGGATAAGACGGAGGTTTTACCTATTACCATCGCTGGTAATCCATGGCACGACGGGTTTTGGCCAAGGGAACTTGGGCCGCCCCCGGAGCCTGCAGTGGAGGTAAAAAGCCTAGGCATCCATGTGGATGATAAACTATCCATGCGGAAGCAAGTCACCACGGTGGTAGGAACTTGTGTCGGCCTTCTCCGACAACTTAGAAAAATTGCGCCATTATTGTCATTCTCCACCTTGAGATGGGCGGTGTCCGCAATGATACTATCAAGGCTGGACTATGGCAATTCGCTTTATCTGGGACTGCCCCAAAAACTTTTGGACAAGCTTCAAGTGGTGATGAATGATGCCGCTAGGCTCATTTATAAAAAACCTAGGAGCTCGCATGCGTCCCCACTTATGCGCGAGTTACACTGGCAGCCAGTAAGGCAGAGGGTGCTCTTTAAAGGGCTATGTATTGCACATAAATCGCTCTATGGTAAGGCGCCAAGATATATTAAGACCCGCCTGACTCCATACAAACCGGGTAGGTTGTTAAGATCTGCTGAAGCAACTTTTCTCACCCAACCACGCTTCAGATTGGCTACAGTGGGTGGTTGAGCCATCTCTAATACTCTCCCAGCAGTCTGGAATAATCTATCGGCGGATCTGCGAAAGGAATCTAATTTGTTGTCCTTCCGGAAGAAGCTGAAAACTGTTCTTTTCCAGAAGGCCTGGGTTGGGCTATAATTCCTGGAAGGGCTTTTTTAGGAACTTCTGCTGTGCTTACCTGACAAGCGCTTAGAGACCCCCCGGGTTATAACGCGCTATATAAATCGAATAAAATAAATAAATATCGAGTTCTGAGACTGAGATACCAGCCCTCCAGCCTTCTAAATCCCAGGTACTGAACTAACTAACCCCTTACAGAGATTTCTTGAGTCAGATCCTTGGCAAAACAAACTTAACTTAAACTGCTACTTATTTACTCCCGCCCACGTATTAGGCTTAGGTCAGGTACACCGGGGTAGGCGTAGTTAGAAGCACCAGTTGAGAACGATTAGTCAATGTATATATGTATGTATATCTTTTATACATTTTAAGTATCATATGGCTAAGAAACCATATCAATGCTTTTACAGTATTATTTTATAATCCTGCTTTTACTATATGCACTTTACTTAACCTTAAGTATTGCAATTGTAGCGATTCATTTCTCTTGTATGAGAAAAGAGACTGATCAATAAATAACACCTTTTTATTGAACACGCCCGTCTCTTCTTTTCTCTACAATCTGGTGAAACTAAGAATGCACGTATTGACTGAGTAAAATAGCTGTCTTGTGTTTTCACACGACTCTAGAGATATACTCTTGATTAGGGAGAGCAAAGTTGTCATGTTCTATGGTTGTCAGAAACTAAATCCCTTCTTGTCTATCCAGGGAGGTTAAAATCCTCCTTGCCTATTCGAGAAAGTTTCTAGTGAACTCTGAGCTAGCTGGCACACATAACTTTAAGTCTAATATCGTCAGTAGAAGACCTAGTTAACCTCAGTCCTACTTCTATACTATTGAAGATATTATTCCAATGCGCAGAGCCTATTGGGATAATAGGAACTACACTACATGGCGCCCAACGTTTGGTAAGGCGATAAATCTAACGCAAGGCATTAGAGTAACTTAGTCGTGCTTTTTCAGACAGACCCCTTTTTTCCCATAAAACTCCAAAGATGTCTGGAGTGGGTGAAAGGTTAAATCCGCCAAACTTAGTAGGAGGAGACTCCTATGTATGGTTCTTGGTTTATTCAACGTTGAAGGATACACTGTTCCAAAATATTGTGCATCTAATCTTTGTTTCCGTAGAAACCTGATCTACAAATAAACAAAAAAAAACTTCCTGTCAGTAAAATGTCAGACAGTGAAGTAGAAAGGGAGACAGCTAGAGTAGCAGCTCAACTCCTAGCGGATGACAATAGTCTCCTGCAAAATGAACCGGGTGCAATCATCATCCCGGTCACCATAAGAAAAACTATAACTTTAAAACTTATAGAAAATGGACTGACACCAAGAGGTGGTACAGTCATTTTCGTAATTGAGGCACACAAATATCGGCAGACAGAGGTATTCTATTCATGGATAAACTTTCCAGCAGCAAACACTGTAACAAAGGAATTCCACTATTACAAAATAGAGGAACCTCCGAATGAGTACACTCCTTTCGAGGAGGTGGAAATACCACTGAAATACCAAGAGCACCTGCTCTGGTTTAATGGCGCCCTAAAACATAATGACCACATCACCAGGCTCGGTCCACTAGGTAGACCAGGAGCAAAGTGGCCGGTTCCAGCCAGCTACACATCACATGCTGACATTAAAAGAATGTCAAGCGAAGAACTCTTAGTTAAAATAAAAGAATTAACACAGGCATGTAGAGACTTAGTTTAATTGGCAACTGAGGATATAACTTTCCTCCAGAAACTGAAAGAAACAGATATAGCAGAACAACCATTTGAACTTGCCAGAATCATAGAAAAATCCGATGAAGAACTAGGAAGAGATAGTTTGGGTGGGAAACCAGTGAAACCCCAACTAATTGAAAATCCTGAAAAGGTATTTATTAAAAATAATCTAAACACTCCAAAAAAGAGCTGGGATGGAAATAAACAATCCACTCCCAAAGAAAAAAGATTCCAGTCAAGAGGAAGGTCTCCTCGGCGGAGAGAAAGATCTCTGGACCAAGGACACAAGTCTCCCCAAAGGGCGCCCTCTGAGAAAAGGTACAACCTTAGAAATAGGGATAATTTAAAGAAACCTGATAGATATCAAGATATTGATACACGTCCCTCTCGATCTTTTCAGACTTCCTCGCAGAAATCGGAAAGAAGAGGACGGTCAGAACACAGGGTAGAGCACGTCAAGTCCAAAGACAAAGAACCTGCTCATCAAAGTAAAAAAATACAATTTCCAAAGAAGAAGGTAGCCAGTATTAAAGTAATCAAACATGCCGAAGATACTGAGGACACAGCTGAAAAACGGAGAATGGGCTCAGACAATGCTAGACAGCGCAGCAGAAGTGAGCATAGCTCGCAAGATCCTGATGAATCATCTGGAGACAGTGGACACGAATGAATACATTCAGGTGGAAACTGCAGATACCAGAGTTAGCAAACCTCATAAGATATATGAAATAACATTGCGTATAGAGGGAGATAAGACTAGGAAAATAAGGGGTCTATTTTGGGATAATCTCTCCAAGGGCTATGACAACCCTCTAGCTGAAAAAGACTGGCCACCGGAGTTTGTCAGGGAGTGCCCTCATGGCGAAGAAATGATTATGCCTGCCTTCTCAAATCATATTCCAATTCATAAAAAATATACACTCGCAAAAAAGTGGGCAGTAGCCCAAGCTCCTGCATTATATAAAAACCATGTGGGATTGGATGAGGACTCTCCTCCTCACAAAATCCAGTTAAAATCTCAACCTACTGCGCAGAGGCAGTACCCAATTAAGCAAGAAGCTAAAAAACAGGTAAAAGGGATCTAGATCAACTTGAATACCAGGGGGTGATTGAAACTTGCACCTCACAAATGAACAATCCTTTGTTTCCTGTCTCCAAACCAGATGATTCATATCGTCTTGTTTTGGACTACAGACACTTGAACTCATGTTGCAAGACCTTTGCAGTACAAAACTCACACAGTGCAGCACTAATGAACAGCATAGTGCGCAAAACATACAAAACAACATTAGACATCTCTAATGGATTCTTTTGTCAAAATATAGCACCAGAAAGCAGATATTTGACCGCGTTCTCAATAAACGGCTCGCAAAAAAATTTCGGTCGTTTGTCACAGGGGTTCAAGAACAGCCCAGGATTATTCTCAGCGAGAGTAACAGAGTTACTACAAATATATGATGATGAGGCATTATCTTATGTCGATGACATTTATCTAACAGATGATGACTTGGATACTCACTTAAAAAGAGTGAACACCATAATACTTGGGTTCGCAGCAGAGGGTTACAAATTCAACTTCAAAAAGTCAAGAATTGCCCATCTAACTGTCCTGTTTTTAGGATATGAATTATCAAGTGAAGGCAAAAGCCTGGCAGACAATTTCCTAGAGAAATGTGCTATAATCCAAGCACCTAGAACGCTAAAAAACTTACAATCAATTCTAGGTTTCCTAAATTTCGGAAGAACTTACATTATAAATTATGCAGAGAGGGTTAAACCCCTCTATGATCTAATAAAACCAGATTTTAAAAGAATCAATTGGACTCAAAAACACACAGAAATTTTGAGATCTTTACAAACAGACATGTTAGTTAAAACAAAACTACAAACACGCGACAACACACGCAACCTTGTGATTCGAGTCATCCCAGGAAGATGCGGATTCACATACCTAACCTCTAATGAGGGAGAAACGGTACCAATAGCATACAAATCACACTTGTACACAAAAGCTGAAATGAAATTTAGCCCAACGGGAAAAATTCTAACCACGGTACAGACTGCTGTAGCGAAAGAAAGAGCCCTAGCACAAGGTAAACGAATAATCATCGTGACACCAATACCAGCCCTGGAGGCGGTAACAAAGGCAAGCATTCCGAATGCTAAAGCACTACATCCGAGATGGATACAGTGGGCTAATTCCCTTGCTGCAACAGACGCGGTATACGAATTTGATCCTAATTTAAAAACACAAGAATTTCTCCAATATGAATTTGAATGTCCTCTGCCGACCGAAATCCTGCCTCTAGAACATTACGGCTGTATAATATATACGGACGGATCAGCACAACCCGCAGTTGGGGGTAAACATGCTTACAGTGCTGCGTGCGCGATTGTTAAAGGTCGCTGGCACGAAGGGAAATTTAGACCACTGGTAACTAAAACACAATCTCTAGGAGATTGTACAGCTCAGCGAGCTGAACTACTAGCATTCAAGATGGCGCTTGAAAATACCGATCGAGAATTCCCCACACTCATAGTGTGCGATTCATATTATTGCGTTCAGTCTTACAATGAATACTTGCAGATCTGGGTTCAGAACGGTTTTAAAGATGCAAAAGGTGGCACAATCAAGCATAAAATGCTTTGGGAACAAGTAGTTCTTTTACAAAAAGAACTACAAAAGACTCACGTGATACATACACTGAGTCATCAACGTGATGGCGTTCACGTTGCAGGGAATTCATTGGCTGATGAGGCCGCGAAGGCAGCTGTGCAAACGGCTTCCGTAGCTGCCATCACCCGGTCAAAAACAAAAATAGACAGCGAAATATTACAGGCTGTCTGCGCTACGGTAAAAGATGCGATAGAAACACTCCCGAAAGGCTTTCCAGTAAAGTACTCATACATAACTGATGCGAATAATGTTCCATTTGCTTGAATCCCTGGAGTGGGGGATAGGGCAATTCCAAACATGGAACATAGGTTAGGACTCATTATAGCGGCACACGAAGGGCTTGCTTCTGTACATGCTGGCGTTTCAGCCACAGTATCATTATTAAAACAGAGATACTGGTGGCCAAGAATGAGAAGACAAACTAGGAACTATGTTCTAGAATGTGAAATATGTCAAAGAATGAAGGTATCAACAGTGAAACGACCAGCACAGACGCCCCTTCTAATCTCAGATAAACCATTAGCCTGTGTTTACCTGGACCACTGCGGTCCCTTACAAAGGGATGGTAACTATAAATATATCATGGTCGCAGTGGATTCATGCACGAGATTCATATGGATGTGGCCCCAGCGATCGGCTGACGCCAGAACTGTTATAAAGGATTTGCGAGTCTTTATCGGCACATACGCAATTGGCATACTACATTCTGACCAGGGTCCTGCTTTTAGCTCTCGAGCTTATAAGGAGGCCATGACCAGCATGGGCATTGCATTGCAGTACTCTTGTCCCTTTCATCCTGAGGGAAACGGAATTGTGGAAAGAAAAAACCGTGACATAAAGCAATCTATAACGGCAAAGGTATTAGGTTCGGGAGCTGGGTGGGTCAAACATTTAATAAGTGTCCAACGTAGTCTTAATAATCTGCCAAGAAATTCTCTGAGAGGTCTCAGTCCGTACGAATTATTGTTTGGCACTAGAATGTTAATCCAGGACTTGGATAGTCAAACTTCAGTGGTGAAAGAAAAATGCTTTGATATCAAAGATCGTTTGGCTATTTTACAGGACTTAAATGAAACAAGAAAAGACCTGAGCAACATAAAGTTGAAACAGCAGCCAATAACCACTGAAGAGAAACCACCTGTCCCAGCAAGGCCTGTCTGGATTCCAAAAATCGGGGATCTGGTCAGAGAGAAGATCACGGTAAAGAAGGAATTTGGGCCTTCTTACAGAAAAGCAGTTCCTGTCTTGTCTGTCAACGGGACAAGATCAGTAGTACTACCGCCCCTTGCTGGTAAAAAGGAGAACCGAGTTGTATCCATCGACCTGGTTAAACCACAATCATGTGGCCGATAACAAGTAGTAGGCCAAGTGGACTCCCAAGAAGTAGTAGAACACCAAAGTTTGCTACAAAAACAGAGGTTCAAACTGAAAGACTAATCACATCTGATAAACCTACAGTGATTCAACAAGGACTATGCAACAAAGCCATGGAACTTAAACCTCTTGAAACCCAAATCAAAATTTCACATCAAGAAACACCATTCTACAGTGATGTAACTATTGACTATGCTAATGAAACAAAGCAAATACCAATTGACAGAACAGCATCCGGCTACTTCATCAACTTCGATGATTTTTCTGAGGATCCAAGTGAACCTAAGGTATAGCCAACAACAAAAACTTTTAAAGACAAAGCGAAGGAACTCTATCATCAACTAAAAGAAACCTATCTGATTTCTCCATGGATTGAAATTTGGGTGGCACTAGGTGTATTTGTCCTCATACTTTGGCTCATCATGGTACTATGCTTGGGACACTTCATTGAGGGAAAATATGCTACAATGGACACAGCAAGTCAGAATATCAACTTGGTCTTAAAACCACACAAGTCTTCACACATCGAGAAAAGAGAACTTTCTTCAGTAAACTTCACAGCCAATCCTATACCCGGTGGGGTAGCATGGGACAAAACTGAGTACGAAATATATGGTCCGGTTGAGCTCCTGAAGTATCCACATCAATTCAAGATTTCATTGAATGACTTTGTAAAACCAAGCACATTCGCTGATGATTGGGACTTTGAAAGTATTAATGATATGATGTCTGATCTAGTGATGTCTGCTAAATTTACAGAACATGATTATTTGCAAGGTTCATCTAATTACGATCAAATGTTTTGTTTCAACCATTATGGTAACCATTATCTGCATAAATCTACTCAACCTAGAAATGTTTTAAATTATAACCAATGGGAACATTGTGCAACTCCACCAAAAGGCAGTTCAAAAACATTTTATGATAAATATTCATACTTTTCAGGGTTTAACACAAGTAATGCAGAAACATTCTATTTCAAATTGTTAAATAAGACAGGAGTGAAAACCATGCTTACGAACACAAAATTGATATATTCGGACTCATTTTTTGAAAAAATGAATACATTCGGTTTTGATTTCTGGAACAATAATATTGAAACGAAAACGATCTGGGGCACAGAAGATTGGCAAGTGCAAGGTACAGAATCATTATTTAGAGCCTGCATGATCCCAGAACAAATTATATTTTTGAATGACACAATTCAACAGACTACCTGTCTTGGCCTAGCCAAAATCAAAGACTTAAACAAACCGTCTATTCCAAAGCCAACACCTGACAGTAATAGCACTATAGATGTTGAGATAGACGTATCCCATATTTTAAACCAAAACAGAACACATCCTGATTGGAAACAATGGTTGATCTGGCCCACAGACACAAATAACTGTCAAGACAGATTCCTGAACAAAATACAGGGGTTCACATTGACCAGGCCAGACCCTAGATACTCCCAGAGACAACATCCAGGGATTGTAACTACTTACAGTGTGGGGAAACTGTGCCTTCAATGGCTACATACATCCACACTTGCAGAAATTAAGCAACACTTAACTTTACTTAAAGAAGGTGCTGACTTGCGTGATTTCATTATGGGACCGCGCAAACAGTGTCAAAAACGTTTCATAGCGGCCTCTATATATGCAGCTTATAACGAAGCTTGGAAAGAAACTCAAATTGAGACAGCAGAAAAAATACGGGAAATTGACCGTGTTAATTTGGAAAAATCACTTTCTGTTGTGGACAATGGGTTAATGACTCTGTCTTCCAGAATATATTCACTGGACAGTATTGTATCTTCTGCAATCGATATAATAGAGCAAGACTTACTGATGTTGCAACACGGTCAGTCTCAATTACGTTCTATTGTACAGCTTGGCTGGACGTTACAAAATCTGCGTTCAGGCTATGTGCCTTGGCGTTTAATCAACACAACGTCACTATTCAATATCTTTAACCTTACTGATAAACAAATCAGTTTGGCACAAAAGGGTGCTGATTATACAATTCTGAGCATTGAAAAACTTGAGAGATTACCATTGACAATGTCAGAACGACCTGTCATTGAATGGATAACACATGGGATAATAAATATTCCGATAACAACTTTCCAGTTTCAATACTGCCAAAAATATATACAGGCAGGCCAGTATGAAAGGTTGGGTAAAGGATACATTAAGTCAACATGGAACTTGCCCTATACACACACATGTGTCAGTAATAAAGGACAGAGTGTATTTCTTAGTGGTAATAATTGTGAAAAATCACTAAGTGGTATACTTCTGTGTCAGGGTATAAGTTTGCATGGGGCCTGTGAAGGGACTTCAAATAACCTTTCATGTCACCAGCTCGGCACACCTGCAACACAAATAGAACCATTCTTTAGAAGACTTTCGAACGGGAGTTACATTCTAATTGTAGATCACAGATGTTGTGGCTTGCTGCCAGGAAAACCTTATCTAGTAAGCGTGACTTCCAGGGTCATGTGCTGTGAAAGAGTATTGTTCCTGAATGATGCTCCAGACAGGGAGGGAAGGTTATGGCCCAGTTTAAAAATCTCTTCTATTCGAATTGATACTTTAAGCAGAATGAAGACAGTGCTCCTACAGACGCCAACCCATTTGACGTCATCAAAAGAAACGTATGATCTCCAAGTTGCAAGGACAACGGCAGAGATTCATTCATTGTTATCAACAAATTGCCTCCTACACTTCGCAGAAATGCTAAACGAAATTCTAAACATTTCTGATACGAGTGGTATCGCGAGTGTATTTAAGACAGTTTTTTCAGGAGCTTTAACCCCATTCAAAGCGATCCTGGGTATTTTTCCAAATTTCGTCCATTCCATCTTTGGCAGACTACCAATCCTGTTGGGACTAGTAGCAGGCATTTTATTTTTGCTACTGTTGCTTCGCTATGGCAAGCCATGTCACAGACAAGACTCCAGCAACAATGGAAGAAACGATCCTAGCTATACGCTACCGGGACCGCATAACTAAAGTCCTTGGATTAGCCCGGCTACGAGATCTGAATATGACCTGGTTTCTTTTGTTCAGACCCTTATGGCAGAATTGTGTTATGCCTGTATTAAGGTGCATGCTATGCGGCGAGGAATGCGTGTTGGACACCTGTCTCACACTACAATCAGAAGTGCCATTGGATGCAGAAATTTTGTTGAGTCCAGTAACGGCTCATGCATTGTGCTGTCCCCAGCGGTTACCTATCCTGATGACGGCATTCGTGGAGACTTCACCACTACGATTGAAGGGTAGTGAAGTACAAGATGAAAGCAGCATCGATCAGGTACGACCTTCTGTCAGCTATGCTGATCAAACCATCACTGAAAGCGATCATGCCCATGACTGCATGGTAGCAACATTTTCCAACCTAGTCGAACTTTCACCAAAAGCTGTAGACTGTTTTTTCAATAGTCTATCTGAAATGATGTTTTCACCAGAACAGAGAGAATAACTTTAAGCAACGTGCACACAGCGTTCCCTGAACTCTGAATTTGGCCTTCAACTTTAAAAACAAAGCCACTAAGAATTTTTTCCCGTCTTCCCCTGAAAACGAGAACTTTTTCTCCAAATCCAAAATATTTACCTTTTTGGCACTTATCTTCTGCTTAAAGTAAAACTATTCTTAGAGAACAGAGCTTCTATTTATAGGAACTCTAGAGACATTACCTCAACCTCAACCTCTAGCTTATTTACAAGTAAATTGTATTTTTATGTGATGAAGTGGTCTCGCACTTTTTCTTCTGTATTAAGAGCCATTTCATGTGTAATTTTCGCTTATCATTCATGCTGATTTAAAATGTGCATCATTCTTTGCATTATTATACTGCTTGATTGCATACAGTAGCTATACTCATTTTTTGTGTATTTCGCAATACCAATTTTCAAATGCAAATTAATGTATTTTGGGGTGGTTCGGTATACACATGCACTGTTAGTTATGTTTACTATTGCTTAGGTTAGTAAATATGGACATAAATTCCGTGGAGTGGGTGTAGTATGTTTATCTAGGGATCTGTATCGATACTCCTATTTCTGACCCTTGTCCGGTTAATAAATCACTAATGGCCATACAACGGCACAGAAACCCGTTTTCTGATTAGGTCATAGCGCATGCTATCACATTAGGCAAGCACTATTCCTCCAGCCCCCCCTAGAAAGCATACCGAGTTCTCAAAACAAATCAAACCTCCAGCAGACCTGGGAAATCCCAGCAGCTATTGTTTTGATTCAGCCGAGAACTTCAGTAAAGAATGTAAGAACGACCAGTTCTTATGACATCCTTATTGACGTATTATGTCCATCCTTACGTCAAACTCGGCACCTTTCAGGTATAAATAATACCGACATTGCCCTAAGCAAACACACGGTGGTGACGAGCTTAGAGCAGCGCTACTTGCCGGAGAGCCCAGCTGATGCAGAAAGCCCACGGACGCTGCCCCTCCCTTTTGACGCGCTGAGAGAGACACTGCCTTTTCTCCTGCCGAGAAATCCAGCCTCCGGCGTTTCCAGCCGCCCTCGCGGGTAACTGGGATATCGAGTTCTGAGACTGAGATACCAGCCCTCCAGCCTTCTAAATCACAGGTACTGAACTGACTAACCCCTTACAGAGAATTCTTGAGTCAGATCCTTGGCAAAACAAACTTAACTTAAACTGCTACTTATTTACTCCCGCCCACGTATTAGGCTTAGGTCAGGTACACCGGGGTAGGCGTAGTTAGAAGCACCAGTTGAGAACGATTAGTCAATGTATATATGTATGTATATCTTTTATCCATTTTAAGTATCATATGGCTAAGAAACCATATCAATGCTTTTACAGTATTATTTTATAATCCTGCTTTTACTATATGCACTTTACTTAACCTTAAGTATTGCAATTGTAGCGATTCATTTCTCTTGTATGAGAAAAGAGACTGATCAATAAATAACACCTTTTTATTGAACACGCCCGTCTCTTCTTTTCACTACAATCTGGTGAAACTAAGAATGCACGTATTGACTGAGTAAAATAGCTGTCTTTTGTTTTCACACGACTCTAGAGATATACTCTTGATTAGGGAGAGCAAAGTTGTCATGTTCTATGGTTGCCAGAAACTAAATCCCTTCTTGTCTATCCAGGGAGGTTAAAATCCTCCTTGCCTATTCGGGAGAGTTTCTAGTGAACTCTGAGCTAGCTGGCACACATAACTTTAAGTCTAATATCGTCAGTAGAAGACCTAGTTAACCTCAGTCCTACGTCTATACTATTGAAGATATTATTCCAATGCGCAGAGCCTATTGGGATAATAGGAACTACACTACAAGGCACTCTCGTATACAGACCCCCGGGACCACGCACACAATTCAGCGACGACATCACGGACTTCATCAGCCCGCACGCCCTCCCCTCCGCTGACTACATGCTCCTAGGGGACCTCAACTTCCACCTGCAGAACAACAAGGACCGCAACACCGCCGCCCTGCTGGACAACCTCGCCAACCTCGGACTCAAGCAACTGGTCAACACCCCCACCCACTACGCCGGCCACACGCTTGATCCCGTCTTCTCTTCCAGCAAGCACATCACCTTCAGCCACTCCACCGGAATCCACTGGACCGACCACAGCTGCGTCCACTTCAGCTTCAGAAGAACCACGACCCACCACCACCCGCAATAGGTTCCTCACAGGAGCTGCTGCAAGATCACCGCCGAGCAGCTCACCACCTCCCTCAGCCAGAACCCACCCGCCAGCACAACGAACCCCAACGAAGCAGCCCGCAACTTCACGCAGTGGCTGACCGCCTGCGCCGACGACCTCGCGCCAATGAAGAATCCTCCCAGCAGACCCAGAAGCAAGAAGGCCTCCTGGTTCACCGACGAACTCAAGGACTCCAAAAAGAACTGCCGCACCCTCTAAAAAACCTGGCTCCGCGACCAGACCACAGACAACATGACCGCCCTCAAACACGCCACCCGCAAGCACCACCAGCTTATCCGCACCACCAAGAAGAAACCACTGAAGGAACGACTGGACAACAACGCCCACGACAACAAGGAACTCTTCAACATCGTCAAGGAGTTCTCCAACCCAAGCACCGGCAACAACGACATCACTCCTTCACAAGATCTCTGCGACTCTCTCGCCTCGTTCTTCCACCGCAAGATCGCCGACATCCACAACAGCTTTGACGCAACATCCACACACCCTACCGCCGAACCAACGCCCCCCACCGCCACCCTCCGCACCTGGACCACGGTGACCACCGAAGACACAGCCCGCACGATGAGCACCATCCACTCTGGATCTCCAACTGACCCCTGCCCCCACCACGTCTTCAACAAGGCCGACTCCACCATCGCACCCCAACTCCGGAACATCATCAACACCTCCTTCAACACCGCCACCTTCCCGGAGAGCTGGAATGAAGCCGAGCTCAGCGCCCTACTGAAGAAACCAACAGCGGACCGCACCGACCTCAAGAACTTCCACCCCATCTCGCTCCTCCCTTTTCCTGCCAAAGTCATCGAGAAGACCGTCAACAGACAGCTTGCCGCCTTCCTCGAGGCGAACGGATCCCTCGACCCCCCGCAGTCCGGTTTCAGAGCCAACCACAGCACCAAGACCGCCCTCATCGCAGCCACCGACGACATCCGAGCCCTGCTCGACAACGGGGAAACAGCGGCACTCATCTTCCTGGACCTCTCTGCAGCGTTCGACACTGTCTGCCACCGCACCCTAGTTCAACGCCTAAGCAACATCGGTATCCAAGAGAAGGCACTGGAGTGGATCATCTCGTTCCTCGCCGGAAGAACACAGAGAGTTCGCCTCCCCCTGTTTCGATCCGAGGCCACCGAAGTCATCTGCGGCGTCCCGCAAGGATCATCACTCAGCCCCACCCTCTTCAACGTCTACATGAGACCTCTTGCAGCCATCGCACGCCAGCACAACCTCAACATCATCTCCTACGCCGACGACACACAGCTGATCCTCTCTCTCACCCGAGACCCCAACACCGCCAGAACCAGTCTACACGAAGGGATGAAAGACGTCGCCGAATGGATGAAGAACAGCCGCCTGAAACTGAACTCAGACAAGACGGAAGTCCTCATCTTGGGACCATCGCCCTCCGCATGGGACGACTCCTGGTGGCCCCCCGCCCTGGGCACCACTCCCAAGCCAACAGACCACGCACGCAACCTGGGCTTCATCCTGGACTCCTCCCTCTCGATGACCAGACAAGTCAACGCCGTCTCCTCATCATGCTTCCGCTGGATCCCGACCGAAACCAGGAAGACGGTCACCCAGGCACTCGTCACCAGCCGACTGGACTACGGAAACACCCTCTACGCCCGAACCACAGCCAAGCTACAGAAAAGACTCCAACGCATCCAGAACGCCTCCGCTTGACTCATCCTGGACATCCCCCGACGCAGCCACATCTCCGGCCACCTGAGGGACCTGCACTGGCTCCCCGTCAGCAAGAGGATCACGTTCAGGCTCCTCACCCATGCACACAAGTCTCTCCACGACCTGGGCCCCAAGTACCTCAACGGCCGCCTGACCTTCTACACGCCCACCCGTCAACTACGTTCCACTAGCCTCGCCCTCGCCGCCGTACCACGCATCCGAAGAGCCACCGCCGGAGGCAGATCCTTCTCCTACCTGGCGGCCAAGACATGGAACTCCCTACCCATCCACCTTCGGCTGACCCAGGACCATCTCACCTTCAGGAGACAACTCAAGACCTGGCTGTTCGAGCAATAGCGGACCCCTTCCCCCAAGCGCCTTGAGAACCTTCCGGGTGAGTAGTGCGCTATACAAATGTTATGATTGATTGATTGATTGATTGGATTCAACTTTCAAAAAGTTTTATTTTAAGACAATCCATGAGGCTGCTTCTTTGGTGGTGAGTAAGCTTTGAACAAGCATAATCCTCGCCTCCGCTTTCTGACATAGAATGAGAAATGTCCTAGTTCACACAAAGAAAAGTTTCAATTCTATTAAGGACGCGGAGGCAAGGATTATCCCACCCTGGCTTTGTCTAGCCTTTCACCCCCTGGATTGTGGGTTCCAGTGATTGTTTCTTCAATTGAGAGAAGTATTAATTTTCTGGAGTTTTCGGTGTATATATATGACTGTACTGCTTTTGCATGATGTTCCTTTTGCATCTCTTCCTGACATTTTCTGTGTTTATCCACATCGCAATGTGATTCTGATGTATTCCACATTGTACTGGACAAGATATTACTATTTTCTCTCTTCCCTAGGCTTCGATCAGAAAACGGACTAGCGGGTAGAGGACTTCTTTCCATCAGCAGCAACGAAAGAGGAAGGACTAACGGCGGGGGATGCCTTTATGCTGTTGCATGGACTACTATTGGTTATTGTGTTACCATGACCACCGCTAAGCATGTTGGGCAGGGTAGTTTATGGTTGTTGTTTTTTTCACTGTGCTTTTAACTTGCGGTCCAATAAAAATGGAGAAAGGACTAGCATAATCCTCGCCTCCGCGTCCTTAATAGAATTGAAACTTTCCTTTCTGTGAACTAGTAACTTTCTCATTCCTAGAGTGAAAGTATTTTTTACCTTTTGAGTGTTTCAGGCTCATTTATGTGAAAATACTTCGGTGACTAGGGCAGTCTGCGCATATGCGGAGAAGCAGTGCGTGACGTTAGATTGTGAGAAGGACTTCAGGGTCAGCAACGGCAGAGTCAGCAGCACCGGATCCCGAGTGACAATGACAGTGCGCATGCATGCCGTCACACGCAAGCGCACTAAACCGGCAGAAGAGTGGGGAGCTTAAAAATACATGCATCTAAGACATGGACCTTAGTGCAGCTGTGCAGAATACTGCGCATGCGTGGAAACGCGGGGGTGTACAAACAGATGGGGTGAGGCTATCGATAGAACACCGGATACAGCTCTGCCCCCTCCACCCTGTCCTGTGTAGGGCCTCACGCGGCTCCCATTCTTGGTTTCAGTTTCAACGGTTACCTCACTATCTCACTCTATAACAACGGTACTGTCATGATCCAAGCCAATGACACCTGTCTTTCGCTCTTTGACCACCTCTTCCCCTCCCTACTCCCCTCCTCTGTGACCGGGTTTTCCCCCGACTCTGCTTCTAGCTCCACCCATTACTCCCTCTCTCCTCCCCTGACCCCCCTACACTCCAATTGGCTGCACTCTCAAGAATCACAGGTCCGCCCTCTTCCCGCCCCCTCCCCTGTGACTTCCTCTCCTATTCCTCCCCCTCACAATATGCCCCCTCCCACTTCACTTCAGCCTCACCGCTAGCTAATGCGCTCCTCGTCCAATCTGCATCATCCCGGTACTCCAATCTCTTCTCCTCCCCCATTTTCCTTCCAGTCACCCCCCTTTTTAGTCCACCTCTCCTCCAACCTTCTCCCCCAGTGAACTTTCCCTACGCTCCCCTTATCCCTTCTTCCATACCTCCTGTCCACCTCCCCCTCCCCTCGTTATTCACCCGGATTTCGCCTCAATCCCACTGCATCTCTCTCCTCCCTCCCACTCCTCTAGCAATGCTATGCTACTCCCTTTCCCCCCCGGTAACCCCGTCCATTTCCCTCTCTCGGGTCCAACAGTACCACTTCCTTTCCCCAACCTCCCTTTCTCTCAACCCCCCCCACTCTGCCAGATGCCCGTTCCCTCACAGCCTCATCTCCTACCTGACATGCCCTCCACAACCACCTCACCTCTTTTCCTCCCAAACCTCCTTCATTCCCATGACTCCACACAGTCCTCCCCTCTCCTTCTTCCCTACCGCTGTGTTCCGCACCCTTCTCCCCCTAAAGTTATCCCTAATTCCTCTCCATCTTGCAACACCAACAAAGGCAACTCTCCCTTAACCTCCGACTCATTAACTCCCGCTCTCAACCTCCACCTTTCCCCACTTTTGAACCTCACACCCCAACTCACCTCCTATCCCCCCACCTCTCCCTGCCTTCCACCACCAATTCCACCCCCACCTGTTTCCATCGATCCACCCAACCTTCCGTGCTCTGCATTACTCTCGCTGGAAAATAAGCTAGGTTCCCTTATCACCTCCATCTCCCAGCTTACAGCTGCAATTTCACTTCTAAGCTCTAAGATTTCCACCTTTCCTTGCACCCCCTCTCCTTCCCAACTTCCCACGAGATGCACCTCGCCCCCTCACCTCAATTTAGCCAAGCTCAATCAGTCGTCTGCAAACTTTGTTACCTCGCACAAGCCTTTGAACGCCGCCCTTCCTCAACCTGCATACCATAGCAACCCTACTATCTACACTATTCCAACCATCTCCTCTGTCAGAACCAAGCATCCACCTAAACCCTCCCGAGCACCCCCACATAAGCACAACATCCCGATCACCCTTCAGAGCCCAAGTGCCCCCGTCACCAAAACAGTCTTGACAGAGCTGCGCTGTCTGCTCCACAACTGCAGATCTGCAGTAAAACACAAACTTGAAATCTCAGATACCATCACCCACCACAATATTGACATGCTCTTCCTCACAGAGACCTGGTTCAAAGATACCTCGCATTCTATGTTTGATCTCCTATTACCTACAGGCTATTCTATACTTAGGAATGACAGAACTGACAACACGGGGGGAGGTGTTGCAGTCATCTTTAGAAACTCCCTTCAACTGAAGTCCTCTCCTATCAGCTCCTTCCACACCTTTGAATGCCTTTCTATTGAGCTACAAGTGCACCACCATTCACCCCTTAGATTCCATGTCATTTACCACCCGCCTCGTAGTGACACTTCTTTTTTGGAGGAACTCACTGACTTCATCAGTAACCAATACTAGCAAAGTGACAATCAGACCTTCGTGGGTGACTTCAATCTCCACTGGGGCTCACCGCAAGACTCCTCCGCAAACTCCCTGGCCACCTTCCTCTCTGTTAACGATCTCATCCAACACTGCACAGAATCAACACACTCTAAGGGCTCAATCCTGGACCTTGTTATTTCTAAAGCAGGCATGCTTTCCATCACAAGCCCTATTCACGTAGACTGGTCTGACCACCTCCTCATCCCATTCTCTATTCAACTATCACACGCTATAACACTTGGCCAACCCAAGAGGGCTATCTCCTGGTTCCGTGATGTTAAAAATATTGATGTCGGTCCCCTCTGTGAATCAGCTTTGTTATCACTTCCAAGGCTAGGCCCGAACCTAGATGTTGACGATCTCACCTCCCAATGCCTCACAGTTCTTGCAGATGAAATCAACAACGTCGCTCCACTCAAAAGAAAAAAGGTTAAGGCCCACCCCCTCAGCACCTTGGTTCAACAAATCCCTCTATGAAGAAAGGAAGCAGCTAAGATTCCTGGAGAAACAATGGAGGCAAGTGCCCTCCACCGATAACTTGTACACGCTTCGCTCCGCAAGATCCAAGTACCACAAACACATCTTCCTTGGGAAAGCGGCGCACTTCAAAACCCTCCTTGACTCAGCCAAAAATAGACCCAAAAAACTATTTGATCTCATCAAGAGTCCTGACTGCTCTCCCCCTTCCTCCAAGCTGGAGGATTCTGCAAAGAGAGCAGCGGATTTCGCTATATTCTTCGACGAAAAAGTGAAATCACTTGTGGATCAGGTCGCTCATCCTACCCCTCCAGAGGAGTGCAAATCCTTAGCCATTTGGCAAAACTTTGACCCCATATCTGAAGATGCCCTTCTCAAGTGCATCTGCGAAAGAAAGCCCTCCAACCATCATCTGGACCCCATCCCCAGTGCCATTGCCATTGACTTTTATACCCTTTCCCTCTCCTACTGGACCACTCTGGTCAACCTCTTCCTCTATCAAGGCTCCCTTCCTGTCTCCTTCAAAACTGGGCAGGTCACCCCGCTTCCTAAAAAACCAACTGCTGATGCGTCTGACCTCAACAACTTCTGCCCCATCACTAACTTACCCTTTCTTGCGAAGATTACAGAAAGATGTGTAGCGAAACAACTCTCTCGTCATATCAAGGACAATGATCTTCTTGACAATTTCCAGTCTGGCTTCATTCAAAACTGCAGCACTGAAACAGCCCTACTGCAAGTGGTTGATGACGCGCTGAGGATACTCGATTCGGGGGGGTCCTGTCTTCTAATTCTCCTTGACCTTTCTGCTGCCTTTGACACTGTCAATCACAACACCCTCCTCAACATTCTTAAACAGAGAATGGGCATGGAGGGCACTGTGCTTAAATGGTTTGCCTCCTTCCTCTCTGATAGATCACAAATGATCAAAATAGCGAACAGTCTTTCATTTCCTGTGGCGGTAGGTCAAGGTGTTCCTCAAGGATCTATACTTGCACCCACATTGTTCAACCTCTATTTAGAACCACTAGGAAATCTCCTAAGTAAATCTGGGATCCACTATCATCTCTATGCTGATGACACTCAAATCTACCTCAAGGTTGCCTCCACTCATGATCTCTCTATCCTAAGCTCTACTCTCGACTCCATTCATAACTGGATGTTTACTCATCAACTGATTCTGAATCCCTCCAAAACCGAATTCCTCCTCTTCTCCTCTTCAATCTCTCCTCCCCCGGTGCAATCATGGATGGATCAGTTGAATCTACTGAACACTAAACCCATCATTGCCGACAGAGCATAATCCCTGGGTGTCATTCTCGACAAAAAACTCAATCTAACCCCCCACATCAATTCCATTGCAAAGTCTGCTCGATACCCTCTGCGCCTTCTTTGGGGAATCCGTCGCTTCTTCCCGGAGCAGGACCTTATAACCCTGGTGCAATCGCTGGTCCTCTCCAGACTTGACTACTGCAATTCTCTTCTTACTGCCCTCCCCAAATCCCACCTTTTCCACCTTAAATCTAATTTCCATTCAGCAGCTCGTTTCATTTATGGGACCAAAAGAAGCGACCACATCACACCTATGTTATCCACCCTCCGCTGGCTTCCCTTCGAGGCTAGAGCTATCTACAAGACTGCTTGTATCACCCACAAAGCCTTGCACTCCTCCTCTCCTCGCTACCTGGCGAATAAACTGAAACTCTCTGGAGGCTCTAGACCTTCACGCAATGCGGAGAATCTACTGCTTGAACCTCCCACTTTCAAGAAGGAAAGAACAATGGCACAATCCTTTTCAGGCAACGCAGTGAGAATCTGGAACTCCCTTCCGCCGCATCTCGACCACCACCGCCTCCCGGGCCTTCAAAACTGACCTCAAAGTTCTCCTCCTTCAAAGACACTTCCAAAGTTAACCACATGCGTGCGGCGGCTATTTTTGCGCTGTGCGGCTTTTTTCAAAAAGCCGCGTTACATGACGAGCTCAGCTCGTCATGAGCGTGCGAGCGGCACAACTCATGACGAGCTGAGCTCGTCATGAGCAGGCAAGGGGTTAATTCACGCCCTCTCTATTATCTGAAGGAAGCCCTTCCATTATAGAAAAATCTACTGTACATGACTATGGAAGTGTCTTCCCAGTGTGTTCTTGTGGTTTGAGGGTCTGCCATTTATTGCGGTATTATCTTTCTACCTGTGTTTGGTCCTTGTGTGTAACATACACCCGTCACTTTCTCTTGTAACACACTGTTTGCTACCTCTTACATTTGTTTATTTCGATACCTGCACAAGTGCCACCATGGCCTACATAACGTTTGTTCTTGTGTTTGAGTGTCTGCCATATATTGCAGTATTATACCTCTATGTTTACTTTGTACGCTTTTGTAACCTGCACAGGTCACTTTTTCCTCCTGTAATGCACCATTTGCTACCTCTTGTATTTTGTTGGCTCACGATTGTCTTTTTTGCCTCATGTAACTTAACGTTTGCTTTTGTAATTTGTTCACTTGTAATGTTCTCATGCTCATGTATCAGTTCTGTTCCTATCGGCGGCGGGGGAAATAATTGCTGCCTGCCACAGCCTCTGTCATGCCATGATGGCAGGCCGCCAACCGCGGCCGAGGGGGCCGCAAATCGATTGCCTGCGCAGCGCCCCGCACCTGAGGCTGGCTACAGCAGCCGGCAAAAGTCAGCTCTGGGCTATACTGTCCTCGGCAGCATCAGCATGGTGCCTGAGCGGCTCAGGCCTCAGGCGCGGCAGAGTGCGACGGTGGTGCGGCCCACCTACGGACAGAAATCGCTCAGACACCAGTGGAGGAGTCACTATCCCCGGGTGCATGCTACCGAATTAGTGCACAACCGAGACAGTACGTTACTTGGCCAGGCAACCTGCTTGCCACTTTAGTAGCACTGTGTTGTCAAACTCACACTGTACACTACATGATGAAGTCCCTTACGGCGTATTTATTGGTCATGATGCAGCCGCGCTTTAATTAGGGCACGAGCCAGTAAGTAATATGTTTGCCGGCATCGGTGGAGCTTGTGTGTACTCTGCTGCACGGCACTGCAAGAAGACATACTTTATCTGTGGCATAACGTCGCTCGACAGGAGTAGAAGTGGGCAGTGCTTTCATTTTGCTTAAGGTTGATCGAGCGTTTGGATCTTATTTTAGCTTTGCGTGTTTTGAGTGAATGCATTTAGCCTGGGCTTGTATGTAGTTGTCTACGGACTGCTTTTGCTCAGTGGAACATTATAGGCAGAGAGAACAACTCTAGGCCAATAAGCAGCAATGGAGGGCCGCATTATGAAGAAAAGTTTACTAGATTGTGCTGCATGAAACGCAAATTACGTGGCATAATGCATTGTGGGGCAGTATTTTTTTGCTATTTTGACTCGAATTAATACTACTTGGGTAAAAGATTTACATTGGTCGGACTAGTTTAACAAGTACTCTGCAGCAGGAAGAGAAGCTCCGCTGAAGGGTGAACCAGTAAAGCATGTGTGCTGTAAGTGAGTGTGTTTTTAAAATGACATTTACAGTTTATGTTTAATACCGAGTACGCGCTGTTCTCTTAGTTTAGTCAATTGTGCAAGTAAGTGTTAACTAAACTCGCAGTAGTAGTAGGCAGCGCACCGGACCCCAGGGCCACTCACTTAATTATACTGCTGTGACATTTTAAAAATCATTTTTGAAATATATATAAAACTTTATAAATAAATAATCAGCCTGCTTGACTGTAACCGCAATGTGTGTAACAGGCTCTCCTGAGGCTTCAACAGCATGGTATCACAGTGCAGACTGTTGGGGCCGGAGTCATCTGATTGATTAATTTCTGGCATCAGACCTGAGTCAGCTTTATGGTCTAGGCCCAGGTCGCGTGTGGGAGAGCGGCATGGAGTTTAGTGAAGCTCCTCGCCTGGTTTATTTATTTTTATCATTTGGGCTCTCTCTAAACAGCCTTAGTCCATCAGTTCACAGACTCTTCAGCGCGCGTACCGACTGTCACTCGAGACAGACTACATTTGACCTTACCTGTGTGTGCCTGAATCTGAAGGCGAGGTGTTGGATTCAGGGGACTTTTGACACTTGCTGTTCTCCAGGCTTCAAGCAGCATTACAGGGCATACACAATACCCGACTTAAGACAATGCTGCTTTTGTGCCGTTTCAATGTTTTCACTTCTTGCCCATGGACAGAAAACACATTTCAATTTTTGCCAGAAGTGTCATCTGGTGTATTTATGCTTGGGGTGTTACTTGTCACTCGCAGGATCACGCAGACGCACTGAGTGACACTAGAGATATTTATGCCAGGACATCAGGACAGGCTCTGGTGATGCTCAGGTCCACCACACCTCTGAAGGCCTCATGTGCACCCATCAATACCCCTTCTACATTGGTGGGGCATGTTCCAGTAAAGAGCTGTGTTCTCTACTAAACTGTTGTCTTGCCAGTGGGACTGATTGCACAGCTTCGCTCCAGGGGTTCTACAGCCTAAACGCAGGTCTTTGCTCCTATTGGTGTTAATTCTTAGCGGAGCCATGTGACCTGCTTTCTAGATGTACATAGCTGCCAAGGTTTTAGATTGCTATGTGTAACATTTTCATAATTTAATTTTAAATATGAGTCAGCTGCCGCAGGCGTTTGCAGTAAGTAGTCCCTTGCTCAATTGAATCTAATTTCTAATATTTATATGATTCCCTCATCTAAATTGCTAGATTTTTGCTCGCAAGACAGTGTCACTCATAATCATTGAAATGTCACTTATAATTACACAAAAATTCTGAAAATGTCACACATAGCAATCTGGAACCTTGGCAGCTATGCTAACCTTCGTGCGCCAGTACATCGGGTGGGAAGAAGGGCTGCGGAGATCAGCAGATACGATGCTTTTATTTTTACAAATGGGGCTGATTCAAGCACTGTTGCTCTTTGGGTGGACGGTTTTTAACACCTCCTTTGCAGTAAAACGCCCAAAGTTCCACCAGTAGTTGGTGTGAAATCCGAGCAGTGATTAATGCTGTGATGCCGCTAATAAGGAGGTGTTCTTTTACTGGGTTACATATCACAGAAGTGGCCGAGATTTTGAAATGTATGCCAGTAAACTGAAAGCCTGCTGGGAGCGATCCATTCCGACGAGCGCGCGCATTACCAATAACATAAGACAATCGTGGGGCTCAGCTCACAGTAGCAATTGCTCGAATCTCGCACCCTGGGGTCCCTGAATACAGCAGCCCCCACTGCACGACATGTGACTGTGGTATCGTGACTGCTAGTTAATTTTACTCGTCTCACCTGTGACCTGCAGCTTCGGTTTCAGGAGCAGGCTGCTTTGCGCCGCACATGTGCAGTTTACATTGAACATGACTCAATATAGTCACACCCTAGCCTCCGCCCCGCCCTGAAGACCACGCAGTGGCGCGCACTGCTGCACTGCACCACATGTAAAGACTCTTGTGACTTTCATGGCGCACATCGCTTGTACGTGTGCGCAGGAGCGTAACTGTAAAACAAACTGGTCCCAAATCCAGTCAATGAGCGTACTGGGCTGAGGGGGCCCCTTGGAGCTAGGGGCCCTCGCACTGCGGGGGCCTTTCTTACGCCCATGGTGCAGCACCATTTAATTTATGGTGACTTGGAGGGCGCGTGTGCACCATTTAGGCTTGCTGCTGGCTCCTCTGAGACTGAGGGGCCCCCTGGGGCCCCTGGAGCGCATGCCCCCCCCTGCAATGCGGGGGCTGCGGGGGCCTGTGTTACGCCCCTGGTCCACCCCCCTGTGGCAGCCCGGGCTGAAACAGCCCCCCCCCCCCCCGACCCAGTACTTCGCAGGTCTTTAAAAGGCGATCCCCTTGTTAATGACGCTTTGTTGGTTTTTTCCCCCTTTCGAGAACCCCTGCATCGCCACTCTTTGCTGGTAGAATTAGAACTTTTAACAATACTAAGCCCTGTGAGGAATCGGGTTTTTAGGTCGAGCAGACATAGTCTGCACGAGACCTATTGCTGCCCGTATTTGGGAATGTAAACACGAGAGGGGCACGAGCGCAGATTTCACCTCGTGGGCGCGCACGGCGCCGTGCCCCTCTCGTGCCTCATATTCCCATGCGCAAAGACACTCACACAGCCACACTCACGCATGCGCACATACACAGCCACACGCATACACAGGCACACACACACTGCATACACACACGCACCCCCCTTAAACAGACTCCCGCGCACACAGACAGACACACGCACAGACGCACTCAAACACACACAGACACGCGCGTAAAACCCCCCCACCCCCTCCACTCACGGGCTCTCGCGCACACATACACACGCACACAGACACACACACATATCCCCCCTCCACTCACCGTGCTCTTTTGTCACGTCGCCTCGCTGTGCTCTCCAGGCTCCGCACTCCTCTGGTGTTTTCTTCGGTGCATCACCATACGCGGGGCTTCCCTCACACTTGTTTCTTCTTCTGATCTACTACGGCGCTGACGTCAGTACGCCCAGGGCGTGGCCTAGGTGTTTCCTGGGGCTGACGTTGAGGTGGAAGCAGACTTGGGAGGTTGAGCTCCTAAAGATAGCGAACACCGGCGAATCCAAAGTTGGGTCGGTGTGACGGGCAGAGAGCCCGGGCTTCATCGGGTCAAGGTGGCCTCAGGCTGGAGAGGGTTTCAGTGATCTCCGAGACTGTGGATGTTAGAACTTGTCACTGCGAGGCGGTAAGCGCGGCGGAGCAGGTGATAGTGTTGAAGCTTTGCTGGTTGTGAGATGTTTTGTGAAGCCGATCACCGCAGCAGGGAGGGGTAATATCAGCAGGCGATAATGACGGGAGGGCAGATGTTGGGCGTGTCATGACGAGAGTAACTGATGTGTGGACAGAAGTCGCCATATGGGGTGTGTAGGCTGCCCGGAAGTACTCACTGCGCGCGGGGTGACGATAAAGCAAGAAGTAATCAATGGGCTCATGTATACGTCGTTTAAACACTTCCGAAATGTGCTCAAAGTTTCGAATGCCGCTCGAGATTCCCATTGAAGCAAAGTCACGTGGGTGAACATATGTGAGATCACCAAAAGTCAACACATTGTTAAACATTATTGAATGGAATTGAATTACAATAACTTTTATTTAACTATTAATTATTAAAAAAAATAAAAACTATTGTTATTTGTAATATCAATACAGGAAAGTCTTGTAAATACAACACATATTGCATTACAAATGCTATAGGTGTCACATTTTGCGAAAGTTATAACTATTGGCATGGTAAATGACAAAGCTAATAATTTCGCTATTTTCAAAAACAAAACATAAATAAAAAAAATTGTCATTTACAATACCAATAGCTCAAACTTTCCGAATGCGAGACCTATTGCATTGCAAATGCTTGTTGCTTGTAAGAATCGGGAGGCGGTAGACTAGCCTTCAAATCGGTAGTCTCACGCCTAAATCGGGAGGGTTGGCATGTCTGGATTGAGTGATTAGGTGGGTCAAGAGAAGTAAAGAGAGGTCAACAATGTGTATTGCCACAAAGAGAAATGGCAGTCCTAAAATAATCGGCGGGAGGGGAATTCCTCCTTTCGGAACTAGGGCCCTCACGCACCCAGCCAGCTAGGTGCCATGCTTCATCATTTGGGCCTGCTCCTCGTTGGGTCGGCGCTGCAATACCTGACGGGCCCCCAAAGAGGGACTCTTTGGCAGAGATCTTTTGTCCTTTGCCGTTTGGTGCAGTGGAGGTAAGGGACCTATAAAGTGTGGATGTGGTGTAATGGAAAGTGATTAAAACAGGTTGGGTAGTCCAAAGAATGACTTTTATTGAGTTTGGCTCCCCACCTGGTTAAAAGGAAGTGTGGCGACTATCTGAACTAATGGTTCGGGATAACTGCGCTCTACTCCTGAGGGGTCGACATGTTTGTTGCCTCATAGTCTGGAGGATCAGTGGCAATTCACCAGGACCTAGTGAAAAACTATCAGTTTGTATGTTACATGCATATTGTGCTGTGTGTTATGTAGTTGGCTTGTGCATTATTTAGCTCTTCTCGTTGAGTCCATTGTCGGTTGTGCCCAGACGTAGGATAGTTTTTCCTTCGAAGCACGATAGTATGGAATCAGTGCAACATCCTTTTACGTGTTTTAGGACTGTCCATTTTATGTCTTGTGTCCCATGTCTTTTTTTCTTCGTAATGTTGTACCATGGGTGCATTCTGGACTTTGCATTTAATTCTTGATCTGTGTTGAGTGATCCTCTTTTTTACTGCCTGAGTTGTTTTACCTACGTATGCAAGGAGGCATGGGCATATTACACAATATATTACGTTGGTACTATTGTAATTTGTGAATTCTTCATGTATGATACTTTTGCCTCTGTATTCAAATTTATCTCCTTCGATGGTACTCAAGCATGAGATGCAATTCCCACATTGGTTTTAATGGGAGGTAGTGCTAGCATGGTCTGTATGGAAACCTTTGGTCTCTTCACCTATGTATTGGCACGTACCTGTTTGTCTTCGATGTTTTTGTCAGCTGACAGCTGTCAGGAGCCTCTGTTGGTTGCTGTCTTAATTCACAGAGTTTACCTTGGGTTGTGAACAAAAGTCTGATCCGAAGGATGTAAGGAGCCAGATCACTTTTGTTTGCCATGATGGTACTGTCTGCCACCTGGGATGTATCTTGTCTGCCACCTGGGATGTATCTGTGAACAAGTTACGGTTAGCTGCTGCACAGATGAGGAGAAGAGTTCCTCGTAGGCCAGTTCAGTGTCTCAGGAGAGTGTAGATAGAGGTATCCAACTGAGTTCAAAGGGGCATAGAACTGATGAGTGCCTCTGAAGTAGAGGGCCACTGTCCATGCTCTTTCACCTAAGCATGTAATCAGATGTAGTATTGATATATAGGCAATCAACGTAGCATCAGTTTGGTACATTCATGATTGATTTAATGCCTTCGACCCATATTGAAATAGTCTTATTGAAGAACACCAAGTCGCTTATTCTTATTAACCACATGGCTGCTGGGCGTTTTCCCCCCCAGTGCTGGAAAATGCCATTTTAGTGGCACCATGACGAGCTCAGCTCGTCATCAGCACACGACACCCGTGGGTGATGACGAGCTGAGCTCGTCATCAGCATCGAAAGGGTTAAGAGATGCAATATCAATAAGCTGGTAATCACCATCGCATCCAGTCAGATAAAATCTTGAAAGGATTATTGCTTTTGATAAGTACTAGCGTGTAGTCTCGTCGGGTATGCCGGGTGATTGCCTATATATCTATCCTACATCTGATTACGGAAATAGCACTTTGGTGAGCTTCCCTGCACCTGCTTCACTAATGATTGCTGCTCCTGTGTGGGCATAGGGTAGGCTTCCGTGAGCTCTTACCCCGTCTTCAGCCCTGGTGCTACTGTACCTGCTGCAATAACAATAGATGTGCCCATGTGCTGTGTAGTGTTCAACCTACAAGGATACAGAACACTAAAAAGGCCTTTGCTGCAACTGTCCAGCTGACCAGAGGCATGGACTGGACTGGTCCCGGCTGTTGGTCCTTGACTGAGCCCATATGAGGCTCTAAGTGCTTCCCATGAGGTCCTGGGAGGCTGTAGAAGTGCACTCCTATTATGGAAGAAGACTTAAAGGACTACAGTCAAAAGGTAAAATCTTTGACCAGCACGAACCTGGTTGGTGTATCCGACCTGACTTCCATCGTGGTCACCATCAATTTATGCCTAGGTCTTCCGCAACAATGGAGTATCATTGGCACCTTGTGATTCTTGGCACTATCGCTACTTGAAGCGTTACATTTCATATCTCAGATTCCGCTTATTGGGTTTTGTCATTTTAGTGTTATTTTGTTCATTACATTTTACATTATATTTCTATTTCGTGTTTTTATTTTTATTGTTTTGCATTTTGACTTTTACTGTTTTGGTTTCTGCATACATATTTTACATATTGTCCTATGTTAAGCCTGCCTGTTCCGTGCCTTAGGTATCAGGGGGTTGACTCCAGGTTACTTTTAATGGCGTTGAGAATTCACTCTGACAGGGGTTGTGATTTTTCCTCTTTCACCACAAATAATAATTCAGTTTCTTGCAGAAACTAGCAGAGAGGTTTTAGAAATTATCTGCAAATAGGCAGTTGATAACCTACCAGGGTTGAAGCACCTGGAATATGGGACGAGTATTGTGCGGGAACAGAACCTCTACAAAATTCAGTTTAGAGATAAACCAAGCTTCACGCTTGAACGTCACAACTTTTTAAAACAAATATATTGCAGCTCTTTGCATTTTGACAGCCCCAAGCAAATTTGAGAACAGAGTGGATGTATGTAGCAGAGACGAGTTTGTGTTTAACTGTTTATCTAAGAATTTGCAGGAGAGATTACTGAGCTGTAGAACCCAACTCTCCCCGAGAGGTGAACATTCCTAAAAGCATAGAGCGCTACACGCTTTCATCTAAGACGCTGACCTCTGAGGAGGGCGCATCACCAGTGAGTCGCATTCTTGGGACTGCTCTGGGTTATTCTGTGAACTCCAGAGACAGAACAAAAAGGAATTGGGCTGAGAAAGCTCATCGTGGCAGTTGTTACAGGTGTGGGTTTAAGGCACACGTGGGAAGTAATGGGAAAAGCCCGGATCAAGGACAATGTTGCAGTGTTGGGGCATTTTCTAGCAGTATGAGTGTATGCACTACTGTAAAAGTCGGCACAATTGATGTTAATGAGGAAGAACGTCTCCAGAGGGAATAACTTAGTTTTAGCAATTGGTTCCATAGTTCGTTCCACCTTCATGCGACAGGTAATGTGTCCCTTGTGTATGGTTCATGCTGGTACGGTGTTGTTAAATGGAATGGCGGATTCAGGACTACCCATCAAGATTTTAGTGTGATGTAGCCTTTGATAAAACTAGAGCTGTGTAAAACAGCTGACCAGCTCCAGTATAAATCCGCACACCTTAGGTGAGCAGGATATCGATATTTACTGGATTCCTTTGTTAGTCTGCTGGAATGATTGGGTAAAAAGATCCACTCAAAAATGTGTGTATCTATCAATGGAAGGTAAGGGATGGAATGGCACAATCAGACTAAGTTGGTTTCGCTATGAGGCCGGTTCCTGATAATCCAGCGGTGTTGAGTGACATGCCTGTATCGAATGTAGATTTTGATGCCAATGACATTAAGAATACTTTACTACATTCTCCTGATGTTTCCAGAGTGGGTGCAGTGAATGGGCTAAGCATTGTATCAAACTTAAAGCTCAGGCAGTACCTCTCCTTCATAGAGTGCGCTCTGTTTTTCTGAGGGTACGGAGTGAGCGTACTGCCCTCTTACATGATTTATGTCACCAATTCCTCTGAAAGGTTTTACCAGTTTTTATTGTCCAGAAGAGGTCTGGGGACATGCATCTTTTAAAGTTCACAGACCACAGCCCTTTGCTTTGAACCCTTAATGTTGTCAGTAAGGCCCCTGTAAGGTTGCTAAGGCTGTTTTTAAAATTACAACTTTGACATCAAATTAGTACACAGAGACAGACACTACAGGGCTGGCTGCTTATCTAGAAAGCCACTTTTGGGTAGTTTGGGTGACGAGGATTTGGATGTTCATGAATGTTTGTGGCAGCGGTGTTAGACACTGTCCATGATGCTGCTTGTGCTGACCCAGGAGTGGTGCAAGTTCACAAGGACTTCACAGATGGTCTCCCCTGGGACTGGTGCTTAAGTGCTGAGGTGTTTTGGTGTGCTCAAGTGTGAGTGGTGAGATCCGCATTGCTGGCCTGCCTTAAGTTGTGATGCTGCGGACAGTAGCGTGTCTGCTAAAAGCGATGGTGTGACTGGTGGAACAATAAAGCCAAATAAGAGAAAGTTATCTTCCGACACCACAGTCTTCGTGACTGAGACCAGTAATACTGAAGACTCTGAGACTCACAGCAGTAATTTCTCCTTTCAGAGCGTTATTGCTGCAGATGGAGTGAAGCCCAGAAGTAAGCACATTACTAAGGTACCAACAAAGTTTAATATTGTTCATTTGTATTAATTGTTTCTCTTTTGCAGCATTTGGAAATGCTTTTTCTAGTTTTGTTGCTTTTTGTTTAGTTTTTTCATGTAGGCTGTTAACTTTGGTTTAAAGGGAATGATGTTGTAGTGTGTGACCTTAATGCTGCAGTTTGCATTTCATTACCATCGTTTGCTTACCCTGGAAAATCTCCAGGGTGGAGGAGGTTTGCTGTTCCACAGTGCTTTCTTCAGCTTCTGGGCAGTTGTCGCTCTGTGACGATCTGTGGTCCTGTTTCTCTGCTCTTCTTGTAGTAGCTCTTATCAGAGCTTCATCCATCCGCCAACGATAATAAGATGCCAGGCATCACCCAGCACACAACACAGACTATGATGTGCTACATCTATCTGCTCGGCGCAGTTAAAGTGCGGATAAAGTTCTCTGGACCCATCTGGCTGTGAATGTAACCTAAGGGCTTAAGATGAAATGAAGAGCTTACCTCCTTCCTGAGTGGCTCCAGACTGCTGTGTGCAGACCTGATAGCTGGCAGCACCCTGGAGTATGTATGTATAAATCAGATTATGTTGGAAGTAACCAGCAATATAGTGGAGGCAGCACCCTCCCATAGAGTAGGATTTCTCATAGTATTTTATTTCCTGACACATTAATGGAGATTGTGATTTAACAGGCAGAATAACAACACTGACCATACATTTTTCTGGGGTTGTCTTTAAAATGACGTACACATTAGGAATGGCACTTTGTTCTGCTGGAATAATAACACAAGTTATCTTACACTCTATGTTGTTGCATGGATTGTTGGCTGCAATGCCTTCCATGTTTCATTCAAACGTGCTTTCAACAGGCCACATATATGATTTGCTGCTGTAGAGAAATAATGCTCCTGTTTACTGTGGCAGACTCAGAAATATTGAAAAACTTCATGATTTCTCTTTCTGCACTTCATAGTAAAACCTTTCACTTTTTCACTCAGTCATTTGGCAGAAACATAACTTAGGACCATTAAAATAGTTGTGATGGGGAACATTCATGTGGGGTTAGGACTGGCTAGACCAGAGTGCTTGCTGACTTGGAGGAGTATGGAGTTGACCCCCTTGCCTGGTCCGGTGTGGAACCAAGCCAGCGATGCTTTGCTGCAGGCTCATTTGCCCTGATAGCTGGTCAACAGTTTGAGGAGGAGGAGGCAAAGAGCTGGCTAAGTGTGCCATGAGGCTGGCATTTCAGTACATCCCTGAGAAGTGAGCTTTGAGTCGATGTGGTCTTCCTCTTATACCACGTGCAATTCATCCTCTCCAAAGCCTCAAGAATTCCTGGGTGTGAAGGGTGGCTGATTCTGATTGGGTGCTTGATAGTTTACCAGAAACTCATGTTCTTGATTGTTCATGTTTGTCAGTAGTTGATTAAACACGCCCAGGGGTTTTATCTCTGTAGTTGACACAAGCTGCAATAAAGGTTTCTTTCTCGTTGCAAAAAAAGTATGAATGGCCGACGAGCCTCTGTAGGTCAAAGAATGGAAGGGCTGGGGAACTGTCATTCATCTCACTGCTAAGCAGAGCAGAGTCATGCTTCATCCTCCGTCAGGCCTCTGATTTTGACCAACATCGCTTAGAATACTGGGACTTTAGAGCCCATCCTTTAATGAGAAAAACAAAACTACAAGTCCCATAAGCAATAGTGGCGGAAGGTGTCACGCATGACCTGGGGCAACATAAGATTCAGCACATCTAGTTCCATATTTGACACAATATTTAATTTATAACCTTTGTTTTTTATGGTCATGAGTCATCAGAATACTAAAAACGTGTCTTTTATTTTCAAGGTCAATTAAGTAATGGTCACCAGTTTAGAAGCTCTGTTAATTCTTCAGTATTTGTCATTGATCTCCATGTGTGGCTAGTTTGGGTCTGCCCCTGCATCATTCCCGATAACTCGCACAGGTAAGGAGCTTGTAGCAGCAACATGATAACCCCATACTTGTCTGTAAGAATTGTGCTCCGAGGCAGGTATCTGATCATTTTTGTGAAACAAGCAAGGGCCAATATCTGCTATGTACATTTGTTATAATAAAACAGTCAAATCGCAGTATACTGTTCCGGAGGTTCGTCCCAGAGACATTATCTGTAACTGAACGCAGACACCCTAGGAAGCATGTGCTCTTAAGACAAGTTGCATTCACTCACCTGAAGGTGACATGCTTCATCATTGGGCTATACTCCTCACCAGGCCGGCGCTACAATGCCTGGCGGGCACCACAAGAGGGCATTTTGTCGAAGATCTTTTATTAAGTATGCCGGATGAGCATAGTAGGACAGAGGGTGTTGTGTCATAAGATGTGAGATTGGTGAAGTCTGAATATAAGATCAACCATCGACCAGTTGCCGCAATATAGTTAATATGATCTTCCTGGTCCATGTTGAGATTAAAAACAGTGGCAGAGAAATTGAGGAACTAATGGCCCCTATCACTGTGTGAAAGTGTCGATCACCTATGGACCTGCTGGTAAGCTGGGGTCTATACTTCAGGTCAACTTTTTTCATGCCTCGTGTAGTCATGGAGCAATCTATGGCATTTCATCAGTACCAAATATGGGAAAATGGGTAAATGTGACCTAATCTTCTCCACAGCGTGAGGAGCTCTGTAACTCAAAGCCCTGCACCGTGCATAGGTGATACGGTGCCTATTACCATCTTACTACCACAGGTGAGCGCTGCCTAACAGAGTGCACTAGATACGGTAACCCTCCTAAAATTCCGGACATACTGACTTATCCAATAGCGAGGACGCCCATCAGAGGGCAACTGGTTTGAAAAGCACATGCTTCCTAGGGTGTCTGCGTTCAAGTAGAGATAATGTCTGTGGGACTGAACCTCCAGAACAGTATACTGTTAGTTTATTTATAGGAAGAATGTGTATACTGGACTGTCATTTTCCTTGTCATCTCTTGTCATATGTAAAATAAAACACAACACTCCGGGAGGCCAACACATCTATCATACATTTAATGCAGAAATAGCAAAAGGCCAAGTAAACTAACAAGTGACAATTGTCTTTGCAATGGACGAGAGCATCCACCTTAAAGCAAGTTGGAGTATATAATGCTAATGCTACACAAAGTATTTTTATACACTTTTCTCCTAATAAAAGAAATATGAAAACGTGACAGAAACAGTTACTGAAACGACACTCATGAGTAGGAGGCAGAATCTTCTCTCGAGAGGAATGTGAGGAGTCCATGAGGTGCAGATAAAAGATACACAAGCTGCAGAATTCACTGTTTCTGGAAATAACACTTCTGTTTTAGGTCTCGTGGCGATTACAGCACGAAGCGCTGTCTCGCCAGAGACCTATTGTAAGTGACTCTGCTTTCCAGGAGACAGCACCTGGCCGCGCGCATTTCCTCTCCGAGAAGGCGATCGGAGCGGGCCACGCGCACGCGAACGCGCTCGCTGTGGCCAGCTGCTGTCTCCTGGGAACCTCCAACACCACACACCACACATGCATGCGCATACCCAGAGACACACACACGAGCGCCCATGCACGCACGCACACATACATACATACAGAGAACCCCTCCTACCCCCGCCGTCGCACACATACACACACGCGCACACACCCCCTCACACCCCACTCACCAGGTTCTTCTTGCGTGTCCCTCGGCAGCCAGCGGGTCATTCTGGGCAACAGGCAGGGGCCGCGGGGCTCTCCACGAGCACGGGAGCCCCGCTAGCTGAGACGCAAATCTTCCGGCGGGTACAGGAGCGCGGGGTAGATTCCCGCCTGCTTCCTGTATTTGTCCGGCCCCGCCCCCATCCCAACAAAGGTTGCCTGGCTTCCTGTTGAAGCCGGGCTGCGGCGGTGAGTTTGCTTGTTTTTTTTTACTACAGCTAAATGTGCGCACAAGTTGGATGCTTGTGTTGTTTTAACTTTGTTTTGGACTTGTAAGAATAATTTGTTTTTGCTATGACATCCTTGGAGGTCTACATTTAAGATTCGCCCAATGCTCTGCTTTTCTTACTAGCATTTTTACTTATTGTAATGTTAACTGAGGATTATCTTTTCCCCCTCAAATTCCCTTTTCCGATTTGTGTAACTGTGTCCAAACAGTTCTTAGGAGAATGCCCAGCAGCACGTCTCTAACAGATGATGGAAAACCTAACTCGTTATTAGTGTAAAGCCAAGACCATGTTCATGGTAATTTCAGCTTTATTTGTTGCCAGACTATATTAGTTGCCAGACTTCTCATACTGGTTTTACTTTGTACATAACGGTGATGATGAGTAAAGGACTAGGAGCTGTTGTTCAGTGTGTAGGGTACATTTGGGGGCTGCAGTACAGACCGGCTACTGGGCCCGAACTCTGGTGGTTGAGGTCATTTGCAACTTGTGTCCTGGAGTTTGTTCTGCTATGGCTCCAAACTGGTCCATAAACACCCTTTCTGCAATTGACTCTTGGGGTAGCAGCTTTCAGTGGTCAACTGTTTTGTCTGGATGATGGTGTTGGGGTCGGGGGCAAGATCTCAGAACTCAACTTTCAAACAACAACCACAATAAATGCTTTGTCAAACCATATACTATTTTTGGTGGAAACACAGCCTTTTATTATCACAACAGAGTCTAATAGGACAGTATTCAATAGGGCTCAGCTGCAAGGTCGTAAATACGAGTACGATGTTTAGTGAAGCAGCCCACCAGCTGTGTGGCGTTTTGAGAGTGGTTTTCATGTCTAGATCTTACATTCTAATGCACTTACAAGCACATGTGCCATTCACTCGGCCATTAGTCATTCGGGGTAGTTCAGTTCAATGAACGTACCCAAATTAACGGGATTGCTTATGCAACAGTCACTGCATGTTTAGCTCAGCCTTTTGTGAAATGTTCCGTTATCTGCTCACCCAATCAATTTAACTTGGCACTGAAGTTGGCGACAGGGAAGGAGCTCAGCAGGTGTCTATCCTGGCCTATGCAGCCTACAGGAATGTTATAGGTAGGTGTGGACTCTGGCCTGGTTCACATGAAGGGTTGCTCCTTTAGGCATTTGTGGTCCCTGAGCTGTGATCTGCTTCAGCAGCAATTGCAGTTTCTCCTAGGGATCCTCCTGAGGGTCGGCTGCAATAGGACCAAGACTTCAGGCATCACATGGGTGTTTGACTGCACAGAATGACTACTTGGCTTGATTGATGTACCCGGTCGACTGTAGGGGCTGCTACTGGAGAATCTGCACGAAATGCTTTGGTTATGTCTTCACTTCTAAGTGCAGTTAGTCTCTGGGTGTTGCTCATGCCCGCAAAACTCCTCCTGAACATTTTCCCTTCATTAATGGCCTTAGCACTCTCCTTCCTTCCCCTGAAGCAAGGGAGGCAGGTGTCTAGAAGCTAGGCAGGTAGATCACCTGCTTCTCTAGCAGTTGTGCTGATTTCAGGTATTGTCCCTTACCCTCTGCAAAACTGCCTGGCATGCAGACACCTAAAAACGTCCTCAACTTGAACAACAGAAACTATAGTCCTGCCTCTCTGGTACCTACCAAATCAGCAGTCCTTTCCAATCAAGGTCCTCATTCAATTTCCAACTGAGCCCTGTCTCCTTCCTCCCTCAGTTTGGTACCTGACCCTCCCATCTTCCATCCACAAGAATGCAGGCAATCTGCTTCACTGTCTGGGGAAGCTGTCCTCCTCTATCTTGTGCTATGCTAACCCAAGGGCATTCCGAATGGATCCCACTGGTCCCAGAACTCAGGCTATGTGATACACACTTACTACACATACACTCGGTCGACATGGATAAGGAATGTCAAAGCAAGATTTTGGGTTTCACACAATAGTAGAACTTTACATTAGAGGGGTCAGAAGTCCGCACCCTTTATAACCATAAGGTTTGGTCTCACTAAAGATTGACAAAACATGGTACCCTGCCAGCACCGCTTTATGTGATGCACATGGGACAGTAATAGTAGTCCAGAGCTATGTGCATCTCTCCAAGTCGCCGAACAGTTTCTGGACCTTGCATTACTGGAGATAGCCTATGCCTCTGTGGACACCCTAGGATAGCATAACACTAGGGTCATGGTAAAAAGTTGAGATACCAGTGTTATAAGCAGTCGGGTACACACCCATTAAGGGGACAAACTTTCAATTACAAACTTTCTCAGAAACTCTTTGATGAATCAGTCTGCTGGGATAGCACATATTTTGTTCCCCCCATGTTCCACCTCAAACTTCGCCAGGTACCTGTCAAAGCCACAATTCCCTTCCCCTCCAGGTTTCTGTTCACCCCCAGAATAGCCCTCTTGCATGAAAGTGCATGAAATCATCTCTGGGCTTAGCTTGGAAAATAAGAGGAGCTGTTCCTCCTCCATCATAATTGTGCATTTTTTGATAGTGGCTGATAATTCTTTGTGCAGGTTCACATTTTCCAAGTTCACCTTCTCTGTTCCCACAGTGACCATATTGTTTCTCCAAGTATTGTGGGGAGATGTATACATTTGCCCCACTAACGGTAGGAGTTCTCGATCTCCTTCCCAACCAAGTTGAATTCTGCTGTACTTTACATTTTTCTCAAAGTGTCAGCCTGGATTCATGATGAGACTCGGAGTACTCTCAGCTGCTTTCCTCGTAAAAGATTATCGAGATGCTCAATCTTGGCATCTAGGACCTTCACCGCATCGATTTGAAGTTTCCCCCAGGTTTGGAGTCACTTTTTTGCAGTCTTCTGTTCCTTCTTCTCGGCCTACATTGAGTTGGCCAAGTCCTCCATCTGGCTTTCTACAGCCTTAACTGCTTTTTACGTCTCGTGGCGTTAACTGCGCGAAAGCGCGTTCTCGCCAGAGACCTATTGTCACTGGCTCAGCTTCCCAGGAGACAAGAGATGGCCACGTGCACCTTGAAAAATCGGATCGGAGCAGGCCGCGTGCGCGAGAAAGTGCACGCTGTGGCCATCTCCTGTCTCCTGGGAAGCGCAAACACACACAGCCACACCTCCCCCTGCTTTCAAACACGCATGCGCACACAGAGACACACACACGCACACGCATATACGAGCACACATACACGCACGCATACATACAGAGGCACCCCCCCGCCGCCGCACACACACACAAGCGCACAGAGACCCTCCCGCATCCCTCCTCCAACTAAGGCCAACTCACCGCATCTGCGCCACTCCTCCCGGCCCATGTGGGGCATCGGATTCCGACCCACCAGCCACATCGCCTAGTTCCCGGCGCCCCACCAGCGTTAGTCCGGCTTCTTCCGTGGAGACTGCTGGTCACACTGGCATTTCCTACCCAGGGGAGAGGCATCACGGGGGCGATACGGGCACCATGAGCGTCCTGCTGCTGGCTGAGCCTTGAGGGAGCGCACCCTTCCTGGACCACTGAGGCCAAGCCCTGCCTCCCGCCGCTGCAGTGGGAGGGCAGGACAGTGCAATACGATCACACTACGCGCAGGAAGGTCAGAGCGTCCGTGACGTACGACGCGGTCGTCATCTGAAAGTAAATAAAAAGCACTTGCATGCTGGTATTTTTAGTCTCCCTATTTGGCCAAAGTACTTCAAGACCCACAAACACTTTGTTGAAGCAAACGAAGAATAATGGTAGAATAGTTATTTATCCTCTCCTATAATATTTAGGGAACTTATTTGCCTCTCTTTCAAGTTTCAAGGGAGGCTCAGAAATACAGGCACTTTCATGAGGCGTCAGCCCCGTGCGTGAGGTGCATCATCAGAGCTGTGTGAATATTAACTGCGTCAGCCCCGTGCGTGAGGTGCATCATCAGAGCTGTGTGAATAATAACAGCTGTGAGCCCCGTGCCTGAGTTGCATCATCAGAGCTGTGTGAATAAACTGTCAGCCCCGTGCCTGAGGTGCATCATCAGAGCTGTGTGAATAATAACAGCTGTGAGCCCCGTGCTGAGGTGCAGCATCAGAGCTGTGTGAATAATACCTGCATCAGCCCCGTGCCTGAGGTGCATCATAAGAGTTGTGTGAATAATAACAGCTGTGAGTCCCGAGCCTGAGGTGCATCATCAGAGCTGTGTGAATAATAACTGTCGGCAGCCCCGTGCTGAGGTGCATCATCAGCGCTGTGTGAATAATAACTGCGTCAGCCCCATGCTGAGGTGCATCATCAGAGCTGTGTGAATAATAACTGCGTCAGCCCCGTGCTGAGGTGCATCATCAGAGCTGTGTGAATAATAAAAGCTGTGAGCCCGTGCCTGAGGTGCATCATCAGAGCCGTGTGAATAATAACAGCTGTGAGCCCGTGCCTGAGGTGCATCATCAGAGCTGTGTGAATAATTACTGCGTCAGCCCCGTGCGTGAGGTGCATCATCAGAGCTGTGTGAATAATAACAGCTGTGACCAACAGCATACTCTTGCACACACTCTCACTGCTCACCAATTCAAAGTTTGCTAAAAATTTTATGCAACGCATTGTCATACACAATGCCAATAACTCAAACTTTAATGCTGCGAGACCTATTGCATTGTAAATGCTTGTTTCAATATTCAATTTACTACAAGATGTAGGAAAGTGTGCAGATGGACATCACTAAATAAAATGGTTCTGGGCCCTAATAGAATCATGTAACTTTGCAGGCATATTAAGGCTAACAAACACATCAAATTAAAATAAGAATCTTGTAATTGGGTAATGTAATATATTACTACACATTGTGGCAGTCATGTGTAAACACTTATCGGTATTAAAGAAACCAGTATATCCAGTTATGCATTCTGAATTCCTTCTTCCTAGAGGCCACCACTGCTGCTAGCCAGCTGTATTCAGCAGTACCACCTGTGACCTATAATCCTGCACTTAATCAATACCAAAGGTCGTCAATGCTTCTAGCCAACTCTGGTGCCACTTGCACCCCACCACCCTTGGACCTGTTATTCTTTTAGCCAGCTCCAGTCAGTAGTGGCCCCTTGGGCCTGTTATCATTCTAGCCAACTTGAGTCATTAGTAGCACCTTGGGACTAGTGCTCATACTAACCAGCTTCAGTCAGTATTGGCCCCCTGAGACCTATTATCCTGCTAAGTAACTCCAGTCAGTGGTGACCCCTGTACCTTAAATCCTGCAAATATTCAAAACCAGAGGTTAACTCCACTGCCAACCAGTTCCAGTCAATATTGACATGCATTGTTACCCTGCCTGTAATGAATACCAGAGGCTAGCTTGGTTGCTAGCCAGCTCCAGTCCCCAGTGCCCGTCACATATTATCCTCAATAGGATCAATACCCAAGGCCTGTGCAGCTGCTAACCTGCTAGTCAGTAGTGACCTCCCAGACCTGTTATCCTGCATATAATCGGCAAGGCTTTGGCCCTAATAACACTCACCCCACATCCTTATGGTATATTAGCAATGTAATTAATTTACATCATACGGTAGGTACCGCACTATTACACACGGTCCCAAAAACAAAGAAAATCAAAATTTTCCTAACCTTTCAGCACTCCACCTGTCAAAAATGACCAAATCACGCCAAGCACTATAGCCTGCCACATCACATGGCACACTCAGCCACAACATGACCAGATACCAAGGCAGGGATTTGGGGCCATTAATCCTCTGTTCGAAGCATGTATGCTGTAGATGCACATGCTTTGCATACTCCTGCCATCTTTTGTTGTGTCCGGATGTTTGCAAGTTGTTTTTCTTTGAAGAAGTCTTTCCAGTCACGAGGTAAGGTGACTCCACCTTTCGGTGATAGTGCGCATGGGCATCGACTCCATTGTTGGATTGTTTTTTTACCCCAAACAGGTTTGGATGTGTATTGCTGCGCTGTGAAACCGCTCTTCGGGTGCCCCTCAGTGCGCATTCCACTCTACCCTCAATGGTAATGTTTCAGTACCCGTTTACCTGTTCTCTGCATTTCAAATAGATCGACAAACTCTCCATTTTCTATAGAAAACCTCGTGGGCAACCGTCAGGCCTTGCTGCATAGAGCCAGCCATCTGCAAATGGAACGGACTCCATTCCATTTCTGTCCTAGGTGCCACGCCAAGTACCCCCGCACCGACCTACATCAAGTTTGTAACTTGTGCCTCTCTCCGGAGCACAAGGAGGAAGACTGCGACGCTTGTAAGTCGTTTCAGTCCAAGAGGACTCTGCCCGATCATCAGGCTCGATGACGAGAGAGGCAGCGTCAAAGCATTCAACACACTCTGGATATCTTCGGGCAAGAATCTGACCAAGACGAGATAGAAGCGTCTGCCGTAGAAGAAGAGGCCCATCTCTATGCCGTGGCACAATCGTTGGGGCATGCTGTAGCAGCCATGTGATTGCAATTCTACTTCATGCCAGTTCCATAGGCGACAGACCAAATCTAGAGGTTATCTTGTGCTCTTCTGGCATCTAAAGAGGCCTAATAAACAGCATTTGGGTGTCAGCTCTATACTTAGTTGTGTGGCATGCACCATTTCTTCGACAGCTAGTTGCCAGAAGGAGTGTATTTCATCGCAGGACCATGGTTAATGTAATAAATCGGCCCCCACAGTGTTGCAGCGCAAGCATATATCTGGGCAAGACCCGACCATTCGATGAAGGTGTTGTGGCGTTAAGTAGGTTCTTTGCAGAAAATTATAATGTATCAGTCGAAAATGGGCATTACTAGAAACCATGCGTATTAGTTCATAGGCCCCCTGCCAGTATTGATCTTCCATTGGAATCTCGGGCCCGTGTGTAGTGCTTACTGTATCTGATCGCATTGTTCTGTAAAGATGCATACTTAGGTGTCTACACGCTCCATAGGTTAGCAGTATCTCAAGAGTTTGAGTATGCAGCGGAGCTGTCGGATAGCATGGCCAGGTGTACTTATTTGTGTCTGCCAAGCCCGAATATTGTAAAAATTGCCCCTGGCTTAGGATAAGTCCCATCTGGGTACTATTGTTCGCATCGCCCTCCCTCCATGCCTGGAAGGACATACTGAGTGCCATCTGCCTGATTGGTTTTAATATCCAGATTGGGAGCTCTCTATGGAATGGTGCGCGCTTAAGTACTCCCACTACAAACCATTGCCATACTCTGGCCGTCTGTCGCACAATATATGGAGTATCTCTTGGTGTTTCCGATTCCATCCATTAACAGCTCTGGAAGACAACCAGCGTCCACCATTCCCGCCAAGAGCCGCATTTTCCAACTAGGGACTGTGTTGAGCCATAGAGCTGCATGTTGCAATTGAACGGCATAATATTAGGGGTCCAAATGTGGGACCTCCAATCCCCCGCTGCAGAATTCCTGGTCAGTGTGGCCAAAGCCACTCTGCTATGTGTAATGACCTTGTTGAAAGATTTAACAAGACCATGAAGGGCTTGATTGGTGGACTTCCTGAAAAATTCAAAAGAAGATTGGATGTCTTACTTCCATGCCCGCTTTTTGCCTATTGGGAAGGGCCACAGAAGGGAGTGGGGTCCTCCTTATTTTAGCTTCTGTTTGGGTTTCCTGTTGGGACCACTGTGCCTTGTGAAGGAGGGATTGGAGAAACCTCTTGTTGAACCTTAGCAAGAGATAGTTGACTATGTGCTTGGCTTTTGCTCCAGGATGTATAAGTACATGGAAAAAGCAAGAAAAAACATTCAGGACAACCTAGCTCCAGAAGCTCTGGTAAGGCCAAAAGGCTGCTATGGTTGAGTTCCAGCCAGGGCAGATGGTGTGGATTTTGGGTCCTATGGCTCCTAGGGCTCGGCAAAGTAAGTGGAGTGGGCCCTACCCTATCCTAGAAAGAAAAGGAGCGGTCATCTACCTGGTAGACCATGGCTCTGACAATAATCATAAGAGTGTCTTCCATGTCAACTGCCTTACACCCTACTATGACATGGCAGATGTGACCATGCTCAAGGTTACAGATGAGGATCAGGAAGCAAAGAGTGAACCTGTCCCTGACCTGTCCGACAATCCAAAAGATGGGTCAGTGGAAGGTGCGGTCTTGTCAGACACCCTACCTGCCCATCAGGAGGCTGATTGCAGGCAAGTCCTAAATCGGTTTGCTGAGCTCTTCTTTTAGACCTCTCGCCAGACTAGCTGGTGTATCCATGATGTAGACGCTGACGAAAGCCTACCTGTCGAGAATAAAACATACAAGTCGACTGAACATGTGAAAGAGAACATCAAAGCTGAAGTAAGTATGATGCTGGAATTGGGAGTTCTAAAGCATTCTGAGAGCCTCTGTACCTGCAAAATTGTCTTAATCCCCAAGCCTCGTAACCAGGATGGTAAGAAAGAAATTAGGTTTTGTGTGGACTATTGGGGCGTTAATGCTGTGACCAAAAGCGATGCATACCAAATTCCATGGGCAGATGAACATATTGACAGGTTGGGAGCAGATAAGTATCTGAGTATGTTTGATCTCACATCAGAGTACTGGCTGATAGGTCTGACGACTCCAGGAGCAAAAGAAATATCTGCATTTTCAACCCCAGATGGGTATTATCAGTTCACTGTAATGCCCTTTGGTTTGAAAAATGCACCTGACACTTTTCAAAGGTTGGTGAACTAAGCTCTTGCTGGATTGTAATCCTGAGTGCAGCATATCTACACAATATTGCTGTCTTTAGCTCCACCTAGCAGAATCACCTGATCCACCTTAGGAAAGTACCAGAGGCTCTGAGAAGTGCAGGCCTCATTATCAAGGCATGCAAGTGCCAGATAGGGCAGGGAAAGGTTGCATACTTGGGTCACCATGTGAGTGGAGGCCAGGTTCAGCCCTTACAACCCAAGATACTCAGAATTTCGCAAATCTTTAAAAACATTTCTGTTTGCTCAAGCTTTTCCACGTTAGTTGTCCGGCTCTTCACTCCCCCTTGGTCTGTGTCCCCAGCGCCAAGAAACCGGGTGGTGTATGTGCACTTTATAAATATTTTAATTTCAATTTCAATTTCAAGATCTAGACCATTCTGGACTGGGTGGCTCCAACTACCCAGACTCAAGTGAGGGCCTTCCTAGGCTTCCCTGGCACTATAGGAGGTTTGTGAGGGATTATGGCACCATTGTGGCACCCCTCACAGAACTGACTTCCAAAAGAATGCCCACAAATTGTAAACTGGACTGTGAGCTGTCTAATGGCTTTTGACACGCTTAAGGAAGCAATGTGCTCTGCAGCTGTTCTGAAAGCTACAGATTATGTCAGGCAATTCATTGTGCAGACTGATGCATCTGAACATGGTATAGGAGCAGTGCTATCCCAAAAACATGACCACGGTCAAGATCAGCCAGTGGCATTCATCAGTAGAAGGCTAATCCGGCTAATCCGGCTCCCCTACCGACCCCTGCCCACACCACATCTTCAACATAGCCGACTCCATCATCGCACCCCAACTCCGGGACATCATCAAGAGCTCCTTCGCATCCGCCACCTTCCCGGAGAGCTGGAAACACGCCGAGCTCAGCGCCCTCCTGAAGAAACCCACCCCGGACCACACAGACCTCAAGAACTTCCAACCCATCTCGCTCCTCCCTTTCCCGGCCAAAGTCATCGATAAGACTGTCAACAAACAACTCTCTGCCTTCCTCGAGACAAACGGATCCCTCGACCCGTCGCAGTCCGGTTTCCGAGCAAATCACAGCACCGAGACCGCCCTCATCACAGCTACCGACGACATCAGGTCCATGCTCGACAATGGGGAAACAACTGCCCTCATCCTCCTGGACCTCTCAGAAGCCTTCGACACCGTATGCCACCCCACCCTAATTCAGCGCCTCAGCAACGTCGGAATTCAAGGAAAGGCCTTGGAGTGGATCTTCTCGTTCCTCACCGGAAGAACCCAGAGAGTCCGCCTCCCCCAGTACCGGTCCGCGGCCACCAAAGTCATCTGCGGCGTCCCACAAGGATCCTCGCTCAGCCCCACCCTCTTCAACATCTACATGAGCCCCCTCGCAACCATCGCACGCCAACACAACCTTAACATCATCTCCTACGCTGACGACACCCAGCTGATCCTCTCCATCACCAACGACCCCGCCACCGCCAGAACCAGCATCCAGGAAGGAATGAAAGACGTCGCGGAATGGATAAAGCACAGCCGTCTGAAACTGAACTCTGACAAGATGGAAGTCCTCATTCTGGGACCATCCCCCTCCGCCTGTGCGACTCCTGGTGGCCCCCCGCCCTGGGCACCGCCCCCAAGCCAATGGACCATGCACGCAACCTGGGCTTCATCCTGGACTCCTCCCTCACGATGACCAAGCAAGTCAACGACGTCTCATCATCCTGTTTCAACACCCTACGCATGCTCCAAAAGATCTTCCGATGGATCCCCACCAACACCAGGAAGACGGTCACCCAGGCCCTCGTCACCAGCCGACTGGACTACGGGAACACCCTCTACGCTGAGACCACAGCCAAACTCCAGAAAAGAGTCCAGTGCATACAGAACGCCTCGGCATGAATCATCCTGGACATCCCCCACCACAGCCACATCTCTCCTCATTTGAGAGACCTGCACTGGCTCCTCCTCAGCAAGAGGATCACGTTCAGACTCCTCACCCACGCACACAAGGCTCTCCACGACATGGGTCCCAAATACCTCAACAACCGCCTCACATTCTACGCACCCACCCGCCAGCTCCGCTCCGCCAGCCTCGCCCTCGCCACCGTCCCACGCATCCGCAGAGCCACCACCGGAGGAAGATCCTTCTCCTACCTGGCATCCAGGACATGGAACTCCCTCCCCACTCACCATCGGCAGACCCAGGACCACCTCTCCTTCAGGAAACTGCTCAAGACCTGGCTCTTCGAGCAGTAGCGACTCCCCCCCCTTCCCCAGCGCCTTGAGACCCTTACGGGTGAGTAGCGTGCTTTACAAATTCGTTTGATTGATTGATTGATTAATCCCCAGGGAACAGCATTGAAGTGCCAGTTAGATGGACGCTTTTGCTGTGGTTTGGTCCCTTGAGAAGTTTAGGTCAAACCTGTTTGGCTCTCACTTCCTAGTTCAAACCGACCACAGGCCTCTCCGATGGTTAATGCAAATGAAAGGTGAAAATCCCAAACGGCTAAAGTAGTCCATCTCCCTACAGGGAATAGACTTTGACGTGAAACAGAGACCTGGGACTGCCAATGCAGATGGACTTTCCAGGTTGTCCCATTTAGACGATGTTAAATGTTATGTTATGTTAAAAATCCTTTTCGTCTGTCTCTTACCATACGTGGTGGGCGTGGGTATCCTTCCTACGCAGTGCCCACACCTCAGTAGATCTAGCACACCTATCGCCTTCCATCTCTAAAGGGGTTTGGAAATCCTTGGATGACTATATGGAACTCTCCTCGAAAGGGTTAGTACCTCAATTTCCTGTTGATTCGTCTGTCTAATTGTTGTTTGTTCTTTCTGTTACAATGGGTCGCTCATGTGGGAATCCTTCTTTTTTCTCTTCTTTCAGCTTTCCTGTCCTCTCATCCCGTTCTTTCTTTCTGCTGGGTCTTTCTCCCGTCTTTCCTTTTTTTTTCTTTCTTTTCTTCTACTTCCTCCCTTGTCCCCATCCTCAATTTTAGAGAGTGATGCGTTTTGCTTTTGATCACTGACAGCCTATACTGGTTCATATTCTCAACTTCGCATTGATTGTCTTTTTTAATTTTATTTACATCTATTTTACTTACTTCTTGAGTGATGTATATTCTCTCTTTTTATTTTTTACTTATGTCAGATTGTATCACCTCTATTGTACTTGGTTTTTATTATTTGGATCATTATCTCTCTCAATAAAATCTTCTTGAAATCAAAAAAGCACTGTATGCTATGTTATGTTAAAAATACTTATAATGCGCGCGCACACCACAAGGTTTCATGGCGCTGCGGACAAGGGAGTCCTGCCGCTAAGTGATTAATTCATAAGCCTGGCGAAAGAGGCAGGCCTTTAAAAGTTTCCAAAATTGAGGATATGATATGATCGATCTAATGTCCTGAGGGAGAGAATTCCAAAATTGAGGGGCCAGGACCGCAAATCTTAGTCCCCCCAATTTCTAGCGTTTAAAGTACGGAGTAGCGAGGGGATTCAAATGGGAAGACCTAAGATCCTGAATGTAGATATATCTCTGGACCCGAGTAGATACAGACACTGGGCAGTTGGGGGGCGCTAGGAGGCACACAACCAAAATGGCCGCACGCCTGTGAGGCTCTGGACACTTGGCAAACTGCCTTGTCATTTATCCTGATCAAATGACTGCATATCGTCATCTCAGAATGGGAATAGTACATTGAAGCTGCCTACTATATGTCGCTCCAGACTCAGCCCCTGGCGATGTCTGCTGGCGCTGTCATCGGCTGGGGAAGCTGCCCGAGACATCAGTGACAGCCTGTGGTGCCGAGTGTGTGGCTGGACTGGCTACTAGAGACTTGGGGCTCTCCACGCGGCGCCTGGGCCGCGAGAGTAGTGAGTCTTCCGCCCCCTTGCCGAAGACGTCTCTTGGGGCCACTGACGGCCCTACCTGCAACTGCGAGGCCAGTGGCGGCAACATTCAACTCCCTGCCCCCGTATAAGATAGCGGTGGTGGCCTGCATGCACGCTTACACGCTCCTGCCTGAAGCAGCTGGGGCCGTGATGGTGGCATTCAGCTTCCCGACCCCCTGGACAAGATGGAGATGAGGCGGGCTGCACTTGGACCGCACTTGCATATGCCCCTACCTTAAGCTGCGAGGCCCGTGACATCTGCATCCAATTTCCCGATCCCCCGGACAAGATTGTGGTGAGGCTAACTATACCCGCTCACGCTTCCTAGTGCGTCGCTCCTTTGCTGATTCCCTCTGACGCCCGCCATAACTGTCCGCTGGCACCTCGGCTCCCCGCAGTGCGCCGCAGCTCCTGAGCGCCTCTTCACTCTGTGCATTTGCTGCGCTGGAGGCTTCACAGGAGCAGAACTGCCTGCATTTAATACTTGGCGCTCATCACAGCCTCAGACACACCATCACTCTGGTAGACATTCTGTGACTGCTCCTGCCTGAACTTAAATCTTTACTCAGCTTTTGCCCTGCGCCACGGTGAGGGGAACCTGAATCACCACTCCCCCGCACAAACTCAGCTGCCATTGCCACGTGCTGCGCTAGCTGCCAACGCTGAGTGTATTTGGCGCTTGGCACTTCTTACTGCCTTAGACAGGACAGTTATGGCACGTCCCCACACTGACGGGAATACTGTGAATACACCTGCTTGAATCGACGCCCCTTTTTTACGCCATGGTGAGGGGATACTGTGCCGTTCCTCTGCACAACTCTGCATGCATGGGGACAATCTGTTGCCATTGCCACCTACTGCGCCGGCCGGCGCCCTTGATTGGACTTTGCGCCTCTTACTGCTTCAAACAGGATAATTCTGGTCTTTGCTATCACTGCTCCGGTGGGAGCTCTGTGGGTGCACCTCCCTGAATCTTCACTTTTAATCAATTTGAGCCCTATGCCCCGGTGAGGGGACCCTGTGCCGGCTCTACGCACAACTCTGCACGCAGGTGTTTCACGCTATTCCCTACTATATACTTCGTCTACCCCTTTAAGCTGTAATATAACAAGCGAAGCCTGGATAGCCCATTTTTCAAAAATATATGCTGCCACATCTGAGTGCGAAGATATTTTTGAAAACCTCACACCTGCCCAAATTCAAATATCTCTGTCAGAGGTTGAGGATGCAATAAACCAGAGCCTGGGAAACAAAGTCCCAGGTCCGGATGGGATACCAATCGACCGTATAAAATCTAGGCCAGAGTTTTGGGCTCCCTTGCTACTCAAAGTTTTTATTAATTTAATAACACTGAAATTCTGTAATTGTCCCCATCTTTAAGAAGGGAGATAGATCTAACCTGAGTTGTTACAGACCAATCTCTCTAATTGATAACACTCTTAAGATATTGGGGAGGGTTTTATTTAACAAAATCAGAACTTGGGCAGAGGAGAAAAACATAATAAATAAATGCCAGTTGGGTTTCCGAAGTCATCTTGGAATGGTGGAATAGTGTCTCAATCTTAATTTAATCATATGTAAATATACCATCGCCCGACACAGTCCCCTTGTAATGGCTGGATTTTCTGTTTAGATGGGATCAGCCCCCAGGGGCCCCTGTGACCCAGCCAAAACGTACTCACCTTCCGTCCTCAGGACTCCTCTATATCCAGGCACCTGGTACCTACCTGAGGATAGGGAACTCGCAATATACAAGCTCATATTATTAAGAACACCACTAAATCTATAGGGATACTAAGAATACTCACTGATTACTAGGGATATCCATACCCTACACCACACTTATTTACATCAGTTGGTCTCGCGGCCACCCTGACCCAGACCGTTCTACCCTAGGGCAGATCTGACACACAATCTGGCGTGTCTACACACGTGGGTCTGCAGCCCCAGTGCTCTCCTTTTCCAAATCGTTCGCGATCCTGCGAAACTTCCACATTGGTAATCCCCCCCAATGCTCTCACTTACACACGGGCTGCAATCCGGCAGCCCTACACACTGGTAATCCTCCCCAGTGCTCTCATTAACGCCGCATATCAACGACGACCACATTCCTATGAACACCTATACATATATATATATATATATATTGGGATATTATCTCAGCTGTCTACTCGGGATGAAACTACAATGATGACTTTGGATATGGTTTCAGATTACAATGTATTACCTGTTCTTGGCATCAAAGGTCCACTCACTCCCTATTTATGTGATCACTACTCACCTGATTGGGATTACTCATCCATTCATGCAGCAATTACCTAGGAGCTATGTTTACCTTTAGTGAACAAGAATAGGGATTACACACCAGTTAGTTATAAACTGGGGGGTGTTTTTATTACAGTAATATAAACATTAATACAAATCTAACAAAGGCTATAGGTAGAACACACCGCTTGAAAGAGAAAAGATTACACATAACAGGAACACTCCGCTGAAAGGGAAAAGATTAAGTGTAGCTAATGTGATGAAAACAATATCACCTGATTAGTGTGAAGTCTTGTTCTAGCTGTCATCTGGGTTCCTCTCTCGTCTGTGCCTTGGCTCATCTCATGCTCTCTCTCCTCTCCTGCACTCTTGGGTACACCTCTGCGCTGATCGCTCTGTCTCTGGACTCCTCTTCCCCACACGAACTGTCTCTCCACTTTGCATCTTCACTCTTTTAATAGTTCCTGCCGCTCTGATCACCGTTCATTCTGTCTCTCTTATTCGCTCTATCTCTGCGCCAATGTCCAATTCCATCTGCTCCCATAGGTTAATCCACGAGCTCTCCTCTATCTCTTCTAAAAAGGCATTACTTCAGACTCCAGCTATTCACACTTCCTCCTGATAAACAACTGCTTCTGACTGCTTCCTTCAGTTCCAGCTCACTATTCAACTCAGCTCTTCTCCAGATTGAACCCTCTCTCTCTTTCTGCCAACTCCACTCCACTGCTCTCCTCTCTGCTGGACTCTCCTCTGCACGACTCCCTCTGACTGACTCTCTCCTCGACTGCTCTTCGACTCACTCTCTCCTCGACTGCCTGACTCCGCCTCTGCACTTCACAAATATAGAATGCTGTTTCCTCATGGAAAGTTCCAGCCAGCTGCTTTTTCTGACCAATCCCATGCACCAGGCTCCTTGCGCCAGACGCTCCCACAGTGGCACAGTCTGCTTGTTTCGTCTAGAGCCTGAGCCCGGGAACAATTCCTGATTAGATTCAGCTCTGGCCGGTTCTCTCCGGTCCGCTTAGGGCGAACAACAGTTATAACTATAAACATTGCTTTTGCCCTAGAAAGCCTCTCTGCTTCCATCAAGATGGAGTCTCTCTAGCTTTAGGCCTGAAAGGGGTGAAATGCTCCTTAGCTCTGTCAGAATACCTACATGAACCATACCAATATGTCTAATATGTCAAAGCCAATAGGCAATAGACAGGTTAAAGTCAAGAATAAAGGCATATTAAGCAGCTATCCTCTTCTAGGTCTGGAAAAAGGGCTTAAAAGGGCCAACACAGGCTAAGAAGGCCTATACTAGATGCGAGCAAGAATAATGATCTATTATCACTGCTAAATAAAGCCAAAAACCCTGCCATAACATTGCACCCTAGATCCTTATCTTGCGAGCATCTTATAAACAACAACAACCATCTAAACAAACATCAACATAATCTATCCAACATAGGCTAAAAATACCTATCCTAGATGTGAGCAAGATTAAGATCTATATCACTGCTAAATAAAGCCCAAAAAACTCTGCCAACCACCCTTAGATCCTTATCTTGCGAACATCTGACAAACAATAACATCTAGATAAACAAACATCAACACAATCTATCAACAAATCAAAACCTAAAAAACTCCCTAAAAACAATGACAACTCAAGAAAATTCCACCTAAAACTCAATTGTAGGGAACAGAAACCTAAAAACAAATTAAAGCACCCTTGACTTGAATGCTGAAACATATCTGAGATTGGATCTGATAACAACAGAAACTAACCAAAGCATCCTCAAACTAAATGTGCCTCAACTTCTAATGATAACTGGTGAAATCTAGTGATGTAGGGACTTATGTGTTGAATGAAAACAGCAAGGGGCCTAAATGGGCCTACTTCGGACAACTTAAGGCTAAATGAGGCCTACCTACAGTTGTGAACTTAAAAACTAAATGTGTTTCAACTTCTAATGAGAGAACAAGAAAGGGCCTAAATGAGCCTTACGTACTATAGGCAACTTAAGGTAATGATGACTCATGAAACTATTGGTGTAGGTGCTAATATGTGAGATGAAAATAACAATAGGCCTAAATGAGGCCTACCTGCTGACATTTGTCAATTTAAAGTGAAATCTGAGAAATACAGTTGCAAGGTCTGGGCAAACATTAATACATATCAATCAAGGTGAAAATGTAAGAACAGTAACAAAAAAAAAAACATTTTAAATCACACGGTGGAACACATGTGCGCACCATCATTGAAAAAAGTCCTTCATTTGGAAAAACTATAATAGGTGACATATTTTTTTCAAAAGTGGGGCCTGCTTGTAGTGATGTCAAAATTGCAGGCCAGGGAATTAAATAACTTAGACATAATAGGTGACACGTTTTTTTTTCTTTAAAAGTGGGGCCTGATTGTAGTGATGTCAAAATTGCAGGCCAGGGAATTAAATAACTTAGTCATAATAGGTGACACGTTTTTTTGCTTTAAAAGTGGGGTCTGATTGTCCAAGGGATTATTTAATGTCCAAATTCTTCAGTGTAGGCCACCACCCTGCATCCTGGACACTTCCTCCAATGTGGCCATCCATCACCCGGTCTGGTCTGGACTGGTCTGGTCTGGTTCCATCATCCAAAACAATAAACTAAAATAATAACATGAAAATAAAAAGCTAAAACAAATAAAGGGAGTGGGCAGACGCACGCACGCACCCCAACTGCAGCCATCCTAGAAACAAGAGAAGAAGTATCATTATTCTTGTAAAATAAAATTTTCCATTTAAAAAGCACCCCGGGTGCCTTTCATTATTGAAAAGGAAATATCCTAATTAATTAAAACATTCAAAATTTAACTTTTAGCAACATTGAGTGGGGCCTAACATACCCTAATCCTAACTAAGCCAGTCTCACCCTTCTGGGCAAGAGCCATGCTACAGTGTGAAAAAAAAATTTTGGAGTACCGCCCAAATGGTGACAGCATCAGCAGGGCACTGCAAGCCTCCCATTTTCCCAGGTCAGAGTCCGCCCAGGCCCAACCAAGGGAAGAGCAGGCCACCCCGCCCTTAAATAAACAAGCCGTGCGCGGAAGAAAATTGGATTGTAGCCCATCATAACACACTGGGACGTGATCGAAACTTGCAGAATGAAAAAAAAGTTTGTCTGCGCAGACCAGCTGGTCTTGCCAAGGTCAAAAAACAAATTTCTCCTGCCTTATTTTGTAACTAACAGAAGCTCGAATTTAACAAAAACAATTCTGTTACAGTGCATTGCCAATTAAAAAAAAAACTCCAGTTCTTTTTTTTTGTAAAAAGACGTTTGTCCAACTAACTGAACTAAAGGCAAGACATTTCACTTATTTAGGGTCCATATGTCAAAGAGAAATAATTTGTAAAACAGCATAAAAATGCAGATACATTTCAACATTGTATTTAAGTTCACATTTATAAAAACATACATTTTCATTTGAACATTTTCATTTCAAAGGCAAATAGTTGCCAGTCACTAATTAAAAGCACATGTTACCATGCACAGTCGGGCAAGATTTATTATTATTAAACTAGCACATTCCTGTCTAGATGGAAACCCCTCACAGAAATAATTAATGAAAACAGCTCGTAGCGTGCACTCTAACGGGCTATCTTTTTAACATTTCTCTCATTTTAAAAGAACAGCTTTCTCCGTAATTCACTTGTTGATTTATAAGCACTTCAGTTCCAAGGTGAACCCACACAAATACGTAGACGCATTTCAAAAGGAATGTGAAATGAACAGAACTCTTCTCAAAACACAAGATGTTACCTTTCCGTCAAGAAACTGACAAAGCACGTAGGCTGACCAAGGAACCAAAAAAAAGTCAAAATCAAACCATCAAAAATCCTTAAAATAATTCACTGACTTCTATAGTCAGGTCAGATAACCATGCATGTTGACAGCATGTAAAAAATAAAGGCTGCCACCTCAACTCAAGATATTAACCCTTTGGCAGCTCAAATAGAAACATTTCCCAACGTCCATTTTTACATGGGAAAATCATTAGCACATTTCTTCACGTTTACAAATGACACACACATATTTTCAAAAACGTTATCCCCAAGCACCCGAGAAAGATCCAGCTCTCTCCTGCCAAACGTAATGATAACATGCCCTGTCCAAGCCATGACCACATGGCGCTATTCACAAGCCATATTTACAAGACAAGCCTTTCACAAACAACATTTCCAAGGCGCAATGCACAAGGAACACAATAGATCAACATGAGAACCTGCACCTCACAAGTCACAAAAATATGGCGCTATTCACAAGTCATATTTACAAGGAGCTATATTCACATAACTCCACAGATCATAGAACAATGAACACATTTCACATTGCACAGCATAAGCAGATGCAGCAAGCAATTGAATGGGCAATTTAAAAGCATTTTTTACACACATTTATACAATTGGACCATCACAAAGATGTAACTGGCTTCCTCATGTAATGTCATCCTTCAACTCTGACAGTTTAAACACCAAGATGAAAACCATTCCTTCCACCCTGAATAAACCAAATGCCATGATGAAATACAATCTCCTCACGCTGCAACTGTTCAAGCCAATAGGTCTAACAGGCTACATAAACTGCAACATTAAGCCAGATGGAACTAGCGTTCAGGGCACTCCCTCAGAACACATGGGCAACTCTCTAAGCACATGGCCAGGCACACAGAGTTCGTAAACTGTCCGACTACGCCAAAATGTAATGTTTGGCGCTCAGGGCACTCCCACACAACACATGGGAGACAATCTAAACACATGGCCAGGCACACAGAGTTCGTAAGATGCCGACTACGCCAAAATGTAATGGCTGGATTTTCTGTTTAGATGGGATCAGCCCCCAGGGGCCCCTGTGACCCAGCCAAAACGTACTCACCTTCCGTCCTCAGGACTCCTCTATATCCAGGCACCTGGTACCTACCTGAGGATAGGGAACTCGCAATATACAAGCTCATATTATTAAGAACACCACTAAATCTATAGGGATACTAAGAATACTCACTGATTACTAGGGATATCCATACCCTACACCACACTTATTTACATCAGTTGGTCTCGCGGCCACCCTGACCCAGACCGTTCTACCCTAGGGCAGATCTGACACACAATCTGGCGTGTCTACACACGTGGGTCTGCAGCCCCAGTGCTCTCCTTTTCCAAATCGTTCGCGATCCTGCGAAACTTCCACATTGGTAATCCCCCCCAATGCTCTCACTTACACACGGGCTGCAATCCGGCAGCCCTACACACTGGTAATCCTCCCCAGTGCTCTCATTAACGCCGCATATCAACGACGACCACATTCCTATGAACACCTATACATATATATATATATATATTGGGATATTATCTCAGCTGTCTACTCGGGATGAAACTACAATGATGACTTTGGATATGGTTTCAGATTACAATGTATTACCTGTTCTTGGCATCAAAGGTCCACTCACTCCCTATTTATGTGATCACTACTCACCTGATTGGGATTACTCATCCATTCATGCAGCAATTACCTAGGAGCTATGTTTACCTTTAGTGAACAAGAATAGGGATTACACACCAGTTAGTTATAAACTGGGGGGTGTTTTTATTACAGTAATATAAACATTAATACAAATCTAACAAAGGCTATAGGTAGAACACACCGCTTGAAAGAGAAAAGATTACACATAACAGGAACACTCCGCTGAAAGGGAAAAGATTAAGTGTAGCTAATGTGATGAAAACAATATCACCTGATTAGTGTGAAGTCTTGTTCTAGCTGTCATCTGGGTTCCTCTCTCGTCTGTGCCTTGGCTCATCTCATGCTCTCTCTCCTCTCCTGCACTCTTGGGTACACCTCTGCGCTGATCGCTCTGTCTCTGGACTCCTCTTCCCCACACGAACTGTCTCTCCACTTTGCATCTTCACTCTTTTAATAGTTCCTGCCGCTCTGATCACCGTTCATTCTGTCTCTCTTATTCGCTCTATCTCTGCGCCAATGTCCAATTCCATCTGCTCCCATAGGTTAATCCACGAGCTCTCCTCTATCTCTTCTAAAAAGGCATTACTTCAGACTCCAGCTATTCACACTTCCTCCTGATAAACAACTGCTTCTGACTGCTTCCTTCAGTTCCAGCTCACTATTCAACTCAGCTCTTCTCCAGATTGAACCCTCTCTCTCTCTCTGCCAACTCCACTCCACTGCTCTCCTCTCTGCTGGACTCTCCTCTGCACGACTCCCTCTGACTGACTCTCTCCTCGACTGCTCTTCGACTCACTCTCTCCTCGACTGCCTGACTCCGCCTCTGCACTTCACAAATATAGAATGCTGTTTCCTCATGGAAAGTTCCAGCCAGCTGCTTTTTCTGACCAATCCCATGCACCAGGCTCCTTGCGCCAGACGCTCCCACAGTGGCACAGTCTGCTTGTTTCGTCTAGAGCCTGAGCCCGGGAACAATTCCTGATTAGATTCAGCTCTGGCCGGTTCTCTCCGGTCCGCTTAGGGCGAACAACAGTTATAACTATAAACATTGCTTTTGCCCTAGAAAGCCTCTCTGCTTCCATCAAGATGGAGTCTCTCTAGCTTTAGGCCTGAAAGGGGTGAAATGCTCCTTAGCTCTGTCAGAATACCTACATGAACCATACCAATATGTCTAATATGTCAAAGCCAATAGGCAATAGACAGGTTAAAGTCAAGAATAAAGGCATATTAAGCAGCTATCCTCTTCTAGGTCTGGAAAAAGGGCTTAAAAGGGCCAACACAGGCTAAGAAGGCCTATACTAGATGCGAGCAAGAATAATGATCTATTATCACTGCTAAATAAAGCCAAAAACCCTGCCATAACACCCCTCTACCTGGCATTTATGGACCTTACATCCGCCTTTGATTTTGTTAATAGATCCAGGCTTTGGCAATGCCTTTTAGATTTTGGGTTGGATAAAGACATGGTGCATTTTTTTGCATATTTACATAGGGATCTAAGGGCGCGGGTGAGAATAAGTATGGACGGGGCAGTTTCAGGGGACATAGTATTTGGAAGAGGCATCAGAAAAGGCTGCGTCCTTGCCCCACTTTTATTTATTTTATACATTAATGAGCTACACAATGTACTGTCCGACCAAACTACAGATGTCCCAATAATCAATGGTAACAAATTGCCCGCCCTATTATAAGCAAATGACGCTGTTTTAATGGGGCGCACACCCAATGCTCTTCGTATTTTAGTTAGGGGTTTTGTAGATTTTATGAATAGCCTGAATCTTTGTACACATCTTAAGACATCCTTTTTAATGTGTTGTGGCCCTAAAAAATGTCTTATTAATGCTATTACCTTGGGCTCAGACTCCTTGTTATGCACTCGCACTTTCCCGTATCTGTGTTTACAATTTTCGGGTAACGGATCCTGGACACCCCATCTGTCATATGGACGGGCCAAATTTTTAAAAGCAATAAACTCAGTAATAAGCCTCCCCCAACCAAAAAGAATCGAGGTAGTATTGTCCTTACTTAAAATTTATAGGACACAATGCGCACCAATTCTGACTTATGGGGCTAAAATTTGGGGTTTCATAAACCTGAAAAGTGTCCAGGCCGAAGAAGGCAGATTTTGTAGGAGAATTTTGGGTTTACCAATTTCATCATCTACTTTTGTCTGTCATAATGAGTTAAGATTACCTTACTTGGAGGATTATATTAGGTCCCGCCCTGCCATGTTTTGGTTAAAGGTCTGGCAAAATCCGGCAGCCTCGCTAACAAGGGAGATCTTGGCTGATTGTTTAAAATGTGACAGGGGAGGTGACATACCATGGCTCGTGGAGGTACGGGGAATTTTGACAGCAGTTAATCTTGGCCATATTTTTCATAAACCTGACCAACCAGATGGAATTGATAGAAAGATCGTCCGTGAAGTTTTATATAAATATTATAGGGATATAAGATATGCACAGGAGCTTACCAAAGTATCCATGGGACAATATATATTAATAGCCGAAGAAGGCGGACCTCCTTCTCGTTTACCTGCTAGATATCTCCTAGGTGACATCACTCGTTGGGAGCAAAGCGTTCTTTTTCGCCTTAGATCGGGTACAATAAAATATTTGCTGTGCTTCCCCATAGGCTATCGACCCAATATTGAGGACCTGGCCTGCCCTTGTGGCAATTTTGGAAAGCAGTCTATGCTGCATTTTTTCTTTTTCTGCACCTTTTATCAAAAGTATAGTATGCAGTTACTGATACCATATTTTAGGACAATGGGAATAACGGATTTCAAGGTTGCATATAAAACTATTCTTCAGCTTAACAATGATGATTTAACATATCGAGTCTGCACTTTTTAAAAAATGGCTATTCGCTCACGTTCTTCCATTAATTCTTGAATGTGGTATTAAGATGTACTATAGGCATTTTGGGATTTTATATTTAAATAGGGTAATATGTAATATGATTAATATGCAGGTGTATAGTGCACTATGTTTGGAATTTTGCCTTTTTTGCTGCTATTCCTTCTACCGTTACCTGCATTATGCACATTGGCACTTTTTGTATGATGCTGCTATCTGTAATTCTTAATGTGTTCTAATGATTCTTTGCTGCTACTTTTTGAAATATTTGCACTTTGCCCTTTGGCACTTTAGTATTGAAGCTGCTATTGAATATGCGTGATATTTCTGCCATGTCCTCATTGAATAGCTCTATAGTTGAACTTTGTTTTAAGATGACGGATTATGTAAATGTTTTTATGACTAATTATGAGAAATGTTTGTACTTTTATGCTAATAAAGCTCAATGAAACTGAAACTATATACTTCCCCGGCACGGTACTGCTCGTCTGCTCCACTGAAGCTGTTAATTGCACTCCGCTCTAGCTACATTGCCCCTGGCATCCACACCAGAAACTGATTTCTCGGTCCCTTGTCGCTGGACCTCCTTGCCACACCCAACCTACGGCTGTCATTTACCACCACCTCTGCCGATTTGCACCGTTTTGCTGACCCTCTGCCTGGTATTAGCCTGGCCTTCTTCACCGCTGCCCCTCTTGCAGAGGAACAAATCCGCGTTGGTCTTTGCCTTTTTTCTGTACCAGGCCACTTTGCCTGTTAGGCAGACTGCATGGTGAAGCCCGAAGGCCGACAAACTAAACTCGCCTTTAATGCCAAGAGATCTGTCACACAATCTTACACTGAAGATCTGGAGCCATCAACCGCAGCGTCCTCCTCAGTCCCCCTTCCAGCTCCGGAAGATGAGGTCAGATCACTACAATTGGACACGCGCCGCAGCCTGTCTGACCTCTCTACCAAAATGGACTCAATGAGCACGCGCATGGACTACATAGTCCAAAAGGTTGAGAAACATGATGAGCGGATCAGGGAGGCGGAGAAGCGTATTTCAGATACGGAAGACACTACCTCGCAGATGTTCCACCAAATGTCCCAGATGGATAAGCTCTTAAAGGTGATTGCTGCCAAGAATGAGGTCTTTGGGACTAGAAGTCGGCGCAATAACATCGCGTTACAGCACAAACACCGGTAGTATGGAAGATTTCCTTGAACATCTACAACGCACAACCTTTGGAGCGGAAGCCTTCTCATCTCAGGGGCTAATCCGAGGCCGATAATTGCTTGCCTACTAAATTACAGGGACAGAGACGCTGCGCTGCGGCTGGCCAGAGATCATCAGAACTTACAATTTCTTACAAACTTCTCAAACTTCCCCCTATTCACAATGGCTGTGCAGGAGGCCGGCCGTAAACTTCTTCCGGACAAGCAAGAACTCCGCAAACTTCAAATTGAATATGCTTTGCTCTATCCAGCACGGATAAGCATCACTTCTTCATGAACGAACAGCAGGTGGATGACTTTCTTCGCACCGTCAAAAAATACACTCAGACGAGGGACTCTCCAGAGCGACTCTCCCAATCGCCATCATTGAGTGCTGACTGAGTTTAGTTTCTTGCCCCACTGGTCGTGAAATACCTCTCTGTTTTTTGTCCCGTGAAGAACCTTGCCACCCAGCTGCAGTGTGCCATCCTAGTTCTGCGACACGCCAACTCTACCGTCGGTGCGGCCATACTGCTGGGGACTCGGGAGTGATGTCGAGTTGTGTACATTCTTGCTGCACCCAGCTGGTTCTGGACTACACCGTCCTATGCTCCGCTCTCAAGCCACAGATAAGTTCTGCATCTTAATGCATAATGACTGTATCATTCCCTATTATAAACTCTCACCCTGCTTATGTGGGCAAGATCTGTCCCCCTATTACTGATGTCTCTTGGGGCTGTACTCCCACCCTCTTTTTCTCCCCACCCCCTTTTTTGGGGGGACGGAAGGTGGGACAAGGGGGGGGACAAACAAAAAAATTTAGTTCCCCCCTTTTTAAAAGGGGGGAATTTTTTTTTGACTGTGACTTATCTGGCGTTGTTTGATCATCGCACTATGTTTGCCAAGTACCCTCCCCCCTTGACCATCAGTACTGGGGGAGGATTTCATTGCACACTGGCATCCCCCCACATGGGAGATCCCCTTAGATCACTCTGCTTTCGCAATGATTTTTTCCTTATTAACAACAGTTGCAATGTGATAGTTGTGTTGGGTGATGGTGGTACTGTCGGCACATTTGGGGTGCCGCTGTGGGTCGGGGGAGGGAGAGGGATTTATGTTCATTGTTTGTATTGTTTTTTAGACTTTTTGACAGGCACTGACTCTGTTCGACGGCGTGCATGGTATGATACTCGCTGCCGGCCACTTATTCACCTTAAGAGCGTACCCCTTCCAGTAACAGCACGCTGAGCCCCTACGCCTTAACCTAATCTCCTGGAATATTCAGGGCATTCGGGACCCTCAGAAATGTAGGCAAATCATCTCTTACGTGGACAGACATCATGTACACATTGCGGTATTGCAGGAATCCCACCTTGACCCCTCCCGCTCTCCCACATTTGCCGGTAAGCGGGCCATGACTCATGTTTTCTCCTTTTACTCCACATACTCTAGGGGGGTGGCCATCATAGTCAAGCGTAACTCACTCTTCATCCTGGAAGGCACACAGCTGTCTACTATGGGGCACGCTTGGGACTCAATCGGTCACAATAGTGTGTAGCTACAGTCCAAATACAGATGACCCGGATTTTTATACCACACTATGGGGTCGCATTCTGCAAGTAGGTTCCACTCATGTTATTTGGGGGGGGAGACTTTAACTCTGCTTTCAATCCGGCGATGGTCAGGTCAAACCCCCAACCCGTTTACTACACCAAAACACAGGCAACCATACAGGGAATTCTCACGGCCCATGGGCTCACTGACGTCTGGCGCCATCTCCACCCTGGAGATAGAGAGGGTACCCATTATACTGCCCTGCATTCCTCATGGGCCAGATTGGACTACTGGGTAGTTTCCCGGGGCACAGTTTCCTGGACATGCTTGTGTCCCACTTGATGTATTGTTTTGTGATATTTTCTCCTTTTGCCGATCTGGGTTCCGCCAACCTAGTTTAAACGACTCAGAGCGATAATCGTCTCTTTTCTATGGGGTACAGGCTGGCGCAGAGTAGCCCTGAGTACATTCATGAGGCCCCGGGCGGAGGGAGGGTTGGCGGTCCCGGATTATGAAATGTAATATCTAGCAGCCCAGCTCCAATGCAATGGTTGGCGAGGGCCACCAGGGAAGAAGGTGAACCTGGTGAGCTGCCGGGTCCCCTGATGGTGCTCTCTCGCAGTGTTACAGCTCCCGCTCGGGCCATATACCTTACCCTGGAATTTGCCACAGCCCGGAAATGCTGGAACAGATATCTCCGGAAACTGGGCATAGGGACCCCTTACACCCCTGACATACCGCTGAAGATGTGCAGAGCTCTACCACATGGGGGCACCTGGCAGAAACTGGAGTCATGGGAACAGCAGGGTTTACAGACAATGGAGACCTTTATGAGAAAGGGGCCCTTCTACCTTTTGATGATCTTCGAGACCGGGATGACCTACCTGGTGGCGACTTTCTGCAATACACAGCACTCACAGCAGCTATTCAAAAGCACTGAAAACAGGCCTTACGGAGCCGCCCACTTCCATGGGGTGCCAGTATGTTGTGGTTGCGGCGGGCACTATAAAGGAGGTGACATGCCTATATAGGCGCATGACACTAGAGTCCCTGTCCCCAATGGCTGCCCTTAAGCTTAAATGGGAACTGGATATAGGGAAAGACATCCCAGATGCAGCATGGAGTGGGATAGTAGAGAGGGCCTGGAAAAGCGCACGCAATGCGAGATTTCAAGTAGTACACTTTCACATCCTACACAGAGCATACTTAACTCCAGCCCGCTTGCATAAATATTTTCCGGCCCAGTCAGCGGCCTGTCCGAGGTGCACCATGGCTGAAGCGGACTTCAAACACGTGTTGTGGGACTGTCCCTCTCTTGACGCCTTTTGGAGGGAGGTGACGGTACTACTGATGGATATAACTCTGAGAGACCTACAACCCTCCATGGCACACTGTATCCTGCATTGGTTCCCCACACCTCAAAGAACAAAGCTACTAGCAAATTCATAGATTTGGGATTCCTATTGGCCAAAAGGGCTAAAACCTGCCATTGGAAAGCGAAAAAGGACCGTAGTATAGGTACGTGGAAGGCGGAATTCTGGAAATGGGCTGAGTGTGAGGGCACTGTCTGGCTATAAATGGCAAGTAGAACGGGCAATGAGAAGGCGTTAGAGAGGGCGAGAGCCTGGGAAACTTTAGTTCTGGATCTTACAGCCCCTGCAGATGCAGATGGTGATACCCGAGCAGATGGCCCGAGTCGAGCACGGCATAACACGCTGCAATAGTCGGTGGGATTCCACCATGCGATAGTGACGAAGTGTGGCACTCGTCCCACATGTGAGACGCTTAATATCACAGTGCTTTCATTGATCCCGTTGCCTAGAGCACACGTTGTCTTAGCCCCTCAGGACAGCAGTGAATGGTCCACACTGACACGCCTGGGGGGAGGCGGTTGGGGTTGACTGAGTTGGTGTGGGGAGGAGGGTTGGGGGCAGTTGAGAATGGCTACTAGCACGGCACCCACTAATGGACCGCGCCAGGACCGGCGTTTGAGACGGCCGCAGATAAAGCAATGGTCATTATTCTTTCAATGAGTCAGTTTCTTATTGGGGAATGCCGATATACAAATTTGTTATGATGCTTATCAGTGCTGCATTGTAAGTTAATAATAAACCAATAAACATTGTGTTAAAAAAATGATTAACAAACATCTTACAATTACTACATTCTTAAAGAAAACACACCAATTTAAAATACAGACTAATAATTTTTACATTTCAAATTAGTTTTCTTAAATAACATAAACACAATTTATAGGCATTACATCAGACCGTCATCTTTCCAGGACTTAACATAAATAGTGTCAATTAATATTTCTGCAATTTATGTGTGATATCATAAAAATAGTCCTCAATGTTGTCCTTAATTTTCTTAGACTTCCAGATTTCCTGTGGGCAACTCACAAGTATCCAACTTCTTTTTAACAAGAATTAAAAATTTAGTAAAATTGGCGTTCATTTTAATATCCCTTGGTCTAAAACAAACTACCATGGCATGTCTGCGGTACGAACAACTCTGTCAATGAAGCAGTTTTTCAAATATCGTTTTCTTTCCGCCGTCATTACTGCACATATACAAACAAAATGCAAAGTACTTTCATCCCATATGTTGCATAGTCTGCACATAGTCGGGTTAGATGGTCTCAACCAGGGCACTACATGTTTTAAGCCAGGTAAGTTGCCAAATCGTGCTTTCATAAAGAACACCTCTGCTATCAAACCGCTACGGACCTTACCTGACAGAAGCAACTTGCTTTTTGGCCCTTCAGGCAACAGGGCTGCCACCAGCAAAAACTCGCCGGACCCGCTTCACGGGGCCCGCAGCGCGGATCGCCGCGGGAGTTGAAGCTGACCAGGAGGAGGGGCTTGTGCGAGTGAACCGGCAGGGCTGCGAGCTGCGAGCAGGGACTCCGTGGACCAGGAGTCCCTGCGTGGGCCTGATCACCGCCAGCTAGCCTGCTCTCCCTGCCGGTCACGCCCCCCCCCCTACATCATCACCAGGGACTTATTACATATCGTGCAACCGCTGCGCGGGAGCGCGCGGGGTGCGCCCGGGGCTAAGCCCAGGCAAAGGGCGGGCCCTCTACGGCCAGAAGAGGCCGGGCCGGGCTACATCTCTGTCCTGTGGAACAACGTGAGACAAAGGTAAGGATTCTAAGACTGTCTATCTTGCTCACAACTGGACACTATCCTATTGCCCTGTCATAAACATGAGGAAGGGTTTGAAAACCGGCAGAGTGCCTGTCCTTCGCTCCAAAACGAGACAAAAGGAATCTGTGCCGCAACCGGTCCCTACCTTCACAGCAATCGACATCATGCTACAACAAACTATTGGGGCAGTAACTTCTGCTATCGCTAGTACCGAACGGAGGTTATCTTTGCCGCCAACAATATTTCTGGCTGACACCCAAGTGGCGGCTGTCGATTCTGATCCTGTAGGTCTCCCACATGATGTTACTGACGACCTAGATATACGCCTTGGAGTCACCGCCTCTTTTGCTGATCTTCCATGTGGTCAGCCTTTAATTGAATCTCAGGGAAACTCCCAAAACATGTCATCTGACCCAGTTCCCCTGCGGATAGATGGAATGCAAGTTAGTGTATTACCAGAACTAGGGAATATAGGTCCTTCTAAGAACGAACCCAAGACAAAGAAAAAGCCTAAAAATAACACCAGGAACCATAACTTAGTGTCACCTGCCCCAAATTCTGCATCAGGCATACCATGTTGGGTTGAAAATATGGTAGCAGATTTAAAATCGGACCTGGAAGCAACGATAACGGCTCACATCAAGCCCTTAATGTCCAAAATTGACAGATTAATATCATTAATCAACACAAAATGGACTAATAAGGCAAGTGGAAATGTGCCCTTACAGATGCACTGGAAAACAAAAGAAGCGCCTCTGGGAAATACCACTAGTAGCAAATCTTCAAAAGATCTTACCACAAAGGCCAAAATCGTACCAGACAACTCAGGAGCAGCATCACAACAATTGTCCCAAAAGGGGGAAAAAGCGGCTGCACCTCCCCCAACTCCTAGTGTCACTGGCCCTACCCCGGAGTCACAAATAACCTCTGGACCCAAAAAAGTGTTCAATCAACCTGCAAAGGACTCTAAAAGTCTGGACACTAATTTGACATCAACTACCTCCCCAAACAAGACCCAAGAACCAAAAACAAGGCCGGCTCGTTTTAAGACAATTAACTTGCCGCCGGAAGTCTCACCCTTTGTGGTTGTACTGACGGGTGTACCACCACTGAAGGAGGGTAGAAAAGAAACCTTTGTCAAATTGAAAAACAAGTGTGCTCAGTGGCTTCAGCTGCATAAACCACTACCCATTCATATGTGTGGTGAAATACTTGCAGTTAGAAGAGGAGAGTGGGTGGGCAGAAATATTAAGACTATAGCAGGAGATGTTGTAACTGTTAACTTCAGGGATACAGGGGTAGTGGATTATATATGCAATGCACCTAGTAGTGGACCAGCTACCCAAATCCATCTAATTCCTCTGTCCTATTTTCTACCCATGCCACCAAGACAACATCCCCCTAGATTCAGTCTTCCAATTAATAGAGGGTATACACATGCTCCACAACATACTATTCATCAGTGGCAGCAACCATGGCTAGGACCACCTCCTCCATTTGACCCCTTTGTATCTCAGTTTGCCCACTGGAATAGATTCTGTGCCCTTGATGAGGTAGACTGACTTACCCTTGATGAAACTTCCTCCTTACATCTGGACATCAATAGGGGTGAGGAGGAGGGTTCTCAAGTTACATCATATTCGATATATGCCCTAATCTTCCAACTATGATGGCTATTAGCCAGATTCAGGTAACATACTCTCCTCTAGAGAGGGAATGTGTAGAACTTCAAAGTCATAGTAACATTACTGGCACTAGAGGAGAAACCACCAAGGAGAAAATAAAAATCCTTAGTTGGAACCTCGCAGGGATCCATAGGAAATTGGGTCTGCCCGAGTGGAGTGTTTTGGTTGAAGCACATAAGATCTGCATGTTCCAGGAGACCTGGAGCACTGAACCACTCCACCGGGTTGGGTTTGTTACCTACTTTGTCCCAGCTGAGAAACCCAGGCATGGGAAGGGGCGCCCCTCGGGGGGTCTCATTATCTGGGTAAGCATTTCCCTTAACTGCCGAATAACATCAAAGCAGATAAATAACCCAGATATTCTAGGTATCTTACTGTCTAACCCCTGTAGAGGTCTGTCTCTAGTTCTGTATAACGTCTACGCTAGAGGCACAAAAATGGGTGCACCTCATCTGTAATATCTGATCTTGAGGTGCAACTCAGGGACCATAAGGAAGCTGATCATGCCCTAGTAGCAGGCGATTTTAATTGCACCTACGAGCCACTTCCCTTGGACGGTATCCCTGACCTGGGTGAAGAAGATAGTAGATGGGGTATTCCCTCACTCTCCATCCCTCCGATTAAGCGTTGGACTCGTAGCGCAGTGCAGTTAAATGCACTGACTTTAGAGTTTGGGCTAAGAGCCACTAATGGCCGCACATCTTCCGACCGGATGGGTGCTCCTACGTTCAACAGAGTTGGTCATACCTCGAGGATTGACTATATTCTGTTGGACTTAAAACTTTGGAGTCTGGTTGAGGATATGGTAGTCACACCAACTGTGGAGAGCGACCATAATTCGCTCTCCCTAATTATCTCGAACCCCTGGTCAATTGGCGCATTCTTAGCACCATCCAAATGCATACACAAGATTACTGTCTCCTCTTGTGGTAGACGCTTAAAGTGGAATAAAGTTGCCAGTAATGCTGATAAACTTTCTAGCATAGATGAGGTTCTTACGGCCTCACAAACAGAGCTTGACAATATCAACTTAGCCATGTTAGCGGATAAGGCAACACCCATTTTTGAAGCAGCTGTCAAGGATATAGGTGAAGCTTTCTGGGTAAATGGCGCTGTAGGGAGGAATATGTCCCAGCATAAAACTAAGGGGATGCATGACTGGTACACCACAGCATGTAGGAAAGCTAAGACCCGCCTAATCAAGGCCATTAAAGGCAAATCCCAACCCCAGATACAGACAGCCAGGAAAGAGCATAAGAAGACACTGGTACAAGCAAAAAAGGAGTGGGAAGAGGCCTATTGGTCTACCCTTAAAGAAGCTAGCTCCAAGAAAGATTCAAAATGCTTTTGGGACACCATAAGAGCTAGAAATAGGCCAGATAGTGACTTGATTACATGTAATATTCCAAGTCAGGCGTGGGTTAATCATTTCTCAAAGCTCTACACCCGCCAAGATGATCATCTTATTCCCATTGCTTCCAGTGTTTCTGAAGGGGGGGTCGTGGCTCCACTATCGTCCCCTCCAATTTGGGACATCCATCTTAAAGACTTCGACTTTACAATTAAAGAAGTGCAATATGCAATAGGCACTATCATCCCTCAAAAGGCTGCTGGCCCGGACAGTATCCCTGGCGACCTTTTGAGATTTGACATCCCGAAGTGGGGAAAATTGATCCACTCCCTACTTATCGCCATCTGTAGGGGCGCCCCTATCCCCTCTTCGTGGAAAGGGGCGGAGGTGGTCCCTATCTATAAAAAAGGCCCCAGTGAAGATCCATCAAACTATAGGCCCATTAGCCTGTTAGACATTAGTCAAAAAGTAGTTGGCAAGGTCTTACTGGTCAGAATACTCGACTGGGTAGAAGAAAACAAAATCCTTTCTGACTACCAGGCGGGCTTTAGAGTGGGCACTGGGACAATCGAACAAGCTTTTAGATTAATGATGGTGTATTGGAAAGTCGTGGTTATAGGCAAGGGCAGTCTTTATCTCGCGTTTATCGATTTAAAGACTGCCTTTGACCTTGTACCTAGGGAGACCCTTTGGAGTGTACTGGCTGATATGGCGCTGCCTCACTACTTACTATCACTACTCGTTAGGCTACACGAAAATAGCTTTGCCCAGATTAGGTGGGGCCCAGGGGGGGAAAAAACAAACAGTATTCCGGTTGCGAGAGGTGTCCGCCAGGGATGTGTGTTAGCTCCCACCCTCTTTTCCCTTCACTGTATGTCCATGATTGCTTGCTTTTAAATTTGAATGTACTTGTGATTGATGTGCACCTTTTATGATAACTTTTTATCGAAATAAAGCCTTTTTGACATGGCTTTCATAAAGGTGTTTTCGTTTGTAGAGACCATGGTATTTCTTAATATGGTTGAACCTTAAGACTTGTATATTCCTGGACCAACATCCATGTGTGGGATCTCTTAATAAACAGTTCTTTGTCTTTTAAAAGTGTTGGCCCCCTTAAATGAACTTTAGTTTGTAGATGTCAATCCTGCCTGACATTATGGAGGGCTGCTGTTAGCCAACCTAATTTGACAGTGTCAAATATTTGGTCTCCTTTTTTTACCTCTAATGATTTTAAAAGATGCCCGTTGATCATACCCGTGTTTTTTTTAAATATTGAGTATTTCTTATTATTCTCGGTTCTCATTTGGTTATGATTTTATAATATTGATGAAACAAAAGGGCTAGGATAGGAAGGTTGCAGGGGAGTTGTTATTTTTATTCCCCAGCCTGAAAGAGATTATGTTCTTGCATAATAAGGCTGGCGGCAGTAGATGATGTCCAAGTTACTAATGTCGATTCTCGATTATTATTCTTGAATGTGAGGAATTCAATTGATTCTATGTCGGTATATTTAATTTTCTTTAATGAGGGTACTGCATTACACAATTTTAATATGTCCCCACGAGTCAAGATATCATTATTACCCCTAGATTTATATTCCAGCGTAAAAATTACCTGCTCCACTCCTTCTTTTTGATCTGGGTTATTTAATTTAATTTATTGCAGGCTATTTTCACTTGAGCATGTTCAATTAACCTTCCATTATGATTACTAACAGTTTGAGACCATGATTGTCGATGTTTATGTAACTGCTTCGTTTCAGTACCCAGATCTTGTGGTAATTTAATATCCTTCCAGGTTTTTAACAAATCTCTATTCGTTTCATCCACTCTGATACTCTCTTTGCTCTATTTGTTTCCAATTGTGATGGCTTATTTTCCACCTGTTTATTACTTTCCTCCACTTGCAGCATTTCTAAGGACTGAATTTTCCCATACTCTATCATTTTTATACTATCAGCTTGCTTGTTTAAGCATTTATTTTTCTTAACTGCTTGTACCTCCGACAGATCCTTATTAAATAGAGGGTAAAAGGGTTTTGTTGGAGACATTTGTTTACCCTCACCTTCACAATATGATATTTGGTCATGGTTGTTTCCAGTGTTCAATCTCACTATATCTGATGCATTTGTATTTTTTATACTTTTAGAAGCTTTATTTCTTGCTTTCCGTTGTTTTTTCCTCTGTCTTTTTGATAGATGAACTTCCAGGGCTGTTTCTGTCATTGTTGATTGTGTAGAGCATAGGTTCATCATTTCTTGATCTTTTGTTTTATCATCTATTTTTTCTTTAACAACAACAGCAATATTGTCTTTCCATTTTATTGTATCTTTAGAGGGACAGTCGGTCTTGATGGGTTGAATTCCCACATTAGGAAAATTCCCTTTTACATTGTCAATTATTGTTTTTAAAATATCCGGAATGATAGCCAGTTTGTTAATTAGTGGGGCACAACTACACTCTGCATACGTAGATTTTGGCTGAGATTGTGCCCTTACGAATAGATTATTTAGCCTTGTTATCTTCTGCTCAATTCCGGCAACAGAGTATGCCATAGCGCTCAAGAGATCTATTTGGACCTCCATTTTGTTGGACTGCTATGTTAAAGCTTCCAGAGTTATTTGTGAGGTTTTGAAGAATAAATCCCAAATTGCTCCCTTGTTCCCACTTCCTGGTACCTGAGCTATGATGTTGCCCATTTATGATTAATAGGTCCTTATACTCCTCTGTTTGTGGTCCTTGAAAATCATGTCCCTCGTCACAAGAATTAATGAATTGTGGACTACTATTCAAAATGTCTTTTTGATACCGAGTACTCCAACGCTGCAGAGTTTCTGGGTTGCTGTTGTATTTGTCCTTATTAATTTAAGATCCGTTATTTTGATTAAATTTCGGCTCGTCCAGTTTTTGAACGGAATTTATTTTAGACAGATTAAGATCCGATTTCAGTGGGGTAATGGCTTCCCTTAACATTTTCACCCCACCATTTAGTTCATTTGGAGTTTCTTGCTCTGGTTGATTTATTTGGCCCAAATTAGATGGTTCCCCTATACCGTTAGCTTTTCTGATTTTTACTTGCACTTCTATTAGCATTGGCTGCCTAGTTGGTAGTAATTGCTGAGTATCTCCCATTGTTAGATTCATGCATTTTGGGTCCTCTTGTTGTGAACGACCAGTAAGTGGAATAGTTAACATCTCTAGGTCCGTTATTTGACCCCAATGGTTGACTTGGTCCTTAGTTGAATTTGACATTTGTTCGACTTCAGCTTCAGACACAGGGTGGCCTCGTTCACTTACTCCTTGCTTAGGGGATATAATATTTGTTCTACTCAGTGCTTTAGTTGGAAATTGAAGATCACATGGATTAGTTAGCATAGCACCGGTTGGATCTTTCATAAAATCAAACTTTGACGGCGACTTTCCCAATTTCCCAAAATGTATGGACCTTAGATTATTTAAAGGAGTGTATGTCCCCTGCCTGTTTTATTTTAAACGTATCTAATATTCGTGTTTTTCCTTTTGATAGGAGGGAAAGGTGGCCGCTCCTTTCCTTACCTCATAATACACCCTCTAAGGTGAAGAAGTCTTGCTTCTTTCAGAAAATCAAACGGGCCAGTGACAAGACCAACGAGTGCCTTGATAGGACAAAAACACCTCCAAGGAAAAATACCCCCAAAGCTCACATCAGTACAGAATCCGCCGGTACTGCTGGTAACTTATTAAAAAAATTGATTAATTAATCGATTGATTAATATCCGGGTTCCGGGTAGGGCCTTCTGTAGTCTAGGCATGCAGAGTAATTCAGGGGTCGAGGGGTGCTTCAACAGGGTCACAGTCTATTGTCACTTTCCCCATTGCATAATTTCTCAGATTTTTTAGTACAAACGTATTACAGACTCCAATGGCTCAGCGACTTACTGACCGATCAACCTTAACTACTCGCCACACGCCACACACCTTGCCACTTTTCACTCACCACTCACTGTTCATTGCTTGTTCTTTGCTATTCATCGCTGTCAAGAGTACAAGGGAGAATGCTGGTAATCGTTTGAGAGCAAGAGCGGGATCCAGAGCCAGCCACACTACAGACGGCAGATGTAGGCACTTCCCTCCACTCCTCAGCTCAGCTCTGCTCAATGCTTGGTATATACGTAAAACCAGGTGACAGGCCAAGGCTCTTCTGTACCTTCTGTGCTCCTCTGTGCCCGGCAGCAGCCGGCTCACCAGCAGCACCGCAGGCCAATGCTCCTTTGACCCTTGCAGCGGCCACCGCACCAGCAGCGCCTTAGCACCGCGGTGCCGGCAGTGGCTGTTCCTGCCCTCGCAGCAGATCCGTAGTACTTAAAGCGCCCGTATAACAGGACGCGGGTGAAGCGGGAGAAACCTGCGGGAGCGGGAACCGGTCACAAAACAAACCCAGGCAGTCATCCCAGGCTCCGCTCTGCTTGCTCATGAACTCCGGTTCGGCCCCCTCGGCTCTACTCGATACGCTCTGCACTCAAAGCCGAATCAGAGGACGACGACGACTGTGAACACCAACAGAAGGAAGAATTGTGTGTTCCCCTAGTTAGTAAAAAACCCAGCATAAGTCTTGGCTGCTTCTGCTGCACCCAGTGTCTTTTACGTCTTTTCAGTCTAATTTTTCTGTCTGGAAAGAAATTGTGTCCTGATTTTCTGCACCCAGTAAGTCCAGGTGCAGAAAAACCTAACAACTGATAATCAGGTGGAATAAAATGAACACATGAAAGTACAGCTTAATTTCATCGCCCTTGATTCATACTCTGGACCATAGTTGAGGGATAGGTCTAGGCATAGTCCTCGCAGCACACAATAGATTTGCTTGAGGCGGAGGCCAAAACTCTAAAGTCAGGATACCAGATACAAGTAGGTGGTAACTCAGTGCAGGGGAAAATGCCTGTTGTCCGTGGAGGGGTCATTCCCGTCCCAGAAATCTACATTACAAATTAATTAATAGTATTTTTTTTTTAATATCTGTTTGGTGCCAGTCCATGTGACTTTAATTTCTGTCTTTAAGATTCTGTGTTACAACTCCAAGGAGTACATGTATCCTTTTT